>NW_017728915.1:31267647-31282143 GCF_001723895.1 Crocodylus porosus | reverse complement strand
GGAATGGATACTTGACATCACTTTACAGACACAGGCCTAAACCATACAATATTAATATGAAACATTAACAGTCAATGCACACATGATAGGAATACAATATAATACAATATAAAATCAATACAAACATAACAGAAAACTATTTGCAATATATAAAAAGGGGGCTTATTACAATAATAGTATACAAGAACTTAGCTTACCTAGTACTACTTGTAATCACTTATAGGGGATAGAGAGGGCAGAGAGAAAGTCAGAAGTGGTTGGGGAAGGGGAAGGAATGCATTTTAAAAATAAAAATAACAAAAACTCTGGGTTTTGCTACAATACTATGATTAAGTCCATGATGTGCCTCCCTTTGGTTTGGGATCAAGAGCAGTCTCTCCAGATTGAAGGATTTAGCCATATAATATTGTTTGCTCATGGAAAGAGATTGAAGAATGCCTTATAGTACAGCCATTTCACAGGATCGTAATGCCTGGTTTATAGTACAATCAATGTTTGTTCTACATTAGTCACGTGCAACAGATATTCTTGAGTTTTTTCCCTATTCTGTATTCTCTGTTACGCTGATTTAATTCCCAAGCGCTTTTCTAACAATATTAGTTCATATCACACACATTAGGAGGCTTATGCTAAGAAGCATTGCTAAGACTTATTCTGACAACTTCAAATAGGCTTGAAGTTAACTGACCTTTACTGCTACAGCTGTTTACACTGGTTTTATATCTGTGTAGTAAAGTGACTACATAAATCAATGAGGGCTTCATTCAGGTATCACTGGACTCACAAAGTGTCTTTCCACTGATTTCAGTGGGTGGGCTTGAGATCAGGCTCTAAACATACAGCTGTGGGAAAATTTAGAAAGATACTTGACGGATGTAGGCAGGTAACAGGGATAAAAACCTGAATAGAAGGGAATCGAGGTAGGCTGGTTATATTGTCACCATCTTTACTTGCACGTTGAGCCAATGCCATGTTTCCCACTGCCATTCCTTGCAACAGTATGTTGGAGAGGGTGCCTCATAAAAGAAATAAACATGCAGCAATAGACCCACAGGCAAAAGTTGGCGGTTGAAGTCAACCATCTCTTATTTAGGACCAGATCCTGCCAACGTTATTTATAGCACATAATACTTTACTCTGAAAGAAGTGCCTCTGAAATCATTTTAACCATTCCAGGGACCGGGTACTATTCATTTGAATGTTTAGGAGCTGAGCTAAATCTTCTTTAAAATGGTGGGTGTAATATTAGTCCTTGGTTCAGTTAAGTGTCAGAAGGAGCTAATATTCTTTTGGAGTAAGATATTCAAGTCTACCAGTCGAAACACAGGATATGGGCGATGCTACCCAGAGCGGTTTTGCTGGGACCTGAAAGCAACTGTGTAGTGAGAGAGAATCAACAATACCACAGAAGCAGACAGAAAAGGGAAAAGAAATCCAAGGATATCACATGCATGGCCCACAAAGTGCTTTTTAGGAAAAAATAACTACTGTCTGGGAAGAGAGGCTTGAACTTTGAGCAAACAAATAGTTTCCTTTGTGGGTAAAACGAGTAAAATCGCCTTTTCATTACGCCCAGCATTTGTGTTTTTATTTGAAGAAATAATTATTTGAAAGTTGTAGTAGTAAATCATATCCATAGATTCATAGATGTTAGGGTCTGGAAAGGACCTCACGAGATCATCCTGCACTTGGGCAGGAAGGACTGCTGGGGTCAGACGAGCCAGCAAGTTGTGTGTCAAGTTATTATTTAAAGATCTCCAGGGTCGGTGATTGTGCCACCTCTGGGGGGAGTCTGTTCCAGACCCTCAGCAGTCGAATCATAAAGAAGTTTCTTCTTATGTCCAATCTGAGCAATCTTCAAGCAGTTTGTGTGCATTGGTTCTTGCCTTCCGTTGGGGTGCCGTTCAGATGCTCCCCCAGGCCCTGATGTATGCCCCTTATATACTTATATTATAGGCTGCCACCAAGTCCCCTCTGAGTCTTCTCTTCTCCGGGCTGAGCAGTCCCAAGTCTTTCAGCCTCTCCTCGTATGACCTGCTCTCTAGACCTCTAACCATGCGTGTGGCCCTCCCGAGCTTCTCCACATCCTTCCTGAAGCGCGGCGCCCAGAACTGGATGCAGTACTCCAGCTGCAGCCTCACCGAGGCCGAGGAGGATGACATCCTTAGCCTTGCTCGCAATGTCTCGGTAGGTGCATGCCAGTTTGATTTCCTCTGCCAGCTACAGCATCACACTGGTGGCTCATGTTCATGCTGTGGTCTATCACAAACCCCAGGTCTCTCAGTTGTGGTGCTGGCAAGTGTAGCACTGCTGAGCCTGTAAGTGTGTTGAGGATTATTTATTCCCAGATGGAGCGCTTTACATTCCTCCATGTTAAACATCATCAGGTTTTGATCCGCCCAGCTTGCAAGCCTGTCCAGGTCAGCCTGTATCCCCAGCCTGTCCTCAAACGTGACCGCACTCCCCCATAGTTTGGTGTCAGTGGCCTTTAGCAGACATTTGTCTACTGGGTGTTTATGGAGGCTTCTTAAATTGTCAAAATGTAGGCAATTAATGAGACTGCCCACTGAAGCTTTATTTCCTTCTACAGTTAATAGACTCTGTGCTATGGGGACAAGTAATGAAAACCCCTCAGGACACCCTGCATAAAGATAAAAATCTTTATGCATAGTCCGGCCCTTTCCTTTACATCTCTTCTGTGCCATAAAATTCTCATTGTATTTGATAAAAAAATGCATTTTATTTATTATATGATGCGTGCATGTGTGCACACCAAATGTCTATTTTTGTCCATTATTATAACCCAGTGTCCATAACCACATCTGTTATCACTGGGGAGCTGGCCTTATTCAATGTGTCCTATCAATATGTAAAACATATCAACAAAGGAAAAACAGGAAAATCTTTAACATGAAAGATTAACATGAAAGAGTGTCAGTTTTTTTGCAGTCAAAGACGACTGATATTTTATAAGGCTAATTTCACACTGAGATAATTGTTTTATATATTTGTTTAATCTTTGCTGCAGTTTTTTTTTTAAAACAGTGGAATTATGTATGAATTCTTGCATGAATCATAGGTGCAATAAAATAATTCTCTGTTTATAATCATTGCAGAGAGCTGTATTTTTCCCTTTAGTGGAAAAAAGCAGTTTAATGAACCTCAGTATCATTTGGAGTAATGAAAGTGTGCTGCATTTTAAATTAAAACGGAAAATAAACCCAAGGATTTGCACTGTGGATTTGGTAATACCAAGAGATATCAAAATGATGATTCATTCTGCCGATTGCCAAGTTAGTGTATTTTCTCATTATTTTCTCGTTTGTCTTGCATATGCAAGTTGTACTGAAATAATTTGGTGATGGGTACAGTAAAAATTAGACAGATCATGGAACTGTTAATCAAGAAATAATTAACTTTAAGGAGTCACTCTGAACTATTTTGTAGAGTTTCTTTTTTACTCTAGTCTCACTGAACAAAGCAAATTATTTCTTCCTATATTTTTTTTTCTTTCACCTTCCTTCTCTTTGCCTTACAGTGGATCTATTACAGATATGGTGATTTTTATTTAGTAGGAGAACAGGACCTGATGGCATAGTTGATGGGAGTCATATAGTGTTGTCTACCTATGCCATTAATTTCCCTTTGCTATCTTTCTTGACAAACCCTCATTTAGTTAAAAAAAAAAAAAATCACACTTCATTCCAGTTAGTTAAATGGAGTTATAGTGTACATTTAAAGGGAAACATATCTTATCATGCTGATGTGTCAAAGGAACATATTTCCAGCAAAAATCCCATTACTGTTAGTACAGTGGGAAATCAAATTTAATCTAATAAATATAGATTAACCTCTGAGCAATGAGACAGAACAGAGACTGCCAGGGTTACTTGTGAAATGTTGACCAATGCCTAGAACATTGTGGCTTTGTCTTGCCTTGATCTTCCTCCTCTTTTAGCCTTGACTACCCCACCCGTCTGTAAAAAGGCACCATCTCCCTCCCATCCCTAAGGATAATGAAAATTAGCTACTGTTTTATAATGAAAATTAGCTACTGTTTATAGTGTACTTTGAATATAGTGGTGTGTGAGTGCTAAGTATCAATATGAGGTTATTCTGCCTCCTGGGATTCCAAAGATTCCAGACTTCTTTCACACCTCGCTCTTCTTGGTTTTTGTAGCAGAAGTAAAAAATGTCAGTGCTTGTTATGGTCACCAAAGAAAAAATATTGAGGCCTTGGATGTCGGGAAACAAAAAACATTTTTTTTTTTTTTTTGCGCAGATTCATTTTGTTCTGTATAAATTTAGCTTCAAGAAACTAAACCAATAATTCCACTTGACATTTCAGATCAATTCCATCTTGGAAATTACGAAGCCAGAGCATCTTGTTATAGGAAGGCTGGTGGAAAAATAAGCTTTACTGCTAAAATTCAGACAAATTAAGCCTGAACAAGAATGAGAATTCAGCAGATAAAGAGAGTCAGGTTGCAAAGCATAGCCTGTCATTAGACAAACACTCTATTGACATGATAATATCACCAGCATTAGCTTGTATTAAATCTATGGACCAGCAACCCCACGTATCAGAAGAGTTAGGACTGCTGCTCACTGAGTTCTTACCACATTCTTCATGGCACCAAGTCATTGTTTGACTTTTTTGTGACTCAGGCTTCTCTCTCATTTGAAATAAATATGGGTCTTGCTCAAAAGCCAAGTGCAATCATTTGGGCTTGTCTGGCAAAGTTCAGGACTGCACTTCTTGATGGCAGCACTCCAAAAGTGCAGCTTTGGGGAATGAGATAAGGTGGTAGTTGTATGATTCTGGGCTGCCATTGGGGCTAAAGCAACCTCTGGCCTAATTTGGAATAAAAAAAATCATGATTCCAGTTCACAGCAGCTGTTTGAGTGTTGTGCACAGCACAGAATATCTATAGTTGCATGTGACAGTGCCTCCCACTCTTGAAAAAGCCTTTCCTACCTTCAGTACCATTCTGAGCAAAGCCTTTTGAGGGGACATTGTACTGCACTAAGGGTTTTGTTGCCTTTATGACTGTACATAGTTGGGGGCGACTTTACAACACTTACGTAATACTGGAGTGGTGCAACATAACCAGGTCTGTAGGGAAACAGTCCTTCCTGCTATCTTTAAATGACCTCTTTTCCTGAGCTCTGTAGTTGGATACTTCACTGCTCAGCCAAGTGCCATTGATTCTGGTACGTGCCGCTGTACTTTTCTTCATATGCAGCCCTTAAATAAAATCCATATTTAAGGGATTGGTTTGCTCTAAGAATTATTAACCTACTGAGAAACCTACTTCACTAACAAAACTGGTCCCTTTTGAAGTGATTTCAGCACAGGGACTACTACATTAATGGTGCATATACTAAAACCAAATGAGTCAGTGGCGCTAGTGAGACCTCACCTACAGTACTGCATCCAGTGTTGGGCACTGCATTTTAAGAACAATTTAGATGAATCAAATGAATCCCATGGAAAGCAACAAAAACCGTTAGAAGTCTAGGAAACATGGTTTATGAGAAAAGGTGAGAATAACTGGGATTAGTTAGTCTGAAGAAGAGAATACGGGGGTTGGGAGGACTTGAAGGGTAGTCATGAAGGAGATAACAATACACTGTCCTTTGTGGCTGCCAAGTTAACTGTCTTAACTTGAAACAAGGGAAATTTAGGTTGGAAGAACTTTTTAATGCCTGAGAGTGGGTAAGCACTGCAAATATTACCTAAAGCAGTCATGCTCAACCTCTACTCCATGGACCAAATGTGGCTCTGGGCCATATCATTTGGCCTGCAGGTCCAGAAATGTTAAGAGCCGCAGTGATTAACACTGCCACACTCCCCTGCCACCAAATTTCTGGACCCAGTGGGAGCCCCAGAGGCCGGATGACATAGTCCCACATGCTGTATCACGTTGGTGTGCTGGGTCATCCGTGGTGAGATCCAGCACACAGAGCAAAGCTGGGTCAGCATGCTGGGTTGCACTCAGACTCCATGTGCTGACACCATGCTGGATCCAGCCCACGGACTGACCTCAAAACATTCATGTGGCTTGTGAGGCCAAAAGGTTGAGTACCACTAACCCAGACTGTGGAATCTCCATCCTTGGAAGTTTTTAAGAGCAGGTGAGACACAGTTGTTTAGAATGGCTTAAGCAGGGGTAATCCTGTCCTGAGCAGGGGATTAGACTAGATGACCTAAGTCCCTTCCAGCCTTGTTTTCCTAAGTCTTAACTACCTCCTGTATAAAGGCGAGGGTCCTATTAGTTTATGGTTTAAAAATAATGGCAAAGCATTATGTAAGAGCTCTAACTGTGGCTATCCATGCTGTAACCTGATACTTTAAATATTTCTACCATTTGAATACATTATAAAGTTTTATGTCTATCGGTAGCTATATTTCCAAGTACAGGAAGGTAACTGAAAACTGACTTTGTAGTCTGAAATAGAGCTCAGTTAGCTGACGGGAATGCATGCTACAGAGTGAAGACGACGGAGTATACGCATGTCTGCATTTCGTTCTTAGATGTATTGGGGATGCGATGGATTTAGTTACTAAGGTGTGTTGACTGCTGTACTAACCAGCTGAATGTCAAACAATCCCTGAGATGAGACTGGAATCAGTCCTAGTGTGTGCTGTCTGGCCCACGAGACAAGCAATTGTTTGGGACTTAGTTCTTTTGAGGGACTGGTGCCACCCTCAATTCTTTTGTTCATCCCTGTGTTCAGCACTGTTGACAGTCAGAACCTGTCAAAGTGAGCTTCAGCATTCAAAAAAATTTGAGATACCTAAAAAAGGATGGCTAACTTACCTTAATATTGCTGGTTACTTACCATCCGGTAGCTGTAGTTCTTTGAAATGGGTTATTCACATTAATTCCACTTTCGAAGCGCATGTACCCATAGACAAAATCAGATTCTTGTGAGTCTAAGTGGTAGAGGACTCTATAGCTGCAGGAAACGCGGGAGTGCCATAGAATCCATTTGAACTGCATAATTACTGTAATATAGATAAACCATTTTTGAATGACAAACTATGTGAGTTCAAGCTCTCTGGTTCCAAGGAGGCTCTCATGCTCAAGAAGAAAAAGTTTAAGAGCCTCTCAGTCATTTACTGGGCCCTTTTGGAGAAGGAAAGACAGTTTAAGCATCTAGCTGAATGTGCCCTCCTTCAAAGCAGAAAAAGGCATCTTAAATGCCTCTCATTAAGTAGGACAGTAATGTTATAACAAAGGTACTTTGTGAGCTTCAGAGACTTTGATTCTATCATAGCATCTGTTACTAATGTGATAGAAATTTTTTTTTGATTTTGTTACTGTTCATAAGCATATATTAGCTATGCTAGGACTGACTAGACCAGCAGTTGGAAACATTTTCCAGTGCTGGATAGGAATGGCCCAGCTTGGGTTCAAGGCTGGCTGGGGTGCTAGGACCAGCCACCAGTACTGCTTCTTCCTGACATCCTGCAGCATGGTTGAAACTCCTAACTGCTTATGGCGTGGGTAAAATCTCCCACTGTTGAATGCTGCTGAAGCCCCCCTACTCCATGGGCCAGCTCCAATAGCTCCACAGGCTATAGACTGCCAATGCCTAGACTAGATTAAGAAAAGATCAAAGATGAAAGAACAGGAGACATTGCAGGACCTTTTTGCTGCTACAGACAGTAGGGAAGAACCAAGGGAGAGGAGGGCCTCTCTGTCTTTTACATCCTAGTGGCTGGTTGGGGCAGGACAAAGAGAACCTAAGGCACAGTGCCAGACATGACTGCCCAAAAGAACGACCCCTGAAAGTACCCAGATTCACCTGCATGGGGCACACGTACCAGGCATCAAATCCACCTGAAGGATCACAAGTTACTTTTGAAAATGTAGGTCCTCAAATCGAAATGAGACAATTTTGTAAGACAGCTCAAAGACCTTTGAATAGCAGGATGAGAGTTTAGCTGCCTGGGTTCTGAGATGGGAACAATCAGGAAAAAATGGAGCTGTGCTTTAAGTGACACCCAGGGTGCAGGCTGCATCACAGGAAATTCAGCTACCACAGCTGACCTCTGCAGGAGTCTTCAAAAGCTATATATTAACCACTGAACACAGCAGTTGTTAGTAGGCCCCCTGGACGATCGGGCAATAGTTGAATTAAGTGACAAAAAAACAAGTGAAGAAATGAGAAGGGACTGTTAAAGTCTGCAAGGGTCTTCAAAGAATTTTGCAAGCAATCTGAAGGAAAGTCACATCAATCACAGCCCAGGCTGCAAGCTGGAAGCTCCAGGGAAGGAATAACGGAGGTTAATGAGAGAGAGAATGTCAGTAATAAGAAACTTCCCAGACAAGGATCTCTTCCTGTTTTCAAACAATAGCTAATTAAGCCTCAGCACACAGCGTTATCAACATCTATCCTGCAACAGAATGAGCTGAGTCACAGGGAAATTAAGGTCTGCAACAAATGTTTCCCCGAGTATTTCAGCTGGGTGCTGGAATTCTTGGTGGAGGAATAGGGACAAGAAGAATTGTTTCTTCAGGGCAGCACCAGTGTGTGCCCAGAGTTTAGCCTAGTGACTGCATCATCCACAGCCCTAATATGCACCCTACTTAGAGAAGCTGACAAAGATGCGTGTAATGATACCCCATGTCTTGCTTTTCCCCCTTTGAATAGTGCCTGCCCAGCAGAAAGCCTTTCTGGACTCTTTTTCACATAGGGACAACACCTTGCATTGCACAGGATAACTGTACCCGTTTCCCTGACAGTGTAACATATGCACCCATAGAAGTAGGATGGAATTTCTCTCTCTGTGACCCACCTACTAAAAAGTCATTCATAGAGCTGGAAACAGACCCTTTCGGTGCATCCAGATGAGCCCCAGAAGCTTGTTGCATGGAGGACTAGTAGCAGTAGCATGCCTTGTGCTGCTTCTATTTGTCCCTGGGAAACTCCTGTGCCATGCGCACTCTGGGGCAGGGCAAGTTACCCCAGGTGAGGTATGGGAGGCTGGGGCCAGCAACTGTGCCTTACCTGGGGTCCTGGGGGCCTCCCAAGGCTGCAGCTGCAGCTGCAGCTGCAGCAGGAAGCCTGGCTGGTAGCTGGAGCGTTGCTCCAGTAGGTCAGGCTCTGGTGACCAGCGCACACTGCCATCACATGTGCCGCCTTGCTTTTTTTCACTGAGTTTTTTTGACCCTGGGATATCCCAGGGTCAACCCCCCACTCCCCCAGGCTGCAAGGTAGCAATGCAGGGAATACCTGCATGTGCAGTGCATGGTGCCGCAGATGGGTACGCGGTGCCACATACCACACGTCTGCACTTGTCTGGACTCGGCCTTTGAGTCCCAACTCCCAGTCCTGTGCTTTAAAGTGCTACATTATTTGATACTTCCCTTCATACCCTTCCAAAAGGAGAGTCCTCAGCACTAATCTAGCAAGCTTTCTTTTTTATTAACTTGATGTATAGATATACAAAATTAGGACTGAGTTTTAGAATGCAAATTCCAAGCTGTGAATACATGCCCACTTATGCTAAGACACTGATATTTAAGTTGCTTTGTAGTCAACGGTAAGTGCCATCACTATAATTTTTAGTGCCCTTTAAAATGAGACAATGCATGCTTAATGTGAACAATCATAGTATTTCATTCTCTGCATCATAAAGTTAAAGGCATCTTTCTTCTCTTCAGGCTACAATACATATAAAGCTGAGCAGCTGTTCACATTATATACTCGGGAGCCTGCACGAGCCCATCAATCTCTTAAGATTCATTACTAGCTTATCTTTTTGTTCAGAACAGTTCTGCTTCATTTTGTATTTTGCAGGTAACAAGATGAAATGCCAAGTCAAGTCTCCTGGATGAGACAGAGGAGCAATTCCAGTCTGCGGCCCAGTAGGAAGTGTACCAGGAATTGGAGTGTGCCTGATGAACGGGAATCAGCTAAGAGCCAGAGCTGCAAGGCTTGATATTCCCTTTGCACAGACCGAGGTGAAATGCCCTACTTAACATGACAAAGGAAGAAGTCCTAGCCTGTCAAATGTTTGTGCAGGAGCTTTGTACGAGCCATTTATATAACAGCTCACATCGCATTTCGCCTTTATGAATACTATATATGCTGGAAAGGCACCCGTGGCCTTCAGTTGTCAGGTTTCTGCTCAAGTAATTTTCTTTCTGAATACACGTAACTGCCTGCGCCCGGCCACTCTATCGAACTGAGCAATAGGAATCTCATTTGCTTCACTAGGAGAAAGATCAGGCTCTTGTTCTGAGAGTATTCTGGGTAAATTTGACTGGATCCTGCCATCCATTACTCACATGAGTAGCCCCATTGCACAAGTTAGTCTATAGGATGGGTCCTTGGTTAGGCTGCACCTTTAAAAATATATTCTTTGATGTCTGCTGTAAATGCACAGCATAGGCCAGGCAGACTTTGCTAGGAAATATTAAAATTTCCTTGTATTCATCAGATGCCAATGGCAACTGTAGCAGTTTAGGTGAAGCAGTTGTCATGACAACTCAATTAACTACATAAACATAGCTGTGTGCAGTAGCAGCCCCAGTCCTGTACATCACTTCCATCTCAGCCCAAGAGCTCTGAGTAGCTGTGCACATGAATCTGCTCCTTCTCCTCTGGGCAGCGAGGGGTGCTGACATACTATATCATGTTGTTCCCTCTCGCAGACTGACTTGATTTCCCCTGAAATCACCTCGGTTTGACTTTGTAACAGAGCAACATCTAAGTCTGGCGGCACTGAAATCCACTTCAGTCTGTTTTCATCTTAACCTTAACTCTTGCCTCCGACCAGTTTTATTGACTTCAGTGGGATTTTTGCTATAGTAGCAACTGCATCAAAGAAGCAGAGGAATGGTTAGCTTCCTCTTCTTGCTACTGCCGGAGAGGTGGTCACGTAACTGTTTTATGCTGGTGGCTAACTGGCATGGGCTGTTGCTCAACACCCATGAAAGGAACCCTCTTTCTTAAAAATTACCACTACACTTAAGGGTTATAAGGGAAAACATGACACTGTCTTTTTAGCCGAAAGATTTCTAATGTGCCTATATACACCTCCCCTGGACTGAAATGCCATCTGCAGCACAAAGGCAGATTTGTTTGCCTCCAGTAATTCCCATTTCTTGACAAATCTCAGCCTGGCCCGACTTCCCACAGAAGTCAAGGGCCACACTTTATAGGGAGCAGGACCAAGCTCAAACAACCAAAAAGGCCAACGCTCTCAAAAGCAGGAATTTAAAACATAGATTTCTGAACACAAGCTGCGCGGCTTAAACCAGCTGCCTGTTTTTCCAAAGGGCCGATTTTGTTTTATGGTTCCAGCACCAAATGCTTCTTGCATCACTTTGTGCAAGTCATTGGCTTTCTCAAAGCCTCCATTTCCCATTCAGTAAAAGGAAGAAGATGATGATAAGAGTAACAGTAATAACAGTAATAATAAATTCCCCACAACAGTTTGTCTATCTTAGTTTGTAAGCTCTATGGACAGGGGCTGCCTGTACGGGTTTCTACAATGGGATTCCAGTTTCCTTCTGAACTAATGTACTGCTACTAGTACTATGTTATGCTGGCAAATGATTGCACTTACTGTTTGCCCTCACTGTTTCCAACAGCCACTTGCGTGCGCAAAATGGCACAACTAAATGCCTGGCTGCATGTGAAAATCTGTTTGTAGCAAACTTGCACAATCAAATGCAGAGCTGGCTGAACATTTGGCCTGTTAGGCCAGGCGTCCTGAGAGCACACAACACAGCAAGCTCCCGTAGTTGAAGAGTTGCCCGTGCCAATTACTCCGCGGATTGTGCGCCACCAGGAAGTGGACTTAAATTGATGTTCAGATCACTGTTGTGGGGGGGAAAAAGAAAAGCCTCGCTTGATAGCAGCCAGCCTTTGCCACAAAGGGGACGTAATGTTTCTCCACAAAAATCAAAGCATTGAAGAGAAAGGACGGACAAAAAGAAGGGCGAATTACTTATCAGAACGCTGTTGTAGATGCTTCATGTCGAGGGTTAAGTGCTGTATAAAGAACAGTCAGATAATGTCCAGCTGCTATCATCTATCACGTATGCCTTTTATTGGACTGAGAGCATATCCAGTTTCATGTTTCCGTCCTTCTCTGTACATTTATCTGTCAAAGGAGATTATTGTTATAGACACAACGGTAGCAATAAACAGACGGCAGATGAGTTTGCATAAAAAAGGCGAGACATACATGAGAAACTAGAAATCAAAGCTTAAGTTTGTTCTATACTGTAATATTACTAAGCTCTTCCCATAGGCCGTGGACAAGGGTTAAATCTGACAGGGAGGGAAAGTCAGAGCCTTGTGGGGCAATACCACCGGCAGTATGGCTGGGATGTCCGCAGGTGCTTTAGTGCTATCTGGCTGCTATCACTAGTAAAAGCCAGGGCTGGGGTTAAGGGGAGTCCCTATAGCTTCTCTACCTTCTTAGTTGGAGGGAGCCTCAGAGCCCTTCCCCTACAGCCAGCCTCCTGCAGGGGCTGCCAAGATGACTAGATCATGGTGCCAGCACCCGCTAGATAGTATGGGGCTCTTCCCGCCCTGCCTTCCCCCTGTGGATTTGCTTATACGAAACCCATTGGTGAAATGAGACTGCATGACCAGTGTGTTGGCTGTACATGGTGCTGTGCACCAGCTCATGTGGGAGCTGAGCAAGCTTTCTGAAGAAGCAGAGGCGGGCCGTGACTGTGCTGGCAGGAGTATGGCACACGTTCGACCTGCTGGGGTTGCTGGATCAGGAATTGAAGGGCATGCGAGTGGCAAGCAAAGCCTCTTGGGATCACTGCACACTGTCCCTTGGCTGCAGAGTTCCTGTTCCTGCACATTGTCCACTGGCAGTTCATGCTCCTGCCATGCTTCCTGAATCAGGACCACTAAAGTAAGGCCGTCATAGGTAGGAATCCTAGGGAGTGTGAGTCTTAGCTTCAGCTTGGTGTGTGCAAAGGAAAACATTTCTACGTTTAGTATGGTATTTTTAAAAGTAAAGTACACAAATGAGATGAAACATTAGAAGAGCATTTAATAATATTTGGGAGGGGGGATACGATGGCTCAAGGGATCGCCTGATGATATAAGGACAAAACGGTGAGTCGCTGTGCAGCAATTGTGGGTCTCTGGGCTATTATTTTGTGAATCCTACTGCAGATGCACATGTGCTCACACAGGCAGGACATCCTTTTAGCTAGCAGCATCTGTCAAGGATGTGCAGTCGCTGCATATCTCTTTGCATTCCCACACAAAGCCATACAGGTTAGAACAGCTAAGACCTACCTGCAGAAGTCTGCAATAGCCGAGCATCACACTGGGGTGGAGCCTGTTTCAGAGGATCCATGTTCACTTCTTGAAGAACCATGGTTTTTGTAGGGAAATACCTGTTCTTTGGTCTTCACGCATGTGCCAAAGTAAAATGTGGATGCACAAGGAAGGCAATTCCAGCCAACCCCACAGCTGAGAAGGTACCAAACATTATTTGTGATTTTGGGGCAGGAGGGGATGAAAGATGTTACAATCTCTTGTCTTTGGTGCTGGGTAGCTTTTTTTGATAAGCAATAAGATACAGGGGAAGAGTCACCAGCTTCAATAGAACTGCACTGATAATCACAAGTTGCACATATGACCTACAACACCTTACTACAACTATAGCATCTTTGTGTACTAGCATCATTACCGAGTGTAACAATTTCAGAAATCTTATGGAAACCCACTGTATGAAAGCTGGAACCAGCCGTCTATCCCATTTAACAAGCAAAAGAACCTTAATATTTAATAGGTAAATCAAATATTTAATGTTTACAAAAGATCTGGCTGTAGGATTTTGCCAAATACAAAATAAACGCAGTACAAAATGTGTGCACAGCTGCATGTGTTGCCTGGTGGCTCTATTTGCAGAACTCTTCCTCCTGCCAATTGCTTTCCTCAGGGCATGGACACATGAACAGGGTGCCCTTCAGTAAGGCAGAATATGAGCTGACAGTGTGAGCTACTCTGTGGGTGCATCTACAGGGACGTTTACTGTGCAGTTGACAAATTAACTGTGCAGTAAATGTCTCAGTGTCTACACATGTGCCCCTAGTAGAGTGCATAAAACTAATAAACTCTGCAGCAGGGTAGTACTTGTCAATACAAATAAAATACAGATACTACCTTTCATAGTTTCATAGTTAGTAGGGTCAGAAGGGACCTGAGCAGATCATCAAGTCCGACCCTCTTCCGTGGCAGGGAAGGATACTGGGGTCAAATGACCCCAGCAAGGTGTTCATCTAGCCTTGTCTTAAAACCCCCCAGGGCAGGAGCCAGCACCACTTCTCTTGGAAGTTGGTTCCAGATCCTAGCCATCCTGACCGTGAAGTAGCACCTCCCGATGTCTAGTCTGAATTTACCCTCTGCCAGCTTGTAACCATTATTTCTAGTCACTCCTGATAGCGCTCGGGGGAACAGGGACTCCCCCAATGCCTGCTGGTCCCCTCTGACTAGTTT
>NW_017728915.1:31253374-31267500 GCF_001723895.1 Crocodylus porosus | reverse complement strand
TAGGGCCTGCCCCGCTGCCCCCTGATTATGTGAGTGGCCTCCTCTGGACCCTCTCCATGTTGTCACCATCCCTCTTGAAGTGTGGCGCCCAGAACTGGATGCAGTACTCCCGCTGCGGCCTGACCGCTCCAGCTGTGGCCTGACTGCAAAACCCTAGCTGAAGAGGGTTTTTTTTATGCACAGCAGCACACATGTAGACTCTGACTGGCTGGCTGGGGCACAAGGGTGCTTCACTACAGGGGATGCCTCGTAGCGCGTTGAGCCTGGTTGGAGCAGCCCTGGGCTGGCACGCTGACCCCTGGACCTCCCGCCAGCCAGGGTTGCTGCAATCAAGCTCAACATGCTGCAGTCCGGGCACACGTACAGATGCATGCCTGGGAGCTTCCTGGGAGCAATAAACTGCAGAGCAATAAGCAATAAACTCCACAGCTTATTGCTGCCCTCTAATGGTACACGTAGATGCGACCTGCGTTAACTCTCCACATGCCTACTCTTGATGGGCGATGGATGTGAGGCAGCTCACCCCCTTTTCTTTGCGTTGAGCATGGGGTAAGAGCAGGCAGAAAGACAATCATCTTGCAACAACTGACATGTTGCAAGTTCACATGCTATCTGAGCCCCTGATAAACTATTCATTGTGCCCATAACTTCTTATTTTTATGAGCTGCAGACAAAATGCTAATATTAGACATTAACTAAAACATTAAATTAAAGAAAATTAAATATTAAAAATTGAATATTAAACATTAAATAAATGAGAAGGAGATCAAGTATTTAGATCCTGAAAATGGAATTTGGATATGAATGGGGGGCGGGGGAGAGAAAGCAATTCCATGCCATGCTTGCTGTGTGTCTGTTCTCTCTCACATAAATGGCAGCTAAATTAGGGAAGATTATCCCTGAAACTACTCAGTTACTGTGGTTATCTTCCATTTGTGGCAGACTGGAGAGAACATTGAAAACAGCTACTATACATCAGTGGATGCTGATTCCTCCTCTTTTCCCCTTTCTTATTGGTATCATTTGTTCATCAGCAATTCTCAGCTGGAGTGCCGTTGCACCCAGGGTTGCCTTAAGATCCTTTCAAGGGTGTTACAGGGTGCCATACCATGTTAGCACTTTTAGGCGTGCAAACATAACTCACAAGATAAACCCAGAGATTCTTACCTGTCATGATTTTTCTGTGCTGTTTGCAACAGAAGAAATGCTCTACTATTTTCCGTAGTCAAAAAACAGGTGAAAGGGAATTTTACAAGATGTGCCTTGAGATTTAAGGGGTGCCTTGGGTCTAAAAACTTGAGAACCACTAGCTTACATCCATAGCATTCCCTTTCTTGCCCCTTATTTTACTCTTATTCTTCAGTTCTTTGTTTCTTCCACGTAACAGTCATGTCAATTGCTGGCAAAATGAGATGGAGCTTTCATTTTTGAGCAATCAGTTTGGATATGTAACGTGCGACTCAGATTCTGTCTGACAGCAGACAGCTTCCCTCTTCAGCACTGAAATATTTACGAGGGCCCCAAACGTTGCCTGTGTCATGCCACACTATTTTTCATTTTCATGATGTTTATGGCTCACAGCTAAATTACAATACATTCAAAGCATTTATCACCAAACTGCCTTTTCCCTGTAGTTTAAGTAGAGCGATTTATTCTTAGCAAATTTACATTCATAGAATCATAGAAAACCAGGGATGCATTTTAAGAGGTCATGTAGCTCAACCCCCTGTTCAAAGCATTATTACCCAGATCTTAATACTTTCAGACAAGAAACTTCCAATGATGGAGATTTCACACCTTTGAATCATATGACTGAGGGACTGCACAGGCAGCCCAGCTTAGGACAATGGAATAAAGGAAAAAATGAGAGAGAAAGAAGCCTAAACTACTATTGTACCTGTACTGAAACTCTTATGCTCTGTTTTATACTCCCCTACAGCTCCTGTGGGAGGAGATCTTTCTTTGGTTTGCTTCCTAAAGGGCTATAAGCACACATTGTCAGGCTAGGGACAGGCATTCAAGAAGCCTGAGCCTCAGTTGATTCAATCTTTGCAGGTTAGTCTAACTTGGCTAGGCTAAAACAGTTTGTAACTGCACAAACATCCCAGACATGCAGGCACATGCCTGCAGTGGCTCAGGCTAGAAGACAGGGGGCACTAGAGCAGCCCTCCCTTCACTTCTACAATGCTGAGCTGAGCGGGGAGGGGTTCCCCCACTCCTGACCAGCCCAGCAGGGAGTTGATAACACAGTGCTTATCACCCCATTAAGAAAACAACAGAGGGACATTACCAGCTACTTGTTGATTCTGCCTTGTCCCATCTGCCACAGCGCAGACCATAGCCAGTATTTGGTCTGCTAGCTAATACAGACACCTCTCACCAAAGCAGAGGGAAAGGGGGAATTCCTGCTTAGCAGGGAGTGGCGGGGGTAGGGGGGGAGCAGGGAGAGAGCAACTTGGGGGAATAACCTGTGGGTGGGGGGCAGAGAAAGGGGGAAAGCAACCTGTAGTCTCTGCCAGAGCTCCAGCCAGGGGGCAGAGGGGAGGGGCCAGCCCTGCTGTGGAGCAGTGAGCCCTGCCCAGCCCAGAGAACATGCCGGGATGTTGGGGGCTTCTGGTTTATCTTAAACCAGCAGGGGGCCTGGGACAGACATTACATAAACCTGTTTGACCCAAATCATTTAAGTCTGATACTACATTCAATCAGGTTTATCTCAAACTGGTTTCAGCCATTTTCAAACTGGTTTATGTGCACTGAACATCTGTTCTGTTACAGGTTTAAACCAGTTTCTGATCAGTTAAATAGGTTTATGTATAATGCCTGTCCCTGACCAATATGGATCCACAAATACACACACAGTAATCAGGGCTGTCCCTGTGGGAAGGTGAATCGGGGCAACTTCCCCCAGGCTCTGCACTTTGGGGAGCCCCTATGGATACTGGCGTACAGGTCCTGCCGCGGCTGCCATACGCTGCCAGCTCCGCCACGGCTGCCTCGCATCGCCACCTCTGTCATGGCTGCCGCCACCCCACCCACTCCAGCCATTTGCACCGCCCCAGCCCCACATACGCTGATATGCCCCGGGCCCTGCACACCCCTAGGATAGCTCTGACCATCATAGCACACCTCACAGAAGAAAGATATCCTTGTGATCAATTGTCTTCATACTCTGACACTATTCCATTTCCACAGATGCTATTTTTAAAATTTGGTTCATTTCCAAACTTCTGAGGACAATCCCTGTTCTGAAGACCTTATGCTCTAAATAGCTAAGACAAGGCAAGGCAAAGAAGTAGGCTCAAGAGAAAAGTGACATGCAGTAGGTTACACAGCACGATCAGGATTAGCACTTAGGTCGAAGTCTGAGAGAAGTGACCTTGATCAACTAAAACAATTATTCTGAATTTCTTGTAACTTTGCCATTTGTATTGCAGACCAGCTTCAAGCTGAAAATACATTTTTACCGCTCTTTGTCGTTATAGAAGGAAGATTTAATAAGATAGCCGCATAACTGAGAAACATAAATCTTGCTATTAAGAAGTTGCCTCTTTTTCAGATGATAGAAATTTCCTCTCACCATTGAAATACCCCCTATTTCTAATTTAAACATATAAGTGCTTAAGGCCAGATTCCTACACTACCTGCACCCACAGATAAAGGTAACTTGGACAACTCCTACCTGGTGCACCCTAGGCCACTAGGTACACAGATCTCCTGGTAGAAATTATAAGTATACAAGTTTTCACTGAAAAGTCTCGGGGGAGGGGGGAGGGGAAGGCGCTGGAGAGCATGCCTATTCTAACCTAAAATCTCTCTCTTGTGATACATTGCTCCAGTTTGGTCCAGAAGGGGAGGGAAGCAGCAACAGCTATTCACTGACTCTTCCCCAAACAGCAGACTGCTTGGTTTGGGGAAAAGGCAGGTGATTTTTTGGCCTCTGCCAACTTCCCATTTCTACACTTGTCCCCCAGCTGGTCAGTGGGGCTGGGGATTGCAAAGCCCTGGGGGCTGGGAGTTGGGCTTGGGGATGCTGTCCCCAGGCTTGGTTCCTGGCCCCTGGGCTTTAAATACCGCATGTGCCATGGTGGTTTAGAAGCTAAGGAGCCAGTAACCAGAGTAGGAGCAGCTTTCCCTGGCCCTGTTTCCCCATGTCTCCTTTAAATCACCCTGTGATTTTAAACCTGGGGGGCTGCTTATTTACAGCCTGCCCCCTTCCCAAGCAGGGGAGAGGACAGACTGTCAAGTAATAGGCTCTCCTGAGGGTGAGGTATGTCTCTCTCCAGCCAGGAACACATGTATGCTCCAGAGCCTGTGCTACTTTCCTACTGTTAAGCATTTAGGAGAGAACCGCTGTATGCAGCCCTAGTGCAAGGGCAGGCTCCTCAAATCCTTTTTCACAATGTTTTCTGCACTCAAAGTCTTTGAGGTCCCTGGAACAAGATCTGCCCTTTCCAACACCCCTTTTGGTCATGCGTCTCGTCAAGGAAATGGTTTCCTTTCTATGTAGGGGTATTCTGTCAACCCTGTCTGTTCTCCATATTCCAGTTTCACAACCATTGGCAAGTTCTTGGGTTACAGATGGGTATTAATTCATCATTTACTGCATTTCTAATTTGAGTGCTAGCAGCTGAAAGGCACAATTAATGAATTTTGTACAACTGCCATTTTTAGAGATGAAATCTGGCAGTGGCTAGCTGTAATGTTCCTCCTTTTATGCAAAGTCCAATTTCCTGGAAAGAAATTTCTAGGGAATCAATATAATACAAAGACTTATACTCATTGCTCTTAGATAACGCTATTAAGAAAAGTACACTCTTTTAAAATACTTTCAACAAAAAGTTTGGCAGTCCCAAGTTACTAAGCAGAACTGTTGATGGCACAGATTGCCTAAACAGAGAATGAGAACTGTAAAAGGCAATGAACTACAGAGCTGAAACAAAATGGATCATTAGTTACAGTATGCATGCATAAAAAGGCAGATCCTTTGGTGGCATCACTTGGCATAGCTCTATTGGAGGCTATGGAGTTATGCTGATTTTAGAATAGTTCAAATGTTATTAAAGCAAGGCAGCAAGTCATTCATCATTGTCAATTCCCTGGCTTTAGCCAGCCACAATTCTGTAGCTAGTAGCAAGGTTTCCACCACTGTGTTCACCCACAGGCAGAACTTTCTTACATGAGTGTTCCCACTTACTCCCATGAAGTCAGAGTAGCATCACGTTCCTATGAGCCAGACAATGAATCCTGTCCTCTCACTCTGGCTTAATTCTCTCCTAAGGAACTGGGCTTTGGATTTATTTGCTGCAGGGATTTCTCCGTTTCACCCTCAACTGATTAAGAGAAACCAGCACGTACTCTGGTAGTGAGACACAAATACATACATGTCACTGAGCAGTTGTCCTGGCTGCCATATACCGCAGTAGCTATAGAACAAAGTGGTCAAGAGATGGTCAAAATACAGTGCATCCAAGCATCTAAACTAGACGTCAGAAAAGAGGTCAAATGAAGGGCCTTAAATGGCTAACCGATGGGATTAGAGAATGCAGGGATGGGAAACATCTATTTAGGACATTGATTATATTGCCTCGCCAGTGTAAAACCATTCCCTTCAGCACATTCCACCAATGTAATTACTCTTTATAAATATTGCACAGCTATATTGATGGTCTTTCCCAAACTCCAAAGCACTAAGTAACAGACAACTAGTATATTTATTTGACATGACCGAGGCTATTAACACTACTCAACTCTCCCACAGCTGTTCATTTGAGGACACCATAAAACAAACAGGGTAATATCAGAGCACCATACAGTAACTTAATGCTTTAGCTATGGAGTTTAAATTTGTACAAATACTGTGCATTAGAGGCAACTGTGCATCCTTTCTCTCACCCATTGTCTGCCTTGTTTCTTTAAATTGTAAAATCTTTGGTTCCGTGTAGCATGTTTTGTTTCCTGCCTACCTTAGTTGATCCCTGATCTCATATGGGGCCTTAGGCTGTTACTGTATGTAATATATTAGTATCAACCAATATGAAGGTATGAAAATGGATTGTTTCTGAATACAACTGGTTCAGAGACTCTCTGCATTTCTCTTTCACTGTGAAAGATGATTTTAAAAAAAGATGGACCTTTTAGCAAATTCATAACAAAGTATTTTGCTCAATTAGAATTAAGAAATCAGACCACAAACAACGAGCAGAGAGGTAGAGAGAATGGGAAACAATAAGATAAAGCAACATAGTAAATAGCTGCATAACTTGCTTGAAAAATTCAGACTCCAAGACAGAAGTGTATTTATAGAAAAGTTTGGGGAAGAGAACTGAATGGAGCAATATGGTGTAAAGCAGAACATTTACATACATCTCTTCCAAGGTATATGATGGACTTTGCCTTTTGTCCTGTCTGCAATGCAACTGTTCCTGCTACATGAGCAGACTTGATTCAGCAAAAGGGCTTTGCATTAGTTTCCAAGGAGGTTGTGTACTTCACCCTCTGGCCAGATTAAAGCAGAAGTGTGTACTGGAGATGTGATCTCACTGAGCGAGGTGCTGGTCCTCACAGGAAAACATATAAAAAAAGTGTTGCACAATAAAAGAATCTTGGGGCATTAAATATGATGCTAATAATAGATAAATCTGATGCTCCTGGAATGGAAATACTGAGCTGGTTCTGATTTGTTTTTGGAGCATGCAGGGAAAATGTGTGGTATAATGGGCTACAGCAGACAGCATATGAATGCTATCTTCATTGTTAAAAAAACACAAACCAAAACAAAAGCATAGGATCATGCCTTCCAATCTCTTTTGTGTTTTTAAGGGCTTTTTTGGGTTTTTTTTATCTTCTTTAACTCTCTTCTACATAATTAAAAATATTTTAAATGGAAAAGACTTTTTGTATATTCTTATGAATTACTATGGTAATTCTTTGTTAAGCAAGAAGGTAATTACCTACAGCTAAATCCTATTGAATTTGTAAGCACTCAAATACATTCCTCCCTGTGAACTAAAATTTTTGCACCTACTTTTTGTTGATATCACTCTCAGGTTTTAGAATGAATATAAATAAAGTCCATGGCTGAACATTTAGGGTCTCATCTAACGCTGTATCTTTCTTTTTCCTATATTCGTGCTTAAATTCTAGCTGGGAACAGATGATAGAAGTGTTACTTTAAAGCAGCTTGATTGAACTTCATTAAATGTAATTTCTGTTCTACAGTGATATTCCAAATATTTAAGAACTGTACAGAAATAGGAACATGCATCTTTACTTTAAAAAATAAATGTTATTACATTTACCATCTCCCCAAAGAAGTTGTTTTTTCAAGGTGGACATTTTTAACATTGGTAAAACCATCTGCCAAAGCCTGAAGATTTGTACACTGAAGAATAACAGAAATATTCCATGATGAATCACTGCATATTTACAAGAATGATTCTAACAGTACGTTAAACATTGAATTATTCACTGTTGCTTCAAATTTTACATCTTTTCAGTAATTTTCCTACTCCAGGATATTTTTTCCATGTGTTTTATTGTCATACTGGCTTTAATTATACAGCCATAAGGCTGTTGAAGGAATAGATTCCAGAATAGATACAAGTATTTTCAAACCAAGCAAAATTTGAGGGTGAGGGTATGTATATGAAATATCTCGTCAGACTGGAATTCAACATACCATATTCAAAATAAAGATCTGAATACATACGTGTGTAGAAAAAAAATCAAAACGAAGGATTTAGAAAAGGAGAAGAACAGAATATAAATATCTCTCTACAACATTCAGCCATAAATGTGCAAAAAGAAGTTAGTGCTGGGTCCTGATTATAGCTTCTTTCTGATGTGATTGTTACGTGATCTTCAACCAGTCACTTATGGCAAGATCCAAAAGGAGACAAAGGCACCCTCATGCTGAGAACTGCTATGCTTATCTTTTCTGATGCTTGAGAGTGGGATCCAGGACCATACTAGGTGCCTGGGCTCCCTGTACAATGCAGGAGGGAGTTAAGCACCTTAGAATGGGATCCAAAATAATGACCCTGCTGATCTGTAAGCTGCCTAGACTTGGCCAACAAGAAACAATGAAAACAGGGTGTCTTGTATTTCAGTCTTCTCCAGGGTTTAGGCTCCTAAACGTTAGGTTCCTATTATGCAAACACTTCTGCATAACTGAATCCAAGAGTCCTGTGCTATCAGCTACTGATGTGCACAAAGGTAGGCCCAACTATGCCCAAATATTAGCTCCAATTCCTAAGGCAAATAAGTTTTGAAGATGCTTAATTACTTTGAAGGTGCTTAGCGAGCAGCAGGAATAAAGGCCATACCTTTCTTTAGCTTTAGCAAATAAACCTGTTTCTCTCTCAGAGGATCCAATTTTCAAATAAAAGTATCTAAAACAGTGATTCTCAACCAGGGCTCATGCACCCTGGAGTGCCTTAAAATCCTTCCAAGGGGGTTGCAAGGTGCCACACAATGTTATCACTAGGGACCTACTCAATTTGGGATTTTGCGAAATTCGGCGTTGCCTTTGGAAGTCACAAAATTAAAACAAACAAACAAACAAACAAAAAATAAAATGCTGGCTCCCCAGTGGGGCAGAGTCACATGATGGACAGTTCTCTTGGCCAATCAGTGGCGGGGGGGGGACACTGCATGAGAGCCAGCCATCTCAGCCAGTGGAGGGCAGGGCCACTGGGGCCCCTTGGCCAGAGGCATAGGGGCCCTGCCGCGATAAACCTGTGAAAATGGCAGCCAGCCCCATGATCAACCTGTGAAATTGACTCCCTTCCTCCTCGATTTCAGTAGGCTCCTAGTTACCACCGTTAAGTTTGCAAACATGATTCACAAGATAAATCCATAGATTTCAAAAAGAAATCCATAGTTGTTGCCTTTATGAGTTTGTCGCAACGGGAAAACCGCTCTATTATTGTTCTATACTCAAAGAAATGAGTGAAAACTGAGAACTAGCATTTTCTGAGGAGTGCTGTGAGGCTTGCCTTAAGTCTAAAAAGGTTGAGAACCACTGACTTAAGATATAGGAACAAATTACTGGTACTCAACTACCAGTTTGGGGCAGGTAAGGGCCAACATGGGTGACTGAACAGAGCTGTGCGTGTTAAAGGAAATGACAAAGTTTGGAACTAGAAGCAGTAAAAGGGTTTCAGACCCACTTAGGCCATAGCTGTGTATTCTGAGCAGGATGAAGTCCAGCTGATTTCACTAGGTTTCTACTGTAACATGCACGACTGCTTTGAGCACAAACATTACATAAAACTTGGAAATGTACCGCTTTGCACCTGCTGACAACTATTACTAATTGGCTTTTCTCACCTCTGAGATCTACAGAATTATGTTAAAAAATAAATAGGAAGAAAGGAATCTAGTAACAAAGTTTTGAAGTTACAATTTTCCACATTATTCAGTTGAAAACACAGTAGTCTGCTGAATTACAGAAAGATGGTAAGTTCATAATTTTGTCTCTTGATTTTTGTTTACTAACTGAAGGTCTAATTGTTTTGCTCCAGTTAATTAACAATGTTCTCATTTTAATGAGTTATTTCACTGCGTATATTAGCAGATGGATAAAACGCACAGGACATGAATAATAAGACACAGAATTTAAAATTTTGTTTATTTTGGATAGATTTTATTTAACTTTAAATGCTCTGATTTTTTCTTGACTCTGGCAAGTGCATCTACAAGACATTCATTCCAGTTAGGGAACTCAAAAGATCAGTCTTTTCATTATTAGTATTTTAAATATTGTCACAATATAAAAAAATATTTCCCCCAGGAGAATGCTATAGCAATTTACCTAAATTTATGGAGAAGGGACCAATAAGTCGGGTGTTATGATACGTATGGATAGATGCACTATCTACTGAGCTAGCATGCTGAGTAGAGTGACATCTTGTTACCTGAATTTACCAATATAAATACAGTAGAGAAAACTCCATCTGAATAAATTTGCTGTATACTTAAAGGTGGTGTTACTTCCCACCACCCTACATAATTCTAATCTTATGTTCTTCAATAAAGATATTGCAGTCTCCATCAGGATTACAATGTATACTTATTTCAGGAAGTAAAGGGTGACTACATCCATGATATCTGCAGCCCCAATTATCTCATCAAAACTGGGTTTCCCACAGAAAAAAAAAATTGTATACAACCCGAATATTTTTACGTAAGCATGTACAGTAAAAGTCATGTTAGCCAGCATTTTACTAACCGGAATACTCTATTAACTGGAATTTCCAACATCCCCCATTACAAATCCTCACTTTAGTAACGAGTATTTTTGCCGAGTCTACCCGGTGTGCGCATCAAGTATTTCTGTTGTTTATATTAATTAGTGATGCTGCCGATACAGGAGCTGCTGGAAGCCCTTCTACTTGATATCTGCATAGGCGGAGGGAGTAAATTTTTTTGGTGGGGGGTTGAACATGCACACCTTGTCAGGCAGGAAAGTCTGCGGGGGAAAGGGCAGGGGGAGGAGTAAGGGGTCTGTGTGGGGCAGGGTGGGCTAATGCTGCAGGTTGGAGCTGGTATAACTCTCAGGTAACCGTAATTTTTAAGTAACCGGCACCCCCTTGCCCCACTCATGCCAGAAAACAAAGCTTTTACTGTATTCGTAAATGGGACATACACAATATGATTTCATTGAACTGGAGCAGAATCCAGGTTCAACATCAAATCTGATTCATAAAGGAGTCTTACCCATTGCTAAAAGGGATTTTACTAATTGTATCATAAAGAAAAATGTGTTTTTTTGTTGTCAAAAGTATAATACTATATAGTGGAAACTGTGGGCAGCCTCCTTTGATCAGCATAGTCAAAAGCGTGTCTCACTTGTGAAATACCCATTTGCTCTCATGATTTGTCAAACTGCAGTAAGCAGCCCTGCAGATTTTCTTTTTAGCTGTTGTCCCCCAGTACCTATCACTGTAGAAAAGGTTAAATCCAGTAACCTGTGGGCTAATTTGGCAATTCTCATTTTGTAGGCCAAGGCTTTCAGCACTGCTGTATATGAAAAAGGTCAGCTGTCCAGATTACCTCTGACGACCAGAAAAATAGTAGAACTGGCAGTCCCTTTTCATCTAAAACAGCAAACTGAGGACTTAATCCTGAGGCATGCTAAATGGCCTCAACTCACAATGCAATTTAGAGGAGATTGGCTGGTTGGGTATTAATAATCTTTTCATTTCAGAATTGCAGATTCAAATCCATCCTGAATTAATGGTGACTTAAGGACAAGAGCACAGACCAACTGCAGATGCTTCCTCAGCCTGATGAAGGGTATT
This sequence comes from Crocodylus porosus, assembly GCF_001723895.1. NCBI lineage: Eukaryota > Metazoa > Chordata > Crocodylia > Crocodylidae > Crocodylus > Crocodylus porosus. Next base: position 31,256,197 of record NW_017728915.1, on the reverse strand, counting down.
TACACCTGAAATGTTGCAAAGAAGAATTTTTCCAACTGTCTGAGTTGGTCTAATAAAATATATCAGATTCACCGAAGAACCTTGTCTGCCTTTAAAAATTTGACAATTATTTGCTGGCCGACACAAAATTAACTAGTAAGTTTGGTTTAGTTCTCACTTCATAAAGAACCAACATATATTTTAGCACTATATGGAACTTTACTACTTATTCAGTCAAGATCAATATAAGCCTGTTCCTAAAGAATGAACTCCTCCCTTCGATGTGCAGGACGGTCTCTTCAGAAGATGGTTGAATTATGCTAAGAAGGTTGTACAGAGAGAATTCCAGTGTCCCTGCTAGGTCACTGATTTGTTGAGGCAACAGATTTATGAGAAGAGCAATCTGAGCAAGAGCAATAAAAATGAAAAACAAAAGGCAAGTCATTAAAAGCAATGTCAACTTTTTATTATGTGTACTACAATAGGATCTAGTGGCACTAAACAAAACCGAAGCCCCATTATGAAAAGAGGTACCTTGCCCCAAAAACTCATACTTTAAATTTTTACTAAAAGGAATCAAGACACAGAAACAACAAACACATTTATTCAGTGTCATATAGGAAATCTGTGACAGAGCCAGAAGCCAGGTGTGCATCTTGTGTGTTCCAATCTTGTGTTAAACCACAAGACCTTGAAAAATACTATAAGTTTTGATGTGTATAAAATGGGTACAGAAATGATAAAAAACAGGGAGTCCAATTAGGACTCCTTAACCCATTAGTATTTTATTTGTCTGTAATTCAGTGAAGGCATTAATACTGGACAATTTTCGACCCAGAAAATAAAATATTAAAAATCTTGAAAAAAATCCAAATGAAAACCAATTAGGTACAAAGAGAATAGACCAAATATTTGCTTCCCCGACCAAAGAGATCTGGTACCCTCATGTGCCAGTCCCACAACTCAAAGTCTGCTTTTTCTTTTCTCATGTTGTGTCTTGTACAGTGCCAAGAGACTATCCTCAGATGACGAAATTAAATTGTCAAGATCATACTCCACATCAAATGTAGGTCTCTCTCCAAAAATTACAAGGGCAAGAAATACAGCAAAGTGTGCAGTGAGTCCCCATATTTCATATGACGTATTATGCTCAGGGTCATCATACACAAATGAATGCATCCAATGTGAAACACCATCTGATGCTCTATAAGGCAGAGCTGTGTACTTTACTGGATTGATAAAGTAGTCCAATGGCACCACAAACACAGCACTCACTTCCTCTGGGTTAGGACAGGCCTGGAATGAGTCATCTATAAATCCTGCAACTGGTGTAATCAAAGAACCCATCTGAAAGCAAGAAAAGACATTCACCTGTATGAAATAAGTAAAAATAAACTATTTTAAAAGATGTTTAAAAAAATAAAAGCATCTATTGAAAACCTATTGATAATTTACAAGCCAGTCATACTTGTAAAGCAGTTTTAGTTCCTGATTCAGTAACATAGTGTGCACATATTTTACAACAAATGTTAGTGGCTACTTGTATCTTTACATGTCTTCAGCACTTGGCTGAACTGTAGCCTGTGTATCCTCTCAGCTGCAGGCAGCATGGAACAACCTGTTCGAGTTGTTAGCTTCTGCATGTGCAGCTCTGGGTGAGCTGCTTCCTAAACCACAGCTGCATCTACACGATACCAAAAGGGGCACAGAGGGAATCTGGAGGTGGTGTCAACAGCGTGGCACCATGTTGTTTCCCGTGTCGGAAGACACTCCCAGGGAGGAGTGCCGCATGCCTGAGAATGCCATGGCACGCGTACGGAGTAAATGTGGTTCTAGGTTGAAAGGGAATGCAACGAACAGAAATGCCACCTGACAAAAATCAGCCTGGCCTATTTTGGGGAGTTTTCCTGTTGTCACAAACTCTCTAGGATTTTAACCCATTTTTTGTAATTTACTAGGACAGTGGTGTGGTATGCCTGCCCAACAGACTACCCAAGTAAAGTGCCCCCTACCCCAGCACTATTTGGATTACTGCCTCCCAACAGCATACTTGATGAGCATGGGCAGGACACTACTGTGCCAAGAGTCAGGTTAACTTTTCCCTGGCCCTGCAACTGCTGCATTTGGTAATATGGTGAGCAAGGATCCGAAACCCTTAATCTGGTAGTAGCTCCAGAGCCAGGGAGAGGTTAACCTTGCTCTTGGTGGTGACATTTGACACTTGCCATTGCAGCAATAGCATATTCCTACCCCTGCTCTATTCCATGTGGCTGGAAGCTTCAACAAGTGTCCATGCCTCCATTCACTGAGGGTGTTTATACATATGCTTTGGAGGAAGGGAGGGGTGCTTTCATTAGAGCGGCTGCACTCTAAAGTGCTTGGAGCATCTTGTATATCAGTGTCCCTGCACAGATGCTGATACACAAGATGCTGGACTCTGCTGGAGCACGGTAATTATCATGCTGCAGTAGATTTGATTAATTGAGTCTGCTCCAACATACTGCAATTACAGCGCATTGGAGCAGCATCACAGCACATGCTTAGGTGCCCTGAGCGCCCGTGCCAAACACAGCAGCTGCCTGAGCCTCTTATGGCACATGTGCCACAGGCTGGCCACCCCCCGTAGTTGGAGATACTTATTTTTAAACAACGTACATAGTTATTGCAAGCATCTGTCTTCCATTGAGGAATAAAAGGTTTTAAAAAGGATGTATTTTACAGAAAGAGGATTTCATAGATTTCATAGACATCAGGGCTGGAAGGGACCTCGAGAGATCATCGAGTCCAGCCCCCTGCCCAAAGGGCAGGAAGTCAGCTGGGGTCATAGGAGCCCAGCAAGATAAG
>NW_017728915.1:31239267-31252659 GCF_001723895.1 Crocodylus porosus | reverse complement strand
CAGCGGATCGTGGTGGAGCCAAGGCCACAACTGGCCAGTTTGGCCAAGAGGTGATCATGGGATACTAGATCAAAAGCTTTTTTGAAGTCAAGATACATGACATCAATCTCATCTCCCTCGTCCAGGTGGTAGGTCACCTGGTCATAGAAGGAAATGAGATTGGTCAAACAAGACCTACCCGCAACAAAGCCGTACTGGCTATCCCTTAGGATGTTAGTCTGGGCCAGTCCAGGATGTTACAATAATTCTCCTTTTGGATAGGCTTCTACCCCTATTTGTTAGTCAGCAAAGAGTTGTTACAGTTCCATAGAAAACGTTCCAAATACAGGTACTGCAGTTTGTTCTCATTTAATCCAAGTATGAAGTGACTCTAGCTAAATTAAACCAAATCACTCTGGATCATTATTATGGTAAAAGGAGAATAAGACACATACAACAACCTAAATAGATCTTCTTAGAAAGTGACATATTAATTGTGTAATGAATAACAATTCTCAAAAGAGGTTACAAAGCTAGACAGATCTTTGGTTTCACCCACTTCAGTGCTTATTATTTTTATGCAAAAGTGGACAATACTTTTAACAGAATGTTAAAAGTTTAGTTCTCTGTGTATTCAGATGTTAATGCATCCTTCAAATTATTATAATGCTACATAATACAACTGGATAGAAAATAGTGAAGACAACAGTTATAAAAGCTAGGTTTATCCTTTTCAGAGTCTTTGAATTTTGGTGCTTCAAACAGTATCTTTGCATGAAGTTTCAAAATATTAGATAAAGCATATTTCCATTGTAATCCTAAAAGTAATCCTACCTTTATTCTTATCTTGGAGGATAAAAACCTCACAGTACGAGATCAAACGACAATACAGAAACAAATGTTCCCACATTACTGAAAGAAAATTGCTACCTAAACTCAAAAAGATGAAAAAGCCCTGCTTTCAAAAAGTAACACTTTATATCATGTCTCAGTATGTGGAAACTGTTCCTATGTGAGATAAGGCTGGAGGCTAGAAGCTTGTGAATTTATAAACTAACACCGAGATACAGCTCAAAAGACATTTCCAGTGTGGAAGATGCCTACTGCCTGATGTGCCAAGGGTTCCTAAACAAAGATAACAGCCACTCACTGTTACAGGTTTGAAATGGGACCGGGAGTGAAAGGCAATGGCAAGTTTCTCCAACAAGATTCTTTCCAATAAAATTTTGAACTCTTTGATTTAATTTTCAGCTTACTTTATCAATCCTAGGTACAAGTCTACAGATGACTTCCACCTGCTCTGGACAGAGTCCAACTTCTTCCTTGGCTTCTCGGAGTGCAGTGGCTATTTCATCTCTATCTGTTGCTTCACTTTTACCTCCTGGAAAGCACACTTCCCCTGGTGATCTTCTCAACTAGAAAGTAAAGGAATATCGCTGCTAAATACTATCAGGTCAGCAACCTTTTCGAGCAGGTGGCCAGCACTAGTGACCCAACCACAGCTGCAAATTACCTGCAGCACCCCGGCTCTTCTTACTCTGGACCAACTGCTTGTCTCCCATATCCCTAGTTTAGATCATTATGGCATGGATTCATACCCCACAACTACCCTACATTTTTGTAGATCTGGCTGGATCAAATTGCTGATAACTGTAACAACAAGAGCTCCGTTTCTAGAGTTATGGCTACATAGAGCAAGGACAGAACTTAATTTTCAGCAGACTCACCCGTTCTTTCCTGGTTAACTGAAGCTGAAACCCTAGCTAGTGCTGAAGGCTGGTTTCCATGGGTGGATGCATGATTCTGAAAAGAGCTAAAGCATCTCCAAGGCTGTTACACAGAGGTACAGAAACTAGAAGCAACTAGCAGACAGCACAATTGTACTAAGAAAGGTTAGCTTGATTAGTGGAACATCACTCTGGAAGAACAATGAGCTATTAAATCAATTGGTTTCCTCAGCCGCCCAAATAGTAATGCAACAGCTGCTGCACTGTGAAGCAGGAATTAAAGCATATCCTAGGTCAGAAAATCAGCTTCCCTGGTTAATACACAAATCCTAATTTTGGGGGGCTGATTTTGGAGGGAAAAGATGCACACTGTATGCAGGAAATACAGTATATTGCTATAAAATGCTCTGTAGTTTGCTGCAGGTACTTTCCTTTTAACTTAAAAATTTACATGCAATAATTTTTTCCCATATCTCCCTCACATTAAGGGCTCAAGGTAGCGGGGGTTCTTCAATGAACATCTATAAAAATCAACAGCTGACAAGCACTCAGAATAAGCAACATTTAAAAAAAATAAGTCCAGTAACACAGTCACAGTCTTGTAGAAAAGGTCCATCAGACTGTGCGATCAGCTAGTGTAAATGTAATTATTAGGATTTCAAGTTTTCTGAGTACAGAATTTCTATTGTGCATTTCAGGGAGATTTCTGCATCTCTCATGAGCAGAAAACAGCTAGGTTGCTAACTTAAAAAAAAGTACAAGCAGTAAACCTAATGAATATAGTAAGTAATGAGCAGGTTTAGAGACAAACAGAACTGGCATAAAAATGAAGAAAATAAGTTACCATATATTTGTTGTCTCATTTTTTGGAAGTAGAGGGAGAGATTGAAAAAAGTAACCATTAAATGCAAATTCATGAATCACACTATTAAGAACTTTAGGACGTGTCAACTTTTCTACTAAATTCAGGAAACTTAATCACAATCCCTCGTCCTCCAAGGTAGAAATCTCTGCTAGATATCACAGCACCGTTTAAGTACACTACTGGGTATTTCTTCTGTAAATACTACAGTGATCAGTTGGCACAAATGCTGATATGAATGTACCAATGAAGGCTGGTGTATTTACATACCAGTTGCATCCATTTTTGGAAAGTGGGCCCCTAAAAACATTCATTAGCAGTTAGGAACTGTATGAAAAGCTAATACCAGAATAAAAATACAACTACTATGAGCTGTTCATCTGCTTTCTTCCCCCTTCACAAACAAATTAATCCTCATGTCACGTTAGATGTTATTAACCTTCAGGTCTCACGTACCTTCATTGATCTGACAGTGAACAACACATGCAGCTTTTCATCTTTAACCATTAAAGGCATAAGAACAGATGCTTTGGTTAGTGGCAAATGGGAGAATTTGTCTCCAACATCATAGTTTCTTAAGCTGATCTTAGCTTTATCTTTTATACTTTTTCTAAGAAAAAACCAAAAAAGCTCCATCACCAACAGAACACTCATCACTTAAAGAAAACCCACATAGAAAACTGTTATAAGGGATTTGGAAATATGACAGTTCTTAAACATAAACTATTCAGTCAGTTACTCATCATTATAAAAAGACAAACACGGGTGAGCACTGTGCCCTCCCCAGGCTCTTGATTATTTGAATCTGAGCTGGACACCATGACCACCTCATTCCCAAAATGGTTTGAAAATTTCCAATTCAGCCCATTTCCCCATTTGCAACATGGAAATCCTAGCTAACCCCATATCCATGCACGTAAAATCTTCAGGCAAAATAAGTGACCAGGCAGGGTTACATTTTAATCAATAAAAGCCACTTACTACGCTGATGCTACCGAAAAGCTCCGCCCCTATGGCCGGGCCCCGCCCCCACCTACTGGGCCCCGCCCCCCGTGAGGCCCCGCTTCTTCCGGCTGGACCCCGCCCCCAGTCCTGTCAGGGCCCCGGCAGCTGTCTGCCTCCCGAGCCGCGGAGACACGGGCAGGGTTGGTCCGGCGCCCCAGGTTACCTTCGCCGGTTAGCCCAGCAGCCCGCGGCCTCCATTTTGGTCCCCCGCCTCTCCCGGAGGGGGCCGCGCCCCGCCCCTCCAGTCAGGGGATTTGCCAGCTCTCGCGAATTGGCAGCTCGGCTTCGCCAATCAGCGCCCAGCGTCGCCAGGCGCCGGATTCTGATTGGCTAAAGTCGGCGGGGAGGGGAGGGGGGCGGTGTTTAGCTTGGGCCTGAGCTGGGCGAGTCCGTGAGCCGAGGTGAGTGGGCGGGGCCGCTGGGCGCGGGTGTTGCTGGGAGGGGTGGGGCACCCAAGCACCCGGCAGGCCGGGGACTTTCATGGGCTGGTTTTGAAGTATTGATGAATGAGTGAGGTGACACCTTAATTGCAATGAGAATAAAACATTGTCGGAAAATAAAAATTAACCCCCCCTACAAAATAAAGATAAAAACTTTCAGTGATTTAAGTTGGAAAGAGTTATTTTTTTTTTACACACGTCCTTTCCAGCTTCAGGGGCTCTTCCTGCCTCAGAGCACAATTTTTCTGATGTCCGGAGCCGGCTCTATAATCCCCTTCAGCCAAACCAAGGTCAGATGGCCTTTTTTTGTATTATAATTTAAAAATACATATATAATTAATAAAAACGACAATGCAAAAAAAATATAAAATGATAATACAAAAAAACAGGTCATCCCAAACCCACAGATATAGCTCGAAGGCTTGCTGCTTGGGTTGAATGTCATGGGAGAAGCAGGCAGGGCGGTAGGATAACAGTGCAACCTGCAAGCGTGCTCACACTCCTCGTTTCACACAGCGATGCATTTCTATGCTGATCATTTCAGTCTGATGATATTCTGGAGGAGAGGGTGTCGCGTAGCTATGCGGGAGGCCCAAGCCAATGCAGTGTTCACGGAAAACGTACCCGCATCAAAAGTAATGTTTATGTGTCTGCACCAGGAAAGCAGGAGCTGTTGAAATGCATCCGTTTTATTCCATGCTGGTGAAAACAAGGTGCTCTCAGATACACAGGAACCAGATTTACTGACCTGCTTCGTTTGGTTCGGCTTGTTGCAGGACCAATGCTAAACTGATGAAAGCAATGGCTAAACCAATTTAACTGCGTTCAAATTGGGGCGCTGCACAGGTTTGGCTAGATCCGTTTGAAACCAGGGCAACTTTTTAGGTGTACGAAACTCCTACTAGTAGAACAGATGTCAAACTTCCCCCGCGATTGTAAGAGGGGAACCTGAAAACAGTGATGATGTGGATGTGGAATAGGAATAAAACCTGCATTCTCAATGCTTTTGCGCAAAAGGTTTGGAAAGGGGCATAGGCAACTGGCCGCTGGGGGACCCCCGTCGGTGATCTGGTGCCCCCCAGACTCAGGAGGCACCAATCGCCAACCAGCGACAAAACCGGAGGTGCACTTCCATTTTTGTGGCTGGTGCTTCCAAGGGGTGCCCACCTGATCTTCCAGGGTGCATCCTCTACACATCACCGATGGAAAGGACTAAAGAGTTCCAACATTAAAGCACTATTGTGCAATTCTTGCAAGGGCTAATATCAGCACCTAGGAGCAGGCTTTATGTACTACAGGTCCTTTTCTAAAATAGAAGAAACCATAGTTTGAGTTTTTACACAGACATACTTTCATGGTGGGCTATGAGAAATTAAAAGCTTCCTGATCAAGTTTGCAGACAGCATTTTTACACCCTCATAACCTTTGGGGCAAGTGGAACCACACATCTTTCTATTTTCAGGGGGAGGGGGGAGGACAAAAACCAGTTGAAATCACCACAAAATCCCATCGTTATATTCACAATTAGAAGTTGAGTAACTTGGATCAGTCATCAGGGGTTTGGTCCATCTCCCAGTCTCAAAGAATAAATGTTCAGTTTGTTCAAGATCAGAACTTTAGGTCACCACAAACATCAACTACAGCTCAAGTTAGCCAAGGAGAAGTCAGGGGCATCATTGCTCTCCTTGGTCTCCTCCAGTTTTGAGCACTGTTGTAGCAGGTTTTGCTTTTAAGTGTCACTGTCTAGCCCAGTTCTGTAACTTCAGCTACATTTTCATTGACTGGACAGGCTAGAAAGCTACTACATTAATCAGGTACTTTTATTTCAGCTATTCCTATTAGACTTCCTTTTGGAACCAGCCCTTCATCCTAGATTCAGCTGGACCATGCTACAAAGTTAACTTTGCCTTGCAAATACTAGTCCTCTTATGATGGACACAAAACAAAATGTCCCTTTATGTATTTCCTAGAATTATAGGCATTAATGCAGAAAATTCGTAAAGTTTTTCAATGAAGCCAAGATTTGTTAGCTAACAAAAGTCATTCACTCATCTAGTCAGTGTGAGCCTTCACCCAGGTACCTCCTGCACAATTCCTATATTAAAGTAACTATTATTAAAAACATTCATCAAAACAGAAAAATTCTGACCAAAGCAGGAAAACTCGGTAAGAGGAATTTTGGGTAAATATGGTAATTTTTTTTTGTAAATTAAAGTAGGCAGAGCTGTTTTTCTCTGTTTTCTGGCCCTTAGTTTACAGTCTGGAAAAAAACTTACAAAACAAATTGTGCTGTTTTCCAGTTACCCTTATGCTCTGCTCAGGGTTCTGATTTCTAGACTTTAGGATTTAGCTTTGAGTACTGATTACTAATGTACAAACACTTCACTGAACAATAATCTTGCTTTAATGGCTCATCACCAGTTTTAATTGCCAGTAACAAGTAAGTGGTGATATCTGCAGTCCAAATGACATCTCACAAAAAGGTATAAACAGCATGAAAAAATGCTCTGAGTATCTGAGTACTAATACACTTTAATTGGCTTGACATTTACTTCTTTTTCAATCTTGTTAAATAAATTAGCATATCAGGCTCTGTTAAGGGTATTGTACAAACTTTATAGGGTAGACTCAATTAACCTGCAGCTCCTAAAATGCTCGCAAATATTCATTATTTAACAATGCATCACTGCAGTTTGTATACAGTCCACAGTATAGTGTAACTTCAGTATGTTAACCACAGAAAAATGCCATTTTGGTTTCTTTTCCTGATACTTGCAACAGCATACAGTGTACTTACATTATATTAAAATTTCAGCCAGTTGCAAGGGGACTTGTGCGAGAGCCATTTGCCTCTGTTGTACAGTGCGGTTTTAGATTGCTGATATAAAATAGATTTCTTTAATCATTTACTGTAGAAACAAATAGAGCAAAATAAATCTTGAAGAATGCATTGCAGATTTTATTTTTGCAAGATCAGCATGAAGAGTGAGAGGGACTGGTTGCTGTGATGTTCATCTAGAAAACCTCTATATGCTACTGGATTATTATTCCAGGGCCCCCAGCTACACGCCACATATCTGATGCAGTTAACTGGTCAATCATGCAATAAATTTAGACCAGCCACACGTGCAAAGTAGGTCTCACACCATAAAAATGACAATCAAGTTTTTAAAAAAGCCAACCAGCTATTAAGTTAGTGCTTGAAAATGTAATAACTCTATAACTGGTTTCTATCCAGCTTTCATTTGAATGTGTGTCAGGGCCCCAGATTACAGTATAACTATATCACACTTTGAATTCTGAATGAGAAAGCTGAAGAGGAATACAGATGTGCTTCAAAAACAAGCACTGATGTATAATTAATGATGATGTGCATTTGACAAATTTCTTCTTTAAAAATTAAATTAAGTTTGCATTATTTATAATAATTATCTCTTGACAATGTGCTTGCTACTGGCAAAAGAGTAAACTAAACAGCTCATTTCACACACCCTATTCCTACAATAAAGAAAATGCTCCTACGACAAGGATTGTGGTTCTTTCAGGCCAGATCTACAAACGTGGGGTCCAACGTACAATCACTTAGTCTTAACCAAAATTACTTAGTACTGTGAGTAACCCCACTGAAGTCTACTCATGGCAGTATGCACTGAGAAAGACTGTGGCTGCTGGCAAACAATTAGTCATGCAATTTTTAAATCAATGCTGGGCTGTACAGCAAGGCTTTTCATTTGCTGGTATGCGGGGAGCCCACCAGCTCTCCACATGTGGGCACTGTTAAAGCTAGGCCATGCAACTGAATGCTGATGCAATAGGATGCTGGGCTACATGGTAAGGCTTAACATGCCATGTGTTTAAGATAAACTCATAGAATGTAGGCTGGAAGGGACCTTGGAAGACCATTGGGTCGTGCCCCCATGTACCAAGCAGGAAAGATAACTGCGGTCAGGTGACCGCAGCAAGGTGACCGTCCAGTCTCCTTTTGAAGATTTCCAGGGTAGGCGATTGCACCACCTCTGGAGGGAGTTCATTTCACAGTCTGGACACCCTAGCTGTGACAAAGTTTTTCCTAATGTTGAGCCTGAATCCATCTTCCAGGAGTTTGTGACCATTGTGCCTGGTTTTCCCCAAGGGTGCCCTGGTGAACTGATGTTCACTGAGCCCTTGATGTACACATCTGACATAACGGTAAACTGCTACCAAGTCCCCTCTCAGCCTTCTCTTCTTCAGGCTGAAGAGTCCCAGGTTCATCAACCTTATTTCGTGTGGCTTGCTGTACAAGTCTCTGATCATACGGGTGACCCTCCTCTGGACTTTCTCAAGTTTTTCCATGTTCTTGTTGAAGTGTGGTGCCCAGAACTGGATGTAGCAGTCCATCTGCGGTCTCACCAATGTCGAGTAGAGCAGAAGAATCACTTCCTTGGTTTTGCTGGAGATGCATCAATTGATGCACACCAGAGTATTATTTGCCCTGATGGCTACAGTGTCACACTGCCGGCTCACGTTCATACTGTGGTCAGTTATTATCTCCATGTCTCTTTTACTCATAGTGCTGGTCAGATTGGTGTTGCCAAGCCTGTAGGTGTGCAGGGGATTATTTGAACCTGAGCTGGATCCAGATGCAGAGGTGCAGAGGGGGAGGAAGCTCTGGGTCCCCACATGTCAGATCTGGTGCCAGTTATGGCCAGTCTGGGACTGCACTGCATTTGGTGCCTACTTCTGGAAGTGTACACTGCATGTAGTGTCTGCCTTGGACCAGTTGGAGCGGATGCCAAGTGCAGCTCACATCTCATCCTGGATCTGGCATGTGGAACAGGTAAGGGCCCCTGGGCATGATCTGCTCTTCAAGGCCAACGCCATACTATTCACCAGCCCATGATCCAGTCCCTTGCCAGTTTTACACTGGCTTACAAAAAGCTTGTATTCTCTGGGAGCCAAACAAAGTCTGATTGGTCTTTTTATCATAGCCTTCTCCAGGTTTCTTTCTGGTAATGAAAATGTCTGGGTTTATCATGTTAAAAATATCTAAGTCATATAGGAACAAGAAAATGAAAGATCCTTCTCTCAGTTCAATTTTAACAAACTTACTTTGGGAACTGAGAAAAGGTGGATGTTTTCCCATCAATTAACACATTTCTGAAGATTTATTTGAGTTGGTTCACAGTACAACACTAACCAGACAAACTAAAAACTCTACGTGTGTATACGTGTAGCATAAGCTCACAATGCACTACCCTTAAAATATAAAACCAGAAAATTAGCCTGAGACATGTAAAAATCCTACCTGAACCCAAAGGAAAAGGATATTCAGTTGGAAATGAATTGTGGCTTCCTAGCTGTACCCAACCCTATGCTATTGGAGATACTGCAAATTACCCATTATGCCTGCATATATTGTTCAGCAGTTGCATTGCATGATGGCACTCTACTGCCAATGAGAGCTTTGGGTGGGCAAGGAATACTGCACTGGGTGCAAAAGTAGATGAAATGGAAATGGACTGTTATTTTTCAGGAAATCTTGAATATAATCAAGCTGTGTCTTCTAATACTTTGTAGGGTTTTTTTTTGTTAACAGACAACATGCTTTAGCAATTATTATGACAGCTAATTACTGGCTGGGGCTGAGATATTAATGCATTATCTATGAGCAAAGTTCAATTATGCCCTTACTGAATGTTTTTGCTGTTAAAAGGCATGCATTTAAGAGGGCTTGCATATTGACGTAAGGAGGATTAAAGAGTGTTTAGCATTTTTAGATGTCTATGCTTACCATTAAATAATTTAGATTGGGGTTGGGGCCTGCAGAGTCATTTTACCTGGCCCATGGTTTCAGGGTTTCAGTGATGGGGCATACCTTCTTCAGGTGCTCTCCCTAAGTTGCCACAAGAAGTGCTGGCTGGGGATGACTGGTGGATGCTAGGGCCTGGCTGCCACCACTGCTGCTTTTTCCCTGCAGCAGCAGAGGGAAAAGGCCTGTTGTCACTGCTTCCTCCCAGGTGCTGAGTGCTTTCCCCAGGTTGCTGCCAGGAAGAGAGGCAGACACAGGTGCTGTCTTTCTCCTACCTAGTGCCCACATGGACTCCTGTACACATACCTGCCACTGACTTGAACTGGCTTAGTTCAGCCCACAGGTAAAATAGGTTGCTGACCGCCAACTTAAATCACTAATATTTTAGTTAAACATACAGCTATTTAAACTGCCACCATTGTAACTTGCTTTAAAATAAGTTAAATCACAGATTTTCAATTAAATATACAGTTTAAATCAGTATAATTTTAATTAAGTATACACTTATTTTATATGATAAAAACCATGTTTGGGTAAGTGGACTAGTCGGTCAGTGGTAGGACCCACTCCAAAGGTACAAAAAAATTAAAAAGCTGTGAGATTGAATATCTCTATGTGAATGTGAGAGTTTCTTTCCTTTGGAAAAAGTGCTGAAGACTCATTTTTTGAAACTGAATTGGAATCAGCCTGGGAACTGGATTCAAGGTTGATCCATGGCTATGATGCATACCTTCATATAACAGTAGTGGAGCAAGAACTGGTCTAATAAGATTTTAGCCCCAGATAAGCCATGTTTAAACTGGACCCAGAAATGCATGCTTTCCGGTGTTGAAGCCAACTAAAAAACATATGGAGGAGTGAGTTTACATCCAATACCACATCCATTACCACAGCTACAGTTCTGGGCAGTTGTATGGGATGTTCCCAATATGGGACAAGTTGTGGTTTGAGTACAAGTTCTTCCTTCATATTTTCTCCCCATGCCTTTCCCCTTTGGCCTTCCTGACACTGATGTGGCAATTATAGCTGCTTGTAGGTAAGTCAGGATTTCATTTGGTGGCATGTTTTATGTTGGACATCTCCAAAACTACAGTTGGGTCTGTAACCTGAACTTTAATATGACCTTTTAACTATCAGCCTATAAGTGGAGAAGGGGGAAATCAGTCAGAATGTGGAAGAAACTAATTTTAAATAACTTAGAAGATGCCTGTAGTCAAAGAAAAGGAATGCTGAATAAAGTCCTAATAGGTTTTTATTATCTCATTATTGCTCATTCTTGTTATTTAATTGTAAAATTCACTATTCTGTGAAAATGTGAGACTCTCAGCTTTTAGGTTACAAAAAAGGGGAGTGTATATTATGCCTCATAACTCATATGTGTAGTGTATAATAACCCAAGTGTACCCCAAAGCCCAGAAAGCAAATACAAATAATTCTCTCTGTTTGTCTCCCTGTTTCCGCTCAGTCACTTCAGGGACCTCATTCACGATTTTTGAGTGCTTGGAGCTGGCAACATGGGCCAGTGCAGGGCTGGAGGCAGAGAAAACTAGCTGGGTCTTCATTGTCAGGAAATGAGCCTGCCTCTGCGGACACAGCCAAATACTGTGTCTAAATTCACAGAAACAGTATGGCTGGAGACACACTTAGGGCTTGTCTATTCATAGATATCCCCAGATCATAGCAAAATTGGGCTAGAGAGGACCTCACAAGGTCATCTAGTCTAGCCCCTCTCTCAAGGCAGGATCATTACTGACTCAACCATCCCAGCCAAGTGTCTGTTTAACCTGCCCTTGAAAGCTGCCAAGGATGGAGAGTCCATAATTTCTCTAGGTAGTCTGTTCAGATGCCTGACTACCCTCATAGTCAGAAAGCTGCTTCCAGTCTCCAACCTAAATTTCCCCTGCTGCAGCTTGAGGCAATGGATCCCCTATGGCCACAAAGCAAAGCTCACATGCATCCTTTCTGCAATTACCCTTCAGGTATTTGAAGCCTGTAATCAAATCCTCCACTCTGTCTTCTCGTCTCCAGACTAAATAACCCTAGTTCTTTCAGCCTTTCCTTATAAGTCATGCCTCCCAGGCCAGTAATCATTTGTGCTGCTCTGTACTAGAGTCTTTCCAAACTGTCCACATCCTTCTTGAAGTGTAGGTCCCAAAACAGGACACAGTACTCCAGGTGAGGCCTCATCTGCTGAACAGAGCAGAAGAATTGCTTCTATTGCTTGCAAGTGGCACTTCTGTTGATTCAACCCAGCGTGCTTTTGGCTTTTGTAACAACAAGAGCACACTTTTGGCTCATATACAGCTTATGGTCTGCTGTTACCCAGAGATCTTCATCTGCAGTATTGCAGTCTAGTGACTCATTCCTCAGTTGGCATTTGTGTATGCAGTTATTCCATCCCAAGCGCAGGACTTTGCACTTGTCCTTGCTGAGTCTCATCTGACTGATTGTGAACCACTTCTCCAGTCTATTCAAGTAATTCTAAATCCTAGCTCTAGCAACTCCACCTACCGTGGTGTCATCCATAAATTTGCTAAGCCCGCACTCGATCCCATCACCAAAATCATGAATGAAGACATTAAACAATACCAGAACCTGGATAGACCCCTGGGGAACCCCACTTGATACCTCCTCCCAACTAGACATTGAGCCATTGGTGACTGCTCTTTGGGTGTGTCTATATGTTCATTAATGCACCTTAGATACTGCACATTTAGTTTAGTACTTCCTTAACAGTACCTAGAGTTCCTGTGCAGTAGCACCAGCACACGGTTATTTAGTAATGCTTACTCCACACTAGCCTAATAACACTGTGCAATAGGCTATTAGCATGATTTTTGCCATGACACACTACTGCACAGTGTTATTAGGTTCATGTACAATAAATGTCTCATGTAGATGTGTCCTTTGAGTATGATGATTCAACCAGCTACGCAGCTTTTGTCTAGTCTGTATTTCCTTAGCTGGAAATAATAATAAGAAACAATGATGAGCTGGACTAGATTCATTATTCCAATGTTGTTTTCTTTGCAAACAGAAAATCTTTTTAATAGGATCATAGGCGAGCACAGAATCCATCACAATTAATTGGGTTACATGAAGAAACTCCTTAATTTATCCAGGAAAATGAATGAATGTAGCATGTATTGGCTTTGCATTTCAGTTAACATTCACATTTGTCATTCATTGATTTTTGTTCCCCTCCCTCACTCTCTCCCCCCCTCCCTCCCCGAGGCATTTCTTAGGTTAATACATCTTAATATTCACCTAAACAAAGATCAGTATCTTCTTCTTAGAGTATATTATTGAACTGAAATACTATCTTACCTTATTACCTTTACTGTCTTTGGTCAGTGGTCTTTTAATTTTTAAAGGAGTGTTTACATTTACGAGAATAGGATGGGATTCAACACCGACAAGTGCAAGGTGCTGCGCCTGGGGAGGAACAACCTGCAGCGTACCTACAGGCTGGGCAACTCCCTTCTCATCAGTTCAGAGGCAGAAAAGGATCTTGGAGTCATCACTGATGCTAAGATGAACATGGGCTGGCAGTGTGGGGACGTGGTCAGGAAGGCCAACTGCACCTTGTCA
>NW_017728915.1:31225039-31238737 GCF_001723895.1 Crocodylus porosus | reverse complement strand
GGTCGTTTGACCCCAGTACTCTTTCCTGCCATGGCAGGGGGTCGGACTTGATGATCTGCTCAGGTCCCTTCTGACCCTACTAACTATGAAACTATTATTCCACCAGTCTCAGTAACATCCTTAAAAAAAGTTATTCCACAGGTCTAAAGAGACAACAGTCGATAGTAATAAATATATTGGTAATATGCAGTTTAGAAAGCAATCACCAACAGTCATAGAATCATAGAAAACTAGGCTTGGAAGGGACCTCAGGAAGTCATCTAGTCCAACTCCCAACAATGCAGTCGTATAATACAAAACATGCACAGTTTAGCTGGCAGACTCATGGAAGTATAGCCTTGATACAATCTAAGTGCTTAAAATGCTGGATTTTAGGTTGTAGCCATGTTGATCTAAGGACATAGGCAGGCCAAATTCTTTGAGTAGATGTGATCTCTTTTATCAGGCCAACTGAGTGCTGGTAAAATGTTGGAGAATTTTTATATGGAAAACAGTGTTATTGTGCAAAATATCTACCTGTGCTCGTCTATGTGAGCTTGTTCGTGGAGAAAAGCCTATAAAAAGTAATGTTGAAAGGATCCATGATGAATAGAAATTTTCAGAGAACCTCAGTAAAATTCAGTGAATGCTACTGAAATAAGTAAAAACATTATCATTGCAAATTTCTGTTACTGAAGGTATGCATGCAAGGTCAGGGAAGTGAAGAAAAATCTACATTTTTAAAAACAGGTATTTAAAACATTAGGCATTCAGTACCTTGAATAATTTCCAGTGCTCCTTTGAAAATCTGACCAAAGTTATGTTATTTTTTAATATCGACCAAAGTTAGGCTAGTAAAAAATTACACCCAAGACTCAGATTTCAGGTTTTACACAGTGGGCATGTCTACATAGGACATTTGCTGCAGAGCTGCCAAATTAGCTTCACCGTAAAGTCTTGTTATCTACACATGTGGCCCTATTCAGCCTTGGTAAACTGGTAGGATGCCACGGTAGGTTAGTATTTGTAAATACAAGTACTATCCTGCTGCAGTGTTATTTACTGCACAGCAAAACATTTATAGATGCTGACTGGGCTGGCTGGGGGAAAGGGTGCTTCACTGCATGGGCTGCCTTCTGGCTAGCCCCACATTGAAGCACCCTTGTGCCCCAGCCAGTCCCTGCATGGCCTGATGAGTTGGGGTGGAGCAGCCCTGGGCTGGTAGGCTGACACCCCCGGCCCTGTGCCAGCTGGGGTGCTCCAACCTGGCTCAATATGCTGTGTTCCCAGGTGCACATGTAAGTGTGGCACCTGGGAACAATAAACTCTGGCATGATATGCACTGGAGTTTATTACTTCGCATTGATTGCATATATAGATGTGGCTGGTATTGTTTATCCTATGAGCAGCACTGTCACAATTTTAAATTGTCTCCACATTTTTCTACTATTAGTACTATATCAAATGCCACTCTAATTTTTTTCGTCTCAGTCTGAACCATCCTAAAACCAGCTGTTCCCACTGAAATCAGTGGTAAAAGGGCCATTCCAAACGATAGCATTTTTTTCCTAATTTTCATAAATGTAAAGCATATCACAAGGCAATGCAGAACCCTTAGAGTTTCATCTCTAGCACCCAACACCTGAAATATCTTAGCTTAAACTTCATTGAGGCAATTTAAAACTTCCTTTTCCTTTTAAAGTTGAAGAAACTGATTCGTAGCTTCCATTTAATTCAGACAGTTCTTGTATGACTATATTGACTTTTTCTGCAGATGAATCATTCTAGGAAGGGATTAAGAAAATCTTATGCTGTATACTTGAAAGTATTAACATCCATTTATCATGAATGGTGTGCTCTTGCTGGTACGAGATTAAATGACATTTTGGCTGTAAGCAACTATCTTTCAAAAAATAACTGAAATCAATGGCATGTGCTAGAGAAATACATCAATTCAGTTGCCCGTCCAGCCTGTTGATGTCTGAAATTTTTCTTCGCTCCACATATTAAAAGTTTATTTTTAGTCATTGGCACAATAGAGTGGGTGTGATTTGGAATGGGCCTATGCATTTGCAGAAAACTGAGCTGTCATATTCACTGTCCTAAGGGACTAAGTCGGATCCATGAATAGAGCCTAAGGTCTTATGGAAGGAGGATAGGGCACAGACTCCTTTCTCTAGAGGTCTCAGAACCGTTTTACGGCAACTAGTGCCGTCTCTGGGTTGGTTTGCATTGCGCCTTCAGCTTCTGCTCCATCCATGAGATATGTTGGCATGGATCCATGGGGCACATTAGGCATTTCCAAATAAAATGAATGGACCTTTTAAAAATAAATGATCTCGTACAGTCCCAAAATTCCAGGTCCTCAAGATCTAGATCGTCAGAACATCACTCAGTATCCATAATTAGTGAATGTAGCCTACAAATGCTCTTTGGCCCATAAGTCCCCTTCTGCCTCAGTTTCTGTCACCAGATTTAGGAGTGAAGTCTTTGTGCTCTTTTGCAGAAGCTTTAAGTGGGCACGTTGGTGCCGGGCGACCTGGATTCTAATTCCTGAACCTGCTACTGAGCTCTTTAATATTCTCCAGTAAAATCATGCTGTGTAGTGTATAATATGCCTCTGGCCCTTCGGGCACGTGAATAAATCAATTGCTTTTCAGTGCATCATAAATTAAGTTGCTTTAAACAATACATTTGCATAAATTCAATTTGTTTTCCCCGGGTTTTTTTTAAGACCAAAAACATTTAAGCTAACTGGCTTCAAATCTCAATATATGGAAAGAGTCAGTTCACATGAACGAGAAAATGACTCGGGCGGTAGCTTTTTCTCCTGACAAAATCTGCAGCAATAGGCCCAGAATGATTCCGTGCTTTTACAGATTCTTGCAAATCAGCAAAGAATTTGTAGTCCCCTTTCAGGACACAGTATGATAGCGTTTTTGTACCTTACCCCGTGTCTTGAGCCAAATGTTCTGTCCTAAGAGAAAGATGCTCAAGCACTGTAAAGTTCATGTGTTTTGCTTTACTTTGCTGGGTCAGCTGCAGAGGTACTGAAAGTCAATGACTTGCCTACTGGATTACCAAATGAAGGTCCCCATCCTGCTGCTTGCTTTGCACAGGTGGGAAGCCTGATTCCACGCGGGACAAAAGACAGGAGGCCAGGTGCAGTACAAGGTGACATCTGTTCCATTTTACATACTTCTGCCATTATGCGGATAACAGCTGTTTCAGTACCCTACCTCCACCTACCCCAGAAGGTTTTGGTGGCTTGGGAGTATTTAAGAGTTTCCAAGACCTGTCAGGATTCCCTGGTGAGACCTCTTTGTAATGGGCCACCTGCCTCCACCCCCAGAGCCGAGGTGGGATAGAAGGCATGCCCTGGAGGTATTCCCTAGAGGGCTATTTCGCCCCATTTATTCTGCCACAGAGGCATGAAAGGGCCGTGGGAAGAGAAACACCGTGTCTCCCAGTCTGTAACATAATACGCTATGAACAAGTGCTGACTGAGAACTTTCTGATGGAAAAGACTGATTTCATGAAGCTGAAACCTTCTGTGGGAAGTATCAGTTTCATAGAAATCACCAAGAGGAAATTATATGTCCTTGTTTTAATAAAGGTCCAAAACATTTCATTTCAACCTTGTTTCAACTAATCACATATATATGGTATAACAGTGACTCCCCAACTATGCTCCAGGCACCGCTATGTTTGCAAGGCCATGGTAAGTGGTCCTTGGATCACACCAGGCCCTGTGTGCCTCTATAATATTTTTAATTAAAAGTTTGATAATAAGGTGCAAGTTGGTGAGAAATTCTGAGGGTTGGCAGTGGTCTGTTGGGAATTACTTTAATCTAAAAATGTAATATTTCTCTCTGAAACATACTGGCACAAAGTCATTTTGATGTTGGCGAAAATGAAAATATTTCAGAATTTTATTTGCAGGGTCATTCATGATGTTTTGGTCCAAGTCAAGAGAAAAGGAAATTGTACCATGTCAGAATTTCCCACAGAATTAAAATTGCTACTTTTGGCCAGCCAAAATATTAACTGCGGCAGTGAAATACCTTCTACAGTACTCGTTAAAACAATGTCACAGTTACTAACACTGAGCAGCCACTTACTGATATATAATATAACATGCCTGGCAGCTCAGAATGTGTGTAAAGAAGCCGATTAATGTGCCTTTCATCTTTTAAATGCTAAATTCAATTTGCTGTACTAAAAATTATTTTTCCTATTTAATAGCTTTTCAATTTGTAATATATTTGGCCTAGCAGTGGGCCACATTAACATACAGCTGACAACACTGGATAATTTATCATAAAGAAAGCTAGCTTGTTAATCTCTTGCTTCTGAGAGTTAGACTCTCAGATAAGGGAAATGGCCCTCTCATTGCGTTGCTGAAAATAATCCGACAACAATTGTTGTGTAATAAAATGAGCTTGGTGTCAGGAAAGCACCTACAAAGAAGCAATCTATCCGTCTACGTGCATTTTTTGATAGCTAGCTGTGTTTCCAAATTTTTTTAGATGCCTTCCCTTATTCCTGCTAGACGGGTAAAACAACTGTTGAGTGAGACACAGACATGAAGTAATGGGCCTAAGTTCTCCACTATAACGTCATTCATTAACAATTAATGGCAGTGATGGAAATTACTTTCTCCTTCAACTATCAGGCCGTTAGTCAAGACTGGTGCCAAAAAACCAGCTTGGGCTGAGAGTACAGGCAAATCGCAGCTTAAAGCCGGCTTATGCTCGATCAGGGATTCAACCCATGCTGAGGCCACCTGCTCTCCCTGTGGGTTGGACAGAGGAGACGTGCTCTGGTCTTTTAGTTCCAGTCAGCCTCAAAATCACTAGATGTGAATGAGAGAAACTTCAAGCCCTGTACTCGTATCCACTCCAGTACTGACCTGCTACCTGACGCTGGACAACCACCGCTTGGCAGAGAGAGACATGGAAAATAAAGAAGAAAGATCTAGTGAGATTCTGAACGAATGAAATAGGTAAAGGAAAGCCAAGCACACCCATCAGCTTCCTCTGAAGCTTATGCATGAAGTCTTACACTACTTGAGAATAAAAAAGGTGTTTCATAGAGTATGTGCTATACTTTATTCCCTCTGTGTTATGGAAAGTAAAAAAAAACCTCTCTGTCGCTACAACCATCCTGTAGCCTCACCAGCAATGTTAAGGTGTGCTGCTGTTCTTTTTCTGGTGCTTTCTTCCATTTCTATGGGGGTCTGTAAGAGAAGGCTGGATAGGCATCTGGCTGGGGTCATCTGACCCCAGCGCCCTTTCCTGCCCAGGGCAGGGGGTCGGACTTGATGATCTGATGAGGTGCCTTCTGACCCTAGCATCTATGAATCTGTTTTCTCTTTCCCTTCCTCTCGCACATCGTCCAGAATTTAGCTGCCTACCTTCAGGGATACGTGAATCTCCAGGTTGAAAAACTCCTCCATGTAGCACAGGACCATAAGTTTCTACGTACTGCATATCAGGAACCTGTGTTGTTGTATTTATGCAGCAGAGGTAGATTATTTCTAACACCTTTTTGACCGTAAGAAGCAGTTTCAGAGGTTGATGGTCTCACAAATATTACAAATCTGGCAGTAACGTATTACTCTATTTCTTAGCCGTTCTCTGCTTTGGGGAAACAAAGAGGTTAATTATCTCCAGGAAGCAGCGGAGTGGAGTTCCAAGGTGTGGCTGTTGGCAAGCAACCTCACCTGCAGATGATTAATCATCCTTCAAGGGGGAGTTTTTAATATAAACTTTATTTAAACGCATATAAAATATGTGACGTAGGCCATTAATCACATGGTTCTGTATTAACTCACCTGCTCTGAGCATCTCAGGGAAAACACGGATATATGGGGAAGTGTCAAGTCTACCCGACTTTCTGCAGCACTTTTCCAAACCTCTTAGATCTTTGTGGAGTTGTCACAGAGGTGCAGAAATGATCCCATACACAAAGAGCCCGTTTCTATCAGTCGCAAAACCCCTGCCCACCTGGTAGGCACCGAAGTCTTCAGACATGCCCATTTCTATCAGGAAAACCCCATTGTGGCTGGTGGACCAGCATCCAACTACCCACATCCTGATGTTGCTCAGCAGTATGGCAACTAAGACCCACAAACTATGTGCTCCCCTGATTATCTCATTCTCAGGACACATGCTATTTGACATGTGCTGCTTGGGTGGGTCCTCATGAGCGTGCATGTGCAAGGGCACAGATTTCCCTGGGGACAAATAGCAGCACATTTATCCCCAGGCATGCTCCTGCATGTGCACTCTAGTGCATGGCAAAGGGTCCCAGGTGGGGCAGGGGAGGCTGGGGCCAGCACCTGTGCTGGTCCCAGCAACCTTTCTTGGAGTCCTGGGGGCCTCCTGGGGTAGCAGTGGTGCCGAGCTGGCCGCTCACAGCCTGGTTGGCAGGCGGCTCCAGTTTCTGGCACTGCACAGTGCTGCCACATGTGCTGCGATGCTTTTGTTAGTGGCTTTTTTTTACACTGGGATCTCTCTGAGCACTAATTAGCAGCACAGCACGTGGGTAGACATGTGCTGCATGTGGTTTGTGGTGCCTTAAATGGCTTTGAGGCTCTGCAAATCACACATGCGCATTCATAGGGATGTGCCCATCATGTCCATCCCCACACAAAAAGGCAGCATGGATGAAGAGCTCCTGCCTCTCTTCCTGATATGCAATATTTTGCTAGGCAGAGCCTTTGCCTACAAGATGAGAGCGCTGCATTCAAGTCTCAGAAACATTTCAGTGGGGTGCTGCTTTAATGGAGCTTAGCTCTGAGGGCAAGCTGTTTCCAACTCGACCCGTGTCACTGGTGCTGGAGCTGGAGCCATGGTAGCTACCACCTTCCTTTCCACAGCACCATCACTGCCACTTCTCCACACCACCTGGGCAAAGTCCCTTGCTGCAGGAACTCTGCTGAGACCCCCTGCAGCTGAAACCCTGCAGGAGCCCCCTGGCTTTGCACACAGGCCAAATAAAATGGCTTCATAGGTTGGATCTCACCCATGGACCATAGGTTTCTGACTCTTGTATGGATATTAGACATTTCATATGCAGTCAAACAGCTTCACCAGGAAAGATGGAGAGAAACCCATCCCTTGTAGATCAGTGTTTAGGGGACTTGTGGGTGACTTAGGCTCCAGTCTCAGCTACATATCCAGCAGAGTGGGGATAAAATCCAGGCATCCCACTTTCCAGCTGAGTGCACCAATGTCACAACCAACCACCATTTCTGTGGGAAGGAAAAGACTGACATAGGTCCCTAACTCTAGGAAGGTTATGAATCCTGAACAAAAAGTATGCCTGTCACTACTTTGAGGAAGGGGTCAGGGCTTAGGCAGGATCCCCCCCTTGGCATTGTTCCTGGCTAGCTTAGCTTCCCACCCTGGTTGGCAGCTTTTTTGCATTTTCTTTTAAGAGCCAACACCACGCACGCATGCATTGTGCAGGGTCCCTGGTGACTGAATTCCAGCAGGCAGAGAAGTGACACAGGGCATTTTAATGCTTAAGGCTCTCTGTTGAATCTAATCTTTTGTTTGCAGTTCAGTCAGGTTTGAGCCAACGGTATCCAGCACTATCCAAGCCCATCTCTTCGTCTTGGGGAATGACACAAGTCATACAAAGCAAGGATTTTAGTGGGTGCATGGTTGACCTAGAGAAGAATGCATTACATTCAAAAGCTTGTTTAAGTCTATTGGACCAACTGCTTGAGATAAAAAGATTATCACCCACAGCAATCATTGCCTGTCATATTTCCATGACCATCGAGGCTACAACATTTCAACACTACCAAAATTTATGCAACATTTCATAAGCCACGGTTGCATTTCGCCTCATTCTTATATGTCATCTCATCGTGTCACAAGTATTGGATATATTTAAAGAAGCAAGCAGAGCCTTACAATGTGGAGAAGTGGAAATTTAGAGGACAGTTGTAAACTATAGGGGATATACATGTGTGCCAGAGTTTATGCAGGAGTTAAAACATGCCTGCTCAATTTGACAGTAAGAGCTTGCATTTTCTTGGTATCGTTACACAGTCTGCCTGTTTTGCCAAAATGCAGTGGGTCTCACCTGGTGTAAGTGGGTCCAGCTCCTTGGCAAGCACTTTTAACCGAAGCCAGGTGAGCTCTTTCGGTTTCTGAGGATCTAACCCAGCATTTGCTGGGTGACGGTGTTACAGAATTCATGGCACCGTTGAAAAAGGCAGCGCAATAGTCTGTGCCTTGCTTTTTTCTTTGGTAGATATCTGTGCCCTTGGAAGAAGCAACGTGAAAGCAGCATTAAGAGCAAAGATGAGTAAGCAGAGAGCAGCATATGTTCCTAATACGGTATAGTCTGTTTATCAAAAACAAAGTAGGTGGCTACTGTTGCGGAAGACAAAGTTTTAGTGATATGTTTGCTCTCAGCATCTTCCTGTGACTCTGACTCTTTCCCCTCAGACTTGGCGTGTGTAACACTCTCCTACAAATCGTGAAACATCCTTTGTTTTCACTAAACAGGCACATGAACCCAGCATTTGGTGGCTCAGTAACTGACAGCTTGGAACGATCAGACTTAGAGGCTCAGCATAACACCCTGTGCGCAAACAGATTAACACCTGCAAGCTTTTAGATAGAAAGAGTGTTTTCGCCATTGGGTTTTTTTGGCAGCAGGAGAGATGAATGCTTAGGGGAAAGGGAAAGTGGACCGCAGGGAATGAGAATAGGATATTGTTTGTGAAGCGTGCAGTGGCCACAGAATGAAGTCATCGATTAGCAGGTTTTACTTTACACTGGCTGCAAATGGACCCCGCTGCCTCGGAGGGTAAAAATGGACAATAAGAAGTGCTCGTAAGGCTCTCAGAAAAAAACGACGAAGCAAAAATCCGAGTTTAGTGCAAAACGGAATCAG
The DNA here is from genome assembly GCF_001723895.1 of Crocodylus porosus. NCBI lineage: Eukaryota > Metazoa > Chordata > Crocodylia > Crocodylidae > Crocodylus > Crocodylus porosus. The sequence goes on along the minus strand of NW_017728915.1, from coordinate 31,229,839 downwards.
AGCCCAGCTAAGGAAGTCAAGCCTAATTCATCATTAAAAATATTGGTGTAACCCACCCATATATATAGGAAGCAGATACATAATGTACAGCCCTACACCCACATACCTGTATAGAATCTGGGGTGCAGTTCCCCCCAAAAGCCGTGTGCCCACTATTCTCCCGGGATAGCTGTTTGATCAATGCTACCAGGCCACGCCTGGCTCCCTGCGCTCTAGTGGTGAGGCACTGTACCAGTATCTACTGTGGCAGCCAAGTGGGGGAAGACTGGTATAAGAAAACTGGTGCAAGTTACACCGGTGACAACATGCCACGTATCCAAGCTTTTAGAAAAACTAATGCCCCCAAAATAGTGTAGCCTTCTTAATATGAGCTGTTTACAGAGGGCTTGATTAATCGCGCTCCACTCAAAGAAGCCGCAATGATTTATAGCTGCTAAAGATCCAGACAATGATTCTTAGTGTCATATTGACCTTATGTACCAGGTCAAAGTAGGATACTTCTCTCTTAGTAAGCTGCTCATGTGCACGTCCAGATAAGGGAGGAAGAGTATATAGGACAAGAGTGTACCTGCCGCTTAGTGTTGAGGACAGTGCTTATTCTTGCCCTTGCAATTCACAGGTGTTGTGGCATGAGAAAGAACAGGAAAACATATAGGATGAGATTTCAATTCTGTTGGAATTAGTAACAAAACTCCCATTGACTCCAGTGGGCCAAGGTTTTTACTTCCACCATTTAAGATTTTCTTTTCAGTTTCAAATGCTGCAGCAAGCTCTCCATGACTTGCAATTTTTGATTGTCTTGCCACTGTCTCAAAGAGTGATCTTCTTTCTTAATGCACCTAAGCCCTCAAGCTTACATTTGCAAGTGTAATTCTGAATTCATTTGGTTGGGCTGACCTGGAGTCAGGCTGCACCACCAAGTTAAAAGTTTGCCTCACTGAGAATGACTTGACTTCAGTGAACTGCAATAAAAATGGATTCAGTTAAATTAGGAGTGAATATTTTCATCAACATTAACATACATATATTATACATTCACTTTCCTTTCCTTCTTTTTTCATGCCTTTGTGACAAGGTAGTTGGCAGAATTTGCTAATCTGTTGGACTGTGACAGGCTGTACCAAAAGTGCTGCTGCTATAGCCTTAAATTTGCAAGCTCTGGGCTGTCAACTGTGCACCTTAGCACCCGCACCACCCCAGCCCCCATATAGTCACTTAGGACAATATGTATGGAAAAAGTTTGGAAGTCCTTACACTGAATGTATGAATATACATAATTTAAGTAGTGTAATGGTATTACTGAAACCTATATAAACAATATTTGGGTAAGGACTATGCTTATTCAGAAACCTTTTGTTGCATGGTGAGCAAAAGGTTTTGTATGTGTAATACAAATATAGAAATGTAATACTGTGGTAAGCAGTGGACAATTGTATTTGAAGCTACATTAGCTACTTTTAATCAGCTGTTGCAGGCACATCTCTGGAAAAACAGGAAGGGGCCATATTATCCTTAGGTGTTTTTGATAAAGGGAATTTGTACACCAAGCTGTGATGTAGAAATTGCAGCTATTTACATAAAGAACTTATTTTTTGAAAGAAGCCCTCTCTGCTCTATAAACTCCATGTCTGCTACCTGATGACAAAATGCATGGTATTGTTAAAAGGTAATAAAAAGACACACAAACAGAATCCCAAGGAGTGTGTTAGTTTAATCACCAGATTACCATGGCAACTGCTGCATATACCTTACAGACTCATAAAAGCTTTTGCAGGATGCTAAATAATACAACAGCTCATTACAATAAAGCAATCTACTAATCCGCCATTTAACAAAAACATTAAAGATCTAAATCACAACCGTATACCTTTGAAAATCAGGCTCTGTTATTCATGCACTGATTTGTTAAACATAGGGAATTGACATATATTAAAGAGAGCTATAGGAAGATCAGAGGTACTTCATCTGTATAAGTTTGAAAATATGTTTTATGGTACAATTTATCATAAGTGATGCTTGCCCTTGTTCCTTTAAGCTACCTATGATTTTGAACCTGATTTTTCCTGTTTTAGTAAGCATATGAAAACAGGGCATTTTTTCAGTACAGCAAGAACAAAACAAAACAAAACACCCCCAAATGAATCTATAGTCTGATGAGAATTAAAAATGCTTTCTTACCTGCAGGCCTCAAGCTATAGCCTTGCTTTAAATCATATTGGCTGAAAATGGCCCAGGTCCACTGCCAGGGATTATCTAGCTCTGTTTTCATCTGGCAGTTTGATACTGACCCACATATAACAGGCCTGTTCTGCCATTCTCCCTGCAACAGGCCCCACTTCCCTATATTTAATTTAATACACTGACATCACCATCTCATGCTATTACTTCATCCAGTTAATCAGAAATTAAGTAGTCAATGGAGCTCTGTGTGGAAGAATTATGCTGCTACCAACCAGCATAATGAACATGGGTAAAGAGGGGGATGTGAAAAGCAAGTGTGTGAACTGAAGCAGAAGGGACTGATGGGACACGGCAGAGTCACTATTGCTATACAGAAGTAGGCACTAATCCGGGATCTTCTTGTAGAAAGGGCAAGTGAGAAACATTGCTTGCTATTGGGACTCAGACTCCTGCATGCTTAGACATGGGAATTGTTGTGAACACAACACACATTTTACACATTCATTTTTGTGTGCTACATTTCACCTTTTTGTAACTCGGGAACTACCTTGAAGTTTAAACTCATTACGGGATGTAATTAAACAGGTAAACCGAAATGGAAATTGAAGCATATTCAAATACTGTCCTGTCCTGTTTCCGGGATACATTTTGTACATAAACAAAATGGTAATAATTAAAATACACTCCACCTTCTTTTGATTATCAAGAAATATTGACAGGATCGGATTCTCTAAATCAGGTGTTTCATAAGTGTACCCCTGGCAGCCAGATGTAGAGTGCAGGGGGTGTGTGGCACGTGGGCTGATGCAGAGTTGGGGGGTGATGCATGGCCAGATGTGGAGTGGAGGGAGGAGTGGTGCGTGGGCTGATGCAGAGTTGGTGGGGTGTGCATGGCTGGACACAGAGTGGGGGGAGATGATGCATGGGCTGGACAAGGAGCGGGGGGCGTTGGTGCATGGTTGGAGGCAGAGCAGTGGCAGCGTGGGGTGGTGGATGGCAGTGGCAACTGCCTTTGCGTGCAAACTCCCCCCACCCCACGCTGTGTCTGACTGGCTGCGTGGTACCTGTGCGACCCACAGAGGAGCGCTGCTGCCTTCCCGGCTCTGGTCCTGGGAGGTGGCAGCACGGGGTGGTGGCTGGCAGTGCTCCGTCCCTGCCCGCCCACCCATGTGTACCCCCTAGGGCCTTCCCAAGTACCCCTGGTTGACAACCCATGATCTAACTGTTTCAAACTGCAGTAATTATCCAGGCTTAGTATTAAAGTTTTGGATGGTAAAAAACAAATTTTCCTAAGGAAATGAATGAAAATCAGTATACACGACACATGTAATGAAATCTTAGTACTAGAAATGGATACATTCTATTAAGTTGACCAATTTAGTTCCCTGAGTGAGTAGTCAAACTAATGAAAGAGGATTTTCCTTAATTTGTTGTTCACAGTCATTCATCCAATCACTGATATCGATATCTGTGAAGGAAAACACATATGTGGATTGGTGAACAAGTCTACAAAGTTAGTGCAAACTCACTTAAACTGCAATGCTATCACATACCCAACAGTCTGTAAGTTAAAGTTAAAAAACTCTATGGGGATCCATGCTGGCCCTGGAGCCTAAGCAAACAGTAATCCATACCACATTTCCAAACTTGGCTGGTATTGGAAGGTTTTCCTTCCTAGGGGGCTCTAAATCCAGACAGAAAAGCTCCTCCTTAAGTCCTCCCATATTGTCCTTAGTTTTCTTGCTCTCCAATTTGTGCAAAATGCTGACCTTGTGAAGGAACAGCTTGAGAGGCTGGGCACCTTCAAGTCAGCCAGCCCTGACAATTTAGACCCCAGAGTACTCAAGGAGCTGGCCTGCATCATGGCTCAGCCCTTGGCATGGATCTTGGAGAGCTCCTGGTGCTCTGGAGAAGGGCCCAATGATTGAAAGAAGGCCAATGTGGTGCTTATTTTCAAGAAAGGGAGGAAAGTGTATCTGGCAAACTACAGGCCTGTCAGCCTGACCTCTATCCCGGGGAAGGTCTTCGAAAAATTCATCAAAGAGGCCATTCTTAATGGACTGGCCGATGGCAACACCCTGAGGGATAGTCAGCATGGGTTTGTTGCCGGTAGGTTGTCCTTGACCAACCTCATTTCCTTTTATGACCAGGCGACCTATCACCTGGACAAGGGGGAAGGGATTGATGTCATATATCTTGACTTTAAAAAAGCCTTCAGTCTGGTATCCCACGAACACCTTTGGCAAAACTGGCCAACTGCGGCCTCGAGTCCACCATGATCCACTGGGGAATTGGCTTCATGGTCGGACCCAGAGGGTGGTGGTTGACAGAAGTCAATTGTCATGGTGTCCTGTGACCAGGGGGTCTGTTAAGGCTCTGTCCTTGGAACTATTTTGTTCAACATCTTCATTAATGATGCTGACATTGGAGTCAGAAGCGGACTGGCCAAGTTCGCCGATGACACCAAACTCTGGGGTAAAGCATCCACATGTGAGGACAGGAGGGTGATCCAGGCTGACCTTGACTGACTCATGAAATGGGCGGATGAGAACCTGATGGTGTTTAACACTGAAAAATGCAAGGTTCTCCACCTTGGGAGGAAAAACCTTCAGCATGTCT
>NW_017728915.1:31193528-31225028 GCF_001723895.1 Crocodylus porosus | reverse complement strand
TGCTCTTTCCTGCCAAGGCAGGGGGTCGGACTAGATGATCTACCTAGGTCCCTTCCGACTCTAGCTACTATGAAACTATGAAACTATAAGTATGGGACCCTTCAGCCTGGAAAAGCGCAGGCTCAGGGGTGATCTGCTGCCCACCTATATGTTCATAAGGGGAGTTCACCAGGATCTGGGGAAACGTCTGTTCACCAGAGCGCCCCAAGGGATGACGAGGTCGAATGGTCGCAAACTCCTTCAGGACCGTTTCAGACCGGACATAAGGAAAAACTTCTTTACTGTCCAAGACCCCAAGATCTGGAATAGCCTGCCGCCAGAGGTGGTTCAAGCACCTACTGTGAATGCCTTCAAGAGAAACCTGGATGTTTTTCTTGCTGGGATCCTATGACCCCGGCTGACTTCCTGCCCCTGGGGCAGGGGGCTGGACTCGATCTTACAAGGTCCCTTCCAGCGCTAACGTCTATGAAATCTATGAAAACTTTTGTGATGGTAAACTACTGTACTGCAAGGCATTCACTGCTACCTGCTGATGATATCAGACACAAAATGTCTCAGGCTTTTTAGCACAAGCACAACCAGAGAAGAGGCGTATCCTGATCTGAGTACATCCTGATTTATTCACTAGGATCCTTTATAACTCATGTAGGCCCACTTTTTGATCCAAATCTTTCAAACCCTCATTTGCACTGATGCGTCCTGAAGAATAGTACAGGGGAAACCCTTCTTTCCCTGCCATCACTAGTTTAACAAATGTCCTTTATGAAGAGCACATCAGGCTGTTAACAAACAAGCAATTCACTTCTGATAGGATGGGGAAGGGTCATATGAGTCTTTGTGTGAAAACGGTTGACTACTATTATTTAAGCACCAATCCCCTGGCTCACTCCTGCAGAAATTCACGTGAAGAACAGCACCAAAAAGGGTCACAGAAGTGCTCACAGGCCTTCCAAGCATTTGTGGACAACCGGACAAGAAAGACGTAGGCTCAGGTGACTCTCAAACCTGATTACCCAGACATACCTGGAGAGGTTTCCTCACTGTTCTTCTTGCCCTGTACTGGGCTTTTCAGTGAAGTGCAATTTATCTTTTCTGAAGTCCTGTTACTTTTTTTAGGGACCCCTAATGAAATGCGCTTGGCACATCATTTGGAGCACCAAAGCAGCTGCCCCTGTCTATGGTCCTCATCTAGAAGGTGACAGCAGCATGTTGCTAAAGTGACAAGCATGTGTGCAATGGGAGGGAAAGTTCAAAAACAATAATAATGTCACTGCTGAGTTTACTGAGTGCTTAGGTGCCACACTTCTGGAGGTTTCACCCATAGATTGCACATGCTGATTTCTAGGTTTGTTCCATAGATCAAGAATACAGCTTGACACAACTGGTTCTAGGACTCAGATGATTTTGTCTTCATTCATCCTCATTCAAATTTAATTCAGCACCCTTGAAACACAATTTACCATGGTTTCATTTGAATCAAGATTATGAGTCAGATTAAAAAAAAATACAAATCTGTGCATAATTATATGCTTAATTAGTGCATGCACAGTGGTAAACAAGCTGGTTGGAAGCACAAGTAGCTAGCTAGACAGTTACTTAATTTACATGTGCATTCATGGCAACTGTGTGTGCGAATTTGGCACCATTTTGAAATTGCAATAGTTTTGCAAATCTGCTCTGTCAGGTTTTTTGTAAATGCCTTTTATATTCCTGTGCATTATGTCACTATTGGCACGCTTAATTTTTATACAGGGGAAACTTTATTGTAGACCACACTTTTTAGGCAGTCTCCTGTCTGAAGAGACCACCTTTAAAGTATCCCCACATGTAATGAGAACAGTTTTGCTGGAATTTTATTAGAAGACCACCTCTGTTATGTAAATTACTTTTGTAGGTCCCTGGAGTAGTTACTTAAGGCAGGTTTGACTATATATTACTCACACCTTTAGAGATTACACATAACACACTGTGCGTCTTTGTGTCCACTTCAGGCACCATACTGTGTTCAATCTGATTTGAACTGGACCAAGTCCTAAAGTCCTTGTTTAATCCTGTTTCAAGCAGAACTCCCACTGATTTTAATTATTTCTGAGTTTTGACTTCAATGGAAATATTGTCTAAGCTAGAACCGAGTATGAATGTTAGGACTGGGGTCCCATATTAGGAAAGAGCAGGAGAATGTCACCCACAAGGATATACATATTATTATTAGTTTTCTGGATAGTAGACATTATATAAATATCCTTCTCTGTCAATTTTGGGGGTGAGAAGGTTATTTATTCTCCTTGCTAATTAAACTTTGGCTTCACTTCAGAGAGCCCAATGACAAAAGAGGCTATTGTTATGGTTCTGGTTTGTGATGGAGGCATCTCTGTAGGAATGAGATTCACCACTTAGACTGAAGGAAGGAGCCTCATCCTAATAAAATCCCTAAAGAAAGTGCCCATTATGTTACTCTAAATTCCTCCTAGGAGGTCTTAGGAGAATATCAGGGGCAGGTCACCAGCTTGCATGAAAAGGAAAGGTGTTACCTTGGACATTTTGGGAGGAAAAATTCACCACTTATGTACAGAAAATACAACTGTGCAAAATTCATGAAGCTGGGCCAGGCAAATTTCTACTAACTGCAGCTGATGTCCACCGTACCACTTAGATTTCCTACCCACCTCTGTCGGGATGAATTCAGGATTCTCACTGACCCATTCGCAGAGCCTAAGCAATAACTTCAAGTTGTTTTCATTTTCCCGTCAATATGAAACGCTTTGGTGGTCTCAGGAAAAGGGAGAGAAGTAGTTCACATGAAGCAGTCCTTGGACAAGGAGGTTTGGGAGGACAGCAGCCACTCCGCATCCACTAGGCAGCAGTTCAGGCTACCGTTCCACAGAGAATAGCAGAGAGAGGAAGGGTGCCTGGGGCAGGAGTACAGAGCTCTGAGCGGAGGAATTTCCTACACGGAAAGATTTGGAGGAACCTAAAACACCAACTAAAGCAGCAGACATTGTTCTGTTAGCATCCCTTCAAAACAGGAGCCTGAAAGGTCTAGTAGATGGAACCCATATAAATATGAGAGAGGAAGACATCCTCAGCTCTAAGAACAGCCCCCATGCAGGAGGGCCATGCCTCTTACCTACCAGCCCTGTGAACCGTATGCTCCCCGATTAGTTCTTTCATGATATCAATTCAGTGCTTCCACATCTCTGAGACTGCTCACTGTTAGCTGCTCTCACAGTTTGAAGGAGGTAGTTTTGGGTCTGCTGCATATTATCCAAGGTGGCCTGGGAGCAGTTTAATAAGCCCTCAACTTTACAATATTTCAAGCATCTCCTCTCAGTGGTTTTACTCTAAATTAAAAAAGGAAAATACCTGATGTGTTGTAGAGCCATGCAAGTCAGTTTTTTACAGTTTGGAAAATACATCATTGGGGCAAGTGTCCACTAGAGGGAAGCCTCTACCATAGCTGACAATGCTTGCTGAAGTTTATTTTTGTGACATAAATTTTCTATAGCGACAGTCACTGCTGGAAAAAAATTGCACAAAGTTTACACTGAAACTCCCACAGTGACATTTAAAGACAAATAGGTTAAGTACTAGTGGGTAAATTCTCAACTGGTAAAATTCTGTGGACTACATTGGATCTCTGCTGACACCAGTTGAGGGCTAGGCCCTTTGTTTGAACATCCCAAATGATTTATAAACGTGAGCATTGGAAGAAGTGTGCAGCTGTTTGGGGGCTGATTTTTTACCAGAGCTTTTTGGAGAATGAGAATCAGTCCCCTTCCTATAATAAATAATGCATACCCACACTGTGGAAATTGCTCATGTGTCTTACATGATGTTCTTCATGGCTAAGTACAAACAGCCAAAAAGCCCAAGGCTGAATTGATTCAGTCTTTGCAGGCTAGTCTAAGCTGTGAAGATTGAACCAATAAGCCAATGAACAGACATTCACTTGCGATTCAGGAAATGCAGCCGCATGCCCAGGAAACTATAGGCCCATTAGTCTTACCTCGGTCTTGGGGAAGCTGTTTGAGAAAATTATCCAGGAGCACATCTGTGAGGGACCAGCAGGGGAGATTATGTTTAGAGGCACTCAACATGGGTTCATTAGAGGCAGGTCTTGTCAGACCAACCTGGTTGCCTTCTACGACCAGGTCACAAAAGCCCTGGATGTAGGTGTCATGGTGAACGTAGTTTTTCTGGACTTTAGGAAGGCCTTTGACATGGTCTCTCATCCCATCCTCATTAAAAAATGAGGTGACTGTGGTGTTGACGCCTACACAGTCAGATGGGTCGCCAATTGGCTGGAGGATCACACCCAGAGAGTGGTGGTGGACGGGTCATTTTCAACCTGGAGAGACGGGAGTGGGATCCCCCAGGGCTCGGTTCTTGGGCCCGCACTGTTCAATATCTTCATGAGCGACTTGGACAAGGGGGTGAAAAAGCACCTTGTTCAGGTTTGCATATGACACTAAGATGTGGGGAGAAGTGAGCATGCTAGAAGAGAGGGACAGACTACAACTAGATCTGGACAGGTTACAGAGATGGGTGGATGAGAATAGGATGGGTTTCAATACAGACAAGTGCAAGGTATTGCACCTGGGGAGGAAGAACCAGCAGCATACCTACAGGCTGGGGAACTCCCTTCTTGTCAGCACAGAGACAGAAAAGGATCTTGGAGTCACTGTTGATTCCAAGATGAACGTGAGCCACCAATGTGGGGATGCAGTCAGGAAGGCTAACCATACCTTGTCATGCATCTACAGATGCATCATGAGCAGGTCCAAGGAGGTGATCCTCCCCCTCTATGTGACACTGGTCAGGCCACAGTTGGAATACTGTGTCCAGTTCTGGGTGCTGCACTTCAGGAGGGATGTGGATAGCCTAGAGAGGGTCTAGAGGAGGGCCACTCGCATGATCAGGGAGCAGCAGGGTAGGCCCTATGAGGAAAGATTATGGGACCTACACCGGTTCAGCCTACACAAAAGAAGGCTGAAAGGGGATCTGGTGGCCACCTACAAACTTGCCAAGGGGGACCAGCAGGCAATGGGAGAGTCCCTGTTCCCCTGAGCACTACTGGAAGTTACAAGGAATAATGGCCATAAGCTGACTGACAGTAGGTTCAGGCTAGACATCAGGAGGTGCTACTTCACAGTCCAGGTGGCTAGAAGCTAGAACCAACTTCCTAGGGGGGAGGTGCTTGACCTTACCTTGGGGATCTTCAAAAGGGGGCTAGACAATCACTTAGCCAGGGTCGTTTGACCCCAACATTCTTTCCTGCCTATGGCAGGGGTTTGGACTTGATGACCTGCTTAAGTCCCTTCCAACCCTACCTACAATGAAACTGTGAAACTATGCCTGAACTCAAGCCAGAAGCTGGGGGGCATTAGAGCACAGCTCTCTGGCATGTAGCCAGCATGGGTTGTCTGTTTGCTTCCTCTTCCTGCTGCCTCTGGGATTTGCAGTCCACAATCACAACAGCAGAGTCTGCAGGATTACTCATCACTTTCTCTTCCTGTTTCCAGGTACCTCTGGGATTTGTAGTCCAGAGTCGCACCCAGCAGTAAGTAAGCCAGCAGGTCAGGGCAGCTCTATACTGGGGGGAAGGTGAGTTCCCCCACTCCCCAGCTGGGGTTTGCCTGGTGGGGCTAGTGAGCCGGCCCTCACTGCTCCAGCTAGGGGGCAGAGAAGTAGGGCTAGCCCTGTTCTCTGGAGCAGATAGCACAGCCCAACCCAGGGCTGAAAAGCATGCTGGGATGCTGGGGGACTCTGATTTAACTTGAACCAGAAAGGGGTCTGGGACAGAAGTTTCACGAACCAGTTTGACCTAAATCAGTTAAGCCTGATACTACATTCAACCAGGTTTATCCTAAACCATTTTCAGCCATTTTGAAACTGGTTTATGTGCACTGAACGTCTGTTCTGTTGCAGGTTTAAACCAGTTTCGGATCACTTAAACTGGTTTATGTGTAACTTCTGTCCCTAGCCAATTACATGCATTAAGTTATTTTAAGCACGTTAAGGAGAAGTTGTCCCCAATACAGGCTACTCTATATGGGAAAGGGGAAACTTCATGAGTTTGCATCCCCCATATTTCCTTGCTTTTTCTTCTTTGTGTTGAGGCTGGAATACTGTTTTCCTTCTTCAAAAAAGCAAGTGGTATAGTCCCTGCAGATCCTGGCGATCAACAGAGGGCAAATCTGCAAGACCTTGACTTTTACATGCTCTCTCATCTGCCATTGGCATTAATGCCAATGCCTGCAGGAGCCACTCTTAAAAAAAGGGATACAAGATTTAAATATTTTTTTTTATTTGAAACTGTGTATTCCTTGGTAGTTTGTCCACATTCTCTGAGCTGAATTCAAGTTACCTTATAAAACAGGAGGGTCAGATTGTTTTGTCTCTTTGGCAAGTCTCTGTTCAGCTACTTCTGTTGCAAATCTTGAACAAATACACAGTGCTTACGAATGCAGTTCTCCAGGCCAGAATTCAAATGTTGGAAAAGCTGGTCCCTACTCTTGTTCTTGTTGTGCTTGTTTTGTAGGTAAGACAAGGGCTTCAGTCCCTTGGACCATGAACCTCAGGTGCTTTATTGTAAGGGAGAGGGGGAAGTTACAGCTAATGGCTTGATGCCCAGAGACAGGGAAGCAGGACTTTGGGGATTTACTTCCAGCTCTGATGATAATCTGCTGTATAATGTCAGCCAAGGTGTCATTTTAGATGCTCTTGTACCTTTTACCTATTTCTGTGCCTGTTTTCTTGGGGTTTCTTGTTGGTTTACTTTTTTAACAGTCCTTTGTAGTTAGTTGACCTTAGTTTTCTTTTCAGCCCCTCTCCTCCTTGGCTGAAGCAGCTATTGTCATCTTTGGAACAGTGCCTAACTTCCTTAACAATTAAACATGGCTTTGGGAACAATTTCTGACAATTGAAATGGTGATTGGAAGGACTGTGGTGAAAGGCAAATGCATGTCATTTCAGGAACCCTGTCTCCATCACCAGCTAGATCAAACCTGCCAGGGTCTTTCTTTTCAAGCAGTGAATTCACTCGTGCTTTTAAATGAAACCACGAGCGAAAGTGTTAATTATATATTGCACTGAATCCTTTGTCTAGGCAACAATCCCTTCCCACCCCCCCCGCCAAATTCTCACAAAAGCTGGCCATGCTGTTATACCCAGAGAGCGATGGGTGGTCCAGGAAGTGGTCTGGTCTGCTCTTGCAGAGCTGGACTCATCATCACTACAGAGATGTTTAATAAAAATATTTGTTGAACAATGGTTTTATCTCAGTATGTGATCACAGCTGTTTTATTTTAGCAATGCAGCAGCACAAGCAATTAAATCCATATTCCTCCTTGCCTATTTATTTTTTTGGAGTAGCTCTTTGTGCATTGAAAGGATTCTTTGTGAACTGCCATGAAAAAGTTAAAACGGGAGTGCATCTATAGCTCTACCTGTGCACTTGGAAATTCATTTTATTACCTTTACACTACACTGATATTTAGTTATGACTATAAAGCACAGTGTTAAAACAGATGCCTCACTGATATGAATGTATTGCAAAATATTTCTTTCTTTTCCCCTCACCATGATCTTGCCAATCACTATATTCAATTGTCAGAAATTGTTCCCAAAGCCATGTTAATTTGTTAGAAAAAGTTAAGCACGCTCTTCACATTTCATCATTGAAAAAAATTTAGACTATGCATTTTGGAAATAATAATAAAAAAAAATACTGTTTTAGAGCACTCTGCAATTACCTCATTCAAATAAATAGCGTTAATCCTTAAATCTCATAATGTTATAAGAGCAGCCATTTCAGCCTTGCTGCTGCCTTTCATTAAACGGTTATTTAGTAAAGCTGTCACTTCTGTATCTGTTTGCTCAATCAAATGTTGCCACCGGTGCTTCTTTTCACTTGCGGGACCCTCTCTACAAGCAGTCTGCAGCTTGCTACTACAGTGATGGGAAGGACACTGCTGGAGCGGTCTTGTCCAGGCGCTGGTTTATCCACTGTTTGAGGGTCAACTCAGAATCTTTTTGGTAACATGTGGCTGGCAGATGGGAGGATTGAAAAAGACACGAATTACAGCTGTTTATCTTTTCATTGGTAGGGAGAAAGTTCAATTACCAGTTGCACGTGATTCAATAGACATCTAAATCTACTTTGTGTGCAGGACAGGGCCTGCATCATCAAATCATTGATACCATAACAACGTGTTGCAGTTCAAATAAGACGGGAAGAGGCACATTGTATTTATTGCCTTATATCACTGCTCCCCTCTTACCACTACAGGGTTTTACACCTACTGTCGTCTAACTATTATTTCCTCTTGTCCTCGCCTGGCTCCTTAAAATCTCAGTCCATCTCTCGCTACAATAAAAGGTATGATCTCCCCATCCCAAAAGCCCCCTCTTGAAACCCTCTCTTCTGCCAGCTATTTCCCATTTCCCTTTCTACATAAATGTTTCATACTTTCATAGTTTCTAGGGTCAGAAGGGACCTGAACAGATCATCAAGTCTGACTCCCTGCCCCGGGCAGGAATGAGTGCTGGGATCATAATACCCCAGCCAGATACCTATCCAACCTCCTCTTGAAGACCCCCAAGGTATGTTGTCTCTCATTATTCTCCTCAGATTTCATAGAGTGCTCCTGAATTAAGTGCCCGCTCGTCCCGGATCCTGCTTGCCATGATAACCTCTTTATAGGGTCTTTCCCATCTTCATCCTCCTTGGCAGCTTTTGAGATAGTGGGAGGATACCTCCCTTCTTCAACTTTTGCATTTGTAACTCCACTATCTGCTGTCTCTCTCCTTTCCTCTCTACTCACTCCTTTCTTGTCTTTTCTGAGAAGCTGCCCCCATGTAGGCATCCTCTTTCTCTGATGGAATCTGGTTGAGAGAATAGTTTTCATATTTCTCCACTTGCTACAATTAAAACCTTATCGAAACGAATCAAAAGACAATGGTTGCCTTCAAAGGGAATTGGTGGATCATACCCCAAAAAGCATTGTTCTTATCACGAAAAAATTGCTGATTCAGCTGCTAGGGTACGTCTACAGAATCTCGTATTTGGCTGGAGCAACCAACACCATGCAGCACAACCTGTGACACAAATACTTCATTTTCTTATTTGTAAAGGAGTCCTCTGCTAAGACAAACCAACAATGATTTAGAGATCTTCAGGATCTTCACAACACCTTTTTTTTCTATATCTGTTCTAAATCCAGGTAATTGCTTTTTATATGAGCCATATCCTAAACAGGCAGTTGTTATTTTTAAAATTTATTTTCTTTTGCCGATGTAAAAGTAAAGCTAAACATGGACTGTTCATTGTAGTTGACAGCTACTATTGAAACATGACAGAAAGTTGGAAAGATATATGGCTGGAGGCTCCTTGTGTTTAGCTTGGGATTACTTTCAAGTAAATCCTTCAGTATTAATAAAATAATTTAGATTTTTCACGAAGCCTCCTTAGGCAATTTAAAAAAAAAAAAAAGCAATAATTCTCAAAAAAGGATAAGTTGTCAGCGCCAATATTTCTGAAATTGTTTTCTTTTGCACCCTTTTAAATATGAGCAAAAGGTTGTCTAAAGGGCAAATAAAGCAGTCAGCGTCAATGCCACAAGAACGGTGTTCCCATCTTCTCTAGTGTGCACATAAATTTACATTGTGCACAAGACCCAGGCTCTGCTACTGAGATGTGTGCGAGAGATCATTTGTAAAGCCTCCTGTCATGTTGATTCACAAGGGAAATATTTATTTATTCTAAAACAAGCTGCAGATTGTTATATCAGATCAAATCGCACTTACCTTTATCTTGTAAACAGACCCATCAAAAGGGTCCCAGGTTGGGTTTTCAAAGACATGTAGGGAAGATAGATATCCGGCTCCCCTTGACTCTGAAGCCAATGGCTCCACTGGCACTTCGCTCTCATCTCATTATAAATCTTATCTTAGGTCAATGGCATTTGAGGGGGGGGAACATTTAGCATTAAGGAGAACAGGTTGGGGTCTACATGAAAACAGAGTGAAGAGGAGTTGAATATCTAACTCCTTTAGGCCTCCAAATCCTAGCCCCGGTTAATAGGATCAGACCACTGACTTTTCATATGCAAAATGAAAAGGTCTTGACCAATAAGCGCATAGGTACCAACTGTTATTTATGCTGGGGGAGGGGGGCGTTAAGATGACTGCTCCTGCTTCCTCCCCTGCCACGGCCAGAGCAGAGCTGAGTGGATCCCACAGGCGGGTGGGGGTGGATGCAGGCTGCCCACTGCAGGCTTGGGGCTCCCTGCCCTGCTGTCCTCCCCGTGGGAGCCCTGCACCAGCTGTGCCACCATGGCAAGGCACCCCTTGCCTGCCCAGCAGCAGTAGGGGGCACAACTCTGTGCCACCCCCCCCCCACTGCTGCTGGGGGCACTTTGCCATGGTGGCGCAGCTGGTGCGGGGCTCCCGGGGTGGGGAGGGCAGTAGGGCAGGGAGCCCCAAGGCTGTAGCAGGAAGCCCATATCAGTCCCTGCGTCACGCATAAATCTGGGGGGCATGTTCTTCACTGCTGTCCACCACTGCTTGGGGCGATATTCCTGGCCAGACGTATGTGTACGTGTGCTCACATGCCCGTGGTATCCCTTGTGACCTGCTTCCCACAGTCCCTTGCAGGCTGTAATTCTGCCAACCTGCAAGGGGAAACCTGATGCGTCCCACATTTTTCTGTGGTGAACGGAAAACCCAGATCTCTGCACAATACTGAGAACCCGGGACGATGCTGTCCCAGAGTCACGCAGCCTGGGACAGGGACTTGATGTTCTCATTTCAGGACAGTCTCACCCAGTCAGAGACAGGTGGTTACCCTACCCTCCTCCCAAGGGGGACCAGGTCTCTCAGGCCCCCACGTACTCGGTGCTCATGAATAAGCATTTGGTTTCATGGTTGCAGAGATATTTACAGAAAATGTTTCCTAATGAAACACATTTCTAATAACAAACGAAAAACAATGTACCTCTGTGTAAAACAATAGTATTTGTGCTTGCTCAATCTAAAAGTGTGTTGCTGATTAAAATATATTTAAGCAATTAATAATAAACTTGTGCTTGAAATTTGGAATGACACATCAGATTCTCAGTTTGCAGACATTTTTGTATGAAACAACATTTTACGTGGGTAATTCCAAAACAGGCAGATTTCACTTCCTGCAAAACCCCCAAACTTTAACTGGAATCAATTTTTGATTCACCTTAGTGATGAAAATAAAAAGTCTAAGGTTACGAACATAGAAGACAGAACCCAGCAATAACAATATCGACTTTATCATTAGTCTTCAGAAGCTTGTTGGCTGGAGAGGAAAGCCTTCATGTCATCAAAATGATCTTATAAACCTATTAATGAAGAACAGCTCTGCATAATTTTTAATGGCACAGTGGACCCGGCAAGAGTGTTTGTAGCCACATTAAACACTTCACAGAAGTATGTCATAATGAAATTAAAAACCATGAATAAATGTTACTAAAGGCCAAAGGCGTACATATTTTGCTTCTCAACTAGTCTTTGCTTTGTTTCACTTGAGTGTACTCCAAAGGTGACATGAAACTGAGATGGCAATAGGGGAACCATCTCATATATCCATATACAGTGCCCCTGTGTGACATGTCAACTTATTTTTCTTTTTCCTTTGCTGTTGATAACTTGCATTTTGAAAGGCGGCTTTCAATATTTACTGAAAAAAGAGATGACATTGTAGAGCAACGATATGATGCCGTGGTAATCAAGAGAAACCAGAATGTAAGGCTGTGGGCTCAGACACTGGCTGGAGATCACTCAGCCTAGCCACAAATCTAAAAATGCATCACTCCATGGTAATGCTGGAAAATCTCTCCTAATGTCTTGGCTTCCACTAATAGAAAAGAAAAAAAAGTTGAACTCATGGAAGACAGCTGTGGTAAGTAACTCATAGACCTGGTCATTTCCAGATCTGTTAAATTTCCATTATAGTGATTATTCTTTTAATTGTCATCCTTTAAAACAACCTTCATTTTTAAAACATGCATCATACTTGGCTTTTCAGAAATGTTTGATTTTATGTTGCAGTCATTCCAAATGAGGAAAGCATGTAAGCACATGTTTAAGTCTATTCATTATAGCACCTAAGCCTCAGCTTAACTTTAAGCATGTCGTGTTGTCCCACTGACTTCAAACAGAGCCTAAGGCAGTTTGAGTGCTGTGGGTCAAGACCATACTTAATATAGTCTCTGGGTCAGCCACAGAGCCATTACTCTTTTCTACTACTTGAGGGACTTAGGTTCCAGGCCGGCTCTTCAGTGATTCACAATGGCGGCACTCTCACTTTTGGAGGAAGGTTGCAGCTATTGTTGCGTTGTAATTATTGTGTGTTTTATGTAGCTGTGTTGTAGCTATTGTACAAAAAATCCTGTGGTAGTGGTTTTAAATAAAGGGCTGTGGATTTCTCCCCATTGTGAATGCTGGTGTGATGCAGAGCCTTAAGAAAGGTGGGTGGGAATGCTTCCACAGAATACAACAGTAAACAGTCAAATTAAAGAATCACTTTTTTCTTAGTGGGTCATATTTAAAATTTAACTACCCTTCCCTGCTTATTTTTATTCTGTCTGATTTCTGCTCAGACCCTGTGGCCCAAACAGACATCTCCAAAAATGCTGGTGCCTTGCCCATTCTTCTTTGTCTTCCCATATGAGCTTTGTTAGCCGTTTGTTCTCACAACATTCTTGCTCTTTCATGTTCTCTTTTGCCAATTCGTTTCCAGTTTAAAGCTCGTAATGTGCTTTGGGCATGTGTTGTATGCCCAAAGCACATTGACTGCCTTTTTTGTAGTCATTCACACACTGGTGCCTATTCTGTTTTTTCACGCCTGTCCAGATTTACCACTTAGTTTGCCATTTGACTCTTAATATTTTGCATAGACATCAGGGGTCAAATTGTTTTGTTTTCATGACCATAAGCATGGTCTTCCATAAATAAATGCAAACACTCAAAGACAAGGTCTTTCTAAAGCCATCACCTTGTATTTTAATTGGAGTGTCCATGCATCCATTGCTAAAAGGAAACCTCTCCATGGTGCAGATACATATGCCATTTATTTATTTATTATTTATTTATGCAATTTATATGCTGCCATTCGCAACAAAGGCTTGGGGTGGCTTACAGTGACGTTGGGCCAAACTTTACCATATCTCTCTGGGACAATATTTACAAATACACCTAAGAGATTTAAACCCTCAATCCCATTGGGCATCAATGGGAAAAATCTTAGCCTAAGTTTTTGCTCAGCTGCTGTCTAAAGATGTGTGTCATACACTTTTGTCTTGAGTCTCCTATTCCAAATGTTTTTTCCACCCATTTCTCTTTTCTTGTGACAGAAAGAACCCATTAAAACTCAGTTTTGAGGGATTTCTTTGTTGTACCTTTTATTGAGTAGTCTTCTGAAGCTATGATGTAAGCGTACTTCTGTACTGACAGTATCCAAATGCAGTGTGCACCTGAGCCTTAGAAATGCAAATCCTAACAGGTAAAAACATGACACAGCAGATTAGATATAGTCCTTTTAAGGAATGCTTCTAATTATATTGACATAGTTTTTTTATTATATTGTTTATTTTCTGTCATGAACGATTTCATATAGTCCACATGAAGATGGTTTTCAAAGGTTTAGAGCCAAAGAGCAGTCAGTTAACAGGCGATCCAATCTGTGAAATATACTTTGAACTCATGAAGCAGAAATAAAAAGAACTATTCCTTTCTTATGCAATAATTTCAGCTGTTCTCTAGACCCTTTAGCTGCCAATGTACGTGCTTGAGGGGGTATGTGTGCCTTTCTAATTAAAACACTGCAGCATCACATGTAGTAAGCCCCCACACATTTAAAAATGGTTGCAGGATGCTTTAATTAAAGCTCATTCAATGAACTTTAGTTAAAGCACCTCAGCAGCCATTTTTAAACCCATGGGGGCTCAGACATGTAATGCTGACGCGCTGATGCTAGAGAGTTCTAATTAGAACGCACCAGAGCATGTGTATAGCCACCCGTTAGTACCATCACAGTGAGCCACAATGTTAAGGTAAGCACAAAGAAATACATTAAGGAGATCCAGGTAAAATGTGGTAAGAGTCTGTCAGAAGCAAGAAGAGAGAAGCCTCTCCATAGTGAACAACATGGAGAAACTAGTGAGTTTGCCCAGGAAAAGGCTCTTAAAACAATAAAGTTACAGCTTTGGAGAGCTAGAGGGTATAACAGCTGTGTCAATGGGCTCAAAGCACAGCCCTTCTGCATTGAGTTAAAATCTATATTATGTTGTTATGCTTAACCATATTAAAAAAAAAAAATCCATGATCTCAATCTGTGCTTTAAGCTGGAAGCAGAGAAAGATTGAGGCACAAGCAGTGTTTCACTGAACTGCTGGAGATTTATGCTTTCTTTAAAAAAAATCCAACCAAGCCAAGCTTAGAATAAACCTGGAGTGAGCGCTGCAGATAGGACCCACCTGTACAACTCTTTACTTAATAGACGTGTATATTTGAAATGGATATTTGGAGCACTGGAAAAGGTGGCAAAGGAAATGTTAATTTATCCTAGCAAAACAGTTATAAGATAATAGAGAAGCCATTCAAACAGAGAGGAAACAGTCTCTTCCAAAAACGCACCTGTGATATTAAAGATTCAGGTTCAGCTCTGAATCTTTCCGTTTGCTCAGAGCTCATTTTCCTCCTTTGCTGCCACAGCTCTGTACCACAGGAGGAGGTGAGGGAATAATAAACTGGAATGGTGTAGACTGGAGATGATACATTTCTGTATCATCATTGTCACAACGCTTGCTGGTGGGGAATTAGACCAGGTTTTTTTAATGTCGGTATGTTCATGCTGCCCATCACGATAACGTTACCTGTTAAGCAAATCAATATTTTACAATCTGACTCCCTGCCACAGTTAACATAGCTTTGTCCCAGATTATGGTTCAGACCCTCTAAAGTCGTCAAAGATATCATCATTATTTCCCTTCCTTGGATTTTTCTTTTTAAAGATTTTTTTTTGAGAGAAATAAGTTCCCCCTGTTAATAAAGACATTCCTTATTACAGATCTCAGGCTTTGTCCATTTTTTGGCACATGTGGCCAAGTCATACAGGGTCCACATCAGGAGTCAATATGCATCAATATTTATGTGCAATTACCCATAAGAAAAAAGGTTTCTTGCTTTCTGTTTTCCTTTGAGGATGTGCTTGTGTGCACATGGGTGTATGTACATGCAATAGAGCAGCTGTCTGCCATACCCAGAAACACCAGCATAAAAGACTGGTCCCTAATTCTTCACTATTCTGTGGAACTTAAAATCAGCAGACTACAGGGATCACTTTCCTTTTCTTTGTAACTCTAAACCAGAGACCTTGGACATGTTGCAAAAGCATGGTTAACTGCAGAAGTCATTTGATCAGAGCAGAACAGTGTGTTTTCCAGGTTCTGGCAGCTCTAAACTTCTAGAAATGAGAAGATCGCGTGGCAATTCTGAAGTAACACAAAAAATGCATGCATGCGAGAATTTCAAGATTTGCATTTCATAAACAGAAAATACGGGATCTAAGTCAACAAGTAAATGACTTATTCTGTCAGGTCTAAATATAACTTATTCCATTGTTTTACATTAGTCATTGGTTCCTCTTCCATGGTCTATCTGAACACTGATTTGTAGCTAATAAAAGGTTTCTCTCTCTCTAAGGTATAAACCTGACCCTCAGGTCATGTGCATAAATATTCATTTGTGCACTTTCTTCCACATCTCTTGATAAACTACCTCATTACTATGCAAATAGAACAAGTCTCTGACAGCCTGATTGTTACAGATTCTCTCGTACTGGTTTGTATTATAACTTAGGGGCTGACCCCTTCCCTCTTACTTTCATTCAGTAATAACTCACTCTGGGCTAGATTCAGATGCCTTTTTTATTGTACATCATGAATAGTTCTGTTCATTTGAGTACAGTACTATTCAGCATGGGGAATGGGATCAGTATATTGTTCCCAGTGGGCACATCTACATGAGATGCTTACTGCTGAGCTGCCTAATTAGCTCCACAGTAAAGCCTTGGTGTCTACATGTGCGACCCTATTAGGCCGCAGTAAACTAACTAACTCCACTGAAGGTTAGTACTTGTAAATGCAAGTACTGTCCTATGGCAGAGTTCTTTACTGTGCAGCAACGCACATGTAGACGCTGCCTGGGCTGGCTAGGACATGAGTGCTTCCTGCCAGCTAGCCCTGTACTATAATACCCTTTTGCCACAGCCAATCCCTCTGCAGGATGTTGAGCTGAGTTGGAGCAGCCCCAGGCTGGCAGGCTGACCTCCCAGGCACTCTGCCGGCTGAGGAAGCTTTGACCTGGCTCAGCATGCTGCGGTCCTGGGCACACGTGTAAACACAGTGCCCAGGAACAATAAGCTCCTGCACAATATGCACTGGATTTTTTTGCTTTGCACTAATTGCACATATAGATGTGGCCTGTGAGTAGTTCCCTATTGGGGCTGGTTTGTAAGAGGCAATATGTGGCTCTGCTACCCAGAATTAGCCCTAGGAGATTTTGTTACAAAGCGACTGGTTTTCCTTCCTCTTCTCTTGTTGGAAGAGGCAATGGGGAAAAAGCCATTTACTGTGAAAGCCACTGAATACATGCAGCTAATTTGGGTCTCACCAGCTGCTAAGTTGGGTCTCGTGGGTCTCACCAGCTCAACCATTCATCATGCAGTTGGGTTTCATCCTTTTCTCAATTTGCTTCCACCTTTCCCTACCCATGTATTTGCACTTGGAGTACTCTTTCTGA
Organism: Crocodylus porosus; assembly: GCF_001723895.1. Classification (NCBI taxonomy): domain Eukaryota; kingdom Metazoa; phylum Chordata; order Crocodylia; family Crocodylidae; genus Crocodylus; species Crocodylus porosus. Next base: position 31,208,195 of record NW_017728915.1, on the reverse strand, counting down.
GTTCCTTCCGGGCCGCAGACTTAAACTTTTGGCAGGCTCAACAGTCAGACAAAAGTTGGATCCTTTTGGGGTAGTCTCAGGCTAAGCTAAAGAAATTAGTGGACTAAGACAGCACTCAACATGAATAAGTATATCCGACTCCAGCCCTTTGTGAGCAGAGGCAGCGGGACTGAGTGACTAGCCTGTGGCTTGTGATTCAGGATATCTGGGCTCTATTGCTGCCTTCCTGCAGTGGACTAGGACCTACTCATTCAGAGGGAGATTTTTTTTAAAGGTACTTATGTGCCAAACACCCACTGATTTTACTTAAGTGCCTTAAAAAAACTGACTTAATTTCTTGGTGCTTTCTGTTTCCTTTCATACCACCTCTCTCGTGTGTTTAGATTCTGGACTCTTTGCAGTAGGGACTGTCTTGTAGTTTTTGAAGAGATGTACTCAGCAGAATAGGCTCTTGATCCCATAGTATCAGTGTTACAGAGCTGCTAAAAGTAATGGAAACCTTAGGACATCCCTTTGTATGCAAACATATATAGGAACCTACTTAAATCATGATTTCTGGGGTGGTCTGTGAAATCCACAACCGCCCCCCCCCCACAAACAAACAAACTTAATACAATAAGTTTTTATTAAGTCTTCCACCCTAGGGTGGGTCTTACAGCCCACCTAGGAAGGGAAGGAGCCCACCTAGGAAGGGATGGCAGCCGCCCCCTCATTTTTCCTGCCCCCAGGACCTTTATGCCAGTCATGAGGGGTGGGGCTGCTGCCAAGTACCCGCAAAATAGGCTCTCCATGCCAGAACCAAGCTGCAAAAATGGCCTTGTCATGCCATGAGTTAAGTAGGTCTCTGAACGTATATCTTGTATTTGGAATACTCTGAAAGGATTCTAAGCCACATTTTATATTAACAGTAATAGAGATAAAAAAAGTAGTATCTGTACTGGAAAGCTTATGGTCCAAAAATAATGCTGGACATGAAGGCTGGTTAAAGTGATGACAATGTTCTTGTGGCTTTGCTACAAAAGTCAATACAGCATGGCTAGTCTTTGTTTTCACTACAGAAAGACTTGCTGACACAACACAGTATAAGAAGGTTCATTTTAATAATTCTTCCAGTAAAATGATTTATTTTCTGTACCTGAAGTGCAGCAATTATAAGCCAGCCACTATGGCCTGAATGTCATCTTATTGTCTGTATCACAGCCACATAGTACTAATTACATATTTGGACTGTTCCTAAATGATGGACTAGAATGTGAATATTGTGACTTGAAAGTGTTTGCTTCCCAGAAATGTAGCAGCCCTCGAGTACTTAACCATAGCAATGTACTAAGGGGTTAGGAGTCAAATGCCTGCTCTGGGATTAGACCTGGCCATACTGATGAAACCTATGGAGTTTAAATAGTCACAGAGATAGCCATTGGCCCCATGCACACTACTGTAAAACTTGGTATATTTTGTTTATACAGTTGCATAGCTGTTAAAATATCTAATTTGCTTCTATACAGTATAGCTGTTAAACCGGAAATAAACATTAGAGCTGCCTATACATGTGCTCCTCAGCATTCTAATTAGAACATGCTGGAGCAGATTTGATTAATCAATTGGGCATTACATTCTAATTAGAACACTGCAGCGTCATATGTATTAAGCCCCTGCACATTTTAAAATGGCCGCATATCAAATTCAGGCACAATTAACCTACATTTGTCATTTTTAATGCGCATTAATGGCGCACACATGTAGATACATGTCCTTACCACACATTACATTAGGCTAATGTGCATTAACACATCTTGTGTAGACGTGCCCACTGCTAAGTATCTCTTACCACTGTGGTACTAGGGCAAGAACAATCCCACTCCCAAACACAGGCAGGAGGGGCTGTTGTTGGGTTGGGATAGGCAACCAAGGTATCCTTTGCCTGGAATTAGAAAAATCAACCCCTCGGTAGCAAAGGCCTCTCTGAGTAATGGGCCATTAACTGGGGGAACTCCATATGCCCCAGGAAGGAAGAGAAATTTCTAGACAACTCTGAGACTCGTGAGCAATTAGGACAATGCCGATGCAGGGAGGAGCTGAGGGCAGACTCAGAGGTATTTAGGGGCTGCCTCTGGGATGGTCCTGGTCTTTGGATTATCTCTGGTTTGGTGGAGTGCAGGTCCCCAGCAGTCAGGCCAGCAGGAAGGTTGATCTCTGACAACGATGGCAGGACTCTCAGAGGGGCAAGGTTGTAGCCCAGGGGTGGGAAATTATTCTGGGCAGAGGGCTGCTTACTAAGTTTCGGCAAACCATCGAGGGCCACATGACAGGCAGCCCAGGGCAGATTAATATTAATTTTTAAAAATTTTTAGGGGACCCGCGGGCCAGATAGAATGGCCTGGTGGGCCACATCTGGCCCCTGGGCTGCATTTTGCTCACCCTGTTGTAGCCAGACGAAAGGGTACGAAACTTTAGTTGTGTTTTTGTTCAATTTTCAAACAATATGGCCAATTTTATTGTATCACTCTTTTATATAATAAATCCTTTCATTGTTTTGACTCCTTACTGATTGCCTGTGGGAAAGTAGAGTGATATTGCAGTCTAGCATACTCTACAGAAATGGGGACTGACAAGTCTTTCACGACCCAAGGGGAAACTGCCTGGAGCCAACAAATATTCCCTTGCTGCAGCCGTGAGGTCCAGTGCAAGAATAATGAGCCAAGGCTTGTGGGGATTAGGAGGTATCACAGGGCAAACCTTGGTCTGTTCTCTGGGACAAGTGGTGGGACAGTGGAGAGAAATTGGGGATTTGGGGGTACCCCTGCAGATGGGTTTATGTGCTAAGGCTAATATGTGTTAAAGTAATAGCAGACCAACTTCCCATTTACAGCTGTGTTGACAGAGGGCAGCCTCCAATGTGTGTCCAGAGCAGGCCTTGAATCCATGAATCTCTAGCTGCTGCCACATCCCAGGAGGAGAAAAAAAACACAGTGTATATGTATTAAGCTGATGGTGGTGATCATAGGAAATGTGGCTATTTTAGCAGGAGAAAAAGCTGAATTACAAAGCAGAGAGGCAAATAAAGCCCTGGAGAAAGCCGGAAAGACCTAGTGGCCTTCATTCACTGAATTTTTTAGGACTAAAGGGTTTACTGGAAGTTGAAATGACTTTGCATCATCTTTAAAATCCTCACTGTGAATGTGAAATTATACTGTGAACCATTCCCGTGCTTTAAACCATGCTAATACTAGGTCACTGATACTTTCCATAATAAGCTTTACTAGAGAAGACAAGTCTATGCTGATTATTTACTGTACTGTTAAAAGAGAGAAACATAAAGGGGAACCTGTGCTAAAATATCATTAAGGTGCACAGATAAATCCCCCCAAATTATGAATTTTTAGCCAAGGCTTTAACTTTACCCTATAAAAATGCAAACACGAGGTAAAATACTCTTCTCCAAAAGCTCCTATGTGATAATAAAGATTCAGTACATTTGCTTGAATACAGTGCGCTGAAGGTGCACAATTTTGGCCTGAGTTCAGCAAAGCACTTAAGAACATGCTTAAGTCCCATCAATAGAGCCCATAAAAGGGCTTGGCTGAATATACTTTTCATTTGCTATCTGAAATAAGATATCAGGTGATATTCACCATACACTAGGAGAGCAGGGATTTATTTTAATTGGCATGAAGCATTTCGCAGTGACCTCCAGCTGAGAAAAGCAATTTGCAATTATTACCTGTGGATTCCTTTTTGATTTTTTGCACACCTGATGGTTCTGCACTTTGCAGATCATGGTAACTGCAGCAGGGCTCTAACTGTCCCCGAAGCAAACATCCCCCATGCCTGGACTTCACACCGTGGGGAAGGGACACTACTAGCAGGCCAGGCATAGACAGAGTGTGTTACAAACAAAGCCAGGATTATTCTCCCTTGCAAAGTCTTTTACTTTTACACTCAACCTGGTCTCATCTTGCCTTATTTTCTGTAAAGGTGGCAAGGCTTGCTGGGTAAAATCTTATATGACTCCATTTCATTCTTAGTATAGGTGGTATTCAGGCGATTGGAATGACTGAGCCAGGAGACAAGAGAGAAGGATTAAGGGAGAAGGATTAAGGGAGTATGAAGGTTGAGGGTAAGATGGGAGATAACAAAAAGTCTGAATAAGCAGAAAGGGCCAAACTTCAGCTGCAGTAAGACAGGAAATCTCCAATGAATTCAGTGAAACTCTGGTGGTTTACACTCACTGAAGTCCTGGGCCACAGCCCTGTCTATGCTAAGCCAAAATAGTGGACCTTGTAAAAGTTCATCCCATCCCTAACTATTTGGTATGTCATGAGGGGGCCACCTTTCTTTTTGTGGCTTTTTAAGACCTAAAGTTAACTAAGAAACCACATGGATTTTGTGCAACATTTTTAGACAGATTGGTATCAGTGGCAAATTGCCTCACAGCAGTGGTTTCATTGGGAATAGTTGGCTCTGATGTCTGCTTTTTCTTTGTCTGCTCCTGGTGATGTTTGCTGGGGAACGGGATCACATTAGAAAATTACAAGTGAAAAGGATGTGTTGAGTAAGGAGCTCAGTCAAACCCTGGTGGAATAGAAGTGGGTTACTACAGAGTCTCTACAGAGCTGTGATTTTATGTACAAAAGGCAAAAAGCTAAATACACTAGAGTGTAGTCAGAAGAGTTATAATCGTGAACCGACTATAAATCAAATGATCAGACTTCGTGGGCATGTCCCACCAGTGTGCATGTGAGGTTTGCGGTGCCTTAAAAGTGTTTCAGGCATTGCAAACCGCGCGTACTGCACTGCAGATTTAATACTGGAAACTCCTGGTATCAAAAAAATAATGCAATGGGTCTTCAACTGGAGGCTGGGTCTTCCTGGGAGATGCTCTGGCTGCCAGCCAAAGTGTCTCCACTGTTTTAGGTGTCCCCGGCTCCTCCATCATGCTGGGAGCTAAAAGGAGCATGGAAATGACAGTTTCCCCAAACTGGGGTATCTTGCCCCAAAGCAAACCTCACGTGCAAAGGTCTGTGCAGCAGCAAAAGGCAGCAGCACAAATTTGTGCCACTGCTATGTGGGGACGCGCTCTGTGACAGCAGAAATTCATGAACAAAGAAAAAATAAAAGGAGAGACTTGTATTTTCACAGACATTTCCTTTGCTGTGAACCAACTTTTGGCCTAAGCTATCTTCCCACTTATTATAAACTTACACAGAAATCGGTTCCAACTGGAGCCCAGGGTGTCCAGTGCTGCTCATATCCCTGCTGATGCCAAAAGGAAGAAAATGTGAGAATCTATATCCTAATACAAACTCCACTGCTTGGCCTGAAGTGAAAATCTGGATAAGGACCTCTCAAATATGAACAGATTCTCCACTCATGTAACTCATCATAGTTCTGTTGAGTTCACTGCAGGTATGATAATTTACCACCCCCTGAAGATCGCCATGAGAGCTGAACCCAAGTACGTCTTTGATTGAAACTGTGATTTATTAGTTTCTTGCAGAAGCATAATATGGCAGTATAGGTGCATGAGAACAATTGTGACTTCCAGTTTCGAGTGCTTCCCCCTGTCCAAAGTTTCTCTGGGACTGGGGCAGCTGCCCCCATTACCCTGCCTTAGTTATGCTACTGGCCTCATGCCTGAAATTTCCTGTTTAACACCCAAACTTTGCCAGAAGTCAATATTGTAAGGAGAGATGAAGCAGACATAGGACATGTAGAAACATGCATTTAGGGAACGGTAAGGAAAAGGATAGTCTTCTCTGTATAAAGGAATAGCTTTTTTGGGTAGCTTCAGTAGTGTCTACCAGTGGTGAATGCAACTTAAGGAGAACCACACAAAATCTCTCTCTGTGGACAGAGACTATAGGAGTAGTGAAGAAGTCTGATAAAAGTCAGAATAACAGCTACTAATGTGAATAAAGATTTGTATTGTTAGAACCTTAAATTACCCCAGTGAATTAACTGCTTTGTTCTTGCAGCAAAATCCTAAAGAAAAGGAGTTTTCAAGCCTCATTACCTGCTTGCTATATCTTTCTCATAGGTTTATAACATCTCTCTGCCCATGCATACATTGTACTGTGCGTGAACCTTCTATTTTTTGTTTTGCAGAAAGAATAAACTAAAAAAATGGATAAAATGGGATAAAAAAAAAATTTCACCTACAGGTTTTCTGGATGAGGAAATGTAATGACATGCAGCAAATTACTACTGTTGCTCTGACATTTTATCAGACTACTTTTAGCATTTCAGAGAAAAAGAAAATCTCTTGCTCTCTAAATATTTATAGTAACTCAAAATCTGATGTGGTATTTCAATTAAACTTAAGACCTGCAACTTATAGACTGTTTTTTCATGGATCAGCTGTTATCAGTTGCTTCTGGAAAGTGACATGATATAAAGCATGGCATAAAGCAAAGTGAGTTGGTAAAAGATAATTTTCAGGAAAAAAGACATCAAAGGAAACCTCAGAATTTTGATGAGCCGCTTCATCGTTGCGGTGCCAAATGTGGAATCCAAACCTGAACTATCATTTCTGTTGTATCATTTTGCTGTTTCACAGACATATTTCCTAGCCGTAATTGGCATCATAAATACTGTAGGCTGTACAAAGACACCACATAACATTGTACTATGTAATTGGGACATGATATCACTTTCCCCTACAATTTTCATTTCAACTTGAGGGTTGCTTTTCTTTGTTTTCCAGGAGAATGCAGTGAAATGGGACTTAGCTAAGAGTGAAAGCTCTTCACAGACTTCCTTGGAGAAGCATTTCACAAGCAAGGGATATGCCAGTGCAGAGGTACAGAGGTTTTGCACTCATGAGCAGGGTATATGAGAGAGAACAGAGCCCAAACATCAAGCCCTGGACTTTTGTACAGCCAGATTTAACAGGCAGGTGAATGGTTCTTCCCAGGAGTTGAAGGGTAACCATGACATCTGTCTCAACTCCATCACTAGAACTATTTCATGATCATTAACTTCAACCTGAAGTCCCTGTAACCTTTATCTGCAAAGGGTTTGGCTAATAGACCAGTGGAAAAAAACAACCCCCTGAGACCATTCTCTTCCTCCACACCCATGCTGTATTTTTTATTCAAGCTCTTGCAAGATTATTGGGTACAGGGAGGGAGCAAGCATGCACTCAGCTACAAAGACCTACTCTGCAGCAATCTGCCTTGTTACACAGCTGCACCATGCCAGTTGTCCTATATTCGTGGCTAAAAGAAGGAAAGATATAGCTCACAGAACTGTGAATCCCACACTAGTGAGGACATCTGCTTGCTTCAGTCCAAGCGGGACACATATCTTCAGCTGATTTAGCATGAAGGCATGGGGAAGTCACAAAATCTGTGACCATCACAGTCATGGATATTATCACACTTCAAGTCTTTGACAGTGAGATAAAAAAAAAAAAAAAAGGTTAATTTTACCTTTTTACCAGGCATTGAAATACCTGTACCCATATCTGCATGTTGCCGTAAAAAAACCCCTAAAATCACTAAAGGAACATCAGTTAAACCAAGGGTGGGCAAAATGCACCCTGTGAGCCAGATGCGGCCCGCCAAGCCATTCTATCTGGTCCGTGGGGCCCCTAAAATATTTAGAAAATTAATATTAATCTGCCCTGGGCTGCCTGTCATGTGGCCCTCGATGACTTGCCAAAACTCACTAAGCAGCCCTCTGCCCAAAATAATTGCCTGCCCCTGAGCTAAAGCATTAAAGTCAGTGGAGGGGTGCTGATTTTCACTGGTTGTGGGTGTGACCTACTGTGCCCAGTTTTGCAAAGCGTGAGGGTATGATCATCGACCTCACTCTGGTGCATTTATGTTGGGAAGAAAAAGTCATGGAGGGGGCTGAGTCTTTAAAAAGGATTCCTTTAATGCAAGCGCTATGGCCTTCAGAAGCATGACTGTCCAACAAGGAGCACTTCACAAGACCTGGTAAAAGCAGCTTGTCAAGGTTGGGGTGAGGTTAGGATAGCCCTGCTAGGAATCCTTACCAGCGCTGTGTGAGACTGGTAGGGAGTTTCCCATAACTCAAGGGATTTTTTATATTGCAGTTACTGCTGTTGGTGTGTAGCTATATCTGATACTACCTACCTTGGGTATAATAGTCTTGAAGAGTTATCATGCAGCTGAGTGCAGGCCCTGAATCTCTGTATTTTTCCTGCTTTTTAGTTTGGTATTGTAGCCCACACTGAGTTTCACACAAATGATTAGCTAGATCACCACCAGTACCTGGGCTAGTTAGTTTAAAATGAACTTGGTACATCTGCCTACGCTACACTTTAGTCACGGGAGACACTTCAACGTAGATTTGTTCTTAAGTCACTGGCGATGGTCCATTACAGGCTCACATCTGTGCTGCAGAAAAACAGGCGTTGCTACTGCAGCCAGCAGCCACAGAGACTGGGAGTTTTCGTGCAAGTCGACAAGGTCTTGGACTGGCTGGTGGGGCTCTCTGAGCTGTGCTGGGGGCCTCTGTAGCCCCTGGAGCCACCCAGAATCAGGAGGCCGTGAAGTTAAAGCAGCTTTGCTTGCTCCCTCCCTAAGGGTGTGTATTTTGCCTTGCATGCCAGAGACACAGCATGGAGACTCCCCCAGGTATTAATTGCCCTCCACTCCTCTCCTCCCTCCTAGCCCCCCATATGTCACACTCTGCTTTTTCCCCTTGGTTCCTCAGCTGACAAATGTTTGTTAAAGAGAGGAAATCTGTGGCTGGGTCATGACTTTACAGGATCCCTTTGGCCCCCACATGCGATGTGGTAGTTTTCCTCGGCTCTGATTCCATTTCAGCAACACTCATACGCTCACCTGCCTCTCACCCACAAGTCCTTTCCCACCGTAGGACTGTTTAGCCTCAGTACAAAAATACCCTTGCCAAAATGTCAGATTACCTACATTACTGCTTTTTAGTGAATTGGACTCTTAAATGTAAAATCAGTGTGGCTTTAGGTTTGGCTCTGAGCAACTGGCAATAAACTATTGAGTTGTAAAATGTTAGGTCAGAGATGCCAGTGCAATACCAAATCGTGCATACCTATCGCATGTCCCTTGGAGGACAGGGCTGTTTTATTTTTAGTTTACAGCAGGGGCTACTGTAACCCACTGGTGGTTGTCTGTCACCAGTTTTCCTCTCTGATGCTTTGCAACAGACACAAGTTGCTATAGCTCCTGGCTACACAGGCTTGGCTCTACCTCAAACTGCAGCAGCTCGTAACTTTAGCTCTGAAAGGAATTGGAAACATCAAGCAAGATGGCAGGCATCATGCTACTTTTGCATCCTGGCCCATTAACAGAGGCTCAAATGAGGTTGAAATGAGAGAGTGCCACAGGCCTTGCACAACCGTTCCATTTCTCCTGGGAGTGTCATTCCTGCCTTAGGAGAAACTGCAAGTGTACAGAAGTTAAGGCTTTTCCTCCCAGAGTAAAAATGGCCACCCCAGAAGAAAAATAACCCTGGAACAACCAAGGTTAAATCATTTCCAGGAGAGTTCCTCCTCGGAGATTGAATATCTGTCCATGCAGGTAGTGACTGAGTGCCAAAGATTAGATGTTGCTCATGGGTGCACAAACATGTGGCTTGAAAGGGGCAGCGAGGGGAGCTTTCTCTTCATGACCAGACAGCAACTCTCTAGGATGAAGGTAGAATGGGGGGTCAGCTCTGGGGGCTAAGTGATGCTATGCTGAGCAAGGTGTAATTGGGACCTTCAGGTGCAATCCTGTGAGGAGCTGAGCTCCTTTCAGTCCCCATGATCTACTTGGCAATAGAGTACAAAGTGCTCGACAGCTGGTAGGAGCACGTCCCTAGTATAGCAGATATTCTCCTGGTTTACTGAGTAACATTAGCTCCTTGTAGCACCAAGGCTACTCACTATTTATATCCCATATAAGCTATAGTAAATACCTTGTATTTGTCCTCTATATTACCCTGAAAGTTTACCCTTTCAGAGCAATGTGAAGTACCTCTCCTATCCCCCAAGTCCAGTCATTAGGGAATGTTCCTAGAGAAGCAATTTTATCTTCTAATGTCTCTACTCCCTCTGGCAGTACCAAATGGGATAGGATTGGCCCCTTAATGATTACTGGAAGCATTTTCTGAGGCTTAACAACCAAGTAATAGGTTTAAGATGAGCTGATAAACCCACTGTAAATTAACTAACACAGCCAAAGTAATTACTTGGGTCTACTGATGTATCAGCCAGATTTGGAGGTCCTTATTTAAGCGATGACAAACAATATTTTGAAGAAGTAGAGGCTCCTTTAAAAGAACTCTGTTGTGAAAACTAAATTAGTAGATAAATCCTGATCATAGATAACTCAATAGGAAAACTCTAACACCAATGTGGGCAGTATCATATATCCATCACTCAGTTTAATAAGGAAAAAAGTTCATCTGATATATTGTCCATAACAGATTAAAGGTGCATTGTTGCATTGTGTGTGTATTGTTGACTTTCTTGAAATCTAGTATACAGAAACAGAAAATAATTGAAGTAGGTTGGAATTGGAAACTCTTTCACTGGACGCAGGGAGAAAACAACATGGGGATTGGATGATGTATAGAGCAAATGTCACAAATGTGCAAGGCTGAGGAGCATGGCTATAGAGACAAAAGGTCACCCTTCAACCATAAACCAAGGCTGCAAGAATTGTAGGCTCTCAAATTATTTGTATTGAGTATCCTGTAAGATGATAATCAAGGTGGTAAATACAAGTTCTCAGTGCCTTGTTGAGTACAAGACAGATTGGAAATATAGCTGGTGGAAACCCATCTTCCTCTAGAGTTCTGGGTAAAATGATGAGAATATCAGCAAGGAGTAGAAAATAATTGGTTTTGGGGAAAAATCTGGAAAATGAGGATGGCAAATATAATAGGAAGTAAAGGCAGCTGAATGAGGTAATGGAGTGGACAAGTATCATGTAGCAGTGGATGGAAAGATGAATATAGATATGGGTGAGCGGGCCTGGGGAAGCCGGAGAGTAAATAACAGTAGCAGAGAGTCACATTTAGATAGGATCAATTAAGTATCCAGTTTTCTTATCTGGATCTCATAACTTTGAGGTTCACCTATCCCCAGCTTTTATTCATTCTGTAGATTAAGAGCCTCTCATGCCCACTGGTATCTGTGGTAATCTTCCCATCGATTTAACTGGGAGTAGAACCAAATTTTTGTTTTATGCAGTCACGACGAACTGATAGTTTTATGTCTGAGCCTTTGGAGAGAAGGATCTCCCAGCACTGGCCCCGTGATTGTGCAGCAGGGGCATGGGAGCTCCCTGCTGCTGGAGCAAAGGGACATGCTCCCCTGATGCTGGGAGCTACCTGAGGCCAGGGCGAGCTCTGCCACCACAGCCTGGGTGGGGACAAATGTTCCAGCCCCCACCAGGAGACAGCTGTCTCCTGGCCTCTGGGCTAGCACCCAGGAGGAGCCTAGAGCTCCCCCTGGCTGCTGCTGGGGCCCATTGAAGGGCCTCAGGGTGAGGAAGCAGTCTGCTGCTAGGAGCAGCAAATCTGCTTCTGTGTCCCTGTATGTGTAGACATGTGCCCAGGAGGGTTTACTTTCGAGTATTTTACTCAAGAGTAAACTGTTCCCGGATTATTTGCACATGTAGATGCACCCACTGATTATGACACTCTGAGCCCATATCATTGTCACACTTGGGCCCCCGCTATATATAGCTACAGACTCTGGGTCCTGGCAGTAGCTACAGACCCTGGGTCCCACTGTCCCAGCTGCTGTGGATACTGGGTTCCAACAGCTGCAGGGCGTAGCTGCAGTCTCCCAGCCCTGGGGGTGCATGGTATACCCTCCAGCTGGGAGACTGTAGGTGCTATGATCTCCCAGCTGTGTGGTGCACGGTTTCCCAGCCGCGGGGGTATGTGGGGCACTCCCACAGCTGGGAGTCCTTTCAGGTACATGGGGCTCCCAGCTGCAGAAGCTTACTTCTTATCGGTGCAGGGGGAGCCTGGGATTGGGCTCTCCCCGCACCAGCAATAAGGCATGATGGGATGTAATGCATGATCCCCGTCACACCTCTTGCCTTGCACAGGTGGCATGGCAGGTGATGTGATTGTGTGAATTGCACAGTAGATCTCATCACAACTTTACTGAACATTTAGAGGGGCTCTTGGTCTCTTTACCTGGTCCAAACATACAAATCAGGTTATTAGCTTTTGTGCAGCCTCTGCTGGCTCAATGCTGCATCACAAGGGGACCTTTAGCAGAAGGACTATTTCTCTGTTTTATGTACACCTAAGTCAATCGCTTCCTAAACCTGAGATTTGACTCAGCATTGTTCTTCACTCCCACAATGAGTCTGCTTTTGGTATAAACATAAAGGCATCTTATTTAATTCCAGAAATGCTTAAATAACTTTGGTCAGGATTGGGGCTTCACTGTGCAAAACAGCAAAGTAAAATGACAGCAACTGTCCCTGTTGCAATGTCAAAGCTTTCAGTTTTGGCTGAGGGATCAGGTGCTGAGAGGCAGTGTGATAAGATTGATAGGACTCTGGCCTGGGATCTAGGAGTTCCTATTGTTCAGCCTCAGCAAAGGTCTAAGTCACATTTTATATGTGCTTAGATTGTCTTATTGATTTAAATGCTCAGCTCCCTTTTTGTATTATGCATATGTATGGAGCCTGGCACAAAATGTTCCTGATCTCAGCTGGACTTTTTTCTACTCTTGCGAGATGTATTATGAATAGAGGTCCTGTTTTATTTCATCCAAATGGTTTTGTCTACAAATGACCATGCTGGCATAGAATTTTTCTGTTTAAATATTAGTCATCCAAACAGTGAACAGCCTAATAAAGCTAATGCATAAATATCATAGTTTCATAATTAGTAGGGTCAGAAGGGACCTGAGCAGATCATCAAGTCCAACCTGCTGGCAAGTCAGGAAAGAGTACTGGGGTCAAACGACCCCAGCAAGGTGATTGTCTAGCTTTGTCTTAAAGACCCCCAGGGTAGGAGCCAGCACCACTTCGCTTGGAAGTTGGTTCCAGATCCTAGCCGCCCTGACCGTGAAGTAGCACCTCCTGATGTCTAATCTGAATTTACCCTCTGCCAGCTTGTAACCATTATTTCTAGTCACTCCTGGCAATGCTCGGGGGAACAGGGACTCCCCCAGTGCCTGCTGGTCCCCTCTGACTAGTTTGTAACAGGCCACTAGATCCCCCCTCAGCCTTCTCTTGTGGAAGGCCTCTCCTTGTAGGGCCTGCTCTGCTGCCCCCTGATCATGCGAGTGGTCTCCTCTGGGCCCTCTCCATGTTGTCCACATCCCTCTTGAAGTGCGGCGCCCAGAACTGGACGCAGTACTCCAGCTGTGGCCTGACCAGTGCTGCATAGAGGGGGAGTATCACCTCCTTGGACCTGCTCGAGATGCATCTGTGGATGCATGACAAGGTGTGGTTGGCCTTCCTGACCGCGTCCCCACACTGCCAGCCCATGTTCATCTTGGCATCAATGATGACTCCAAGATCCTTTTCCGCCTCTGCACTGATGAGAAGGGAGTTCCCCAGCCTGTAGGTATGGTGCTGATTCTTCCTCCCCCGGTGCATCACCTTGCATTTGTTAGCGTTGAATCCCATCCTATTCTCCTCCGCCCACCCCTGTAACCTGTCTAGGTCCCATTGTAGCTTATTCCTTCCTTCTAGTGTGCCCATGTCCCCCCACATCTTAGTGTCATCAGCAAATTTGAACAAGGTGCTTGTTATTCCCTCGTCCAAGTCACTGATGAAGATGTAGAACAGTGCAGGCCCAAGGACCGAGCCCTGGGGGACCCCACTGCCCACATCCCTCCAGGTCGAAAATGACCCATCCACTACCACTCCCTGGGTGTGGCGCCCCCAGCCAGTTGGTGACCCATTTGACTGTGTAGGTGTCGACACCACAGTCTCCCAGTTTTTTAATGAGAACAGGGTGAGAGACAGTGTTGAAGGCCTTCTGAAAGTCCAGAAAGACTATGCCCACTGCTACCCCTGCATCTAAGGATTTGGTGACCTGGTTGTAGAAGGCCACCAGGTTGCTCTGACAGGACCTGCCTCTAATGAACCCAAGTTGGTTGCCCCTAAGCATAATCTCCCCTGTTGGCCCCTCCTGGATGTGTGCCTGAATAATTCTCTCTAAAAGCTTACCCAGGATCGAGGTCAAACTAAGTGGTCTATAGTTCCCTGGGTCCTCCTTCCTCCCTTTTTTGAAGATGGGAACCACATTGGCCCTCTTCCAGCCCTCTGGCACCACACCAGAGCACCACAAGTGCTCATAAAGCCATGCCAGGAGTCCTGCAATGACCTCAGCTAATTCCCTCAGCACTCGGGGGTGGAGATCATCTGGACCAGCTGATTTAAATACATCTGGTTCCTCCAGAAGTTCACTGACTAGATCCTTCCTGACCCTTGGCCTATGTGCGCCTTCCCTGGGGCCTGAGGAGGGGCTGATCTGGTCCCTGCTCAGGAAAATGGAGGCAAAGAAGTCATTAAGTAGGTTAGCTTTGTCGTCTGGGGTAAGGACCAAATTTCCTAGAGTGTCTTGCAGGGGCCCCATGTTACCCGGTACCTTCTTTTTTCCCCCTATGTATTTAAAAAAGGACTTCTTGTTGTCCTTGATCCGGGAAGCTAGTCCCAGTTCCATCTCTGCCTTGGCCTTCCTGACTGCCCCCCT
>NW_017728915.1:31165318-31193373 GCF_001723895.1 Crocodylus porosus | reverse complement strand
GATCCTTGTTGGGATTACCTCCCTTTGGGCATGGAGGATCATCTCCTTAAGGAGCAACCACTGTTCTTGGACACCTGGCTCCCGTCCCCACTGATGCATATCCAGAATGTGTGTTAATACAGCTGAAGGTATTATGATGGTTACAGTCTACTTTTCTCTTAATAGATGATGATCTTCTAAGGCTGCATATTTGAAAGAGAAAATAAAATGCTTTATTTGTAATTTGAAAGATACATACTGTGAGCTCAAAAAAAAAATCTATGTCATCATTACACTCATTAAATTATCCTCTCAAAGTCAATCCTGGTTGCTTTAATTCAGCAAGGCCAATGAAAATTCTGCATTATTGAGGCCATCAAAATTTTACTTTAATCATTCTAATTGGGGAATTTGGCCTGAGTTGATGAAAAATTTTCTTTCTGTAGGTCTGTAGTACTGAGAGCGCAATCGTGCCTTTCTTGAATTCAACAGATATCTATTGAAAGCCAGTTGAACACAAATGAAAGTTTACCATTTGAGTTCTGGGGCATTTCTTTACTCTAAAAAATGGAAAGGCAGTGCTTCTGTAGACTTTGGGTATGCAAGAAGCACAGGGTTAGACACATATTGGCTTACCTTGGCATTTTTACTCACTTTGTTGTAAGAATTTTCAGAAGAAATGGAGAGCACATTGGCTTTCTTTGCCAAAAATTCTTAAGAAAATTTTACATGGTTAAAAAAGAAAAGGGAATAATGTTTGTTGTGTGAAAATCACCATGACAAACATGTTTTGGGGGGTGAATGGAGTAAATTCAATGCGAACAATTATATGGTAGTTCTGTAGAGAATATTTTCTGTGGATTCAGCCTAACAAAACATATGCTTCATATTATACCAAATACATTTTTTTTACAATAACCATTTCAACATTATGAAAACGTTTAGATGTTTGCTTTATAACTTATATCTTTTTTTTAAATGTCACCTCTTAAAACTCATAATCATTTTATGAAAAAGATTTCAGCTCTTATAACATTTATTGCACTCGGAAAACAAAGAAAACCAGGCGTGTACATTCCAGCCCAAACTGTGCTTGACCTCATTCAGAATTATTGGGACAGTTTTTCCTATTCTGCATACATGTGCACACACTCACACTATTAGGATTTTAAACAGAAAAGCATATTAATATTCATCTTTTCATATTCATATTTATCTATTCATTTATCATATTCTTTTTTAATTGTCTTCTTTAGTTATTCTCAGTGTATTGTATTCTGTGACTGACACTCTGGCTTTATGTACTGTAATATAGCCTGATAGTCCATTATTATTGTATGAAAACAGCAGGGGAGAAAGCAGCTAAGCTCAGCACATGATGAAGTAATCTGCGTAACTCTATAGTTTTTGCTCTGTTCTTAGGAGAAACAACCTAGAGGTAAACTCTGCCATAGGGCAAACAGTAAAAGACTCTGAATGTATGTTTGGCTGGAGTGAGCATCCAAAATTGCAGATGGAAAGTTCAGTGAAACCTATTTAGATTCTGAGGTACCGTTCCCTTTCCCTCTGCTTCTGTAAGCTTACCTGGAGGGATCCAGAGCCCCTTGAAATACGTAAAAGATTCCTCTTGGCTTCAGTGGGCAGCAGAGCAGAATGGTAGCCATTTCCTTTCTATACAAGCCTGACTGGAAACAGTTGAACACAAGGGTGGACATTTTTGGGGGGAAAAAGAGCGATTATAAATAAATCCTGCAATTTAAAAAAAATTGAGTTATTTTTTACCATTTTTCCTCCCTCTTTTTTTGCATTTTCTAGTGCCAAAATGTATTCCAAGCAGAAATCATATTTCTCCAAACTTGCTTCCCTTAGCCCAGGGGTCATCAATTTATAGCCTGCGGGGTGAATCCAGCCCGCAGAGCCATTGGATCCGGTCCATGGAATGAGGCTTTGGTTGCATTCAGGAACAGGACTGGATGCTTTGCCCATGCTGCACCATGGCTGGGAAGCAGAGAGAAGTGGCAGTGGCAGCTGGGTCCTAGAACTGGCCTGCTTTGGACCCAAGCTGGGTCATTCTGGTCCATCATTGGGAAATACTTCTGACTCCTGATCTAGTAAAACAGAACATGAACTTGAACATACAGATTTCCTCCCAGAGAGACAGTGAGAGAAAGAATAATCTACTAATGACAAATGTTAGTCGTGTGTCATAAGGCACGCTGGAAAGATGCAACTTCATTATGCAGATGAGGGCCCAATTAGTACCAGAATAGAAGGGCATAGCCCAGCTCCGGTGCTCTTACTTTAGTTAAACAGTCTGCTTCTTCATAGGGCGCATCTACACGACACGTCTACTACGCAGTTGACTAGTTAACTGTGCAGCACATGTCTCAGCATCTGCATGCGTGCCCTATTAGGGTACATGAAACTAATAAACTCTTCAGCAGGAAGTACTCAAGTTGCAGCAAGGGAAGTTTGGTTGGATATTAGGTAAAACTCTCACTGGGAGGGTGGTGAAGCACTGGAACGGGTTATGTAGAGAGGTGGTGGAATCCCCATCCTTGGAGGTTTTTAAGGCCTGACTTGACAAAGCCCTGGCTGGGATGATCTAGTTGGGGATGGTCCTGCTTTGAGCAGGAGGTTGGATTAGATGATCTCCTGAGGTCCCTGTGAGAGAGAGGAGGAGCCAGCAGGCTCCAAGGCTCCCGGGCTAAGCGGAGGGACAGCGGCCCCAGGGCCGCAGCCCCAAGGAGCCAGGTGTGTTGGGAAGGAAGGGGCCGGTATTTCCCCTGCCAGAAAGTGGAAGCCATGCAGGACTGGAAAGAGCACGAGGAGGAGGTGGAGCACGCCGGTGTACGCTGCAAGGGACGCTGAAAGCAACGCTGAGTGCTGGTAGGAGCCTCTGGCAGAGAACAAAGCCCCAGCCGGGTTTTGAACCCAGCCTGCTGGCCCCTGCAGGCTTACCACTGTTTGTTTAGGGCCTGGAGCCAGGAGAAGGGTACCGTAAAAACCCTAGTAGAAGGGCATTATTGACTTTGGGTACCATAGGCCCTGTAATAGGGGTGCACTTCACTTGTGGACTAAAACTGTTGAAAGGGGATCTTGTCAAGCCCCACAAGGGGGCTCTCCGAGAGCCAACAAGGGGGCTCGCCCCTTGGAGGGCAAGTTTGGATTGGAAGGTGGCTGCACACAGCTGGAGCAGCGGCACAGATCGAGGGAACCGTTTTGGTCGTAGTGCTTGTTTTGATTTTCATTTTTGTTCATGGATTATCTGAGTGGACATGAGGATACGTGGCCGGACCAGCCAGTTGGCCACCACCCGGTGGAACGGGTGAGGGTGTAGGGCTGGCAGAGCCCTCAGAAACGCGGGACCTCACAGGATGCCGGTGAGTCTCATACTTGGATTACACGTGTCAGATATCTGAACCAACTCCGTTAAGATCAAAGTCGTGGCAGGAGAAACGTATGTGTGGGGCACCCCAATTATAGGTGATGACACACTAGGCAACTGGCCGGTGGCGTCTGTTCGATCCAGGGGGACCCTGGGACCCGACAGTCCCTTCCAATCCTCATTTTCTGTGATTACAGGGTTCTACTTGTAAATACAAGTACTATGAGGGGTAGTACTTGTAAGTGCATATACTACCCTGTTGTGGAGTTTTTTCACACGCAGCAGCACATATGCAGATGCCTACCAAGCTGGCTGGGACACAAAAGTGCTCCAGTGCAGGGGCTCCCTGCTGGCTAGCCCTGCAATGAAGCACCTTTGTGCCCATCTAGCCCCTCCGCAGCATTGAGCCCGGTCCAAGCAGCCCTGGGCTGGCTGGATGACCACCCAGTTCCCTTGCCAAGTGGGGCTGCTTCTACCTGACTCAATGTGCTATGATTTGGGCGCACGTGCAATTGCACACCTGGCAGCACTAAGCTCTAGAATGATAAGGTCTGGAGCTTATTGCTGCATATTAAAAGGCATGGGTAGACACAGCCATAATGCTTCTCACTGATGGCTATGAGAGCAAGTTACTATTCCGCATATTAAATTCTGGCCTCAAGCTTGGCAAATAAAAAACTATTTTTGCTTGTGGCAAAAAGAAACCAATTTTTGTCTTGTTGATTTCTTTCTGTTAAACAGGAGCATGAAGTATGTCTGAAAATGGAAATGCAGTACAATGGCATCATGAAGTCAATAGCTCATAAGTGGACAATGAAACAGAGACTGAATGTAAATCAAAACCTACATTCATAGAATATCTCACCAATATAAACCAAGATACAGTAGCCACAGGTCCACTTGGTGATATGAAACCAGTCAAGCAGGTAAAGAAATAATTTTACTAATTGGGGATACCAAGCAGAAATATGGCTTTGTATACTGTATTGCTTGAGTGTTGCAGGGGAGCAAAGCAAAAATAAAATAAAAAGCAGAGAAACGTATTAACTTATTTTTTTCCAACCTTTCCAAAACATATGAATTCAAGACCTAGAGTACTTTTATCTTTAGAAAACCAAAGGATAAGTTAAAAGTGCTTTTTTTCCAATGGCATTGCAAGCCTTACTGACATGAGGTTTAGCACTGTGAAAGTCAGCAGAATTACACAGTGGGCTCATCTACACGTTGCTGTATGGAAGTACTAAAGCATGGTGCAGTATGGGTGGTTAGCGCGCCGTGCATATGGCATGAGGGTAGGTTTGGCTGCTAGGTTCCTGTAGTGTTGCGCTATACTGGGGGAGCACACCACTTCAGCGATGTAGCTGGCGATCACGTGTAGACCCACGTGATCGATATGTTGCTGTAGTGTACTGTATTGCATCGTTATGTTGTCATAGGCAACATGTAGGCATAATTGCTTGCTTGCATGAGTAAGCATTGCAGCATTAAGGTCATAACTCGGGCCTTATTTTAACAGAACTGAAGAGGACCCCTCGTACTAGATATGCAGTTACTTAGTACAACTACACAACCAATGCAAAAGGATCAGACTGAAAAATGGCATTTTTATTTGCAGTATTTGAATGATTACACAATTGGCATGCTGACTGTTGTAGCACAGTGAGCTGTGAAAGCAAGGGTTGAGAGGCAGAGTTCACATGCATTTTGTGGAGGCAAAATTAATTGCTTTGGCTTTTAACAATTTACTTAGTAGGGGTGTGTGAAGTGGGCCATATTCAATTCGGATTTGGCTTGATCTGGGGGGCAGTGATTCGATTCTCTGATTCGGATGACTGTCCCAATTCGATTCAGCCAAATCTGAATCTGAAGATTTGATTCTGATTTGGAAAATCAGCAGTTTGGCCACATACACAGCTTTAAATGTTTTTTCTACATACCTCAAGGTTCCAGGTGCAGCTCATGAACGCTGAGATGGTGGGGTGGATGGAGCATCCCACAGGAGCATGGGGGGCCTCCTGCATGCTCAGCGGTGGACCCAGAAGTGGAGTGGAAGCACTTCTGGGTCTGCTGCCGAGCACACGGGGGACCCCCCTTGCACTTTGCCAGCTTGGTGATTGGCTGCAGGGGGACCCCAGGAGGAACCAGTTGCCAAGCCAGGGGGCGGGACAGAGGGTCCCCCACATGCTCCACAGCAGGCCCAGAAGTGGATTGGAAGTGCTTCTGGCACACTTCCAGGTCCACTGCTAAGCACGCTGGAGACCCCACTGTGCTCCTGTGGGACCCTCTGTCCGCCCCACCATCTCAGCATTCACGAGCCACCGGCTACCTCGAGGTATGTAGAAAAAACATTTAAAGCTGTGTCTATGGCCGAATCACCAAATCTCACCAAATCTCTCTGAATCAAATTGGAGGCTTCCGATTTGATTCAGGGAGATTAGAGAGTCTCCTGATTTGATTTGAATTTGGAGATTTGGCTGCCGGATCGGGACGAATTTCGTCTGAATTGAATCAGTGACCAAAGCCTCGCATAGCCCTATTACTCAGTGATCGATGAGCTGCATGAATCCTAGCTTTGCTTCATGGAAGGATTTCATTGTACTGGCAGATGGAGAAAAAATTTACCCTATGAAGTAAAATTTGCAAAAAGTGCTTAGGAGCCTAAGTTCCATTTTGCAATGTGACATTGGGGTCCCGATACCTAGTATAATTTTTAAAAGCATTTTCACTTAATGGCCCTTAGTTTGCTTAACTCTTCCTGAAAATCCTACCTTGCCACTTTAGGTTCATACATGCCTTTGGGAATCCAGGTGTAGATTCATAAAATCTTTCAGGGGGGAACTATGTCTGGAGGATCTTTTGATGGAGAGGAGAAGTTTATGCTGTTGTTTCTCAATCTTCATTGGCTCAAATTTCACGTGTCTTCAAATCCGTTAGTTCTCTTAGCATTACAGAACAGTAATGGGGTCATAGGTAAAAAATTGCTGTAGTTTGTGATCTCCTTTTTAGATAACATGCAAGGTTTTTGTGGTAGATCTCTACCTGCACCACAGAATTTCCTCATTCTACTGCAATCAAGTGATCAGGAAGTTGAGAAACAATTTCAACCCCCGAAGCTGAAAAAGTTATGCCAGTTAGCAAAACTATGGCCACCACAGCAAGATGATATTATCTTTGAGGTCAAGTCTCTTTCCAGTTGCTATGCATGAAAATTGTGGAATGGAATTTTATGCAATTTTACATATTCATAAATACTGATAGACAAACAAAGACTTTTAATTTTCAGATTCATCAGTCTGATAATGTTGGGAGTATAAACACCTTTAAAATATTTCCCCTCCCACCCCCGGGCAAAGAATAAACCTTGGCTGTCCTAAGCATTCTTTAGATGTGATGTCTGATGCTAGGATGTAGTCCAGTTTGGAAAGTGTGTAAAGGTTAGAACTCCAGACAATCCATACATACTTTTATATAGTATTGTAAAACAATGGACCTTAAAGAGCTTTACAAATTATTCTTATTTAAACTTCTTAACAGCCGTGTTGGGCTGGTATTGAATGTCTGACTTGGGGAATTTTAACCTGGGGAAACAGGTAAAAAACGTAAGTCATTGATTTGAGGACACCCAGTGATTTAATACCTATGCCTGGAATAGAAATAGATGAATGCAGGACACAGGGCTTGAACAGGCTAGTAAGAGCATCTTTCCTGTGTTTGTGCAGGGGAGGTGGATCAGATAGCTCCCAGCTCTGTGACCGTGCCAATGCACGTGCTATGATACTCAGAGCAGGTAAACGGCTGCTAAGATAAGTCAGTAGCAGAAGGCTCATACAGCTGGAGGATGGGTACAACATTCCTCCACCATGTACTTCTCCCCATTTCCCTATGCTCCCATGATATGTCCTCTTTGCCAGGTGTCCCTCGTCAATGAAGGTTCGTCTCTGAGCAGACTGAATCACTATATGCACCAATGGAAGAAATCAACAGGAACAGTGCAATTCTCAGGAAACAAAATATTCCAGACTTCTGTATGAAGCTGTGATTTAATAGGAAATGCTTGTGTTAAAGGAGCGATGAGCTGTGGGTTTGTAATCAAGGGAATGTGCCTCTCCACATGGCTTGGGTTGTGTAGAGCAACTGTAGGAGTCACCCCAGTCAAGTCCACTAACCTCTACCACCAATCCTTTTAGTATTGGTATTATTGAATTATTATAACTGGTATTATTTGATTATTTTTCCTGTCCTATTTTTAATATGGCCAGGAAGTGAAGCTGTATAAAGTGCAATTATTACTTGCCAGCAATCACATGTTCACACTGCATATTCTGTACATGCAGAAACCATTGTCTTTTTTTTTCTGCTGCAGCATCAATCAGCATAGATTTCCTATTTCTCTTCAGTATCACTGTTTGCCATCCACTAGCTCCTTTTTTATGTGGGCTTGCTTGTTTTTCTAAAAAAAAAAATGTTACTTTGTTATTATTCTTGGTAACTTTATATCACATTGAATTTGAGACTGCTTTCCAGACATTTCTCTAATTACACCCTTTTCTGCACTGTTTCTTACTATGCCATCATAGGTCAGCAATACAAATATTTCTGTCTATATCTCACTATATCCAAAGATTTTCCACTGTCCCCTTTTGACTAACTCATTAGTTTTAAAAGCCTCCTGACTTCAGGGTGTTGATTCAATCTGTATGCATCTAATTAAAAATGTTCAAGGATTGTTGCCAGAGTCTGGCTTGAATTACTCAAATTCAGAACAGATAAATATCACATAACCAAGTTTTGTAAACCAGTACAGGCCACAGGCTTTCAAACTCTTCATAATGAGGTTGATACAACTTGGTAATAGGCGCTTGCATTTGCAGTGAACTTTTATCTGACTTCTACCTAACATCAGAATGAGTTATTATAAGTTGCATAATCATATCTGAAAGAATGTTCTAATCCTTGTATCCATTAATGGATTAGGATAATACTGTGGTTATAGTACAAGACGTTTGAAGATATCTTCCTTGAAGAAATAAAAAAAGATTACCTGTGAACAAAGCAGATCCTGCGAATTCTTTGAAATACCATTTTTAAATGTCTATCTTAAGTTCCTTGGTTTTGAAAGTACATATTTCACGAGCAGCCTGCTTTGTACTTTGGCGGTTTATTAACCATAAGGTTTATGAGTCTCGAAACACCCAAAAGATAATGAGTTGTTGTCATTTCCAAAGTGGCTGCCCCGTCCGATCACATTCCAGTCCTTTCAAACACTCAAGAAAGTACTATTAGGACTCAGGAAAGTTTGGTTCAGCTCCTGGCTCCACCATAAGCTTCCTACTTGACCTTGTATCTAACAATCCTACATTAAACAAATTGGCTTGTGTTGTTGACTGAAAAGAAATGAGCAATCACCCACCATGGCATGTATTAGGCTCTTAGGCTTTGATTGGAGTCTTCCCCTTGTTTGTGGAGGGTTTGTCAGATTGGACCCATAGAAAAAGGTGGATAATGTGTATGTATCAAGAACAGCACCTAGATTTCAAGATAAGGTAGCAGGGTGCCCACATGATGTTTCAGGCATGGGTAGATGGTTTTCTCCATTTCTTCCCTGACTTGAGGTTCTTAGCCTTGGGATAAGCTGTGATAAAGTGTGCATTCTTGTTCAGGATTATTAAAAGCCAGCTGCTACTTCTGCATTCCACTGTAATCACCTATTTAACAAAAAGCCTTTCCTCTTTAATTAAGGTTTTATAACCATATAGTTATGTAACTGCAAAGGCAACAACCAATTCTCCTAACAGTAATGAAAAGGGGGTGTGTGCGTGTGTATACACACACACTCTCTCTGTCTCTGTCTCTGTCTCTCTCTCTCTCTCTCTCTCTCTCTCTCTCCCTGAAGCTAGGAAAACATTCAAACCCCTTCTAAGACAGATGCTTCTTTAGGCTTGGCTTAGGTTTCAGTATGAGTTGGCTCAATGGATTGATTGTTTCACTGTATCTTACTCTTTGGTCCGTTCACACTAGCATTGGGAATCAGAGAAGTGAACTGTGGTAAAACTGGAATTAGGATTTGTACTTGGTTCTGTGTTTAGGCCACACGTTCACTTCATTTACTCTAGTTACTGCATGCAATTAATCTGCAATATTATATGGAAGTGTTCTATTTGGCTGCCAGTAACCACAGTTTCAGTGATTTTTCAGTTTGGTTGAGGCCCATGCACTTCAAAATATATAATTATATAGGAGAAAGTTTGAGAAATTGATTAGAAAATATTTCCTGTAAGGATCTGGCTAGTCACTTACAATGTTGCTCCCTATGAATGTTAAAATGCAGCAGTGGGACCATATGGGTTGGCTATGGAACGACCTGTGTAGCAGATATTTGATTCTGGAAGAGATGGGTATACAAGAGAGGGAAGGGAATTCCTGTTCTTTGCAGAAATGACAGAACTGGGATATAGCAGAAAGAAAGAGAAGCAAGATGCAAGGTTTGCTGTGCTTTGGTTCTCATTGGGGAAGCCTACTACCCCACAAATATGTCTACAGTTGTGTCTCTTTTTATTTAGTAGAGATATCATCCTATATGATGCTGTAAGTGATGGACTGGCCATGTCAGGAGAATGGGAGAAGACTGTATCCCCAATAATATTTTGTATTGTGAGATTCACGATGGCTTTAGAAAGCAGGGTCACCCTCTGTGGTGGTACCATGACGTGTGCAAAAATGTTATGAAATTGTTCAACATCAGTGTAGAAAGCTGAGGGGAGTGCACAGAATCCCACCCGATTTGGAGGAAACATCTGGCACTGGGTGCAACTCAGTACAAAGTGCCTTTGATCCAGAGGATGGAAACGAATTGAGAAAGCAGCATGCTGTAAACTTGGACTCCAACTCAGACAACACATGGATCTGTGAAATTTGTAACACGTTGTGTTGCTCTCAAATTGGGCTTGTCAGCCACATGCGGATTCATCAGGCATCTGACTAAACCTCTTACATGTACACCATGATCCAGAGGATTGATAGTTGCCTACTACTACCATCCTGTATGATGGAGAAGCCATGGAGCTTACATAGAGAAGTATGTAAGCAGTGTTCATGTTAGCCATGGTTATAACATTGTAAACTGGCTTTACTGTTACAACAGCAAAAAGGCACATGCTTGAAATCATTTTTGATAACGGCACACAGAATAATATTACTTTAGTATTCTGCCCTGTTCCACTACTGATGTTTCCCCTCTTACTTCCCTCCCAATACATGTCTGTTAGGGAAGAAATTTGTTCAGAGGTTCAAAGACAAGTATATCACAACCTCAAGGTACTATTTTAAAGTGCTTATGCAGATCTATCTATACATAATATCACATTCTAGAGCCATGTGTCTTATGCTGAGAATTTGCCCATTAATTTTCAGTTTTTAAGTATCTCTGGCAATTACAAAAATGAATATGCAGAGGCCAGAGCATAGGCGCTGGTTTGGATTGTACCATATTAAGCAACGTCCAGCATTTCTGGAGAGCACGGTGGTACTTCTTCAGCTTGTTTTACAACCAGGCCACTGGAATTAGTATGATTTCATTGACACGTGACCAATTCAGACTTGATTCATTCTCTAGTGGAATGACATGGGAATGTATAGCATTTATTTAGTTTGTTTTTTGTTTCCTGACCCAAAATCTGAACCTTTGCAGAAAACACTGAATTGCCAGTGGTTTTTCTTTTTTGTATCACCTTCATGTAAAAACTCTCATGCTTAATAATGAATGCACTATACAGATTAAGAAATGAAGAACATGAAATAAACTGCATGATTTAACCATATTGGGTAGCTACCAATCAAGCAAAATGTTTTACTTCATTGAGAAACTTGCCTAAATAAAAATTACAATGTTTTTATAAAGGAGATTGACAAACATTGCTTTAAGAGCTCTAATGGATTTCATTGGTCTTTCTTTGGGGATTTGGCCTGAACGAAAGCTAGAAAACTCTGTCCCCAAGCAGGCCTTTTCTTCAATGGGTCATTGGCCTGACCTGGCTTAAATTTTTGGAAGTCAATAACAGAATGGAGAAAACAAGCCTGATCTAAGTCAGTATTTCCTCTCGCATATCTTGTATTAAGGATCAAATTGCAGTTAAAGGCTGAAACCTATACCAGGAGAGAAGGCTGTGAATCCAAGCCTTCCACTTTTATCTATTGCCTAGCATCTAACATTTGGTGAACGAATTCACGGCAAAATAAGGTTACTGAAGAGTGTTCAATCATTTCATGTGGTTAGGACAGCTGTGGACAATCTATACTTATAGAGACTTTTGCTATTAGAAATCAATTCATATTTAGGTAAAATACAGTCTACTTCTGATCTGCCAGAAAAGAGATGAAAAGCCAGGATCACTCTGTGAGGATTGCTCTCGGAAAACTGAGAGAGAAAGAGGACTGTCACTAGACAAGAAGCAATTGGTCCCATCTCACTTTCATGTCTGATGGAAATGACACCTGTCAGTCTTTAACGAGTTTATAAGGAGAGTGCACACGTGACATGGAGGTGCAGTGAGGTCCCATTTTACCATCTCCATGTCTTTGAAAATGAAACCTGTTTCTTTACCGGAAAGGATGAGCTATCCACAGAGCAAACAGCCTTTTGCATGTCCTACAGGGATTTTTGTAAAGGTTTCTGATGCCCTTCCTCACCAGTGCCAGGAACAAAACTGGACCTCCGAGCCTCAAGACCTAAGGGTAGGCATAAGCTGCTTTTCTGTCCCTTAGTGGGATCTAGATCAGTGTAAGCATAAATTGACTTGGCGCCTCCATGGACAGACATAACTTTAATAACTCAAAAAGAGAACAGAGATTTGCCTGTGTGGATTACACACATCAACTGTTGCAATGTAACTGGTATACTCTTGTAACAATATGTGCTAGCTAAAGTGTTATAATTTAAACCTGGTTAACATTAATATGGTTTCACTACACTTGTATCCATAAGAGCGCACAGACATAACAGTTAAATCACAACAGTTTATATAGGTATCATTCAAAGCCAATTCAACTGTTATGTCTGTCTTATGCTTGGAAGCCCATAAATAGAGGATGCATGGAAATACGTTCTGAAAAGAGTAATTCCTAACTCATTGTAGGTATTGATGGCAGGGTAAGGACCTACTCCTAAATCTGGATATGTAAAGATCTAGTTCAATAATCAAGGTTTTTAGAGCTTTGCCCAGACGAGAGGAAAGTTATTTTGGCACGTAAGGAAAGAAAATCCAATTCTATTGACATTTGGGATAGAGCAAAACTTCATATTTCTCCAGTTCTCAAAGTGTCTTTCATAAATTATCTTCCATTGGGGAAAAAAAAAGCAACAAGACCCAAGAAAAGGTCAGGATACCAGGAAAAGTGACTTAAACCTTGCTGTCACCTTGCCTGGTACTGTGGTACTGCAGTTTTAATGAAGAGCCACAAGATGGTGCAAAAGAAAAATAAACACCATAAAATAAAAGCGGCACAAATTGCTGGAGGAACATGATGTCTTTTAAAAAAAAGGCCTCAATATTAACACAAGAGGATCAAGATGCCAACTGCTTGCTTTGTATCAGTCAGAACCAATCGTTAATGTGGCTTAAGATCATGCCACTAGAAATATTTAGTCAAGTCTTTTTGTGTTGTTGCTCATTAGTTCCAGGTCCCCTGAATTTCACGTTTTGCTTTTGTTTCTCATGGGTGGTGGGGCTTTCAGGTACTTAGAGTCCTGTTTATATTTTTAATAATCATTGTACAGTGCCTTAGCCTGTTATTATAGAGCAGGGTGCCTTTGTTGGACAAGGCAATTAAAAATAGCACCTGCTGGGGTACATCCGATTTTGTAACATTTGCAAGATCCTATAGCACTTTGAATTTCAGTAGGCCTGCTGTGACAAACCTGAAGCTGGAAAGGGACATAACACTCCTCTGAGGAACAGATACACAAGCCATGCTTTCCACGTCTCTTTTGGATTTGTAGTATGAACTTCTCTCTCAACAGTGCCAGCCTCAGCTCTATGACAAGTACAGGGAAGGATAAGTCCTCAGCCTTTAAGTCTTCGAGTTGGGTCACGTACCCAGTATCTAGTGCCGCTCCTCCAAGTCATGTAGTGAAGACAACCGCTGACTGGGCTATCCTTGCTCCCACTGCTCAGTGGAGGGGAGGGAAAGACTTACTGGGAGCACCTACATGTTAAAGTAATGTGAAGCAATAAACTCTGGAGATTATTGCCATTTGAACGTGCACCCAGGAGCGCAGCACTTTGAGCCAGGCTGGAGCAGCCCTGGCTTGCAGGAGGTTTGGGGAGGGGCAGGGAGTGTCAGCCTGCCAGTCCAGGGCTTCTCCCCCTGGATCAACATGCTGCAGAGGGGCTGCTGGGGCACAAAGGTGCTTCAGCGTGGGGCTAGCCAGCAGGCAGCCCCTGCACTGAAGCACCCTCATGCCCCAGCCAGCCAGGGCAGTGTTTACACGTGCGCTGCTGCAGAGTAAATTAGTTTGCTTCAGCTTAACAGGGGTGCACAGGCTGAGATGTTTACTGTGCAGCTAATTAGCCTACTACGCAGTAAACATCTCGTGTAGATGTGCCCCCTGCGCCTTCACTGTGCAAAGTTTCTGTTCAGATGGGACTGTAATTATAATCTACTCTTTAGCTGGCTACTATGGTTTTGTATACCCTCAGACTCAAAGAAAAGAACTAAATGCGTATGTATACATGTAGACATGTGTGTCCACACACTATAAATGTATATGATGATAGATAGTCTAAAAGGACCCTTACCAAGAAATCTTTCCAGTTGCATACCGCATGCAGCAACCCTTCGTGGCTGCACTCATTTCAACCCAGTAGCGTAAAACTGAGACTCAGAACACATCCAGACAAAATCATTTAGCAATATGAGGCCATGCTGGTTTTATGGGGGTTTCTTTGAAGATTCATTACAGTAACTGACTGATTGAATGTCATTTACCATTTTGTTATAAACAGAAAAGAAGGCTAGTGGTGACAGCAGAGTTTCAAAGGAAAAAGTTCTCTCAGCCCTACCCCATCTTACCAACATGAAGTGATACTTTGTCAGCACTTGTGCGCTCCACTTTCTAAAATGTTAACTCCCTCTCTACTGGCAAAAACCTACACAGATGATGTACTTTCTATACTGACTAAAACTGTACCTGTCAAAGTACAGAAAGCAGCTCCTTGATGATTTTTTATAGCCACAGAAAGCAAACTGCAATCCCAGGTACTTTAGGCTCAATTTTTTAAAGTAATCAACTGGCCCCATGTGATGCACACTTTTAGCCATGTGTGATAGGCTTGAAGCTATAGACAACACACTATCTCTAGGAAAATCTTGCTTTCTTAAAATAAAGGAAACATTCAACATAACTATCAATTTTTGAACAATGGCCATGTTACAATTTCTATACATTTCCATATTTAAAAGACTATACACAGAGGGGTGAGGGAATCTACTTTCCTTCACTGCTTACCTATAAAACCGCTATAATGAACTTGGACTGTGTAAGGTAAGAATGTGAATATTTTATACATGCATTAGTTTATGTTTCTCTGTAGTATCTACTACAGTAGTTGGCAACATTTTCTGGTGGTGGGTCAGAATGGCTCAGCTTGGCTCTGAGGAGGCCCAGCGCTAGGACCCACCAACCTCTGCCCACTTCTCCTAGCTGGCCAGCTGCAGAATGGCACAGGTTAAAGCTCCTTGGGTGCATCTACAAATGCACTTAACTGCAGAGTTTTGACTAATTAGCTCTGCAGTAAAGCATTACCGTCTACATGTGTGCTGGTATTAGGGTGCAGTAAATTAACTCTGCTGTAAGCTAGTACTGTCAGTACTATCTTAAGGCAGTCATTTACTGTAGAGAAATGTGTATGTGGACTTTGACCTGGGGCAGAGCAGCAGGCTTGGGGGGCCAGGCACATGGCTCCATAGTTTCAATGCTCTCATGCCCAAGCCAGTCCCTCTGCTGCTGCCAGCCAGAGCCTGGGACTGACCCCCCATTCCTGCTGCCATCCCGGGTTGCTCTTTACCCTGGCTCAAACTGCTGTGATCCCAGGTGCATGCTAAGACACTGTGCCCAAGAGCAGCTGACTCGGGTGCGAATGGTGCCAGAGTTAATTGAGCAGCATTAATAGCTCATGTAGAGGCACCACTGACTACTGAAGCCCTAGCTCTGCAGTAGCTCCATGGGCTGCATTTAGCTTGGTGGCTGAGAGCTGTTGACCCCTGGCCTACTGTGTTCCCTACTTATAGAAAAGTATAGGTTGAGCCCCTAACTTCCTAAAGTACCTTTTGAAGATACAAGCTTTGGGTATGCCTATGGTGGGTGGGATTTTGCTAGGTAGTACCACTGTGGAAACATGCACTCACTCCCACTGCCAAAAAATGTCACCAACCCACCATTAGTACAGTGCTGCATGTATCATGTGTACACCTGAGACTGTATGTGGCCACGTCTCGTCTAATACAGTGTAAATAGGCCCGGAATTTCCTTGAACAGCAGGTCCCAAACTTTTTTCTTATTGTGCAACCTCTTCCAGATTTACCAGCTTCCTGTGTACCCCTACCAGCATATGTTTTATAATTTAACCCTTTAAATGCTAATGATTACTATAAGGAAAATTAAATCCACCATTATACAATTTCCCCTGCATCCCCCCCAGAGACGTCTTGTGTACCACTTGGTATACACATACCACAGTTTGGGAACCCCAGTCCTAGAATAAGTTAGAGTCCTTATTGTGCCAAAGGGATCAATATTCCTTGCTTTGCTTGGCTTCAGGGTGAAGGACTTCCAATCTCTATCTCTTGTATTACATCACGTGTGTGCTAGTGTTAGAATGAAATTGTAGCCATGATAGTCCAGGAATTACACTACCTGATGAAGCATGGCTTGTATTCGGAAGTTTGTCTAACTTTCACCCAACCATACTATTGATCCAATAAAAGATACCACCCCCCAAAAATCATTGCCTCACAGTATATTTGTGTGTGTGCATACATATATTTACACTCGAATAACTTTTTCATTGGTTATCTGTAGCTAAATAAATAACTAATAAATTGGTTATCCTTAGCTCTGGGTGGCACATTGGTAGGATAAAATTGAACTAAGTCACACCACTATTAATATGTCCCTGCTTTATATGTCTGAGATTCCCTTCTTAAAGCAAAGGAAGCCATATTTGCACACTCAATCCAGAGCCAAATATTGCCTGAGGATTTCCCATAACTAGAGACACCTCCAGCCAACAAAGCACTTAATCATTAACATTTTTTGGATTGCTTAGATGCTTAAAGTTAAGCACCCAGCTTTGTATTTTGGTGGACTGGGGGGAGGGTTTATGAATGATTTCAGTAGGTGCAAGCTTAGGTAGGGCTGAACTGTGCATTGGTTTGCTTAGCTTTCTGATTTGCTGACCTGAGTGTTGTCATAGCTGTTTTCAGCTGGAATACCATAAAGAAAAAGTAGAATTCTTGTGGTATTTTCAGAACAAGCAGCAGAGATACCACAAGAATGCTAATGCCCGAGGTATTTGTTTTCTTACGTTATTTACAAAGGAAATGGTGTGACGGTGCTATCTTTCACCACCCAACTTTGTCTGAAGTGTGGGGTAGTTCTAGCTACATCTCAAAGGAAAACACACAGTTTTTCCATGCAAACAGAAGTCACTGGTCAGCTAGGCTGGCATGAGGAGGTGAAAATAAGATACTTGTATGTGAAGCAAAGATATGGTGCATGTATTCACCACCTGGACACGCTAGCAAAAAACAGAATGGTCATAAAAGTCATCAAGGATGCAAAGGAGGAGGAAGTCTTCAAAAGGCCACAGTGCCCAATTCATTGTTGTCCTGTACTGGTGCGGTTCCAGTGACTCCTTCCCATCCTTTGAAGGAGAAAACCATAGGTGTCGTATGAAGGACTTTAAAAAGGGATACATATATTTTGGTTCTGCAAGATAATATGGTCCTCCAATTAAAAAAAAAAAATCTTTATCTGAAAATGCTTGTAAAGGGCAAGCAAAACAAAAATGTCAGCTCCTTGGTGTATTCCATTCTATTCTATTCCGAGGACCTTTATCAGTACACAGTGGATATTCAAGACAGTGTACATACTTTTCCCAAGAATGACTTCTTTGGTGAACAAATGCCACCCCATCTACTCAATACGGTAAGCAAGCATTTTGATTAACAAAGGTTTCTCCGCACAGTTGGAATTTTGGAGCTACCAGTTAGCAGACTCCTCACGTGCCAGTGCTTACTGGGTTTCTTTGTCTTTGGCATTTTGCAAAGGTGCCAGTCCATCTGTCTGCTTCCAGGTGGTGGTGTTTCCCGCTGCTCAGCAGGAGTTCCCATACAGGCCATTAACAAGAAAAATATATGTGGACTATAAGTTTTTGGAGGATTTATGATCTTGGCTTCAGAGTGCTAATATTAAACATTATATACACTCATGGGGGCTGAATCATTATGGGTGAACATCTTTAGTTTGTCCCTGTAAGCAAAATCCCTCGAAGGCTTAAAACTAGCCAGGTGCCATCAGAATTGTTCATGCACAGCTGGCACGGTTCCTGGCTGTACCTTGCAAAGACATCAAAGACACATTTGCTTAACTATTTATTTATGTTATCCAAGGCTTCATTTTCCAGCCACAAGTGACACATCACGATGCAATGTAACAGCCAAAGCATTTTAAAGCACTCGTTCTTTGTTGTGGGTTTATTTCACTGTCTTTTGGGGAAAAATGGTTTTCAGTATATATGTATTTATTTTACATAAAATAAACCCACATGTCACATGAAATTACTTTGGTTCTGCATAACGGCAAAAAATCTGCTGTGATCCAGCACACAGAAAGGCCGGTTACGTTAGGCTGAAAATGTATAGAAATGTCATTTATTCAGAAACAATTAAGCCTGCCTTTAATGTCTTTAGGAATGTAAGTACCGGTATGTAAAATTGGGAGTGAGATTTTGAGATCCCAGGCAGAGGATCCATGAGAGGGAGCCCATGCCTGAATGAGGAATGCCAGATTTCAGCAGTGAGGTTTTCGGCACCTTGAGGCTAAATTCAGGGCTGGCATAAACCAGTACAACTCATCCCCATTCATCCATCATCAGAAGTGCCGGGTGAGATCCTAACCCACTGAACTCAAAGGGGATTTTGCAATCAGCTTCAACAGGGCCAGAATTTCACGTCCACGTGTACATGACACCGCCCCACTGGGCAGACTAGGGAATTTTACAGCTTTTAGGCTCTATGTACTTGTCCATTAATATGGGATATGAGTAGGACCCTGCAAATGGGAAGTACTGCACAGCTCAGACTAGTTCTACCCTTCAGAGCCTGGTAAGGCCAGGACTGGATCCAATGGAAATAAATTAACATAAGTTTCTCAACATTTTGTATATGCCAATGTTTGAGGGCTGGAAGAAGCCTTCTTTCAAAGCACTCCTGGAATCTGTCCTTTATCACAATGCCTCCAAAACCCCACGTACAGTGAAGCAGTGCGTGTATCAAGAGCACTGTCCATCATACGGACCAATGCCATCTCTTAACCTTTGCTACAGTTTGCTTTACACTCTGTCTGACTGCACATGCATCCCTTGACTTATATTTGAAATGTAATCACTGTGGGGAGAGACCAATTCTTTGTCCATGGTTTGGAAAGCTCCTAGTATCATGGGTTTCCAGGCCACAAATGCAGTGGCTAGGCACTATCATAATACAATTCACTACAATAAAGTAGAGGTGCTAGAGAGAGAGACAGACAGACCAAACTACCCATGGAAAGGCAGATCCTCCATACACAGACTGAATGCAGCCCACGATAGGGAATCTGAGGGGGATGTCTGCTTTTTTCTTAAAACCTTGCTTCCAATTCATGCCAGTAAAGATGTGTAGATAAGGTACATCTCACTGACTTTCACTCCCATGTCTCTCTTCATCTCTTTCCTGCTCGGCTGGAGTAAAAGCGATTTTGCTCCTCTACTGGATCAGCCCTTGCTCTAGCCCTTAGACCAGGGGTGGCTAAATGCTGCTCATGGGCTGGATGTGGCCCACCAGGCCTGTCTATCTGGCCTGCAGGGCTCCTAAAAAATTTAGAAAATCAATATTGATCTGCCCCTGGCTACCTGTCATGTGGCCCTTGATGGCTTGCCAAAACTCAGTAAGTGGCCCTCCGCCCAAAATAATTGCCCGCCCCGGCTTAGACCATGCTCTTGCTGCCTGGAATTCTGAACTTTCCTGTCTTCAGAAAGAGGTAGTTTTAAGCCATATCCAGGGGAGCATCACTATCACAAGTTCTTTTTGTTCAACTCATTCTTTAATCCCCCTCTACTCTACTAATATATAGACACGCACACACATGAACTCTTCATTGTAATTAGTGTCTTTCCTGGGAATATTTCCCATACTGAAATGTTCACAGTTTGCTGCAATAATTTCTTTTTGTGCAAGCTTCTACCTAGCACTAAGGGATGGTTCACTTAAAATTCACTTCAAGGGGCAAATGGTGAGAGCAGATTAATGCTTTTACAAACCACAGTTGGAACAAATTCAGCAGCTTGGAGTAGAGCAGATGCTGCTCAGTTGGAAAATTCGGTGACACTATCAGTGTTGGCATAGGTTAGGGATATGGCTTGAATCTCCTCTAGGCAGGTGCGGTACACTGAGTGTATTGGCGCAATCTGAAATGTCATTGGCAGCGCAGGGTGAGCCGGGGCACCAGAACCTGCTGTAATGAGAACGTGCTTTTGCTAAGTCACAAAGCAATTCCTGCTTTGCTGCAAGCATGAACTCTCTGTTGCTTGACCACTCTCCACTCACATGTCCTTGTTACACACTTGACTTTTTTAAAAGGAGGAAACAGGTATGCAGGGGTACTGAGAGGTACTACCAATCAGTTCTTCATGTTACTTGTGTCCATGCATAGTGTTGTATTCTTTAATATACTTTAGAAGAGCTCAGAGAATCAAGAGAGATTGCTTTCAAAAGCATCTACAGGCCAGATTTTTTTAAATGTATTTAGACACCTAAGGTTGTGGTTGGGTATTTGGAGACTACATATATGCCTCACCAATACCAGTGGAAGTTAGGCATGCACTTCAGCAATTTTGAGGATAAAGGTATGACTTCCAGCTTACTTAGGATAAAGTTCAATTTACTTTCCATGGAACATCAAGTTCAAAATCATTTACTTAACATCCTTGTGTGTCAGCAGGTCACCAAAAAGGTGATTGTAGGAAAAAAATAGAATTTGCAACAATTTGGCATTCATTGATTTGCAAAGTGTATTGAGGGGCTGGAAAGGATTGCTAATACAACTGAATCAAACGATTACCTCTGCACATATAATAGGTTTGATTTTACTGCAATGACTTAGGTCACTGCAGAGAGTGTGGTGCACTGCCCTTGTTTTCAAAATTGCACTTGCAGTTTTCCGTATCCAGTTTTTTGGTATGCTCGCTCTTTAAATTCCACATGAGAATAATCACAAAATCTCAAATGTAGTTACACAAGCCATGTGGGAATAGAGTGGCCATGTAAAAATAGCAGGGTAGCAAGGGATATGCAACTCTACTGCATGATGCTACCAGTCCCCAGAGGTTTACAACTTGACTCAAAGTGTTAGCCCAAATGAAAAACAGACTGCTACCGCTTCCACTTTGCTAGGATTAGAATTAGGGTACTTCTGCTCTCCAGCTAAGGCGTCACCCTGTGATTGCTCATTCTGAACCACTGTGAGCTATTTACATTCCCCAATCAAGCTGTGCAAAAGGTTTTGCACACACATTTAAACCCCCCACCCCCTCCAACACATGCAAAGTGGTGTTTTTCGTGCTAAAACATTTTTGTAAGTTTTACCAAAGTGAACACTTGACACCAAAATCCTTCCTTCAGCTCCTGCTTCCTTTCCCCCCCCCTCGTTGCAATGATGGCATGAGGGCTTAGGTTCTTAGGGTGCGTGTATTGGGGGAAAATTGAAAGAGATGTAGCTTACAGTTCAAGGCATGGATGATCCTTTAATAAACACCTGCTACTTCTTTACATATGGAAGGATTTTTTGCGTAAGTGGTTCGAGCTGAAAATCAAAGTGCTAGTAGAAAGCATGTCAAAGCAGTTAAAAGCCAAAAGGGATCATGTAAAGGTTTATGATAAAGAAAGTGGTTAAAAGTATTGAACATTCACAGATCAAATGTGCAGGGATGGGAAAGGCATTAGCCAGTTTCATCTGCTGATCAATTTTCCCCATCACTAGTTTATGACAGTAAATTTATTTCAGAGGGTTGAAGAATGTTCAACCCTAAACTGACCCGTATGTGTTTGCTTGCTTTCTGTATGGGAGTGGAAGACTTTAAAGTAGAAAACTGATGAATGAAAACAATTAATCTACTGGGGCCTCTTGTCATCGAAGTTGAAAGGGGATCAGCACATTCCGACATGATATAATACATTTTCTTTAATGCACAAGGCTAGCATTTCCAAAAGGTTTCATGCCATCTTAACCAAAAGGAAAATAATGTATAATCTAACAATACCTTTTCTTTCTCTACTATTTCTGTTGGAGTTTCAGAGAAAAACAGTTTCACTGAGTTCACCAGTCTTAACAATACATCAACCCATTGCACAAGGATCAGATGAAGGGGATTTGTGTTGGTTCTGGGGGAGTAAGACATAAAACTTCTAAGAGGTGGAGACAGAATGGAAGTGGGCTTTCTACTGTCTCAAAAAACACATACAACACTATTTCATGGACCCTACCCTCTTAGCAAGTGAACCATGCTAAGTCTTCATTTGGTTTCATAAAGTTGACTTTTGGGAGTGCTTTTTCTTCCCCTCCCTGGGCGCGTCTACACATTCAATAATGTGCAGTGGTTACTGCACATTTAATTTAGTGTTTGTGTAATCAAATACTAAGTAAATGTGCAGTCACCATAGTTACTGTGCAGCAGTGCCAGCAAACACCTTTTCAGTGACACTACTGCACAGTTGCCTAATCATACTGCACAGTAGCTTATTAGCATTGTCCATGGTGTGACACACTACTGCACAGTATTAGTAGGCTACTGAGCAGTTAGTGTCCCGTGTAGATGTGCCCCCTGACTACTGTTCAGAGGGTTGGTTCTTCAAGTCAATACAACTCTCTAGAAGAGCCAGAATGGCCACCACCTAATGCTAAATGGTAATTTTTTTTGGTGGCATTTAGCCGGTGACTTGAATAGGGTACAGCATGAAGCTTCATCTTCCTGAGATACAATTGCTTCTTGGAGCATAGAGGAATGGGTTACATTGTACCATTCTTTTAAGTCATAGCTATGCTCCCTGAGCTGCCTTTTGAAATGGGATACAGGGTGTAGCCATATTGGTCTACAGGAAAAAAGAATCCGAACTCATGGCAGAGGTGATATCTTTTAGTAGAACAGCTAGATATTTGCACAAAATGAACTGTTTCAACCAGGACATCTTACAACCTCTTCAGTTATCCTATGAAATATGAATTTTCATTTCCACTTAGGAGAAATTTTACAATCTTTGCATTCACCTATGCCTGAGGAAAGGTGTGTGTGTGCCCGAAAGCTTACAAATAAAGATTTTTTTGGGGCAAATATCTAGTTGGTCTAATGAAAGGTATCACCTCTGCCATGAGTTCTGATTCCTATTGAAATGGGTGGCATGCCAGGAGATGCAGTAACAGGACTTTTCTTGTGATTGACCTTTTCAGTGAAAAGTGTCAGTAAGTTCATTAATAGACCAGTTTTTCTTCTACAACATGCTCTCTGTGGACTAAGATAGGCGAACCAGATCCAGCAAACTGAAGTCAACTCTGGTTGGTTTTACTTTCAAGGTCCACCCACTTTTCCGCTTTCTGATTTTAAGGATGACTGGTACAGGACATAGGTGGACTGCACGTCCCACCTAGGATGGTACTTTCACTCCAAATTCATTCTTTTTGGTAACACACATTAATTCCAATGAAGAAATCCCACCCTTGACTCACCTAGAAGGGAGATTGCTTTGCCCTCTAGTGTATAGATAATACAATAAGTAGCAGCATGTGTGTTATATAGCAGCAGTAACTGCCTCAGGCAAACTTGCCCCATGCTCCTCAAAAATAAGGGGTACAGGAGGCATGTTCAACAAAATATTCAAGTTTCAAGATAATTATCCAGACTGTGTTACAAAACCATTTGCCATGCAATCATTCACATACTTATATAAGTCAGTGTCTTGCTGTCTTTCTGTTTTTTAGTCAGTCTCTATCATACTCCCACTGACATAAATTTGCTTGCCCAGAGCTCTTGACCAAAGTCAAGGTCCCAACAGACTTATCTTACTATATAAATGAAAGTTTTCATGAGTGGCTGGCCCCCAGCTTCTCACTGATTTCAGCTAAGGCCCATGGAATACATTTTCAATCTTAATTTTGCATTGTTTTTTGCTGCTACCATCCACGTTCTTCTTTTTTCTCTCAGTTCTGCAGCTTGTAGGGCTATGGCTAGTTATGCTTACCAACTACTGGACAGTGATTTCAAACCCAGAAAGTTGTCTGTGTTTTAAGTGGCATTTTAACTGCGGCTGGAATTCTGGTTAGCATAATTTGAGGAGTCTATAGAGTTCCAGCGAAGCTTGCCAGTTAGGCCAAATTAAGGGGCATTGCTTAAAGTTTCCAAATTATACTACATTGAGCCAGTGAGAGCCGTTATTTAGGGTTCTGATAAAGGACTTTCCATTTGTTCAAAAAGATATTATAATTTTTTTTTTTTTTACAAATATACAATAATAACAACCATGTATTTTACTAACAATTAGTGTACTTCTGTGCATTCAGTAATTCTTAAGAAGATACACAATTACTATTACAATTCTTACAACTGCAAGACAAGTTTTGAGTGATACTTTTCCAGAGGGAAAGTCATCCAGTGAAGACACCCATTAGAAAATGTCTATAATATTTGCAAACAAATGCATAAGCAATTTCTTTTTTCTTTCCCGTAGTACAGACTTTCATTCCTTTGGAGTTGCAAGCTCCTACTGGCAGCAAAAGAGGGCATACCTATTTCCTGGGAAACCCATAGAGAATATGGAGCTGTTTGCCCAACTGACCGGCAGATGTCCTCATTACCCCAACCAAATTAAGCTGACAGTGCAGTTCCTTAGCAGTTCAAGTAGCTGACTCAAAAGACAAGAAAGTTCAACATGGTCAGACCTCAGATCAAGCATTTAAGCTTGTTACCACCACTGGTTATTTTAGTAGACCAGCTCTGGTATAAACAGCTGACAAAGAAAGATACCTTGGAAAGAAGGACAACTTAATGCACAATCTACTATTATGCTGAATACCTAAATTAAAACCACTTTTGAAAATATATTATTGTAGGGGGGAAAATCACATTTAATGAGGTAGTGGAAGAACTGGGTGGATCTTGGACGTGGCGACTGGGTTTCAAATGTCCAGCTTCTAGGTGTCTGGTTAGAATACTGTATCCAAAATGTGTTGTATCAGAGAGCCATTGAGGGGCCACTACACTTGCCTTTCTTACATAGACTCTCACATCAAGTTACTAATTTAACATGTAGAGCTAGATTGTAACCCTACCATCCAGGCCAAGCAAAGAAAATTGCATACATGCATCCTGCTGGTGGAACCAACCTGGGGATTCCTATGGGGACTGTCTGGTCCTGACTCCCTCAAGAGCTTGATCTTTGTGCTGGTAAGTATTATTTTCCTTCTGTGCCAGCTCTTCTGGCCCTAACTAAAGTCCTACCCTAACTGACTTTCTAAGCAGCCTACAGAAAAGTACAAAGGACTTATGACATCCTTGCAGAGCAGGACAATGGTGTCCTGGGTGAACTTTCATTTTGGCCCCCCACCTTTTCTCTCTCGGCTTCCCCACCCAAGGTCAGCAAGGCTGCTGCAGGCAGAGGCAGGCATGCAGGGGTGTGGGGTGCAATCTGCTGGGGACGTGGAGCTGCCTGCACTGCCTGGTCTGGCTCCTCCTGAGTAGTGCCTGGAGGTGGGGGGAGGCAGATTGGGCAGTGCAGGAAGTCCTACCTCCCTGCCGGGCTGTGCCCCATGTCCCTGCATGCCTGCCTCTGCCTGCAGCAGCACCATTCACTTGGGGAGCTGGGCACTGGTGTGTGTGTGTGTGTGTGTGTGTGTGTGTGTGTGTGTGTGTGTGTGTGTGGTGCCCCCCTGATCACAGCACCCTGGGAAGTTGCCCACATTGTCCCTATAGCCAGAGCTTGGCACCTATGGCTTCTTGTGCTGGCACACATCAGTGCCTGCCTCTGAACCTTTACAAGCTTTCTGAGCTTGTATATTAGGTCCACAAACTGCTGGAAGAGGTGGAATTCTGACTTTTCACCAACATTTCTGATAGACAGTAGCGTAATGGGTGGTGGATGACCAGACCTAGGTGCCCACCTATGGGGGACAGATGAATGGCAGCTGCTGCCACTGCTGCTTCAATTGCCACAGCTCCCACAGCCAGCTCAGCCCCTGTGGCTGCACCCAAGGTCTCAGACCCCGGCCATTGCACCTCTGTGACTGAACAGCCAGAAGTAAATCAGAGTTGGTAGCATCTCATGGTCATGAATCTTGTTCGCCATGTGTGTCTTAAAACATATGACTACTCCAGGGGCAATGGCTGCATGTTTGTGTGAACACTGGCATGCGTGGAAGCTAAACTTTGCATTACGCAGAACTCAGAGTCTCAAACCACCACCCTGCCGTCTGTCAAAGAGAGTCAAATTGAAGTGATCCCACAGAACCATAAGATCCTTCCTTCTAGCTGTTCTGCAATATGAGCGCTGTAATTGGAGCATGGAGAAGGCCCCTCTTGAGGATACATTGCAGTTGGCATTTTCCCAGGGCACCAAGAAGCTTTATAGTGGACCTCCCTCAGGAGCAGTGTGGCTTCATGGAACGAGACAGCTTGTTAAGGGAACCATCTCACCTGCTCTGAGTAGGCTAGGAATAGAGGCCAGAGGTCCTGAATCCCAGGCCTATCCTCTCTGAGCCACTAGACTTATGTTCCCACTCTAAAAAGTATGCAACAACAGAGCATTATGCACTCTCTAGTGCCCTGATCTGTACAGCAGGATGCAGTTGCTATAAAAATCAATGAAGTCCAGCCTCATAAATCACTTAAAAAGACTGCCAAAAGTGAGATGAACTATAATCCAAATTCAGTATAATCCTATCAAATGGAGACTGACTGATGTGGCTGGATTTGCAGGCCATTAATGGAACTAGAGTTATGTGTTGAAAAGTGGAAGTGTTACAGCAAATGTACAAAAAAAAAGAAAAGGCGGCAGCACTTGGCTCAGAGGCCTGTTCTCATGAAGCCATTTCAAAACTTTCCAACATTTTCTTTTCAAATGGGAATCAAACCCTCACAGAATGGAGATGATACTTTTTGGCTTCTTTTAGCCATTCCTTGCAGCATGACCTGATGTGCACTTGGGCCCAGTACTACAAACCCTTCATGGGTAGAAATTCTAGGGAGTTCAAATGGGAGTCACATGCAAAGAATT
Organism: Crocodylus porosus; assembly: GCF_001723895.1. Classification (NCBI taxonomy): domain Eukaryota; kingdom Metazoa; phylum Chordata; order Crocodylia; family Crocodylidae; genus Crocodylus; species Crocodylus porosus. Next base: position 31,166,435 of record NW_017728915.1, on the reverse strand, counting down.
ATTTCAAGGAAGAATGGGGCCCTTGAGGCTGGAGAGACCAGAATTTAGTATATCAAAAGCTTCAAGTCTAGAAAAAAAAGCTGTTTGTATTCATAGTTACCCAGTTACATGTCATTGTACTGCCCTGCGTTTTGAGCATTATGGGCAATAAAATGTGAAACAGGTTTCACACTTAGTAAAGGTTGTTGAGCTCTAACTCTTTGATGACTTAAAAGTTCTGAAAGTGTGCAGAGGATTCCTGTTCATGGTCATCTATCCTAAGTTTTTGAACTGTGTTTCTATTTGATCTATTCAGAAAGATGCTCCAGTAAATCCTACTATAAAAGACATGTGTGAACTAATGGACCAATCTCTGATCTCAACCAGAATGAGGTTTTTAGCCCGAATTATTGTTTTGTATGTACTGCAAATTTTCCTGAGGTATAGTTCATAATGATAATTAAAAAAAAAAATCCCCTGACTACAAACTGAATGAAGTAGAGAGAAGGAAACAGAACTTCCCCCCCCATCATCACAGTTCATCCATAGGACACAATGCCTGATCCAACGCCCAGTTCAATTAATGTCAGTCTTTCCACTGATTTTAACAAGAGCTGGATAGATCCTGATTTCTCAGTTTCCATCCATCAGCATAACAGCAATGTGAAAGATTCCAAATAGAGTTTGTGTAATAAGGTTTGAAGACTATATTTGAAAGTGTTTTTAGATATGCCAAGTTTGAAAATGATTTTGACCAGGTCTTGAATATCTTTGTTTTAACTCCAAATCAAGGGGCAAGTTTTCCATGGCTGTTACAGCTGGACAAAGCCGTGACATTTACACTGAAGTGATTACAGTGAAATTAAATCACGGTATACCTGGAATCCATGCCAACCAGGGTTAAGAATCTGGCTATGTTTAACTGGCTTTAAAATTTCCTCCTTTGCCTCGCAGGCTCAGGGGTGATCTGATGGCCACCTATAAGTTTATCGGGGTGACCACCAGGAGCCGGGGCAACGTCTGTTCACCAGAGCGCCCCAAGGGATGACGAGGTCGAATGGTCACAAACTCCTGCAAGACCGTTTCAGGCTGGACATAAGGAAGAATTTCTTTACTGTCCGAGCCCCCAAGGTCTGGA
>NW_017728915.1:31082185-31165218 GCF_001723895.1 Crocodylus porosus | reverse complement strand
GGATCCTATGACCCCAGCTGACTTCCTGCCCTTCGGGCGGGGAGCTGGACTCGATGATCTTCCGAGGTCTCTTCCAGCCCTAATGTCTATGAAATCTATGAAGATCATAAAATAGAAAGCTGTAAAAAGATCATTAAAAAGTTATATGCTAAAGATCGAAGTATATTTATGATGAAGACTTAAAGGCTTTTACTTACAAGTGCTCTTAAGCATAGAGTTGAATGTATCCTCTTTGAGTTCCAAAGCATCCCAGTACTTAAGGCAATTCAATGTAGATATTTAAACCTGATTAAGTTATGTCAGTGTGAACTAAGTATATTCACAGCCGAGGACAGAAACCATAGAAATACCCCTCTCCTGATCTGATGGATTTCAGTGGGAGTTTGTCCACCAAGATCAATGGGACTGGGTTTTGGCCCAGAATACTTGCCTTCAGCAGTTGTTGACAAGATGAAAATGAGAGGTTTGTTCACATTAGTTTGAACTAAGCATGCAAGCTGCACGTAATCAGACTTAATATTAATCAATAAATATAGACTAGAGGGAGTGTCATCTAATAACAACATATCCAGTTTGTTTCATGGTAAAGTTTAAGAAAAAGAAGTGTCCGCATCTGCTTGGAAATTATACCACAAAATATTACTGGTACATATCTCATGGGTTAAGAAGAGCTGTTAGCATCTTACATGATCACTACCATGATCTGGCAGCTTCCCCTAAAACATTATTGAATGAGCCTGTTCCATCTCTTATTTTCTTTCAAATGAAACTCATGCTCTGATCCTCATTGTAAAGAGCTGACTTTGGAAGGTCAAGCCACAACCCATCATATTATCTTTCCCATTTGAGCATATTTGACAAATAAAACCACCCCGGCCACGATTAGAGAAGGTGATCAGTTTGCTTTTTCCACTACCTTTGGCCTCTTTTCTAGCCCCATCCTTCCCATCCTGTCAACTCACATCATTGCTGTATGTCCTGTCCTGGACAGATATTCCCACTGTGGGTGTGTAGACTCCAAAATAATCAGTAAGAGGTCAAATCTGGTCAGGGCAGAACCTTTTTGAAGTTACTTCTGGAAAAGGTGGGACCAGTTCCTGAAGCAGCATGCTGCGAGTGGAAAAAATTCTTTGCTGAAAAACTGTAACATTTCAGTGAACTTTTACACAGCAGCATGACACAAGTTAGGCATCGTATATCAGACTGGAAATACAGGCCACTCAGGCTAAAGAGTGAGAAGTCAGAGCATGTCTCAGTGAGCATCCTGCAAACACCATGATTGCCTAGTTTGTTCAAATATTGGCATGCTTTCCTCATTATCAATGCGGTTTTAATCTGAACCAAGATCAAATTTTCCCAAATCTTACAAGCATTATTTTAATTTAGAAAATGCTTTTGAGTATGTGTCATATTACCCATTCCAGGTAAGAAGAGTGATCTGCCTCAAGTATTCACCATTTGCATTGTCTTGTGCCTAGAATCAGGGAGGAGGACGGGAGGAACAGGGTTGGTCTTATGGGAAATATTTTAGAGACTGTGTTAAAATACTGTTGTGCCTGAACCCTAAAGACTGTGGAGGTTTGAGTTTCATTCCTTGATCCAAGAACAAAGTCAAAATGTACAATTACACTGCAATTCCAGGGAGAAATCTATAAGCTATATTATCTTGAAGTTATTCCTATAGATTTGAGAGAGACCTTTTAGAAAGGTTCAACTGTCGCTAATACAAGGACATTTCTTGAAGCAATTAGGAAAATGAAGATATCGACATTAGATATATGATTCTATATCTATCTTAAGTGTAATACTTTTGCACTTATCCTTATTAAATTTGGACTGGACATCAGACCTCAGACATACAATACACCAAAATCTGTGTTGCATTGGATGCCTAGTAATATATTAACCTCAGTTATTAAAACCTCAGTCTGAAGCTGGTTGGCATGCATATCCTTTGCAGTCTATTAATTACTTTTATTATTTCCTCATTGCAAGCTATAATTATCTACATGCATTTGCATGCTTTGTGACATTAGAGAAATTGAGTTTACGCTGTGTATTTTACATAGAATATGTATCACATTTAAGCATCTAGAGGAAGGTGGCAAACACTAGTTTTAATGACTCTGTAGTCACCTTAGAGTTATTGCCAATTTTAATATCATTAAGAACAATCTCTGTAATAATATGACATTGTGAAAGACCGTACTCCCAAATGTCCACCTCCGAAATTAATATCCTGAACGAATGATATGCAATGATTTTGGTGGAATGTCATGGTTGAGAATGTGCCAAAACCCAGAGTTCCTGTTTCAGAAATGTTTAGGATTCCACATGAAAAAAGGGAGGTTCAGTTAATTTATTTAATATCTTCAACTGATGGAAATATCATTTTGCCCCCCTCTCTCTCCATTTAGGAATGTAGAAAGAAAAGCAGAAAGAGATTTGTCTGATGTGTTTGTGTGCTGACTGACCAGACTGCATTTAAATTTCAGTAGAGTATATGTAAGCACTCCAATCTTCATGCATGTGTTAGTCAAGCATTGGAGATACGGTCCCGATTTATCAACAACAATAATTACAGGGGAAATACCACTGCTATTCTCCAGCCAACCTTCATTTATTCTAATTCCCTCTTATATCTTCCCAAGGGGCAGAGAGCCCCTCACTGGTACCAAGAGGCCATTTCCAAAACTATATCAGTTCAGAGATCATGCACAACCCGTAGACTTTGCATAGTTGGATCCGTACTTTATTATCACTTTTAACAGGTAAACAAAAGAAAATCCACGTAATTGCTGTTAGATTGGAACTGAACAAAATATATCTTATGAATATCAACAAATATATCTATGAGTAATATAAAGTTAATCATCTCATTGAGCTATCTGCGCACAGATTGCAATCTTGAATTTTCTAGAGCAAACATTTTGAGAGGGTGGTTTTTTTTGTTTTTTCATTTTTTCCCCGCACTCTGGATTGATTATGGGTGGTTTGCTGCAAGGTTCCAATACTCAATATTCAGAGTTAGCGTTACGTCAGTTATGCCTTTACCCGATACTGTCATGGCATATTTGATTTGTGGGAAGCAGGTATGAGAGGCAGAAAGAGATTAATTAAATGTTGTTTTGGATCTTTGTGATGAATGATCAGGCCAGTATTCTGCTGGTATGATGAAATGATCAATCATCTAGTCTATCAATCAAAAGGAACTGCGAAAAGACATGTCTGAAGTCGCTGGGTTGGAAAGCATGATTCATAGGATAGCGCAGATATTTTTAATTTCACATTCTCCGTTAAACAACCATAGATATGCATACACAAATCTTTGTAGCTCTGCAGCCATACATGTTGGTAACAGAAGACAGTTTGATGAGTTTTTAGCTATGCTTCTAATTTGCCATTGTTTTTATGATGTGATTCTGCACATCTGCATGAGCTATGTTCAGACAGAAGTCTCAGGAACTGGTTAATTTGTGGTGAAGTCAACAGGCCTTGGGAGCCAATTTCTAGATTTTTCTTTTATGTGGTACTAAGATGTGCAGTGATGCAACCAGATGGAGAAGGACACATCGTGTGCATCATTTATTTACTATGGGGCTAAAAACTGGTAGAAAGTCTCAAGGTCCCATATATTTATAGCCTTCCAAAGGAGTTGTATAAAATGGGACTGCTACCTCCTTGTTTCATGACTTATCTAAACATCTGCAGGACAAAGAAATGACACTGGTTCCTTGCATTCTTATGTTTAACCTATATCATGAATTTATAGATTTATTCTGTATGGTCTTGCTGTCCATTGCTAGAAATTTGGCAAATACTGTGTTTAGTTCAGTTTTACTGGAGACCTGTATCTCTTGATGTTCATACGTCAGAAGCACTATTAGAGTCTAAAACAAATGGAAATACTTCTCTTTGTCCGCCTTTGAAGACAGAGCAAGATTTTTAGTGTTCCTTTTGGCAGGGGAAAGGAGAAATAAAATCGAGCAAGATGTTCTTTGGAATCATCAAGATTTACATTTGGCCCGAACCACTCTCAAATAATGGATTCAAAGCCACTGGTAGGAGAATAATAAAAAAGAAAAGCGAACAAAAAAGAAACCCTACCACAAGCTGAGGTTTCACCCCCAAGAAAGAAGACATGCCGGAGACTTCATGAAGCCTACCAAGGGACTTACTTCACTATTGCCTTTTCTGTGTGGAAGGTGCCTAGACTCTACAGTAATAGGTAGCAGAATAAAACCTTAAAATATAGAGATCAGATTTAATCTTGAGCATGAGGAACATCCCAGAATGCCCAGTTCAGAAGTCCGAGGTCACCAAAAATGGTCACATTGATTTGTCACTGTGGATTACCTTCATAGATAGTGGAACCAAAGGGCCTGCCAGAACCTGGCTCACCAACCATCTTTTACTTTTAGCAAGCTCATTTATTTTCTGCTATTTTCTAATCCTCATCCAAACTGACTAAGAACCAAAATCATTCCGACTTCCCCCTCCCTGATGGGATATCCCATTTCCTAGTAAACTCACTCTAGAAGTACAGTAGAAGAATGCAATTTCCTTGAAATGACAACTCTCTGCCAGGAAAATCAGCTCTTAACTCCTGAACCTAAAAGTATTCCTTATTATTAACAACAAATATGCATGTAGTATAGTATAATATAGTAGAGTAGCCCTGAATTACAAATTGAAAAGAAGACACAATCTTGCCCTGACAAACTTGAAGTCTAAATTAAACATAGAATATGAAGTTTAGCCATCTCAGGTATGTATATAGCCCCTATGACTACAGCAGCTAAGGGTCTCACGGTACCCTGATTTATTTAACTTCACACTACCCCTATAGGGCATAGTGGTACTATTATCCCAGTTTAGCTTATGAGGACCTGAGGCACAGAGCCTGCAATTTGCTCAAGGTCTCTCTCTCTCTCTGACACACACAAAGAGCAGAGACGAACCCAGGTCTTCCCACATGTACACTTTTACCTTGACTACTGGAGAATTCTCTCACTCCAAGTCACACAAAGGAAGAGTACATTAGATTATTGGAGATTCAGCTGGTTAGAAATCCTGCAGGCAAAGCCTATGAACTCTTTGTTAGTTTTTAGAACTGAAGGAAACACCTGCTTTCACAAGAGAATCCTGCAAACCCACAACCCTCAGACTGCATTTTCTCAATTGTCAGATTTCTTATTCACAAAGTGGCTAGGAGGATAAGGGGGAATATGCAGAAGGGTCACATTATCACTAATCACAGACTGGAAAAGGTATTGCTTGAAGCGTGTTGTAGAATATTTTAGATGCTTTTCCATGTTTATTATTCTGGTTCAGTGAACTGGTTCACTTCATCCTGGAAAGCGGTTTTTCAAAACTAATTTGCCTGAGGACTGGTGCATTTTATACTACCACTCAAGGGTCCAATTCTGCAAAGTTACTTTCAACATTGCCCCCAAGTACATCACAGTATCCCAGCCTAGAGGTAAGACATGGAGAACAGTGTGGAGGTTTCTGTATCACTTTTAGAACATTTTAAAGGTGAGGGTACACGTTACATACTAAATTTGTGGCGTATAAATAGTGTTACAGCTAGGACATCCTATGAGCAGTGGCATGTTAAGGGTCAATACCAGTTCTTGCCTGCACAGCTCCAACTTGCCACTAGAGGCTTGGTGAGTAGGGGCATGGCTAGGAGCCAGGACTGCTGGGCTCTATCCTTGCCCACTGAAGGTGGGTGGCAGCAGTGCATCCTGGGATGCTGGAGGACTGCAAATTGCTTGTTTTATCTCTGTAAAGCAGACTGAAGTTACGCTAACATGAGGTAGGTATCATGGCCCAGATTTATCCTCCTGAAGTGGCATAACTTTGAGATGCTCAGAAGGCACATAACATGAGTTAAGAAGCTTTAACAGGCAGTTGCTCATGTTTTAATTACCCTTCATATGGTACAAATGTCATGTGGAACTTTACTCTAAGATATTAAGAGATCTTTCTGTCATTTAGAGATAAGGTACTGACCCAAAGTCTTCTAAAGGAATTGCTATTGACTTTACAATATTAGTGGGTACATCTACACGTTCATTAATGCACCATAGCTACTGCATATTAAGTTTAGTACTTGGTTAACCAAGTACTAAATCAATGCACAGTTAACTCACACTACTGCACAGTAGTACCAGTGCATGGCTTTTTAGTCTTTGTTACTGTGCAGTAGCCCAATACTATTGCACAGTAGCATATTTGCACAGGTTTTGCCTGGCACGCTACTGAGCAGTGTTATTAGGCTCCTGCGCAGTTAGCATCTCATGTAGAAGTTAAGGGTAGCCCAGTTAGGGCTTTGAAATAAATGCTAATAAACTTCTGTAGCAGAGCCAAATTTGGTCCCGTGTGTGCTTGTTACATGGTAAAATTCTTCACCAGCTTTGACACAGATGTAAACACTCTATCTGATAGTTTCCCTGATTCATTTTCTACTGAACATTCACACTTGATACAGGAGGCTGAATCTTTGAGTGTAATTTCGCTGATCTATAGCTAACTAACTAAGACTTTCCTTCTTCTGATTTAGATGCATTAGAGCCAAGATGTGACCCATCCTCCTTTCTCTTTGCATGGATCATGTTTAACCTTGGATTCATACAAAGTTCTAATTCTAGCATTACAATGGATAGGTCTATTATGACATTAGCTGCCATGAGGCTTTTAAAATCTGTTTCCACTTCCATCCACTACTGTTCTAGTCTATAATTACTTTCAAGTGCATATCATAAATATATTGTTTTAAAAATATTTTTTAAATGGCTGTATAAGTTTAAAAACAAGCTTCTTTCCCAACAGTGAGACTATATTTTGGATGGCATATAGTCACATTGCAAAAAAGTATAATACAATACAGAATTACTGTATTAAATTAAAATCAAATCAAAGTCAGTTTAAATTTCCTCATTTAATAAATACCAGATATTCTGTAACTGTGAGATAAAGTATCTGCCAAGACCCCAACCTGTGGTTAATCTAAAAAAAAGAGACATAGGGCATGTCTACACATGCATTTCCACCGGCTTATATTTACTGTGCTGTAAATAGTTGTGCAGTAAGCGGGAATAGGTTAGAGTCTACACGTGCGGGCATTAAAGCGCGTTAGCTAAAGCTAATCCCAAATCAGTCCACAGACATAGTGTTACTGTGCAGTAACTAATCGGGTGTAAATTTGATATCTGCATTATGCAGGTATCAAAGTTACACCCAAGGTGGCATAATTCGCCATAGTCACTGTGTAGTACAGGTGTGCGTGTGTAGACGTGTACCTGTACTGTGCAGTAATTTAGGTTACTGTGCAGTAAATGTGCACATGTAGACATTCCCTTAATGCATAAGATGAAGGTAAAAGAAAGCAGCTATGTCGGGGTGGGGGGAGAAACACTTAATGAGCCCAAAAGATAACACACCTTGTTAATCTTCTGACATATGGTAAACGCTATTTGGTGGAGTTACAAAGTTGATTTGATGTTACCACAATACAGCCAATGTGTGGTTGGCTGAATTAGGATAATAATAAACTTAGAATAATGATGGAATCAGCTTCCGTATAATTGCTTAATGTGAAAGTTCTCTCATTGCTTAACAGTACATGTCTTCTCCATGCATGTCTAGGAAATCTAACACAGGTTCATGTAGCTTTTAAAAGGATTTAGGATGTATTTCAGCTCTCAATCACAATCTAAATGTTGAGCTGCGCATGTTGACTGTGTCACAAATCAGACCACCTATTTAACTACCTAAATATAGATTTAGCTGCCTAAGCAGATATCCAAGTTCAAATACTTTAATGATAACAGCATCTAACTTTGGCTAATTTTGTCAACAGCTAACCACTGCCTGAATTCTGGTGACACAGCTTTTGGAACTGAATGGGCTGGGACTCTTCATTTCTGCTTGGGTAGAAAATGGTTTGAATACCACAAATCTCTGAAAGAATATATCTATTTTTAAAGGTCTCGGGATTAATATGTATTTTGATTGTCAGGAAAAGACAGATCAAACATTCATGGTATGCTATAATGCCAGCCAACCCTTTTTTTGGTCTAGTCTAGTTAAAGATACCATGCAGCAGCCAAATCAACCTCTGGAACAGAAGATGGTCCTAGAATAAGCAAATAGGGATTAGAGATATTAAAATGGACTTCAGTGAGGGTATCAATATTACCTATACTGCCATACATTTTGCCATTCATAAATAATGACAGGTGCTTTATTTGTCTTCATAACCTCAAAAATTTAAAGACGTCTTACTTCATTTACAATAAGTTATATTCAGTAATATCTGAAATAAGCACATTAAATGGGGAAATTGAGAAAAAATAGTTTTGCTAAGGTTAAAAAAGTATTTTTAAAGGGTCCACAGAGTTTTCAATAGTGTAGAAAACTCTTTTCAAATAATGCAAAGTTTCAAAGTGAATCTGTTAATGAGTTGCACCTAGTTTGTGTCAGAACTATAACCCTTTGTGCATGTAAGCCTGATTTTAATGCAAACGCATGAACTGGATCAGGTTTGCTTGGAAGTTTAATGGACCCCAGCACATTGTTTTATAAATCTGCTTTCTTTGTAGTCTGTAATGAAACCAGTTAGTGAGAATAACTTGTATGGCTCTGAGATCTATTGTGAACATTTTATATAGCTTGTGATACCAAACTGGGGCTGTGATCCTACAAACCATTATGCAAATACTTGATGCAGGTGAATGGACTATTAATGCATGAAAAGATTATTACATGGACTGTTCCAGATTTAAGTCATGAGATTGTTTGAGAGTAATGCACATTTTGGTCACAAATCTGAGAGATCCTAAAAATCCACTATTCCCACTGTCTTCGTTGGCAGTGACAGGAACTCAAGTTTATTTAATGATCATACTGTCTGTTATATAACACTTTTCATACAGAACCATCATCTGGTCAACCCAAGACTGGAATTCAGCTTTTCTTCCCTCAGCATGCACCTCTCCAGAGGTTTCGCTCCTTAGCAGTTCACACACAAGCTTCTGTAGAGATTACTGCCAAACTATTTAGTATGCCTCAGATATATAGAAAATGCCTTTTTCTTCCAAGTAGTATACCTAAAACATACAAATATAGGGAAGGATTTAACTTGAACTAAATTGAAAGATTTTTCCCCCCTAAGAACTTGTTAGCTTAATTTGGGTTCAGATATTTTACAGCTCACACTATACTAATTTAAAACACATTTATAAAACAAATCTCTGCTAAACTTTCACTATAAGATAGCTAGTAAAGGGATATAAATACAAAGTTGGCCAAAGACTGCAAACAAAATAAATGAATGGCACATGAGCACCAAGGCCAGCAGGAGGAGATGCACTTGCTTATTTGCCTTCTAAATTTATTAGATCTCTCTGAGATGTTAAGGGTTTTTCTCTCATCTGCTTTGATGCTCCTCCTTTATCTTTGTTACAATAGAGAAGAAAAACATTATGGGTGCTAACAGAAATTGGAGGTTGTATATCACATTGCTCAAAGTTGGGAATGCATTTTTCCCTAGTCTTCTGACACTGGACATTTCCTGAAGTTACTTTTGTCTTTGCCTTCTAGAAGACTTTTCAGATACTTGTAATTTTTAAAGAGAAAACGTGCACTGCCTATTCTTCTCGGAGCTGTGCCTGAGGTCCCCTTAGTCCTTTATCTCATCCATCCCCAACCTCATCATGAGTAATCCCTAAGGCATGGGTTAGGGAGTGTGGAGTCTTCACCGTTTCTACATAGATGCCTGAGGATCAAGAGGAGAATCAGGCACCATCTCTATGGTGAGGTACCAAGGTTCATATGACTGCTCAGGTCTTATAATAAGGTTAACATGAGTCAGGTGACCAAAAATTACCATCTTACATGGTAATGTGGAGCAGTATAAGGTACTTCCATAGTAACAAACAGCCTTCAGCCTGTTTATAATGTGTTCCTTTATTGATGGGATTTTTTTTCCACCGATTTCAATGGAAGCAAGATCAGGACTTCAAATGAGGATCCAGTCCTTCATACGAAGTTTGAGTCTCATACACAGAGGTAACCAGTCAATTTTAATGTAGATTTTGAATGCAGCTCCCTGAGAACAATGATTAAATGTCCATATGCTTGTACCAGCAGTTTATAGAAGATACAGTGAGTACAATAAACAAATTCAAGTCTTTCATACCTTAAAATACTGGTTTTCAATGCACATAGATCGAAAAGCAATCATTTGGAAAGAAAAATGCTTTTATTTCTGTGTTAATTATACTTTGGTATGAGCACATGTGTCTTTTCAGGTTTAAAATTTCTCACTGAAGCAGAGATAGCATATGACTTACATTAGGTGACCAACTCTGTAACCCATAAAGTGCATGTTTGAAGCAAACAGTTCACAAATGTCTTCACAAGACAACCCAGAGAGTAAAGGCCAGGTACACAGCTTGAGTAAGTTGGCATATTTCCATTGACTTCAATTCAGTGGTGCCAGGTTATAGTATTTAATGATCTTGCCCTTAAGAACATTCAGCCAATTATCTGAAGAAATCAGATTCAATTTACTGACGATTTCTGAGCAAAAATAAGCGCTCAATTCATCACGAATATTGCTCACAATTAATGTGTCAATGAGCTATATTGAAGAATATGCTGTGTGTCTTGTATCTGCAAAGCCAAAAATGCTCTCATATGCCAGTACCTCGTATGGGTGCGTCTAGAAAATGTTAGCTACCACTTCTGGGTAAACAGATGTTCTCTTCTGCTAAAACAGCAGGAAGCCTCTCCTATGGCTGCCTTCATCTGGAAAGATTTCTTCCGTGGGATTTTCATTTACAGAGTCTCTAGGGTACCCTTTCTGCCTACTTTTCCCATTAAAATAAGAAGATTCCTTGTTTATGAACATGAAGACCAGAAAATACCTTTAAAATTGAGACCTCAGTTCAGAGCTAGAGACATGGAAGTAAGAATAGTATCAAACTTTCATATGCCTTCTGCCTGGCTATTTCTATATGTTTTAATAAAGTCAAATATAACATATACTTCCTGGCTTTGTTTCTTGGTTATGGCAATTCCTTTTTTTTGTAATTCTATAACCTAGGCTGCTTGTAGACCATGTGGATCTCAAAAAATAATTAATATGCATTATATAAAAGAAAAATGATTGTACAATATTTCTTCCTGGAAAGGCAATTTGACACTGATTGGAAGAGGAATTAGAGAACATGTCATAATTTTAAAAAATTATTTAACATGTATAATTTTTCTTTTAGAAAGTCTATTAGTTTTATTTAGTTAACTGTATGCTGTTTTGATTGTGGATTATTTGCTTTAAAGTATAATATTTTGTCATGAGACTTAACATGTGCCAATTTTATCTTGGCATTTATTGAAGCACAATGTTTTCTTTGGAAAATTGAGGTTTCCTGAAATGTGGTTTATTCTGCAAATTAAAAAAGTGTAGAAAGCCACGTTCTTGATTTTCTTGTTGAGAACAGGATCTTATCAGAGTCATGTGTTCATACTGTAAACTAAAAAACTCCACATGTATAGAAAAAATACCTTATTTCATTAGAATATCTCTACACAATATGTTTTAAATATATTTTAATGAAGCAGTTCACATTCCTGAATATTCATTTTATATTTGAATAGATCTTGTCAGACAAATCTATAAATACCACTTATTGTACAAGCCCTGTTTGACCTCTGAATATCTCCGAATGAACATGGTAGGCATCAAGCCATTGGTTGTTCAAGGCAAGTCCTAATTTGATTGACTTCAATGACAGAACATGCCGAAATAAGCAGAATTTCCACTATAGCAGCAACATACTTCTCTAATAAATGCAAACAGAAAACTAACTAAACACCTTAATTGTTTGGGTCCAGTCCTGCTTCTTCTGAAGTCAATGGCAGAACTCCCATTTTCTCCACTTGGTAAAAGAAAGGCCTTCACAATGTAGTTTTCCATTATCACTCTCAGATGTAGTCACATGGAAGTGTAACTCAAGGAAAAATACTTTGTCATTTAAGAGGCTGCTTGAGTTAGGTGGAATGCATACCTGTGCTGCTTTTGCGCAGACCAACAACAATGGCACCTTTCTGGGCCATTTGTTTATGCTAGTTTTTAGGCTACGCTTGTTTAGTATACACTTCATGCTAGTATAAAGAGAGAGCAGACACATGACATGTGTCCTACATTTGGATAACTTATTTGAATCCAGCGTAGAATTACCCAGGAAGAGGTCGGGGTAAGACATGACTAATGCAAGGGTCAGGTGTGCCGAGCAAATGGTTACACCAGAAGTTGGCAGCTGCTGGCTTGTTGGGACACAAAGACATTTTGCTTACGTACGTGCCCTGGGAAGGATGGTGGCGAAAGGGCTGGGTCTGCCTTGCCGCAACAAGGATTGGGATTAGGCCCCTCACACCTCCCCCACCATCTGCCCAGAGGTGCGTGTCCATCCGCTGCTAGCAATGAGCCGGGCTGGGGCTCCACAGACCCCAGTGCAGCTGCTGGCAGCCTCCCGGCTGCTTGCCACAGCCAGCCCAGGCTGCTCACAGCAGGAGTCAGGGAGGCTGCAAGCTGCTGCAACCAAGGTCTGCAGAGCCCTAGCCTAGCTCATTGCTGATGGTGGTACACACATACCTCAGGGCAGATGGTGGGGAAGGGGCTGGGCAGTTGAGGCCACAACAACAATCGGGCCCCTTGAGGTTTCCCCACCACTTGCACCTAGCATACCAACATCTTACAAGCCGCAGTTGGGGTGTTTTTGGCACAGTGCCCAAAATCACTGCTCACCCCTGGACTATACCTTGATAGCTGTCAGCAAAATATTACTCGCTCTCCCCACCTAGTGGCAATGTACTTTAAGTCCAAGCAGCTACCCCTGGATAGACAGCCATTGGTCTGCTCTAGCTCCTAGTAATTTACATCAGTGTACAAAACTGACATAAGTTATACTGGGGAAAATACATCACGAATCTAGGCTGGCTCACAAACAATATTCAGCTTGATTCCGGAGTAAAGTACCTTGTCTGGAAGTCACAAGTGAGAAGTGGGATCTTGTCTTCTGAGGGTCCCATAAATGGCTTTCAAGAATTATCTATCTAGTGATAAAAACCCTAAGTCAAAAACAGCTTGACCTCCAACTGCCACTAACTTTGTAAAAACTGATTTTGTACATAAAAGTTAAATTTACACTGCAGCCTCAGGAATTTTTAGGTCTAAGACATGTATGCAGGCTTATAGAACGTTCTCCTTGTCTACGGGTATATTTCAGAAACCTGAACTTCAAACTCTGACACATTTTCTATATGCCTCTTCTAGACTCCCAAAGCAGCCTCCAGCATTCGTTTAGTACCAGCTTCTAAAGCTATCTTGCAGTGCTGAGCCAATAAACTCCCAATCTTCCTTCTCTTCCATAAGTTCTCTGGTGTCAGCTCACTAAGTAGGATAATCCACCTTTCCACTGGGCCAGTGTGAACTGCCAAAAACATTTCAGTTTTAATTTTGCTTCTATTACTATCTTTGTTTCACTACCAGATTTCAACATATGCTCAGACAGCTCCCCTTGTATCCCAAGAGAATGGCTCTCAGCACGGGTAATGTTCCCACTAGCTAAAGATACCTATAAATAGGATAGGTCTGCCCTCTGTTCACCCTGTATTGGGCTCTGTAAGCTATCTGTTTCAGTATCAGAAACTCTATCGGAAGAAATGCTCAGATTTTCCTGCACCCTATGCTGGGAATCTGTACACTTCATACTAGATGTTATAGGTGGCAAAACCTGCACTGAACATCTATCATACCCATCTTGCCCTAATCTATGTATCCCCCCTATCCACATTGCAAGAGCAGGATCTTCAGATTCATGAAGGTGCCTCCTTGGAACTAAAGGAAAAAGTTCACTCCAAGCTACTCAGAGTCTCCTCAACAAAAATAATTCTGAGGAATTTGGAAGATGCCTTTCTCTTCTGCCTCTAAGGAGCTAAAGCAAGACCACTCCCATTCTTGATTCCACAATGCAGACATATAGAAATCACTAGGGGTGTGCAAAAAGGGCCTTATTCAATTCGAGTTGAGCCTGAATAGAGGACAGTGATTCGATTAATTGATTCGGATCACTGCCCCAGTTTGATTCAGCTGAATCTGAATCTGAAGATTCGATGCTGATTCAGAGAATCAACGATTTGGCCATAGACACAGCTTTAAAAGTTTTTTCTATATACCTCGAGGTACCAGGCGCGGCTCATGAACACTGTGATGGTGGGGCAGATGGAGCATCCCACAGGAGTCCGGGGGGCCCTCCATGTGCTTGGTGGCAAACCTGGAAGTGGACCGGAAGTACTTCTGTTCCACTTCTGGGTTCACCACCAAGCACTCAGGGGAACCCCCTGTGCCACCTTGACTTGGAAATCAGCCACAGGGGGACCCTGGAGGCCCAGCAGACACCAGCCGCCAAGGCAGGGGTGGGCAGGGGGCCCCCTGCGTGCTCTCCAACAGACCTGGACATGGACTGGAAGTGCTTCTGGTCCACTTCTGGGTCTGTTGCTGAGCACGATGGGGAACTCCTGATGCTCCCATGGGACACTCCATCCATCCGAGCATCTCAGCATTCATGAGCTGCCTGGTACCTTGAGGTATGTAGAAAAAACTCTTAAAGCTGTGTCTGTGTCCAAATCATCAAATCTTTCTGAATCTCTCCAAATCAATTTGGAGGGTTCTGATTCAATTCAAAGAGATTAAAGAGTCTCTTGGCTTCAGAGATTTGGCTGCTGAATCAGTGCAGCGACTGAAGCTTTGCACAGACCTAAAAATCATTTCTGTGTATATGTGTATGTAATGGGTTATGTCTTACACCAAAAGGCATGTAAAAACAGGGCTGGGGACAGACAGTCAAAAAGCCTGAGTCTGAACTGTTTAAATCTTTGCAGGTTAGTCTAACCTGGCTAGGCTGAATCAGTTTGTAACTGCACAGACATCCCCTCTGGACTGAAAAAATACAGGCACATGCCTGCAGAGGCTCAGGATAGAAGCCGGGGGGTGCAGGAGAAGCCTTCCCTTCCATAGGGTTGAGCAGACCTTGGCAGGGTGCTCTTATTATACTCAACCCTCCTGAGCAGCCCAGCAGAGAATGTTTATTACCCCTAACTCAGTGTTTATCAACCTATTAAGAAAACAAAGCCTCTCTCCATTAGTTCAACCTTTTCTTACCAGATTTTCCAAAAAAGGATGTTAAGCTACCTGTTGATTAGGTTCAAAAAGTCTGTCTGCCTTTTCGTCTCCCACAGCACAGACTGTAGCCAGCATGTGGTCTGCTAGCTAATGCTGAGAGGTGTCTGTGTAAAGCAGAGGGGTGGGGGGAATAATCCCTGCTTAGCAGAGAGAAGCCAGGCAGAAGCTCTGTGCCTGCAAATCTCTGCCGGAGCTGTAGCCAGGGAGCAGAAGGGAGGGGCCAGATATTGGGGGTATCTGGTTCATCTTAAACCAGCAAGGGATCTGGGACAGATATTGCATAAACTGGTTTGACCCAAATCAGTTAAGTCTTATACTACATTCAACCAGGTTTATCTCAAACCAGTTTCAGCCATTTTCAAACTGGCTTATGTGCACTGAACATTGGTTCTATTACAGTTTTAAACCAGTTTCTGATCACGCAAACCAGTTTATGTGAAATGTCTGACCTTAGCCCAGCAGAGTGGGGAAACATCTGTGGGAAACACCACAAAGTCACTATTTGAAGAGACTTTTCACAAGTATTTCAGCTGTTGGTTGTAGATACACATAGGGATTGCGAGTTGTTCCTTAACAGCTTGCATGGTTCTCTCTCATTCTCTCAGAAGTTTAACCCTGTATAAAACCATAAAAAAAAGAAAAGATCCAGGAAAGACTGAAATTATGTCAGCAGATGGGGTGGGCTGAAGTGCAAGAAACAGGGGAAGACAGAGTTATGCATAGTGCTACCACAGCATTCTCCACTTCATGTGTTGCAGTTCTTTGTACACCAGTTTTAAAGTTACATTTCTAAGTTAGAGTGACCTGGACATCTCTTACTTCACACAACATAAAATTTTCACTGGGTTCAATTCAGCATAACACAAATAACAGCAACTTTCATTGTCACACTCCACTAGAAAAATCACCCACCTAGACATGTTGTGGGTATTCCCCTAATTTATAAAGAAACAAGAAGCTTCAACCAACCTGTTTAGGGGTCTCTGCTGAGAGGTGTCATGGTTATACACTGGAAAAGCCTCATTTTAACCCATTAAACTGAGGTAATTCTGTTGGTTGCACTGGGGATGCTCCTCATTGCTGTGGGTGTGGGATATGAAAGCAATCTGCCATGTCATTGGCTCAAATTGTGCTGGAACAGATGGGCATTTAAAAGATTTTCTAGGATTTAATTGCAGTGATTGCAGTTACAAGATCTTTTCATTTATCCAAGTCCAACATACTTCTTTTGCTGGTGTCACAGTATGAGGAAGATTCCACCGTTTATCTATAACATAAGCAAATTCCACTCTCCTTACTCACAGAAGTAGCATCATCAGCTTCAAAGCAGTAGTCTCATTAACTTTCATAGGACTGCATATTAGAGTGAGAATAACTGAACCTAGTCCTACATCTAATTCCAGCATTGGTGAGCCACAAAATTTACCCAAAATGTAAAAAAAAAGAAATGAGGAAAAAATTAACTATATTGCTGATGAAACATCAATATGTGATTAAAGTACAAAGGCAATGAATATAAAGTATTCACTAACAGGACAAGTAATAACATCATCCTATGAGAACTTCACAATTAATAACATATATGCGCGTGATATTCCAGCAGAAAGAATTTATTCAATTGATGTTGAAGTTGGTTGATTAAGCACTCAAAAGAAGCTGTCTGTGACAATAAGTTTAATTGTTTTTCACATAAGTTCCCATTTATCATTTTCCAATGTCTTGTTGGAATAATTCTCTGAACTTGCAAGAGGACAAAAACATACATACCACTTCCAAATTAAACCAGCTGGAAAAATCTAGTTCCTCTATGTGCAACTGGTAAAACAGATTATGAATGCTAGAACTGGATCCTAGAATTCATTTGTTTATCTGAGCGCACAACATTTTCCCAGAGCAGTGATATGGGGGGGATACTATCCTATTTGTGGTCTCGCAGGTAAAGAGACAGATAGTGAAATAATTTGAAATAGCCACAGTAGTTAAAATATTAAAAAAGGAGCAGTCATAGATATATTAGGTGACAAGAAAAAAGGGCATAGAACCAGGAGTGAAATTGCTATGTATTCTTTCAACATTTGGCAGCGTGTCATCTAGCATCAAGTTTAGAGCTTGGTGAATAACTTATCCTATACATTTTGCCATTGTTTAAGTTTACAACACATTTTTGCTACCTCAGTTTCCTCATATAACATATCAGACTAGGCTATTTACCTTCCTTGTCAAAGAGCTAGGGTTTAAGAGCACTAATAAGATGCATCAGGGGCATAGGTTGTAGCTATGTTGGTCTAAGGACATAGGCAGACAAGGTTCTTTGGGTAAATCTGGTATCTTTTATTAGACCAACTCAAACAGTTGGAAAAATTCTTCTTTGCAAGCTTTTGAGTACAAATACCTTTCGTCAGGCTGAGGAAGCATCTGCAGCTGCTCTACATGCCATGCCATGACAAGAAATGTAAAACTTGCCAACATATCTCCACTACCCCCACAATAACTATGCCCCACAACAGAACCATCAGCGTTCCTGGATCTTACACCTGCACCTCCAGAAATGTAATACATCTCATCCAGTGCACCAAATACCCTAACGGAAAATAAACAGGAGAAACCAAACAAACAATAACTGTGCACCAGAGTGAACGCACACTGAAAATCTATCAAAGACAAAAATACCCAATTACCTGTGGGGGCACATTTCTCATGAGAAAACCATTCTGTTTCCATCTCTTAGTTCTGATCTTCAAAGGGAATTTACAAAACACCTCTCACGGACAAGCCTACAAACTTCACTTAAGCAGCCTACTGTATACAAAAAATCATGGACTAAATATAGACATTAGATTTACAACACATTATAACCTGCCTGATATCTGACACCCCAGGTAACCTTGTTATGCAAATAGCATAAATACCAGCTTGATGTTAGGTAAATAACATGGAAATAGACTTCTGCCTATTGCTTTTAATCTTATGTATTTTCTTCAGTGTTGCATTGCCTTAAGAAACTCCATTTTGTATTGCTCTGTAGCTTGACATACATGCTCAACCTTTTACTCTTTTGTATGCTGGATGGGTGAGAGTGTGTTCGTGGAAAAGGAAAAAATCAGCTGGTGAGTGGCTGAAGAACGCAGACAGATAAAAGGCTAAACAAGAAGAATCCGCCCCAGAACAGCAAGAGAACAACAGTGATTGACCTTTAAGAAAGAACCCAGTAAAAGCCCAGAGGACAGGGTAAACTGACAAGGCTATAAAAGATGAGGTGAGATATATTGATTTTAGGTCTTGTTCTGCATGTCATCTTGAAGCATTGGTTCATTTGACTAGATGGACCAGCAGGAGCCCAGCTCCTACTCACGATCAACTTAGCTGGCTACTAAATTGATCCGAGCACTGATAAGACTGGTAACGTATACCAGCATAAAACAGGAATTGGGATATGAATGTGATATATATGTGTGTGTGTGTGTGCACACACGTGTGCATGTGTGTGTATATTAAGTGCTTAATCAATAAGCACAGCATCTTGCCTTATCCTCCCTCATAAGGTCTCGCTTGTGATTTGAGCAATTGGCAATTTGTGTAACAACCTCTCTACTATGTACCAGCTATATTCTTATCACTCCACTTGTCTCTCACCCATTGACTGTTTCAATTTGCATTTTCACTGACTGGCTTTCCCCCATGCATACTGGCCTTTGGCTTATTTTCTATTCCATCCAGGAAAAACACAGACCCACTGCAGTTGGTTCCTCAGCCTGACGAAGGGTGTTTGTACCTGAAAGCTTGCAAAGAAAAAAATTTCCAACTATTTTAGTTGGTCTAATTAAAGATACCAGACTTACCCAAAGAAACTTGTCTGCCAATAAGATGTAAACATTTGTAATTAGTTTAAATCAGTTGATGAATACTTCTTCGTGAAATGCGAACAGTTTGCTGTGTTTACTATTCAAGCTGTTTTGATAGGACTGTTTCTGATGCCTGCTGAACTTAACTTTTGGAAACTCAGGTTTCTCGAATGAATATTCATGATTACAAATTCAAGATGGACTTTTCAGAGACTATCTACAGTACTCATCTAAAAGAGTGCTTTGGCATATGCTCCTTCCAGTGAATTTACTTCTATCACTGACAGGCAGATGATATAAAAGATGTATAAAAAATGTGAAATGGAGTTTCTTTAAAAAAACCCAGCTACTTTTCAGAGGCATTTGTTTTGCAATAATTCTCAAATTTTTCTCAGGGAATATACGGAGGGAAAATATGTAGAAGCATGATCAGCATCAGAAAGTAATTTTACATCTTAATATTGCAGACTGAAAACCAAAACTAAACGGAATTTCTAACTTAAGGTAACATATAGTCACTCTGCTAAAAGGCTTTTTATCTCAGAGACTACATTTTCTTTAGTTTTAAACCATGGGAATTTGTCTTTTCTCACTTGCCAAAGCCACAGAACAGAGCAACCATCAGAAAGTGATTAACACTGTCTGTCTTTTCTGATTAAATTAAACAGTTGTAAGGTATATGTCTAGGGCAGATGTTGAACTTACTAAATGAACCTTGTTTAAGACAATAAGGTTTATATCTTTTACCACATGAATTTGTTAGTCAAGATTTTTTTCTTTCTCGTTCAGTTTTATCTTAATGCTAGTACAAACACAATTACCCTGTGTTCATGGTCATTAGCTCGTATCCATTCAGCATTTCTAAGGCACAAAGAAGGGAGAGCGAACACAAAACTGAAATGTAAATGAGCCAGCTCAAAGCAAATGTGAATGAAATTGCTGAGCTCCTTATCCATGTAAAAAACAGAGTTCCCTGGAAGTGGCTTATCACAGGAGGGACACAGATATGTCAAACTGAGACGGTACCTGGAAACACCAGGTTTTGTATCGGCAGGCAGTGCCATCAGTTCTTTGGAGGAGAAAGCAAAAAGGCCACCATGAGGATTTGCATCCTGGCAAAGTGAGCAGTGTCTGAAGTAAAGACTGAATCTCTCTCTGAATGAAAATGGCTCTATAACACACAGCAGCTCCGTAGCCAAGAACTTATCCCGAAGTGCTTGCAA
Source organism: Crocodylus porosus (assembly GCF_001723895.1). Lineage (NCBI taxonomy): Eukaryota > Metazoa > Chordata > Crocodylia > Crocodylidae > Crocodylus > Crocodylus porosus. The sequence goes on along the minus strand of NW_017728915.1, from coordinate 31,144,897 downwards.
TGAATACACTTAGTTGTTAGAAATACTTTTGGTCAGTTATAACTACCTTTGCCTTACCGGGAGAGAATCTCCCAATTATGAAGCTCTGTGGTCATCTTGCCTGTCCATCTTTCCCATAAGCTATGGATTTTGCAGAACAATAATGGCTTGTTTTGACAAATAATATATCTACCCATCAGCCTTCAGGGATCTCTTCCAAGCTCTACTGGGAACAATGAAAATACTCCCACTGACTTCTCTGATCCCTAAAAGGCACTCACTGCACACTATTTGGCCCCTGACCTCAGAATACTTTAAATGATTTTTCAAATCAAGTGAAAAAAATGAAATAACTTAAAAGAGATTAAACTTGCTACACTATTGCTATGTAAAGCTACCAAGCAAGAGAGATTAACAGGATTTACAGTAATAACCAAGGAGCTATGATGCTGTTTAGTAGTCTAAAGTGCATGGAGTTTTATGTGGAAAACCAAATAAAAATGGAAGAAGAGGATTACACAACCCAAACAAAATCTAATCCACTTTATTTGGCATTTTCAACAAAATGAAAGGAGAAAAAGGATTTTCCATCATGTATGCTATAATAATCTCTGTGGATGAGAAACGTAGTACCACCCATATGTATGCAACAAGAGTGACTGGCAAGACCCTAGACAAAAATAAAAATCTCAGTGCCCAGTGCTGTAAGTGGTATGCAGGGTGGTTCAATGGACATGGTTGAAGACAGTGCTAGCATATGTTGAATCACTACTGTCTCCAGTTAGTCATCAGACACATTAATTCAACCCTACCTGTCTAAATGTCAGTCACTGATATTATCTTTGCATATAAAGTGCCTGAGCAGTCAATACATGCTCCTCAGTTCCATTTAAATAATCAAATGCACTTTCCATCACACAGTGTTAGATATATGAATGCAACTGTGCAAGCCAAAACTGCATGCACATATACTGTTTGAACATCTGGTAAGCCATTAACAGCAGTAAGCACTGAAGTCACTTTTTTGTCACTTTTTGGGGTGTAATTTAGCATTTCTCCTTAGATGTCCATTAAATTAATGTCGCATGGTGGCTGCCATGAGAATATAATTCATTACAATGTGTGAGTGAAGCAATTCAGCTTGTTTCTTTATGCAACAAATGGCATAACGTGTTTATTTTCAAGCAATGCCATCATACATGGTTACAGCAGGTCATTCTGTTAATGGTGCATTGCTATGGAATTGCTAGGATTGTCATACAGGCAAAGATGGCAATAATTTGCATCATGATGTTAACTCGTTGTGCTGGACAATGATATTGTTCTTCTGTGCTAATTCTTAACTCTGTTTCTTAGGAGGGATCAGCTTGGACAGTAGATGTAAGTTGTAAGTTAGTTTTATGCATCTTATAAGGAGGTGTCCCTCAATAACATCAACAATATGCCCCTGTTGTGTCTAAATATAAGAGCTTGGGGTCATGTTCAGGTGTGGTGGAAAACAGCATGTGGCCAGAGCCCTGGTTGTATTCCAACAATTCATGTCCTGAGCCACATTCTGACATTTTCTTCCCACCAGACTATTACATCCCTTAGGACAGGAGAGAGGAATAGCATGGGGATGGCTAAGGAGATGGCCATTACAACCTGACAGCCTAGAAGTCATCACAGTTGTGTTGTTTAGAGCAGTCTTAAGTTTTGAGGCTGCTTTGAATTATAAGGACCCCCGGTTGGCCCCAGCACTAAGGAGCACAGTGCCGTAATGCTGGCTTTGCCCTTAACATTGACTTTACCAAGTGGAGGTCTGGTGCAGCGGAGGGCCCAGATCAAGGTTTTTGCAGGCATTTATCAGATCCATAACAACTTCTGAACAATTTCCATTAGGCTGCTTACCTCTAAATGCTAGAAACATAAAACTTGTGTATGCTAATAGATGGATCCAATGGGATGCCTTGATTAAAACACGAGGCTGGCTTACACTCACATATACTCATAAATTAAAAGAGATGGTTTGAAAAAATGTTTAAGTAATATTGATATTGGTTTATATAATCTGATAAATAAGGAGTGCCCCAAAGAAGCCATTTAAAAGAAAATGAAAGTTTTGCAGTCTTTGTCAGAATTGGATGTTTCTTTGCCTGGCTTCTAGAAGTTATGGGCTCCAGTTTATTTGCTAAGTATGCATTTTTCTTTCATCCCATATAAGCACATTGAAGTATGCTGTGGTCAAAGATCATCCTGGCTCTTAAACTGCTTCTTTTTTCTTGAGGGACATACATTTGGAATTGAAGGAATAGAATTCCATTATCTGCACCTTGGTGAGACATGAAATATAATCCAAATCCTCTTATTCAATTAATATGGCTTACTTTAAAACAATGAAGTCTTTTTGTCCTAAGTGGAGGGTTTTTTTTGGGGGGGGAGGGGTTAAAAAAAATGTTCATACTTTAGTTTGGTCCTTTTTTAAAGCTGCTAAGTGACTCAGCAAATTTCAGCACAAAGATCTGTAGCTGCAGAAGCTTCATGCAAAGTACTGAATCTCCATTTATATTACTTTTAGATAAAGCTTCAGCAATGCTCTTAGAAGACTAAGAAATGCAGCTCTCATGAATTTCTCCTCTTGCTAGCAACGATTTAAAATGGGATGCCAAGAGACATTGAGTTTAAATGCTTATGGTCTCGTTGCAGTAGCATTAAATATGTTCCATATAACCAGAATTCATATTATATTACCTTTGTTTTTGACTTAGTTATTATGCTTCCATAACACTTATATATTATTCCAGGCACAGATCATCTCCCCTCGCTGGCTGATCTTTGAGCCTGAGCCAGGCAGGGGTTCTCATTGAGATTCTTGTTTGCACTGTAGAACGGAGCAGTTCTGGTCGCTCAGAGTGAAGATTTTCCAGATATGCCCTCAAATAACAGGTACAGAGATGTCAAATATCAATGTCTCATCTGAAGCATATGCCTGTTGCTGTAAGAGTGGCCAGAAGAGTGGCCATATACAGTACCCCAACGGGAAAATATGATCCCCAGAAATTATATATTATATATATCTTGAGCTCCATATACTGACTCTTCATTAGCTATTTACTTATAACCAGGTGATGACAACTTGTATACCACTGATGGCAAGGTGGCAAACGCAAACCCTATACATCGGTTCCCTTTCATTTGAATTTGCATATATAACCAACCATCCTCACTATGACTCAGAGTGGTGTTGCATGTTCACTTGCACCAGTTGCAAACACTTGAATGTTGTAATCTATTAAAATTAGTATGTGTTAGAAGATAACCCTCATCTGGAAGGGAACAATTTAGCAAGGACAGGAGGGAGTTTAACACATGCTTGAATGTCCATCTGCTCATGTTTTAATTGTACTTAGTAAGTTTTAAGTTGAATGTATGATTCCACCCTCGGTGAGCATTTACCCTAAGTGCAAGGCACGTTCCTCACTTACGACTACCAGCTACATGAGGAGGCCTGAGAAGATGGCTTGGTACTGCTCATAGCAAGGTAGTCTGTACAAAGAGCAGGGACGAACCCCAAGGAATCACAGAATCATAGAAAATGAGGGTTGGAAGGAACCTCAGAAGGTCATCTAGTCCAACTCCCTGCTCAAGGCAGGACCATCCGCAACTATATAATCTAAGCCAAGGTTTGGACTAGTTGGGTCTTAAAAACCACCAAGGATGGAGATTCCACTACCGCTCTGGGTAACCTGTTCCAGTGTTTTACTACCCTCCTAGTGAGAAAGTTTCTTCTAATATCTAACCTAAACTTCCCTTCCTGCAACTTGAGACCATTGCTCCTTGTTCTATAATCTGCCACCAGTCCAGCTCCATCCTCTTTGAAGGAACCCCTCTGCAGGTAGTTAAAGGCTGCTATTAAATCCCTTCTCAGTCTCCTCTTCTCCAAAGTAAATAAGCCCAGTTCCCTCAGCCTCTCCTAAGAAGCCATGTGCCCCAGCCCCCTCACCAATTGTGTTGCCCTCCACCAGACTTTCTCCAGTTTGTTCACATCCTTTCTATAGTTGGGGGCACAAAACTGGACACAGGACTCCAAATGGGGGTACACCAGTCTTGAATAGAGGGGAATAATCACTTCTCTTGATCTGCTGGCAACACTTCTACCAATGTGGCCCAGGATGCTGTTAGCTGGACTTCCTTAGCTTGCTGCAACAATGTTGTAGGATACCATATCAAAAGCTTTGCTATATTCAAGGTATACCACATCCACTGGTCTCCCTATGGATCCAGAGCCAGGCATCTCATTGTAGAAGGCAATCAGGTTGGTCAGGCATGACTTGCCCTTGGTGAATCCATGCTGACTGTTCCTAATTACCTTCTTCTCCTCCAAATGTTTAGAAATGGATTTTTTTAGGACCTGCTCCATGATTTTTCCAGGGACTGAGGAGCATTACAGAAACAGTTTATACATGGACAAAAGGAGGCTGTGAGGAGCAAACCAGTTAAAAGGTAGAAGCAAGAGTTTGCAGAAGAAAGAAGAACAGAAGTGGTGCCTGGGAGAAGTATGTTGTATTACTGCTGGCAGTAACAGCACAAAAATTATATCTTAAAACCCAAATATAGAATTTGTGCCCAAGAGCTACAGACACCTTACCTTCTCTTCTATACAATGCATACATCCAAATGGAAATTTTTCCATGTAAAAAAATAGCTGGAATTTCAATACGTTGAAATAGTGGCAAAGCTGTTTCATGATGATATCTTAGAGTCCCAGGGATGCAAAGGACTGTAGAGGATATTTTTTATTTGAGATCTAACCTGATTATTCAGCTGAGTACTCCTACTTCAAGTTTTTCTTGGAACCTTCAATGGTTGAATGTATTCACCCAGAAATAATCCACCACAAGGGAGTCTGGACATAGTCATACCAAATAGACAGACTTTATGCACTTATGGAGCTTCCAAGTGATAATCAGAAGTTATTTAGCCCTTGAACTGGCTTTACGGTAAGGCTGTTATGTTGGAAAATAGCTGTCAAGTAAGAGAATGTCAAGTTTAACACTTCACTTCATTCACATGCATGTGATCGAAGGGCAGGCTTGAAAATGAAGGGCCAAATGTTCTGCTAATATAAATCAGTCCTGCTTCACTGAGATCAGTGGTGCTATTTCTGTTCATACGGATAAAAGATTTGAGGAGCAATCCATGTAGATGCCAAAGCTCCTGGATTTTTAGAGCATTGGGCCGGATAGGGGCAAATTCAATTCAACTTTGAAAACAGAAGACAGCACTTGTGTTCTGGGAGCGGGTGCTAAGCAGGAAGGAGCTGATGCGGGTGTCATGGATTAACCACCAATTAGTCTATGGTGCAATACAGGAATAAAAAGAAAAGGGAAAGGGTGAGGCTATAAATGCACAGAGGTGATCTTGTCACTGTGCATGAGACCTGCTACATCACCCTCGGGAAGCAACAGGTGGTAATGTCAAAGCGGTGCCACAGGGCACATCAGCAGGACGAAGGGTCCTCTGTGAGTTCGTGTGCAGTAACTGTAGGAGAACTCTTCCCCAGACTTGGCAAAAATCAGACCTGTCCTTTGTTTTCAAATGGTGCAGCCGAGCTACTGTGGATTAATGATAGTTCAAATGATTGCTTCCTCCAAATGTTTTTATAACTCTTTTCTGATATTTTGTGCACTAGTAAACCACTCCTGCCCCATGCAATGCTTTTAAAATATATTTTTAAATGCCTGTATGAACCAATGAATTCTGGGGAAACACTGTAATGCTTTCCTTGACCTAACCTTTACACAGACACTTAATTTTTTTTTTTGCCATGCCTAGACAGAAATCCCAACATCTAACATCAACACACAATTAGCAGCCTTTGTAATTAATCAGGGCAGAAAATTGGAGACAAGGGCCCAACACAGGCTTCTCTCCATCTTCATGTCTGCTTTGCAAATGTATAAACTTTTCCTCTCTCCTTTGGGCAGTTTACACAAGGGCTCTTGCACAACTCAAAGATGACAATTCCTATTGTAGTAGGTCATGCAGAGGTCTGTCAGTCTTTGAAACCTTGTTATTATTAATGCTCGGAGACAGGAAATAATAATGAAGTTTGATTTCCTTTGGTCCCCATGGAAGTAGACGTACATAGTTCTTCTCTCAAAATACACTCTCACTATTTTGTTTATTCAACATTTTTGTTTTAACACCACAAACATAGATAGAAAGTATAAAAGAAAGCAGTAGCAATGAGGCTCCTAAATAGTTCTTCCTTATGGTGTAATATAAATACTTAAACAAAAGACTCATTCCAGCTATGGCACTGAAGGCTTTCTCTTTATGTAGCTTCAGATAACCCTAACATGTTTAATATGATGCCATTTCAAACCCACAAAATGGAAAATCAAAGATCCTATTTAAAAATCCTTTGGAGTCTTGGTATGATTATACGTAAGTATTTTATAGCTCATCTGGGACAAGGTATGAAACAAAAGGCACATTTGTTTTTTTTTTCCCCTCACCACATTCATTAGAAGACATCACCATTCATACAGTAACAAGAGCTATGATGTCTGATAATTAAAAAGCCAATTAGAAAAAAATGAAACGATTTTCATTTGTGGCCGTTCCCAGAACTTAAATAATTTGCAATACAGTAAATGTTACTTTAATGAAAAGTAACATCTAAATAAATACTGTGTTTAAAGGTATTTCATACCACTTCTGATCACTAATGTTCACGATTAGCCACTGCTAATCAATGTGGTTAAAGAGCTAAAAAAGTGTTCCTGTATATTTTTTATTCCAGTCAAAGAAGGGAGAGAACAATATGCTATTAAAATACGGTATGATTAGGTTTCAATGACTTGTAAAATTGCAATGTAAAGATAAATTGCTTAGACTGGAAATTAAACTTGCTTAGAGTCTAGTTTGTATGGTAATCAAGGCGCATTTTATTATTTCCATTTTAAAATATGGAATTAATGTGCTTTTTAGTTTGATAGCTAGAGGATTTTCCATGTGGCTGGTCCTATTCCACAGATTTGGCTCTAAGCTGGGATCAGAAGAAAAAAACATAATCATCCATAAGAATTAATTACAGCTTTAGTGGATAAGCTAACTTTAAAAGATACAGGCAAATCTGTACTCATCAAATAGTGATTTCTTTAGAGCTTCTTTGTTGATTATCTTTGTTGTGGGAAAGTATGAGAGACATTTCAGGAATGACAACCTGATTGCTAAGATAAGTACCAGAAAAGATGTGACCATGTCATTGATATTGATGGGAAAATCTAACTTGGGGTTTCATGGGGATTGACTAGGGCCAGCTAAACTCCATGTGTGAGGATTAGGCTTGTCAATGGGAAGTACAGGGACTGGTCAGTACAGTTCGCTCAGTTTGATTATTTACAGTATAAAGGGACAAGGGAATGCAAAAAATACAGATTTGCGGTCCTGACCAAATGAAGTGACATTTTTACCTAATGTACCATTTTGTCTGTCAATGTAACATAATAGCTATAATGATGAAGTGATTGCTTTCTGGCAGAAATTAACTTGCATTTAAAAAATGAGACTGATACCTCAAAAGCAAGAAATCAGCATTAAAATCATATTCTCTTTAAGACAGTAAATTTTGTCTTTTATAGTGAGCCTCTGAGCCAATTCTGAACTAAGAACGAAAAACTTAGTATTGTAAGCTGAGGGTCTCATGTAATCACCAGGCTCCAGAAGCTGGGGCTATAAGAAAATCCCCCACATGGCATGAAGCTTGAAATAAAGATGGCAACCTTGAGTCTGATTAACAATGAAGAACTTCCAAAAGTCAGAGGCAAGTTTGCAATATCCCTATAGCATTACACAGGGGAGAAAATACCCTTTTTTTTTTTTGGCTCTTTACCCCCCACCAGTCTTGCCTACCTGGTTTGCTGCTTTTGGTATGGTAGAAGAAATGGGTTCTGTTGGACCACGGTTCTCAGAAGGGAGGCCCAGAACTGGTAGCCTAAGACTTAAGTCATTGTGCCCCTGTAATTCTGGGCTGGGAGCTGGAGACACCTCCAAACTTGGCTTTTCATAGTAACAGTAGCTTCCCTGAGACTGCTCAAAATCTGGTCAGTGTTGCATGTAGAGGTTCCAGCCCTTATATACCTTACCCAGTACTGTAGCAAGGGGCCTCAGGGGAGGAGCAGGGTGACTGCCCTGGGCACCAAAGTGAAGGGGCACCAACAGGTGCTGCCTAGCTGGGGCAGGGCGCAGGACAGAGCAGCGAGCGGCTCATTTGGGGGGCGTGGGAACAAGGCAGAGGGTGGCTTCTGCCACTACATCCAGTCCCGGGCAAGCATGGGGTGGGAGGGCGTGCTCCCCGCAGATCTGTGTGTGAGGTGAGGATAGGCTGTAGGGTGGCCATCATAGAGGATATTCCGGTTTTCGGCTACTCTGTCCTCTATTGATACAAAACCTCACGCCTTTATGCCCTCTAGTTTTCTCTTCAAGGCTTGACGAGAAAACTAGAGGCTCTAAGCTGGGATCTAAACTAGAGGACATAAAGGCATTGGGTTTCATATCAATAGAGGACAGAGGACAACTGGACTCTAGTCGACTGCCACTGTGGGCTTGCCCCAGGCATCAAACTTCATTGCTACAGCACTGAGCTTACCTAGCACTGTTGGAAGCTGAGCTGCGCTTTTAGAGCCCCTTCATGCCACTCCATCTCTTACCCAGTGTGAAGGGGACAAAGCGGGGAAGAAAATCTCACTCTCAGTCTAGCCTTAGAATCTGTGTATAAAGAACCTTGTGCTATGGTGTGGATTTGTTTCCGAAGTGCTACCCTTTCTGGTTAATCAAGTGTAGACTAAAACTTCTTTGTTTCGCAGGTGATGTTACCAATATATTTTATTACGCCTCTGAAACTTATAATTATTTAGATGCCATTAAGATGTCTGCAAGGGGAAGGATCGTCTGCACAGCTGTGTGTGTTTATTTAGAAAACTTGTTTCCCTCCAGGAACTGGCTCCACTTGATAGTTATAATTGTTCACAAGTGGCAGCATGACACTGGTAGATTTTAAATCTCAAAACGTTTTTAATTCACCTTATTAAAAGACTGAAGCATAAACAAAATCCCTCATTTCCCTATAAATAGTTTGAGCGCCCAAAGGGCCTGGAGCTTCTGTAGTATGCAGCTACAGAAAATCTGAAAGGAGAATTTGAGGAAACGGGCAAGAATTTTCTGCTTACGCTGAATCCTTCTGCTCTCATGGAGGAAAAATTCCTACTTTAAGCAAACTGGATTAATACATTTAAGTATTTACTTGCTTAGTTTTATAAGACCACATCCTTGGGTGCCAGAAATCCAGTGGCTATAGTTAATGGGATCAGTAAGGTCAATACAATATTGGCCATTTACAGAGGCTGAGGATCTGGATTTCAAACTGAAGCTATGTACATACCAAATACAGAAGAAGAGGTCTTCAATTCAACAAGCTGCTTAGTGGACCTACACCTCTTTTAGGATTCTGCCTAAATTTTCTCAAGTAACTGTTTAATGGTTCTTAATCTGGGGATTACAACAGAGATTTCACATTTAAGGGGTGGTAACCTTTCCTGTATGACTGTATGAGGATAAGACCTATGGATGAGCTCACTCCATACAGTGTTTGAAGAAGCAGAAGCTACACTTTTGCTTGTACTGAAAATTCGTCTTTCCCAAGAACGTTACCTTGAAGAACCTGCCTTCCCTTTCACACCAGAATTTTCAAAAGTGCTCAGCATCTACCACAGAGCTGATATTTTCACAAGAGTTCAGCCCTTCCATCGTAAGTGTCACAATGGACGTTTCCGAGTGCTGAGCACTTTCAAGAGCTGAGGTCTACATGGGACCTGAGTTCTTAAAAATATCCCCTGTAATTTCCTAACACCAAAAAACCCAGCTCTGAGCCAAATTTTGAAAATTTCACTCTAAGTGACTGATTTATACCTGCATTTATCTAGCCACTTAAAAAAAAAAAAATCTTCCTATACATTCTGCTTATTTCTTTTTCAAGAGGAAACTTTTTGAATATAGTAATAATCAGGGCATTTGGTAAACAAGAGGTCAAAACTGCTAAAGGGAACAACTTCCCTGTCCACAGTCAGATGCAAGAGATTGTGTGTAAAGAACAAGATAAAAGAGTAATTTTGAACCTTGCCATTTCTCACAGCACAGTTAAACGTATGGATAACACAATAAATCACAGGTGTGCATCCCAAAGTGCAGGTGAGGAGAATAGGGTTATGATGACAGCTCTTGTATTCAGCGGGCTCTCTGCCCAAGGTGCAATGATTCTTAACTGATAGGTTTTCAATTACTGTTATTATCTGAAATCTGTTGCTTTTAGAAGCCTCCAAAATAGCTTCACCTAACAGAGTGTAGAAGCCATGGTAGAATGCAATGTTACACTGCATCACAACTATCCTTTGAAGGGTAAGCAAATATCTTAGGTATCAAGCTTCTCTCTAACTTTCCAGAAGCCAAGTGCTCTGGTCCATGCTCCTAGAGACACTGCCAAGTTCAGATGGGGAAAGTATGTTACTTTTTCTTTCAGTCCCATCAAAGTGAATGAAACCATCTTTGAATCCAAGACTTACTGGCTAGGGACGGACATTCAGAAAGACCAAGCCTAAATTGATTCAATCTTTGCAGGTTTGTTTAATTTGCAGAGACCGGACTTGTTTGCAAGCGGATAGATATTTCCTTTTCATTCCAGAAATGCAGGCACATGCCTGCAATGGCTCAAACCAGAAACCTGGAGGTGTTAGAGCAGCCCTCCCTTCCCTTCCACAGGGCTGAGATGAGGGTGCCCATGGAGAGCTGAGGGGGTGTGTGGCTAGGCCTGAGTAAGACTGATGAGGGGTTTAAACCCCAAGCTTGGCCTGCAGGGTTTGGAGGGTGGGGGAAGAGGGAGCATGGCCAGACTACTGTGGTAGGGGGAGGAGGAGGAGGAGGGAAGAACTCTGCTAACCCTACAGCTCCCTGACAGCCAGGAGCAATCCCAGCACACAGCCTGGTCCCAGAGGGGAAATCTTTCCCCTCCTCTCTCTTCCCCATGGTCACAGGGCAGGAAGGGGACTGTATGCAAGGCTGCCTGGCTGCAGAGGGGGACTCTTCCCATCACTCCTCCCCCCCCAAGGAGCTTGGAGGGGGGCTCTGTTCAGTGCTGGGGGGGAATCTTCCCCCTCCCCCTCCTCCCTGTCCCATGGCTGCAGGGGGAGGGGGAGGAGGAGGAGGGGGAAGAGTCCCCCCTAGCATTGAACAGAACCCCCCTCCTTGTCCTGTCAGGGCAGGGGGGGAGAAGCGGGGGAAGAGTCCCCCTCTGAGGCTGGGAAGCCTTGCAGAGACCCCCCCCCACCTCACAGTGGCAGGGGGAGGAGGAGGAATCCCCCCAAGTGCTGCACACTCTCACTTCCCCACCCTTAGGAGGAGGAGGAGGAGGAGGAGGAAGAGAAGAGTACTCCCCAGCATGGAACAGAGCCCTGGCATGAACCCATGAAGGTGGAGGGGGAAGGGAGACAGGTTACTTCTTCCCCTTGTCCCTTCTGTCCTGCAGCTGGGGTCTGCCAGCCCCAGGGACCACTGCCACAACCCCCTCCTTTCTGCTCCCTGGCAGACAGGCAGACCCTGGTGGTGAGGGACGAGGGGAAGGAGGGAAGAACTAACCCCATCCCCGCCCAATTTGCCTTAATGAGGCTATGCAGGTCAGTGTCTTGCCATGTCCCAACCCTGCTCAGTCCAGAGAGCAGAGGGGTGGGGCCAGCCCAGCTCTTAGAGCATGCTGGGATGCTGGAGGACTCTGGTTTAACTTAAACCATGAAGGGGTCTGGGACAGACATTGCATAAACTGGTTTGAGCTCAATCAATTAAGTCTGGTACTACATTCAACCAGGTTTAACTCAAACCAAATTTTGGCCATTTTGAAACTGGTTTATGTGCACTGAATGATTGCTCTGTTACAGGTTTAAGTCAGTTTCTGATCACTTAAACTGGTTTATGTGTAATGTCTGTTCCTAGCCATTAAGACTCCCTAAGTCATAAACCAAATTCAGTGGTGATGTTAAACTTTTTATCTGTCTGTCTTTCACTTTAGACTTTCCAGTGTCTAAAGAAGATTAATTAAATGCAATTTACCTGCTAAGGTATCAGAAGAAGGTTTAAAACTATTTAGTTAAAAGCTGTTCCATATTCTAACTTGTACTACCTGCTGGCTTCTTGGCTTACAACTGTTTTCCATAGAGAATAAGACTGTCATGTTGGGCTAATGGGTCATCATTGATCAGACTCGGTAACTCAAAAGTTTGGCTGAGGAAATTTTTAACAGTGAGAAGAAAACCCTGACTGCAGGAAAACAATATTTTCCCCCACAGGGATTGGTTAACTTAAAACATGTTGCTAGACTGTGCCTGGCATACAATAATGGGGCTGTCAGAAACATTACATTACTTACTATTACACTACCCAAGGCATTGTATTTTCATTAAAGTGTTGGATGGCCTATATTCTTGTTTCCTTATGGTTTGCCTGACATGAAGCAGATTTTATTTGGCTAAATAAACCAAACAGGACCATTAAACTACAATGTTCTAACTACTGCATTTCATGTGGCAGACAATTAGATTTGTTTAAAGGCAGAGTCTACCCCATGGGGGGAGAGAAGGAGGCTAAACCGTAGCAGTACCCCTCTATGCTTGGTCAACCTTGCAGGCTCCGCTCTCAATGTGTCCTTTAGAGAAGGGAGTACAGCTGGCACTGATACTAATGTGAAGCAATGGTTCATCCCTTTGGCCCAATTACAGGAGCATGAAGAGTGGCTTATCCCCTTTGAACTGGACAAAGTCAGTTGCCATCTTGGGATGTAACCATTCCTGTTTTTCTGGCACATGCAAGAAAGCTTGAACATGAGATTACAAACTCCTGCAAGATCATTTTAGGCTGGACATAAGGAAAAACTTCTTTACTCTCTGAGCCCCCAAGGCCTGGAACAGACTCCCCCAAGATGTGGTGTAAGCACCTACTCTGGACACCTTTAAGAACCACTTGGATGCCTGTCTTGCTGGGATCCTTTGACCCTAGCTGACTTCCTGCCCCTTGGGCAGGGGGATGGACCTGATGATCTTACGAGGTCCCTTCCAGCCCTAATGTCTATGAATCTATTAATTATTTTTCAAAATTAACTGTAGCAATCTTACACAGAATAGACTTCTCATGCAGAACCTGAGTGCGCCAAGGAGCAGCATGCCAACTGAGTACAACATGCTTGACCTAGCGTTGCCCATGTTGCAGTGGACTAAATGAAAGACTGCAGCACTGACAGGCTGAGATTCTTGAAGGAGTAAAGGTTAGGAGGGTGCATAATAAACAGTCAAAGAGGTTATCAAATCAGAAAACCCCTGCATAGCTGATGTTCAAAGAGATCAAAGTTAGTGTTCAAATGTTAGTATTTAAAATGCCAAAGAAATTGTTCAGAAGCATTGTGAGCACAGTGCTGCCCAGTTAACCCTGTTGATCCCAGTGCAAATCTATGGACCTTTCTGGAAAGGCAATCCCCCCCTCCCCACACATTTTTTTTAAACTGATTTCTCCCACCACACAACAGTGAAGGGTTTGAACATTAATTGACTCTGATTCATCAAGTTTCCCTTGCCTTTTTCTACCCTTTTCACCCCTATACACATTTCCTCAGGCATTTACACATTCACTAGTCTTTCCAATTTACATGAAATGGAAAGCCATCCATAAATAACATATGGGGAAGCATAAACCCATTCATGAATATTCCATAGAAAAGTGCAAAACCACATATAACTAAATCATGCAATGCTTGCCCTGCACTGATAGCCATAAAACATGGCACTAATACCCAATTTATTCACAGTAACCAAAATCAAGAGTGCTCATTTTAAAAAGAGTCAAAGTTTTCTAAGAGAGGGACAAGGATTGTGTTAGGCAGTCTCAATAGTGTTTTTGGAGGCAAAAAAAGGGTAGAAATAATACGGAAGAAATAAAGAAAGAAAAGAATCAGGGCAATAAACTAACAGAAAGGAAAATGAGAACACAGAAGAAAATAGTAGTATAAGATTTAATTACTTTATTTACATTTCATTAAAAAAATGTATTGACTAATTTCACAAAAGGTCTGGGTATAGTACTCTATACTCTTAGCACATGTTATACAATAAACTTTTTTTTTTAAATGCGCACTTCAAGACCTTGTTAAAACAAGTTTAGCAGTCTACAAACAAAAATGCTTTTAACATTACAACACCCAAAGCCACTTTATAGGTCTTGTGGCTAGAATCTCATTCTTGGTGGGGGTTATTCTTTATTTTTTATCCAGTCTGTTTGCATCTTTGTGGTGTCGGCATTATAGACCCATCTTTATAAGACCAGCAAGAAAGAAACAGCAGTAAATCTTGGAAATGTGTTTTCAGTATGTCTATAAACCTAAAACATTTAAATACAAAACAGCCTCCCATGGAAACCAATAGACTGAATCTCACCAAAGGATTGATTAACATATTTTAACTCAGTATTATATAAATAAATACGTGGCTAGAATTTTTGCCCCTCTAGCATTTAACTTTGAAAGTTAAGGGCACTGTAAGACAAAAGAACATTTTATTAGGAGGAAAAAAATGATGGCACATGACCCAGAGATGTATCCATTCATTGCACTACAGGATCAGAGTCAAAACAATTCAAAGGGGAAAAATGTAGTTCACTAATAAAATCGTGCATTTGTATGGAACAGCCACAGGAGGAAAGAGTTAGCTGTTTAAACAATAGCGATAAAGCAGCACAAACAGGACCACCTTCTTGGACACATTAGTGAGTCCCAAACCTGTCCAGGGGTGGAAGAAACCAAGCTAACCATTATTCTGTCTGGTTTCAAGTCACCTTTTAAATGATTAACCTTCCTCTAATGTGAGTGTTTTAATCACCTTTTTCTGGGCTTGATCCAAAAGTCACTCAAGTCAGTGGAGAGACTTGCATTGACCTTTAATGGTTTTCGATCACGCCCTAACTGGTAGTTCTTCCACACTCACTGTATTTCTTTGTGTTGGGCTCAGGTGTTAAATATTTTCGCTCGGCTCTCCCTTTCCCCATTTTGTTTTAAGGCAAGTGGCACTAAGGATCCTTCTCATTAACCTCTTGGGTGAGTGGTAGCTTTCCCTTTCAATATCTGCGTTATAGTATATGACGTGAAGAATGGCAACTTGTCCCCAAAAAGCTTGTCTAACGTATTTCCCAGTTATGAAATTGCTCCAAAAAAATCTCTCTTCTAGCTATACACCTGGGTTTAATAAAATCTCTCTCACTCCAACCCTACTGTAGTTTTAACACCTCCTTTCCCAGGACTCCAGCCAGGTAGGCATTTTGGGCTTCACCGTCCTGGGGCATTCCCTTCGGCTGAGGTCATGGTTCTCTACAGTTAACCGGGATCCTTTGTTACAGATAAACCTGCAGGTTAGTACTGATAAAAGTGCATGATCATCTTGTGTACGGCCCAACCATTTACTGCTTATATCCTGAAACACAAAAACAGACACCCATTGCAAACTCTATCTGCTCACCCCTGACAGCATAACATAGATTTTTAGCTATACGGGCTGGCACAAGAGGGGGAGGAGGGTGGCACATAGACTGCAGCAGATATTCTTGAATTTGTTAAATTCGCCAAATTTTCCTCCAGTTTGTACCCTATATTTATAGATGGCCTATTCTAATAGTCCAGTAAATGTTAGCGGATTGGTTTAATTTAAATTGCTTTGTTTCACGGAGATTTTTGGAACTGGACTGAACCACTTCCCTTGTGGATGTGGAAGACATCAGTTAGTTGGGATTTATGTTCTGGTGAAACATAGCTTCTGGAAGAAAGGATTCCTTTTCTCTTTTGTTCACCATCATGCAATACCGATTGCCACTATCCTGTTTTTCTCTTCACTTTAATTTATGATGGTCTTTACTGAAAAGACCGCTTTGATTTTACATCTTATCTAAGAATCTTAACAAAAATGTATCTGTTATAGCAAACCAGCATTTAATACATTTGGTTGCATCAACCACTATTACTAACACTTTAAGATAAAATTATGATATATTTGGATTATATTTTAAGGTTTTCCCTTATAATGTCTCAGGTCAGAGCTTGTACTCTGTTTCATTGGATCTAATTCCTCGTTTAGCTGGATATGGTGATTGCTCTTTTACTTTGCTGACCAAGCTAGCTGTCATGTCCTTCACCCATCCCATCCCCTTGTTTCCCCCCTCCCCTCCCTTCCCTTCTCTACCCATTGTTTTTCCTAATTTCCACCTATTTACATGCTCACTGACCTCCTGTCACACTTCCAGCTTCTTTCATTCCTTGGAGATCTCAGAACAACAGTGGAGTCTCCCTATGCCTGAAGAAGGGTGATTGCGCCTGAAAGCTTTCAACAAACTTTGTTCCAACTACTCAGTTGGTCTAATAAAAGATATCACATCTACCCAAAGTACGTTGCCTGCCTTTGTCTGCAAAGATTCATTCAACAGTGACTTAGAAACAGGCATTTGGGCCTTCTAGTTAGCAACAGTTCTGCAGCTTGGCCTTGGCCCCTTGAAAATTGTCAAGGCAGGCAAGTTTTTCTATCAGCTTATGACTTGCCTTCAGAACCAGAGAGTATTTCCACCTGTTGACTTCTCTGCCTTTGTTTGGTCCTGCAACTAAATCAAGTCCCTTCAAGAAATGCCTTTCTTTCTTCCTCTTGCTGCCCAAAGATCTCTATGAGTTTTTGCAAGGCTTCTCCACTTAATATGTCTTCTTTTTTTCTGGTGATAACATTTTTCTTTCCCTACTCTACTACCTTCCTGCAGACAGGAGAGTAGGATCTTCACATTCTAGGCACTCTCCTCAACATACCAATAATTTGGTTAAAGTATAGTCATTATGGTTAACTACTCTCAATTTCCCCTAGTTTGGGGGGTATACACTAGAGGTTTTGTCAGCAAAAGTAGATATACATGAAAGCTTTCCAGTATACAACAGTTTCCATAGTGAGAACTTCATGTCATCTAGAATCTATCAGTGATATATAGGCATATTACTCAACTCTGAACAAAAGTTCAACCCATGCACCCGAACAGATATGTCCTAGCTGCTGGCATAAAGAACTAGGCTCTATGCTTTGTATTTTTGCTTCTCTGGACTGGAAGAGGTTTCCCTGCTGCTACTGCTGGGGAGGGGAGATTGGGGTCCACATGCAAGTCTGTTTTTTGGTGGGGACAGGGGTCACTGCCATGGCAACTTCAGTTGGAGGGCTGGTCCATAATATGGCTCTGGAAGTGGGACTGAGGCCACCTGTGTCATGGAATGAATTTGCCTTACTCTGACTTTGCTGGGTTGAGGAAAGAAAGGGTCAGAGGGGCTATGAAAGCATGAATACCGCATGTCAGGTACTGACAGCACCCAACTTGGAACCACATTTCCAACAGCCTAATGGGAGAAATGAATCAAATAAACAGTTTTTATAATGATGACCGTAAGTCAAATCCTGGAAAAGCACATTAGTAGATTGCACGCTGGCATGGGCCATTAAGTGAATCCTCGAGTGTTATTTCAACAGCACAACAGGGTTGTAAGAAACCCCCTTCAGAATTTAATTCAGTCATTCTTAATGGTATTTGTGGCTTTTTGCAACCACATTCATACTAGTTCTCTTAGCAAGACAAATAGAGTTAAAGAGCAAAATGGTAATAAAAGTGAAAAAAAAAGCTTGAGATACTGCTTTATCCAAAACTGCATCCCATTCTCAGCATGGAGAAAACTTTGATTTGCTGCATCAGCATTTTGCATGTATGATTGTAGCAGCTTACCATAAAAGTAACTTTATGCACTACAGCACAAGTACTTTTTCACTCTAGAAAATGAGAAATGACAGGAATATGTTGTAAAAATGTATCCTCTCTGCTGGGAGGATTTTTATTACACAGACATTTAGTCCAGATAATTTTAAACTTACATTTCCACCAAGGCTCATCTTTGCTTTAACAAGTGTTTTTTATTAACTGAAACGATGGGTTTTTCATTGTGAACCGAAATCTCCTTTTCTTGTTTTCAAAAGGGCATTTATCTAAAAGGATTATTTTAAACAGCTGAAATGCAATATCTCGACAAAGCAGTTGTGAATTCTTTGTCCATAATTGAAAAAATATATTAGTTTTGCTTTAAAGTGTGAATAACGATACAGCTACTATCTGTGCTGACTCAGATCAACTTGGTTCCATGCTGGTGTGACCTTCAAAAGGAGTTAGAAAAATCACTGGCAGAATTGTGAGACAAAACTGCTCAAAGCTGCTTGCAAAACACTGAACATACCATGTCTCACCCCCTTTTGTGGCCTTGATGTACTTTTTCTAACCTTGATTGTACATTAATATACATATCACAGATTTACATTTATCAAATCTGGTATCTCAGAAAAAACCCCTTCAGTATTATAGTTACAAATATACCCATGGAGATGCATATAACACGTCTTTGACACAGGAAAACGTATTGGGGTAGTGGCTGTTATCACAACTACATAGAGCAATACTGCACATTTTAGCTATAGCTCACTGTATAGCAATGCCTAATTCCAAGTATCTTTGTTGCAATAGTTACTGATCAGAGTGGTCATAAGTAATGGAAAAGCATGATTTTTCTCAGTGTTCATTTAATTCCAATCAGCTAATGCTTTTAAAGGTGTCTACTTTACACTTGGCAAGCTTGGAAGGCAAATTTCCTGTATTCTCCTGAATCTTGTTTAATAACGACAATTAAGTCAACAATGTCCAATAATGCTTGCCATTCAGAATTGGCTTTAAGTCACCTTCATGCTGACACCCATACAACAACAATTACTGTTCAGTTTAATTACGGTTCAGAATTAATGGCAAATGTAAATAGAAGACATCTTATTTCTTACCATGATATTAGCCATTATATCAATTGATATTTGCTTTCCTTAGTAAGAGTTAAGGTGAATATTCTCACGAAATAATAGGACAACCATAAACAATATATTGCACTTTAAAGAACCTGATATCTAAGCATTGGCAATATGTAGGGGGGCACGTGGGAGCATGTGTATCTCCTGAGATTGGTGGTGCACCCCCTGAGTTTGGTTGCTGCTGCCAGCAGTGCCTGTGGGTGGTAACTGCTATAAGTGTGTGAAGCAGGCCCCATTCGATTTGGATTTGGGCCAAATCAAGAACAGTGATTTGATTAGTTGATTCAGATCACCGTCTCTGATTTGTTTTGGCTAAATCTGAATCTAAAGATGCGATGCAGATTTGAAGGATCAGCAATTTGGCCATAGACACAACTTTAAATGTTTTTTTCTATGTACCAGTGTGGCTCATGAATGCTACAATGGTGGAGCACATGGAGAGTCCCATAAGAGCACTGGGGGGCCCCCCTACGTGCCCAACGGCGAACCCAGAAGTGGACCAGAAGTACTTCCAGTCCACTTCCAGGTCCACTAGGGAGCACGCAGGGCCCCCCCCCCCATGCTTCTCTGACTCCTCGATCTGTTGTGGGGGGACCCTAGGTGTCCCCCCAAACCCAGGAGGCACCAGTCACCAAGCCAGGGAGGAGCAGGAGGACCCCCCTGCGTGCTCCCCGGCAGACTTGGAAGTGGACCAGACATGCTTCTGGGTCTGCTGCCAAGTGTGCTGGGAGCCCCCTGCACTTCTGTGGGACACTGCCCCCATGTGCCCCAGCATCGCAGCGTTCACAAGCTGCCGGGTACCTAGAGGCATGTAGAAAAAATATTTAAAGCTGCGTCTATGTCCGAATCACTGAATCTTACCGATTCAAGTTGGAGTGTTCCTATTTGATTCAGAGAGATAAAAGTGTCCTCTGATTTGATTCCGATTTGTAGATTTGGCCATCAAATTCAGCCAAATCTCTCACCAATCCCACCATCGGCGCCGACACTGTTGGCAGTCGCCAGTCGCTGCTGGCTGCTGCCGCCGGTCTGCGGGTGGTCGCTGATTGCCAGGCAGTGTGCGCGCCCCCCCTCCCCACTGCCGACACTGCTGCGGCCACCTATGGGAGCTTCCCGCTTGGCCTGCCCCTGCCGCTGACACCGCTGTTGCTGCCTGTGGGAGCTCCCTGCTTGCCTCTACCACTTCTCACCTTTGTATTATCCATTTATTAATGTTGTCTACACAAGCCATATCTGGCCACCCTGCTTTCTCTTCACTCCCTTTTCATACTGTTCCCTGGCATCTCTTATTCTGCATCGTCCCATCCCCCGCTGCTTTCACTTCTGTTTTCCCATTATGCACGCTCCCCAGCATTTTCCTGTCTTTGGGGCCTATCCACACATAAGATTAAGCCAAGCAAAGACTGCTCTGAGCTTTAGAGTTCTTACAGCTCCCTTTCAAATCTTCTTAGTTTTTACGAGCCAATCTTTCCCAGATGTTTTGGTACAGCCCTTATCTTCATATACTGTGAAATCTAGGTAGCAGAATTCCTTCACTTGCACAGCTTCTTCATTACCAGATCCTATTGTTATTGGACTCAATTGCTTCCTAAGGAGATGAAAAAAATTTCTCACGTATTTATGTGATCCAAAATCAACACAACTTGAAGCACACTTCTGACTAGGGCCTTACCTGATTCCTCAGACTTAGCACTTGGGAAGGATACCATCATCATCATCACGATGCCACACTTGAGATTATAGCAAGTGTTTCCTCACATACACGGGCCATACTTGCACTATCAAGAGCAAGTTCATTACCCTTCTGCTCTAGCAAAATAAACGTCTGCAGTAGGTGACAATGCAGACTCGCCAAACCTCTTTCCTGATGTTGAACCCTTCTGTTTTATAGTACCTTTTATTATTCTGACTGTTGCTTTCTGCTTATAATAGGGAGGTGACAAAACCAATTCATTGGGAAAGTGCTGGGAAAGTCCAGTTCCAACCAAGTGACAAGTTACATTAAGTCTACATGAAGTGTTGCGTTGTTAAGCAGCAGAACAGCCTTACTGGATGAAGAAGCCTCACACTTCCTCGCTAATAATTGAAAGCAAAGCCCCAAACTTCTGTTTCTCAGCTATAGCTCCTCAAACACAGAAATGTTTAGTCTGTGGAAAAGTGTAAAAAATCACTGTTATTTCCATTCAGGTGCTTCTCTCTCTCTTCTGTCATCACTGAACAAATTGACTACTTAAGCACAGACCTGCACCCCAGAATGCACATTTCTGCCCATGTTTAGTCAGGGATGTTAACCTTTCCCATTAGGCTCTTCCTCAAGTCCTTTTCTGATTACTGTGGACAAAGGCACTGTTCTGTCTATTGCTCAGACCTATAAACCTCAGGACCATGTTTGACTTGGACCCTAGATCTTCACATCCAGGCCTTATCTAAAGCTTCCCAGTCCTTTTTGGCATGGCATCTCTAAGATATGTCTTTTCCTATCCATCTAGGATCAAACCCTCTTCTCCTCACACCTCAGTTAACCCTACATCCCGTACTCCTGTAGTGTTGCCTGGCTTGTTTCTACTCAGACCATTACAACAGGGCATCCTCTTAGTCCTGCTTTGACCCACTACCTCTCCGTGTCCATGCAGTATCTTCATCTTCATCTCTAATTCAAAAAGATACGTAGCTTATATTTGATGCAAATCCTTCATGGCCTATCCTTCTTTCCTTACAATCCCACATTGTCAGCACCCATCTCCAATTGGCCAATGATGCCAACCTTCATTGCCGTGAAATTTTTACCCAGGCACCTTTTCACTTTCTCTGTGCTGCCTCTTGCACCTGGGAGGAGCTTGACAGCAGCCACAAAATGATCACATTACTCTTCTTCCTTCACTGTGATGTTTACCTCTTCCTGGGGTTGAAAGGGATTGGATGTCATGACCCTTGTACTCTGCTTTGATTTTCATAAATCAGTATTACAACTTGCTCGCTTAGTTCTCTCTGTCTCACCTGTTTGACCATGCTTATTCCCAGTTCAGACTGGGAAGCACCAGCTGGCAGTGAAATATTCAATGGAAAGGACATATTTCTATTTCTGACTTCCAGCTGAACAAACTGGAACCACTTGTCAACCCCTGCATGGAAGATATGCTGTAAACTCCTGCATTGCACAGCAGTCCAAGAGCTGCTTATGATTTGAGTAGAAGTCATATCAGACTGCCTGCACTCATAATTATAATTCCTATATTGTCAGGCAAAAAATGTGATTCACTGTGATGGCTGGGAGAGCCAGAGCCTTCCTGGAAGGAATTCATTCTTAACAAAGAGAGAGAGAGAGAGAGAGAACCAAGCAGTCACAAATTCACAAATCATCCGTCTTTTTACTAATATCTGTGGTTTTTGGCACCTCAAAAGCAGGCCCCCCATCCCTGGAGGGGCTCTTTCATAATGCTCAATAATGCATCTGTTATTATGAGAAGGATGTTAAGGGTTTCAAATGCAGCAGCTCAGTTCAAGCAGCTGTTGCCTTAGAGTCTGCTATGGCAGGAAAAAAAGGACATAAAATTTTGTTAAATATAGGCTCCCATGTGGTCTATTTCTCAGCCGAGAGAAGGGCCTTTGCATTGCAGCTGCCACCTGTCTGCAACAGGAGAGGCTTTATACAGGGCTTTCCTGAAGTTGCACTTGGCTGCCCATGTGAGGCCACGGCCAACACCAACTGTTTGACAATATTGTAAAAAATTGAATTCAGCTATTTCTCCCTGCTTAGGGGTCATGAGAATTCCTTATCTTCTGGAGAGGTCGCCAGTTATAGAAAGCAATGTGGTGAATCCCAGGCAAAGAAAAGTCTTAACCTTCCCCAGATGCAAGCACAATTATCTGGCTTCTCATTGACACTCAATAGCTGATTCAAAGACAAGAGCTTCTTTCAGGCCTATAAATAATAGCACTTACAAATTCATTTTGAAACAACAAGGTTTATAAAGGCCTTTTTAAATGATCTGGACACTGGAGTCAGAAGCAGACTGGCTAAGTTTGCTGACAACACCAAACTTTGGGGTAGAGTATCCACACTTGAGGATAGGCTGGTGATTCAGGCCAACCCCGATAGACTTGCAAGGTGGGTGGATGAAAACCTAGTGGCATTCAATATGTTCCACCTTGGGGAAACCCCGCCCCTGCATCACACTTATAGGCTTGGCAATGCTATACTCACTAGCACCATGACTGAAAGAGACTTGGGGGTCGTGATTGACCACGAGATGAACATAAGCCACCAATGCGATACCACAGCTGGCAAAGCGAACAAAACTCTTGCTTAAAATGCATGGGTAGATGCAAGCCAGACCCAGGATGTCATCCTCCCACTGTACTTGGCCTTGGTGAGGCCACAGCTGGAGTACTGTATCCAGTTCTGGGCTCCACAATTCAGGAAGGATGTGGAGAAGCTTGAAAGAGTCCAGAGGAGAGTCACGCACATGATCAGAGGACAAGAGAGCAGGTCTTATAAAGAAAGGCTGCGAGCTATAGGACTCTTCAGCCTGGAGAAACACAGGCTCAGGGGTGACTTGGTGGCAGCCTATAAGTACATAAGGGGTGTGCATCAGGATCTGGGGGAACAAGTGTTCACCAGAGCACCCCAAAGGATGACAAGGTCCAATGGTCACAAACTCCTGCAAGACCATTTTTGGCTGGACATAAGGTAAAATTTCTTTACTGTTTGAATCCCAAGGCCTGGAACAGAATTCCTCCAGAGGTGGTGCAAGCACCTGCTCTGGACACTTCTAGGAAACATTTGGATGCTTATTTTGCAGGGATCCTTTGACTCTAGCTAACTTCCTGCGCCTTGGGTAGGGGCTAGACCCAATGACCTTACAAGTTCCCTTCCTGCCCTTATATCTATGAAATCTATGAAACACATATAAGAGAAAGCAAATGAGTGTCCCAGCAGAAGCTCCAGATAGCTTGCACACAAGTGATCTTCGGGATCACAAATGGATCAGCACAAGTAGGGACCTACAACTGTGTAGAGTTCTACTGCTATCAGCTGGACTGCAGATGAATGTAATTCCCCCAGCATGATTGGGCCTATAATGAATATGGAGTCCTTCAAGAATAAAATGGGGGTTGCCAGTTATTTAAAAGCAAATGAGCTCTCTTACAAAAGATGTCTGAAAGGAATGCCTTTAGCAGCATTAAAGTATGCTGTTTCTTTATTTTCTCACCTGTGTGAAATGTTCTTTAAATGCACCATCTGCCTTTTAAAGAACACCAGCCACCTACAACTTTCCTGTCACATTCTGTGCATGTTTCGCTCTTTCTGTGGCTTGGCACAGAAGTTATACATAAACCAGTATAAGTGATTGGAAACCACTTCAAATTTGTAAACAACAGAAGTTCAGCGTACATAAACTGCTTTCAAAATGTCCGAAACTGGTTTAAGATAAACCTGGATGGATCTTTATCAGACTGAAATGATTTAAGTTAAATTGGTTTATTGAACTTCTGTTCCAGATCCCCTCTCTGTTCAAGTTAACTCACAGTTCTCCGGTATCCCAGGATGCTTTGCATCCCCCTGCAAACTCCCTCCCCCTCAGGGTGAACAGGCTAGCCTTGGCCCAAGCTGGCTGCTCCAGCTGAGCAAGGAGGTGTGCTCTAACACCCCCTGGCTTCCAGCCTGGGCTGCTGCAGGCCTATGCCTGTATTTCCAGAATCACAAGTGACTGTCTGTTCACTCACTTAGTGGTTCAACCTACACAGCTTAGACCAGCCCGTGAAGATTCAGGCTTTTTGACCATCTGTACTTAGCTCATATGACCAATGCTCATCGGGCTAAGTAAATGGGCAACCCCATTAACTCCTGCTAAATAACAGCCTTATTATTTGGGGGGCCCTATTGATTTTAGGGCGATCTTTTTTATGGAGGGTGAAATTAACTGATACTGAGAGGCCCACATATCACTGAGCTTGCACCCACTTACCTGTCATGAAGCTGTTTTTACAGGGATAAATTTCAGTCTAACTTAATGCAAGTAGAATTGGAAGAATTGGGCCAGTCATTTGGAAGAATATTTCTGTGCGTTTTAAGAGCACAAGTCAAAGTTCAAATTTCGAGGAAGAACAAAAAAAATATCATGTTCCCATTAACCTGGAGAGCACTGGAATTCTGGATTTGCCACACTGTTATGCAGAGACCAGTGGGAGCCATATATCTTTAATGAAACTCTAGTTGTCTCTGGAATAGAAGAGCAAGCGGCCTGTTCCTGCGGCATATTATTGTATTTCTCTTCCTTGGTCTCCACCAATTAACACATAAAGCCATGCTTAAAGTTATGGCTTTTACAGAGCCATGTGGCTTTATTCAGACAAAACTGAAAAAACGAAAAAAGGAAAGGAAAAATTACAGTTCAACCTGGCCCTGTGTGCCAAATTCTAAAAATGGCTTCGACACAGCTTTTTAAACGATCATAATGCAAACTGCACGCTCAGCTCATTAGGCCATAAATTTTAGACTCCCATGTTTCGTGCATCCCAAAACTTTATGGAAACAAATTATTTAAAAAAAAAAACTGGACACTTATTTGAGGATATATTATGCAGTTTTCACCCTATTGCAGCATTGCCAATTTTTGTGATGGTTGGTAATTTTGAGATAGCCCCCAGCTCCTGGGCTCTCATGATCACATCAGACCTTAGGCTCTTTTTAATTTTTTTTTTTTTAAATATAACTTTCCAGCCTTTTGTGCTGGAGGGAAAGTTCAACCCCCTATAAACCTTTGGAGAGCAGTATTTTTTCACTTTGTTTTTGCTGATTTTATTGCCTTTTATTTGCATATAAGCATATTATATTACATAGATATGTGTCCAAATTCATAATTAGTATCTGAACTGTGTGTCAATGCATAGCGTATAGGGTTATATCTGCAATATATCATATAATAGGTTTAATATTCAATAAACAGCATATTATAATGGTGCTTTACTAATTTTTTGCAAAAAATAAATTAGACCGTGTGGAGCATATATAAATATATTTACAAACTTAGGGCCCTATTTCTGCAAAGATGGATGTATAAGCTTAATGTTGTGCACCATGAGTAATACCATTATAATCAATGGATTGCTCTCTGAACATAGTTAAACACATGCATATATTTTTCAAATAAAAATGTATATGAATACAGCAGATACTTAATTGTGCAGACGTGCATCTTATTTAGACTGCTCCAACTCAGTGTGCCCAACTTTGACCCAGAGTTCTTTGTTCATGGCATCGTTGGCATGTGAATTCAGTGGAACATGGCCTTATAATGGAAGCACTGATGCAACCTCCATATACTGTACTGCAGCGTTGTTCCTTTTACTTAATACTTAGAGGAATTATTTCTGTAAGTGTGAAGATTGCCTAAGGCTTAATCAGACTTGCTGGGCTATTTCTGTTTCCAAGTTAAACAGTAAAAAGTTGATTAACAGATGGCTATGGGCATGATTATCATTGTTCTTAGACAGGAACCCACCAATGACCTGCATAGAAATGTTCTCTCTACTGCCTCAGCAAAATAATTTTGAGACAACTGGAGTGCATCAAAATGATACTTAATGTTGAAAACTTATACATCACACTTGTCAACATTTCCCCTCGCTGTAGCTGATTTATGGTATAATGCACTGTTATCATGAGACAGAGCTCCTAATTTGTAATCACCCATGTAGTGGAACTCAGTCTGAACACTATGTAAAAGGAAAATCACAAGGTCTGAAACATTTTCAGAGGACTTGAGTGAACATGTTGAAAATATTGCAGAATGGGGTTTTGTATCTCAATACATGGAAAAATTGATCATGTTCCACTCAAAAATGAAAAAAAAAATTAATCTAAAAATGGGACAAAAAATCAGATATGGGTCATTAATGTTGAAGTATTATTTCAGTTGGAGATGCTGGTTAAGCACTATAAAGCTTTAACAGTCTAATAGACTTTCAATACCATGATATAGCTTACTTGTAATAGCTTTTCTGCACAAATGCAATTTTGCATACTTTCTTCGCCTTCCAAGCTCACTTCAAGAATCAAAGTAAATCCAAGCTATGCTTCCAGCTAGTTCATTCACACAAACCACCTTTTTTCTGTGAAAGATTTCTAGAATAAAACAACACCCACCAAAACAAGCAATATTATGGACTCATCTAAATCAGAAATGGAAAAGGCTAATTAAGTCATTTATTCCATATCCCTGTGAATAGAGGTTGATTCGCTATAATTATATTTTCCCCGGCTTTGATCAATCCTATTTTAAATGTTTCAAGTGATGTGGCTTTTATCGCTTCCTTTGGACAGTATTTCATTGTCTAATAGAACTTGCTGTTAGAATTTTTTCCTGATATCCTGCCTAAATTACTTAACCACAGATCATTAACTCCTACTCCACTTAGTTTAAACTTCCTCTAACAAGCCCTGCCAATTTATGTTGTCGGAAGCTGGTAGTTCATCTATTTAAGTGGAGATTATATAGTTCAAATCTCTCCTCAAAGAAAGCATTCTCCTAAGCATCCTGCAAAAGCCTTTTGCACTTGCATGCTGCATCAGAAAGTTCTCTGCAAGCATCTTGAGTTCACTTCCAAGGTCCCTAAGGTAAATCCTTGATTCAGTTAAGATGCTCTGGTGAGGGCCGGGGATCCTAGTGGTAAAGGGGACATGACCCATGGTAGCACTTTGGCATATGATGATTAGTGGTCTTCCTCGTACTGGGCAATGCCAGGTGTTCACAACAATGCTCTGTACTGGTCTACAGGCATCTCAAACTGCATTTCAGGTGTGTGGGTAAGAAGGAGCAGGGTCTGATGGGACTGCTGCAAGGATGGTAGCTTTCTGCAGCTATCCAGATGAAGATGTCTACGTGAACTGTGATGACTTGACCCAGATGCGTGTCTTCATATTTACCAAGTGACCTGCCATTCACAAATCTCACTTCATGTGGGCTAACTAAAATCCAAATCCTAAGGGTTTATATAGCTATGTATTTTACTTGTTTATCCAATTTAGTCTATAATGTGTGTCAAATTCTTTGCTTCCACAGCACTGTGACAATTTTAGAACCACTTGTACCCAGTATCTCTAAACGTGCTGAAAGTGAGGGAGGTATGCACTTTGGCATCTAAACCTGGCTGTTTTAATCTGCACACATGGTGCAGACTTGAATTAGGTAATAATTCTTGAAATTGTGGCATTTGCACTCAGCTGTCAAGAACACGTATGGATAGATTCTGCAGCCTTTACTCATCTGCAATAGATTCAGGCAGTCCCAATTTAATGCCCATTTATAATTAACCATTGTACCTTTCTTACTGTTTGGCCTGTACTTCATCAGTCCATGTTTAGATACTTTGCTGTACAGAATTGCTGTAATGTATTTTATATAATGCAAGTAGTACCTGTTGGGTTGATAAGGATTTTTTTATGTACCATATCTGTAGAAGACAGATGCTTAAGTTAGATCTGCTCCCAGCTAAGCTAATCATTCTTATCTCCTGCTTCAACCATAAGATGCATTTTAGAAGCTTGTCACATAATCATAGGGGATTCCTGACATATTCTCATTCCCTTGGGATAGCAACATCTGCGGCTGAAAATGTTTTCAAGTTGGGTTCTGTTATGCTTTCTGAAAAAAATCTTCAGGGAACCATGATGTGCCTTGGTGAAAAATTTCAAGCTGCAGAATACTTCCTGCTTCTGCTCCCTTTCAAATGACTATTTGGAAAAGAGGACACCAATTATTTGAGATAAACACTCGCTCTAGAGTAGGCGCTGCTGTACTCTTTTGTCCTGCACAGTTGCTGGGGCGACAAAAATGAACATAGCAGACGCCTATCTTAGTATGTCTGGAAGTCTGTGAAATGTATATTATTTGGGGGCATATTCTGCAACTGTGAAACATTTTGAACCAAGTTGCTGAACTACACTTTCAAAATTATAACCTTTTATTTACTCCTTCTTTCTATTCCGCCTTGACAAGCCACTGGAAATGCATCAGTACTGAATCCCATCTGATGAATATGTCACTGTTAAACTAAATCAGTTGCACATCCTGTTCAAGAAATTATCTCTAGGGCATATGGCTTGGGTGGCTAAATTACTCTGTATAATAAAAACAACAGCTATATTAGGCACTGAATAGTTATATAGTGTAAATCCCAGGCACACATAGCCCTTTAA
The DNA here is from genome assembly GCF_001723895.1 of Crocodylus porosus. Lineage (NCBI taxonomy): Eukaryota > Metazoa > Chordata > Crocodylia > Crocodylidae > Crocodylus > Crocodylus porosus. The sequence goes on along the minus strand of NW_017728915.1, from coordinate 31,115,737 downwards.
TAAAAAATAATAGTGCATGACATTAGCAGGTAACTGTCAGTATAAAGCAGAGCAATACATGCAAAGCTAAGAGAAAGTCAGGTAACATCCCTTACTCTGATGGGTAGCTTCACCTGCTGGAGCAGTCTAATTAAAGACTGGAAGAGCAAATTCACAGCCACATCTCCTCAGAGTAAACTTATCTAGCAACAGAAGGTACAAAACTCCAAAAATATTATAAAATGCTTTAGAATGGAGATATTATGACAGCTGGAAAAGGGGACCATATTCTCTTCCTATCTATGCAGGACAAACCTTATCCACGTCCTGCCATGCCCTTGAGTCTCTCCACTATGACGAGTAAGCTGATTTCTACTATTTGCAACACCGTCTCTGTGTTATGTGCTGCCTGAACTCAGTCTCTCTTAGTAATAAAGGGCCAAGTCCGGTGTTGCCTTAAACCTACAGCTACTGGATTTGAATGAAGACATGAGACTCCAGTTTTGTTCAAGAAAAAAACCACCAGGGTATATTTCTAGTTCCCATGTTCTGGGAGAAAAGGATGAAAATACAAAATCCTAAGGACAAATAAAAACTCAATGTGTGTTTTTTTTTCTAACTCTCATGATTACTTAGTGTTTCGCTCATGATTTTTAACCATTGGAGTTGGCAATATCAGGAGTCTTGGGGCATGCGTTTGCAATTCAGGACCAGCACATTATTATGTCCTCACATTTAGAAGAATCTGTAGAGTGGGAGTCACTACATAAGTAGTATTTTAAAATGTAGTAACTATATGGAATACCAGTCTGTACGTGGGCAGCCTGCGTGTAGGTTACTAGCTTGTAACTAATGCCTGTAAGTGGGCACTGTGCGGTGCAAGAGTGGGGCAAAGTGCCACCTACCGCTGTGTCTCTTAGACAAAAGCTAATCACAGCTCAGGTGCTTGAAATCACCTCTGTAATGGCTCACATTGCACCAAAGCGGACAGGAGGAGTTATGACAAGAGTATGCCACATGCCTTGCTCCCAACGTAGACAGTGAAGCTTGCAGACTGGGGCCAGGAACGCACAACGGGGCCTCTTTAGGCATCAGACTCCACATGTTTTCTAACAGATCCTACAGCATCGATGGGCATGTGTAGATGAAGTGGGGGCTTGAAACTGAAGTGGCAGGTTTTTAAAAAACACTGCTTCAATTTAGGGTGAAGTATATTCCCATGTTGTGCACATACCCATGCACTTACCTGCTTCTCTGGTAGCGGGGAGGGGAGGGGGAGCTAGCAGCGGGCAGAGCGGTCCCTGGGCTGCAGGGGGACTGGTGCTTCCCCCCACAGCAGTGGCAGGCCTCCCCACCTGTCCACAGGCACCTGGCTCAGGCAGTCCCGGGGGGCACTGCAGCTGCGGAGGGAAGCACCGGGCCCTTGCACACCTCAGGCAAGCAGGCAGGCTCCAGGGCAAAGGCAGGCAGGCTCCACTGCCAGCTAAGCAGGATCCGGGCTGCTGCCAGGTTGCCTTCTTGGGCTTCCTGCAGACCCCCTGAGCAGCACGGAGCCTGGTGCTTTGCTCCGCGGCTGTAGGGCAGCAAACTCCTTGGAGGAGTTTTAGTTTGCTGTGCCCCAAGTCATTTAAGGCGGATTACGCAGCCGAATTTGCTGCAGTGGCTAGAATTGCTGCGCGATACACCACCAACGTATGCACCAACACCATTAAAGCATTGCAAAAGCATTTAACTCGCTTTAAAGTGTTGGGCACACATGCCTCTTGTTTCATCTACATGGGGCCTAAGAGAACGGGTCTAGATTGGCTGGTTTGATTGCATAGAATGACTATGCATGATGGACCAGAAGCAAAAAGTTCTGAAGGAAGCATGACAAATATATGGGCCTTGTCCAAAATCCACCAACCACATGGGTTTTGCATAAAGCCCCATGACAGACTATACACCCAACAGTAGAATTGTAACTAACTAACACAACGGGCCCAGCGCTGTTTCCTAAGATCACAGCCAGAAAGGGAAACAACTATAATTCTTCTTCCTGGCTTTTTGCCCACCTCCTCTGACACACTGAAGGAGAAGGGATGGCATAGACTTGCTACATCGCTAGAGCACTGTGCCACCATACCCAATGCATCTGTAATGCAGATCGTATGTATTTGGCTTCATTTGGCAGTTTCCCACTTCGCATCAAAGCCTAAGAAGGCAGTTTGGACGCTGCATCTTAGCTGCAATCGTCTTGTTGGCATTAATATTCCAGTCAGAAAGGCACTACGTTCAGCCACCTCTGAGATCACCCCGTCTCCCCTTTCGCCGTGCCAGCAGGGAAACCTTAATGGGAATTATGGCCCTAAGCAATGTCTTTCCCCTGCTATGCTTCCCCTCTTTCCCCCACATCCAGCCTCCATGGAGAGTGCATGCAGCCTATTTTTCCTGAAAGAGCTAAATGAAAATCATCAGGGCAATTATTTTTCCTTGCTGTAAGGACTTGGCCCTAGAGTACGGGGAAGGCACACACTCTCCTCCATTATTTTATATGCCACACACACAAGCTGTATTAAGTAGGGTTCAGCGGACAGCATGAAAGCACTTGGATTTACATATCACTAAAGTGCCACTGCAGCATACAGGCCTCTTCCTCTCATGGCATCTGCAGAACGGAGCCCAAACAAAGCGCAGGACGAGACAACGCGGGGGACGCTTGCCAACTGAAGATCTGCCGTGCCAAGCTCCGGGCCACTCTGTTCACTCGCGGCATCTGACCTAACTTTACAGTAGGCTAGAAAATGGCTGAGGAACTGGAAGCAGGCTTGCTGAGATGCCATGCCCTGGGGTTATAGTTTAAATATTTATATTGTCGCAGTGTCCTGAGAACCACCCTCCAATCCCTGTGTATTTATGAGTTGTTTTTCTGATCAGGAGGTTAAGTAGGTGATTTTCACAATGGAAGCCAGGTTTCCCTTTGCTTCCAGCAAGGACGGTGCACATGGATGCTGACTCACTTCCATTGCTACCGCTTGTCTTTTTTTTTATTGAGTTTAATGAATCGTAAGGTAGACTGGGCCAGATATACACTGGCCAGGCCTAACTTGTAACGCAAAACTCACTGAACGATGACAGGTAGATATGAGAAGCAAATGGGGGGAATCACAAAGAAAAATGGATGCTAAGACATATCATGCACATCCTATGGAAAGGATGTGAGCCCTTTATATAAATGCAAACAAACAGATGAATAGCCATTGTTTGAACTTGGAAGGTTGGGGGCACATCTACCTATCCTTTCTGTGATACACATACACTGCCCAGTAGCAGTTTGCTATTGGCACTGAAGAGGTTAAATAGAAAGCTTCTTTTCCCTAGCCATCACACTTGTAAAGGACAGGACCCAGTTCCTACACTGCTATTTTCTTTAATAAAATCTTTATTTGTATCATATTAGAAAAACAAATCACCTTCTACCAGCCCACTGAAGCAGTCAGCAATGTACCATAGGGTGCCCACAACAGGAGGGCTCTGAGGCTGGAGCCACCCAAAAATTCAAGAGAACTGTCCCACTAATAGCTTTGAAACCAAAGATTCTTGAGACCTTCTTAAGTTTCCCTATGAAATTCTGTCATGCTTTTCCTAACCAACCAAAACAACAAAGTACAAGTCGACACAAGTAAGAGAACTGCAGGAAAACCTGGTGCATGTTAAAAAACAAGAATTCCAATGTTGGTGGGCTCCAGAGCTAGACTATTGTGAACAGTGTAATAATATGACAAAGCAACCCACCTAAAGTTCATACAGGACATGTAAACAGCAAGCCACGATTTCAGAAATTGAATTGGGTTCCTTCTGTGGGGCTGTTTCTTTAGGCAGACCACATGCATGATAAAGTAAAGCATAATCTCTGTCTTTTTCTGGCCTTTTTCCTTGCAGCAATCAGCAGGTCTGGACCCTAACACCAAGGAGGTGACAGGCAGAGCTGCAGAACTGTAGGCTGCTCTATCACGCATGCCTTTATTTGCTTATGCCTGTGTTTATAGCAGCAAACACACAAAAATTCAGAATCCTACTTTCCCCCTAAGGTTTTGCTTCAAAGCAGCAAGAGGCCTCTGGTTTAAACTATGATTTAAAGTGCACCACAAAAAATTAGACAAACAAAAAATTATATCCTGGATGGTCAAAAAATACTCATCCATGAACTATGTGTTCCCTCCTGTGTTAAACACTTGCTCCCTAGCTGAGATCAAGTTAAACTGTGTTGTTCTGAGAGTTGTGTAACATCTTCCCCTAAGAGTTGTTGGACATGAAAAGCTGGACCTCTACAAGTCCATGGTCCCAGCCCGGATGCACACAAAGGTGCTGAAGGAGTTGGCTGATAAGATTGCAGAACCATAGCCGTCATCTTTGAATACTCATGGAGGTCAGCAGAGGAGGTTGCGGGTGATTGGAAAAGGGCAAACATAGTGCCCAAAATTAACAGAGGAAAAAAGGAGGATCCAGGCAACGACAGCCTCACCTCAGTCCCTGGAAAAGTCATGGAGCAGGTCTTCAAGGAATCCATTTCTAAGCACTTGGAGGGGAAGAAGGTGATTAGGAACAGTCAGCATAGATTCACCAAGGGCAAGTCATGCCTGACCAACTTGCTTGCCTTCTATAGTGAGATGACTGGCTCTGTTGATGCAGGGAGACCTTGATTTTACCAAGGCTTTTGATATGGTCTCCCACAACGGTCTCCCAGGCAAGCTAAGGAAGTGTGGGCTAGATGAGTGGACTCTAAGATGGACAGAAGACTGCCTGGAGCACTGGGCTCAGAGGGTAGTCATCAATGGTTCAATGTCTAGTTGGCAGCTGGTATTAAGTGGAGTGCTTCAGGGGCTGGTCCTGGGCCTGGTTTTGTTCAATGTCTTCATCAATGAGCTGGAAGATGGCATGGAGTGCACCCGCAGCAGGTTTGCAGATGACACCAAGCTGGGGGGACAAATTGGAGGATTGGGCCAAAAGAAATCTCACGAGATTCAAGAAGGACAAGTGCAAAGTCCTGCGCTTAGGACAGAACAATCCCATGCACCAGTACAGGCTGAGGACTGACTGGCTAAGTAGCAGCTCTGCAGAAAAGGACCTGGGGGTGACAGTGCACAAGAAGCTGAATAAGAGTCAGCAGTGTGCCCTTGTTGCCAAGTGGGTTAACACCATACTCGGCTGCATTGGTAGGTGTGTTGCCAGCAGGTTGAGGGAAGTGATTATTTCAGCACTGGTGAAACTTACTCAGCACTGGTGAGGTCACCTCTGGAGTACTGTGTTCAGTGTTGGGCCCCCCGCTACAGAAAGGCTGCGGACAGATTGGAGAGAGTCCAGCAGAGGGCAACAAAAATGGTTTGGGCCTGGAGCATATGACATCTGAGGAGAGGCTTAGGGAACTGGGCTTATTTAGTTTGGAGAAGAGGAGACTGAGAGGGGATTTAATAGCAGCCTTTAGCTACCTCAATGGTGGTTCAAAAGATGCTGGAGCTGGGCTGTTCTCAGTGGTGGCAGATGACAGAACAAGGACCAATGGGCTCAAGTTGCAGCAAGGGAAGTTTAGGTTAGATATTGGGAAGAATTCTCACTAAGAGGGTAGTAAAACACTGGAACGGGTTACCCAGAGATGTGGTGGGATCTCCATCCTTGGAGGTTTTTAAGACCTGTCTAAACAAAGTTTTCACTGGGAGGATGTAGTCGGGGCTTGTCCTGCTTTGAGCAGGGGGTTGGACTACATGACCTCATGAGGTCCCTTCCAGCCCTAATTTTATATGATTCTATGATGCGTATTCCTTTAATTATATCTGTGGATCTCTAGGTGTGGCAAGGTGGCTTCTCGCAGGCAAGCTGTCACCAGCTTCCTACTTGCCTATGGGCATGCCACCACCTGTCTCACCCGCCATGACTTGCTGGAAAGTTATTAAGTAGATGTTGACTGCTTAATGGGAGGCTGCCCATTTCTTGCCCCGCTGCCAGGGGGCAGTATGTGCAGCTCCGATCCTTCCCTACACCGCAGCTCAAGATGGCATCCAGATGTTACAAGCACACCAGCCCCACACTGGCCTCCAGAATCCTCCCCATAGGACCCTCCTTTGGTTTCCCTGCTCTGGTGGCCTACGCCGCCTTCATCCAGGCTGCTGAGCTTCATGTAGCTGGCTCCCCTCTTGGGCGTGGTCCCTACTCAGGACCTTCAGCACTACACAGGCCCTGGCCTCACCTCAAAGGCCAGGTGGGGGTCCCAGGCCCATGACTCTGGTTGAACCTTGTGGTGGGCCCCTGGCCATTTCAATCTTCTCAGTCCTGGCCCCAGCATGGGTCAGTTGAGGGGGCACTGTACCTCCGGCCTCACTAGCTCATGTCCCCCTTTCTGTACTCACACCACGACTGGTGCTTCAGGGTCTCATAGGGGACTCTCACTTCCCGCCTGCGGCAGCAGGCTGTGGAGCTACTCCGGATGTTACTTTCAACCCACTCTTTGCCTCCCAGCAGTGGAGGGCTTATTGGGGTCAGGACTCACCTCTCTCACTCTGGGGCTGAGCCCTCCTGTTCACTCGGCCCCTGGCCTAAATCTTGGCCTCAGTCATCCAGAGACTTACCTGGGCCTGCTCCCCTTGCTTGGGACTCCACATCACCTTCCTCACTGGGGCTTCAGATCTCTGCCGCTTCTAGGGGCTCCCCCCCCCACAGAGGCTCCATTACACAGCCCCTCACTGGGGCTACAGATCTTGGCCCCCTTCACTGGGGGATACCCCCTCACTGGGGCTCCGCTACTCTGCCCCTCCCTTAGGGCTAGCACACCACCTCTCACTGGGGCTACGGATATCGGCCCCCTCACTGGGGCTCCACTACTCTGCCCCTCCCTTGGGGAGAGGGTTTGCTCCCTGATGGGCTCAGGTGGTCATAGCCGTGCCTGGCCCCAACTCTCCCTCTTGGAATCTCGTGTCCCCGCAAGGCTATGGGACCAGGTATGGCCGAGGCCACCTCTCTCCCCCTTGGGGTCTCAAACCCTGCAGGGCTCAGGCAGCCTTGGCCGTACCTGGCCCCTACTCTCCTCCTTGGTGCTTGCACCCCCACAGCTACCTCTGATGGAACGCAAACCCACCCAAAGGTGAGGGCTAGTGTTAAGGCACCCCTACCCACCTTTCACCAAGGTGGTAACTGCCCTGGCATTTCCTGGGGGCTCCTATGCCACTGAGAGCCCCGCCAGGCCCCCCACTCCCGGCAGGGTGCAGTTTGAGGTCATGCCGAGGACCAGGAGCCTCCTGACCATCCCCTACAGCTCCTCCCTTACCTCCAGATGATACCAGCAGCTCTACAGCCAGACAATGCTGTTGCCTGGCATCCAGCAGCAAAACCGCCCTGTTTATATGGGCAACCCTAGGTCCAAAATGGCTGCCCTCATCAGGCACCTGGCAGCTGCCAGAGTCAGGCCCTTAAAGTGGCAGGCACCTACGATGCCCTGCCACACTAGGTACAGAGCATGGTCTCCATGCGGCACAGATCGTACTACCCATGTAATGTGTATATTAAATAATAATTAGTAACAGAACTGAATGAACCGTGTTGGCGGGCAGTGCCAAATAAAGGCACTGTAGACTCACAGGTTGCTAGCAGTTCCCAAAAATATTTAATGCTGTGTGATTCATTTCAACAGCCCTTTTCTGAAATTGGAGATGTGTTAAGGAACAATCTCATACTGCTCCCCCCCGCCTTCTTTCACCAAAGTGAAGTCTCATGATCTCCTGAAACTCTTGTGAGTTACCTGAAAGAAAAATCGACTGGGAAGATGACATATAGGACAGTAACCTGCTGAATCTCATACATGTAGTGAGTTAACTGTTACACTGTATATCTGTTGGCGTAGCTACAAGCTTAGCAAGGGCATATTTGAATAATGATTATGTGTTTATGTTGGTTACGTTGGAGTGAACCAAGACGTGAACTCTGTAGCAAGATGCATTGGGGTACTGTTGTTGTTTTATGATTGCAGTAATCATTTCACTCAGTATTTGCTCTTTTTTTTTTCCAACTATGCACCCTCTGTGGCTTTTAAAGTCTTCCAAATCTCTTTCTAGTCATTTCCAGGGAATTTTTGAGAGAGTGCAAGGCATTACTATAGACTTCTGTTTGTCTTTCTCTTACATAGAGTATACAGGGCATTGCATTTCTTTGGCCACAAATAAATAAAAATTAAACACAGGACAATACTCCATAGAGCCGGGACCAGAGCGCTCATCCTCGATAAAAAAGCTTTTATTCTCCTACTCGTTCTGACTGTTTGAGGCCTCTGCAGTGTGAGCATGGGATACGTACCAGGCCTGTTTGGTTTTGTTGTTGTTGTGTTCCCAGAGATAAGAGTTTTGTTTAGTGTCCTGAAGGACTGTGCAAACCACGCATGGTGCCTAAGGCAAGGCAGAGTGGAATGCGGCCTGGAGAGTGACAGGGTGGAAATGGACTGCATGAAAGCCTGTTTGTCTTCCAGTATGGGGCAAGGGGCAACACAGAGTGGAAAAAGACTCTTCACTGCTATTATGTTATATCAGACTGTTTGTTGAAAGACTGTTCATTTTCCTTTTCTCTTTTTCTGTCGCCCACCCAAAAAATCTAAACATTTAAAACCTCGGTTTGAATAGTGGAATGTGTGTTGCATTCTTTCCCTGCCTGGTGGGACAATGTGTGTGCCATGTGGGATTACTGTGGTAATTATTTATTGACCTTGAGTAATTCCGGGAGCTTATTGTAGGAAATTCCAATGTAGCATATTGTGTCAAAACTTTGGTTAATTTAATATTTTGGTTCAATTAGCAGTTTTTGCCCTTCTGTCTGTATTGAAGACTGCTGAGGGAATGCTGAAAAATAGGAAATGTATTTCACAGGCCACCCTTTCCCTCCAGTCTTCTAAGAGGATTGGAAATAATGATTGTTGTTTAGCGTTTCAGAGCTTTCTCAGGCAATTAGAAGAAACTTTTTATGCTAGTCCCTGAAATGATGGTTCATCGTGTTGTAATTGTCATCAATAGTTCAAAATGCATTTAAAAAAAGAGAAAAGATAAAGCAATTAATGCATTACATCATTTTCAGGCATCCCCCTCCTCTTTTTTTTTTTTTTTAACCATTATTGCATTTGACTGAAACATAGGCATCTTCAGATAATTTCATATTGGAATTTCATATTCCAAATTCTTCTTTAGAGTGGATATATTTCAAGGAGAGAAAGAAGTAAGGAATGAATTCCTTATTGCTATTACTTTTCTGAAATGAGGTCTCTGCAAACTTGGCATGATACCATGTCCCAGTTTCCCCATTCTCACTGAAACTAGTAGGCCACAAAAAGTACATACAGGGTGGGTCTACACATCGCCGTGCATTAGTACTGCCAAAAGGAGGTAGTACTAAAGCATGGCACAGTGGTTACTGTGCCGTACGCACAGTGCATGGTTACATTTCATCACTATGCCGCCGTAGTGGCGCGCTATACCCGGGGAGCACGCTGTTACAGCAACACAGCTGGTGATCACATGTAGACACGTGCTTGCTACTTAGCTGCACTGTAGGGTGGTGTGTAGACCCACTGAGAAGAAAAATCACTTCCAGAAGAAGAAAAGAAGAATCAAAACTTTCCATTCAGAAATCTCAAAATGGGGCATTTGGACATTTTTAAAATTGCTTTTCTAAATTTTTAAAGCAACAAATGTCTTTGAAATGGATATTAAAATGTCAGTTTAATCCAAAAGGCATTTTCCCATGATTTTTTTTTTGTTTTGACATTGTTTCCCAACCCATTCTAATGGCAAAGCCCCCCCTTTTTAGATTGCCCTCTCGCCATCCACTAGCTGCCTTCTGCTTGCATCTATTGTCCTTAAGTGAGATGCTTTTTGGCCTTTTGTCTACCAGCTGGGTGGCAGCTGATTTCTACTAATAACAATTAAGTAAAAACATTTGATGTGATCTGGTTACAGATGATTTTAAAAATCAACTTTTTAAAATTAGCTTTTAAAAAAACTTACACAACCCCTCTTTCTACCAGCTTTTAGTTCCTATCTGAACTGTGGTACAGTAAAGGAGGAATCGAACAGTTCAGCTGTGCTCAGAGCATGACAAAACTGATGCAGCAATGTACAAGTCATGTAATACATGTGATCAAATTAGATAGATAATTTAATGCATATGCTTTGTGGTCATTGAAAAACAAACAAAGACCACAAACAGGGAGAGATGTCTGGAGATCTCCTAAGAACATGTTAGGAAGATGTTGAGCCTATATAAGCAATACCATATATTTGACAAAACAATACAGATAGAGTAAAACCTGCCATTTCTGCCATGCTGTTGAGGGTAACCATATCCTACAGCAACAATCTGAAAATGTAAGTAGCTGTTCTTTAAATAAATTGTTTCGTGAAACAGGCTCCTAAATTCTTTTCTTGTTATTTGAGGGGTAACCTCAATTTGGGTCCGTTTTAACAGTGAAGTTTCCCTGACTTCAGTGGAGAGTAGAATCACAGCCGTGGGCTAGGTACAGAGGTTCAAAAAGTCCAAGGCAGATTTGCACTAGCTTTTGCACTAACTTTTCTAAGTACCCTAGATTAGTTCTAGAGTGAACATAACTCACATTCGCTCTGGAGCGGGGAAGCCCAGAGGTGACCTGAACTGGCCAAGACCAGCAGGCTGGGGATGTAAATACCATTTTTAGAAGTATCTGTAAGACCTACTCTAATTATAACACAGCAGCTCAAACAGCTGCTGCTGGGAGCCAGTCCCTGGGCCCTTGGTGGGGGGGTGGTAAGGTCCCATAGACAATACAGTTAACCTGCAGCTGAGGGCTGGGAGCACCTATGAGCGAGCAGCTAATTGCTTAATTGACAAGTCACATTAAGCTGCCCTTTGTTTTCCTCTTTAACCCCATAGGTAAGAGTGGTACTAGTCTGCCCTTGGCCCTCCCTACCCTTACGCCTTTCTCCCTACATCTCTCCCTCCCGGCCTCCTGCCTTCCAGTTCCTGCTGAGGCACGGCTTCTCTTCCCCCCTTCCCCATGCCAAACAATAACCGGTGAGCTATAACCGGTTCTCACCAAACTTATTGGTTAAACAATTAATCATTTAACCTTTCACATTCCTAATGCTCACAGGAAAGGCTGCTGGGAAATTTCAAGCCCAGCCAAGCAACTGGCCACTTCTGATTGGCCAGTGCAGTCCCAGTCCCACCCCCACAACTGTTGTCAGTGGGGGCTGGAGGGTAAGGGTGGAGCCCCCTGCCCCCGCTTGGGCCAGGGGTGCACAGCTGTCTCTGGCACCAGGAACTGGGGGTAGGTGGTGGTGGGGGGTGGGAAAGCAGAGCCCCTGCTTTGCAGGTGCCTCCCCCCAGCTTGCTGGCTTGGGCCCAGGCTCGTGGGGGGTTGGCAACTGCTGATAGCTGCAACCAGGAGCAGTGACTTTGTGCTGCATGCCTGTCTGCTGCTCTGGGGACCAGGGGGTGGAGGGGTGGGGGGAAGCAGAGCCCCCTGCCACTTGCCCCTCCATCTCCTGTCCTGTATTGGGTCTGGAGCTGGGGCTATGCAGCAGGGAGACTCCACCCTCCCTCTCTCCCCTTTGCCTGGCCACACAGGCAGGAGACAGAGGGTTTTCTGCCTCCGATCTGTGACAGCCAAGGGGTGGGGCTGGCCCGTCCCTCACCTGGGGCAGACGAGCACTGCCTGAGGCTAGCATACTGCTCTGCAAGGGGCACCTGGGATGTCAGAGGACAGCAGACTAAGGTGATTCACTATAGGACCTGAGACAGAAGTTCGATATACTGCTCCAAACTAAACTGATTATGTCTAACACACTACATCCCCCCCAGGTCCATCTTAGATCGGGTTCTGCCATTTTGAAACCAGTCCATGTGTGCTGAACTTATAATTTGCTACAGGTTTAGACTGGTTTCCCATCACTTGCACTAGTTTATGTGCAATGTCTGTACCTGGCCATTGTGTTTAAGGAGGATACTTTTGACACAAAGAACAGATGATTCAGAACTGAAGCCCCTATTCAGATTAAAACAGACATTATTGTTTCTCACCTGCAGAGCTCCACAACCTTTCTGTGACAAGTAGTAAAATGTTTCTTTTTCCCTTGTTGCTCCAACATGCAGCCTTCCAAACCTCCTTGTGACACAACTGAACAATGAGGGACTTTGCAAGTGTTGCTCAGGATAGTTCTGCAAGGACTAACATGCTGGATGGATTATTTTGTTGGATGGCTTGTGAGTTTTGTCTTAACTGGCACAATCCAAGGAAAGAAACAGCAAAAAAAGGTATGTCTGCTTCTCGGATCTCTTACTAGGAGCAAAGGCCTACATTCATCTATACAGATCAGCCTGGATAATGTCAGGAAATACATTATAGAAACAGGAATATGTAAGAGTTTGATCTCACATTCAGTGAGGTCAATGGAAAGACTGATTTCTGTTGGCTTTGATCTTTTTCAGGTGGGGGCAGTGATCCTGCAAGCTGAAAACAAGCAGGAGAGAGCTTTTGATTATTTTATGGGTGAAGGGCAGAGATGGAGCTGTTTGGTCCACTCCCACAAAAAGAAAATAATTCTTGTTGACAAAAATCCCAGGGCAAGACAGAATTAAAGCATTCTGCAAAGCTCTGTGGTGCAAGCCATCGATCCATTCAACACCTTGCCATGCCTCCAACATTTTTTGTAAGGCCTCTGTGGGCAGGTGGATTTCAGGCTGAAGGAGCCAGCTGGGTGCAAAGCCAATTTTTCAAAACCTTGTGCGCTGTGCTGCAAAATATTTTTGTCTGTATGAAGTTCTTGCAGTCTGGTGAGGGTTTTTTAAAACCTCAAAAATTAATAAGATGCTTATAGACTTGTTAGATTCTTGGCATGTTGGGACGCATAAGGACGCATTTAATCAGTCAGATTGCAGAAAGTTGTTTTATTTTAGTGCACCTGTTGTTTAATTAGATATCCTTCAACTATCAAGTAGCAAACACTTTTCCCAGGAGAATGAGAATATAGTGATATGTTTATGTATAGTTTGGGGAGGCTAGTGCTATGCCTAGCTTTAAGTGACCCTTTACCCTTACCCCAGGCCTGTAAATGCTACTACATTAGCTATAATAAATTATAACAATATTAATTGATCGATACCACAATTACGTTTTTAACCAGGCTGGAAATGCAGAGGATGTTCAGTTTCCCTAAAAGGGAACTTGTTATTATGGAAACTTAAATGGGGCACAAAGGATGCACAGGCATTGCATTGGTTCTCCAGACGAAAGACGGGAAGTTCTCCTGCATTGTGTAAGTGGCTAAGCGAGCTTCCTGCATTTGTGCTTCTGGAAGGCATTTGCAATGCACAAGCAGACTTTACTGGTCCTACAAAACCTTGCAGATTCAGTATCTGGAGATGTCTGCACACTGCTCAGCTCGTCTCATTTAGCTTTTATTCATAGATTCACAGATTGTGGCTGAATTCACCATTTCCATGACTATTTATTACAGCTTTTTCAATTATTCTTGGCTGTGACTGTACACAACCTCAGCTCACTTTTGATTATGAAAAAACAAAGGGATAGTTCAGCACTGAGACCCAGTTGTACAATGCCCTGAAGTTAACTACAGGAACAGGGACATGTTTTGCACCCACCTGTAATTCAGGGATAGTAGCTGTGTTTACAGGGCAGCAGAATCCTGTAGTAAATGGCACTGATGTTCTGCAAGGCCAACAGCTGAAACTCAGCCTAGTGTTGAGTGCTGATCTATGGCCGAGTTATATGCATCGCTGAAACTTTACACGCGGGGCATGCATGCCGGCCATGGAGAAGCTTTCTTCACTAGCCTTACACAGATCAGTGGACAGCTATATGGATGGATGAGGGAAAGGCCACAACGTGAGGTGTGCGATCACACAGGTTTGCTTTTACATCCCCTTTGTATTTCACAGGCACGAAGTCCAGTTACCTATATTTCATGCAAGTAAATGGAATGCTTCCCTATGCTTCTAAATAATTAGTAAAAATAAGCCCCAAACTCTTAGCTTGGTAAAGAAGCAGCGGTTTCCATTAATTATTGACATTCATTGATTGATTTGGTTATTGATTCATGTGTGGTGGAGGGGTGTAGCTAATTTTTGCAGAGACAAAGGATGTCATTCTGAATGTGCAGCATAGGAATGACTCTCTTAGAAGGACTGTAGTTATTTTAGTGCAACATTGGTGTGAGCAGACTTGAATCAGGTATGAGGGTTGGCAGGCTCCCAGAAGCTGCCTATCAATGTCCACAATTCTTTATAAACCATGAATGAGCACAATGAGAATATTGGTATTTGCTTTTCACCTGGACTATAGACAGGAATAAATGCTATTATTGACATTTGTAATGCCTGCCTCCTTCCTCACGTGGGGTAGACGCATGGACTTCAGTGGCATTGTTCATGTATACAGGTCTGTGATTAAAAAAAAAAAAATCTGTAGTGCTACTGATTTTTTGAAAGAGTCAGAAATTAAAGTGGGAAGTATTTCAAGAGATCCCTGAGTCTTTCCTGAATGATATGATAGATAAATAGGGTAAATTTATATTTAGTCATTCTAAAACATCAACTTGTGGGGGGCAAAAAAGTTTTAGAAAGCGCTAAATCCAGGAACTAGAAAGTTTTAGAAAAGATTCTGTCTGTTTGGGGGAGATGTTTATTTAATCATCAGCATCAGACATTTCTTTTATGTGTTTGGCAAATGGGAACCATTTTTTATTCATTTTGATTTGATTAATTAGACCACAACGAAGACATTGGAATAAAGTGGACGGGTTGCTTCTTTTCCTTTTGTTTGAAAAATAAACATTTGGTTTGAGACCACATTTTTCCACTCAGGCACATGAGAATATATTTTCATGAGCTTTGATTTTTTTGAAGATTTATTCATGAAATGTCAAACATGTTTCTGGTTAGTTTTCCTTATTTGCAGCTATGATTTCTTTTTTTATTAACCTGTATTATTGAACCATGGATAGTTTTCTTTACAGGTAATGACGGAAATACACTGTTCGCAGCTTCTATAGTCTATGTTGATGAGAGAGACTCATCAATTCTAGAAGAAAAAAAAAAATTAACAAAAATCCCATCAAAACAAAATGCTCTTCAGCGATCTTCAACCATCTTTAATAATTGTTAGAGGTTATATGTGTTTCTTCTGAAGAGAAATTTCAGTTTCTGGATGAAAAAGATGCTTGTGATAACGTCTATAATTCTCACAAGCAAAATGAACCTACATGAAAGTTATGGAAGGTATGTGTTATCATTTACAGAAACATGGACCCTAACAAGTCTGCTTATATGCTGTAGTACATTTTTTTCCAGCATTTACTTTGGAAGCAAAACAGATCTTTGTTCTTAAAACTTCATCTAACTCCTGATACTTATTACTCTACAGATCATCAATCTGTGACATTTCAACTGGTTGTGGAGGAAATGGTTTGTGCCTTCCAGTGCTGCCTATTCCCAGCCCAGTGAAGGGAGCTGAATTGGATGAGATGATGCATGCTTCCATCAGGGACATCCTCACTTCCTTACATTGAATCAAAATTAAGACACATAGAGTACGTCTACGCTTGAAACTATGTCACTGTAGTGATTTGCTAAAGCAATGTAGGGTCCACGGGTGACCAGCAGCTACTTCACCATAGTGCTGCGCTCCCCCGTTACAGTGCGCCACTACGGCAAAGTAGCTGCTAAAAATAACTGTGTACAGTGCGATACAGGTGGTTACTGTGCCACCCTTTTGTACTTCCAAAGGAAAGTATGAAAGCATGGCGCAGTAACAATGTTGCTGTAGGGCAACATGTAGAGGCACCTATAGTGCCCAGTGCAGGTCCTAGTTGGTCCATCTGTTGCCTTTATAGGAAGTTGGATGTGGATTGTAGGAAGGAAGTGTGTTTAACATTTATCCTAATTTGCTTTAAATTTTTAATTTCAGCTTGCACGTACATTTCATTGAACGGCAGGATACTTCAAATCATTATAGGCACATTCCCATCTCTTAACAGTCTGAAATATTTATTAAACTTCTTAAGCCCAACAGTCCCAGTAGCTAATTACAACAAATGTACGTTTACAGAAATAAATCCAAGGACGAAGATTAAATTTAAATGAGTGCTAAAAACTCCTTGCCTTTGGAGGTTTTTGTTTTTCTTTCTTTCTTTCTTTTTTTAAATTTGTCATGCCGATTTGCAAAGCTTTCTACTTAACCTGGCGATATTGGCACTGCTGATAACAGCAGACACTGTTTGTCTTGGATCAGAGTCAGTACTCTAAGTACATATCTAATTTGTCCGGACAGTTTTAGAGTCTCTTAAATTAAAATTATAAGCTTAACAGCAAGCATTGTAACAACTAATTGCAGATAGCAATTCTGTGAAAGCAGTTCTTAAAGAAATGAAATTGAGGGCCCTGTACAAAAGTGGTAGGAAGTACGAATGGGTACTGGCAATAAAGGTATTCAGATAGGGATTTCAGAGGATTTTGAGAAGCTCATTAACATTCATTTATTTAAAGGACAAAAATGATTCGGTGTTCTTATTCAAGGGGGCAACTCATCGAGGCTAATGGATTTTACTAACTCAACAAATCAGAGGAATGGACAAATAATACTGGTGGCTTCTGGGAGGTTGGGAACGGGAAAGAAGCAGAGCCTTGTTAACTCCTGATGGTGGATTACCAGTGTGCTCATTCCAGAAAAAGACCCTCTCCTGCTCTGATTTAAACTTATCGTGGCGAGAGAGGGCCTCAGGGAGCCAGCTTTATTCTTTGACCCATCCTGGTATTTCTGGTGGTGATGTTAATAGGCAGCTTTACGTTGTACAACAGACACCAAGTCCCTTAGTGGATCCTGAACTGAGCAGGACTGCTTGGGTAGAGAAAAGGTTTTCCCTACCTATTTCCAGCACACTTCCTTTTGGCTTCTTCCTCCATAAAAAGGCCTCCTGTGCCAGAAGGAAGGGGATGCTCCTCTCCCAGCATCCGTGCCTTCCAGCAGTTCTGTCCTGCAAAATTATTCTGTGCTTACAAATTACAACAGGTTTCAGCTCTGTTGCATTTCCTGACAGAGACCCATTCTGGACTCTGGTTTGTGCGGGGGATTTTCAAAGGGCCTTTCCCTTCTGTGCTATTCTAAAATGATGCATCGCATAACTCCCCCAGCTATGAGCAGGACAGGCCTGGGTAGGAGGCTGTTTATCATCGAGTAATCATGAAAATGTAATCAAAACAGTTTCAAAACACAGACAATTTGTAAAGGGAGCCCTTAAACTTGCTCATGCCTCCAGCTCAGAAACCTGGAAAAAGTAATTGTGTACTCCCAGCTACCTTTAACATGAAGAACTTCCCCACCTCCAAGTGCTCTGGGGGAATATCTGCACTGAACAGTGCAGCGATACATAGACACCCCAAGAAGCAAGGATAATTAAGGAGTTCAGCATTTCCTGCTCACACAAATCTATTGTTTTTAGTATTCAAGGTAACTTGTTTAGATCAACCTAGGGCAGGGGCAGGCAATTAATTTTGGGCAGAGGGCTGCTTACTGAGTTTTGGCAGGCCATCGAGGGCCACATGATAGGCAGCCAGGGGCATAAAAATATTGATTTTCTAAATTTTTTAGGGACTGGATAGAATGGCCTGGTGGGCTGCATCCGGCCCCTGGGCCGTATTTTGCTGACCCCTGACCTAGGGTATCCACAGAGCACTGCATTGTGCCATATAGGTGCACCCTGACATCGTGGATCGATCTCACAGCAATACACTTTTGAAAACATAGCAACAGAATATATCATATGAATATGGAGCAAAATCCCCCCCACCCCAAAAACTTCACCAGTAAGCCAGCTAACTCCCTTCCTATTGAGGTAGAGAATGACCCTCCACTTCATCACTTCAGGGAACCACCAAAATGAGTAGCAGTAGTTATCCTACAGTCTCTCTACGTGTCTCTTTCAGGTGCCTAAGGAATAATTTATCTGGTCCTAAGTGCACCACTGTCCTTTCCCATGTGTGAGTGCTCCA
Organism: Crocodylus porosus; assembly: GCF_001723895.1. Classification (NCBI taxonomy): domain Eukaryota; kingdom Metazoa; phylum Chordata; order Crocodylia; family Crocodylidae; genus Crocodylus; species Crocodylus porosus. The sequence goes on along the minus strand of NW_017728915.1, from coordinate 31,097,710 downwards.
GCTTTATTTGAGTTGACAGGGTATCTCCAAAGTCTACTCAGTTCTGCTGCTGTCCTCTCCCTCATCCTTTACTGCAAAGTCCTTAGTATATATCCAGTATGATCTTCCATGTGTCATTAATACATTGGCAGTCTATGCAAGGGAAGCTGCCTATGGAAGCACTCCTCCTTTCTCACCCATAAAATAATAAAGGTGCTCTTTGCTTAATGCAGCTTCTGACCGCAGTGCTTCCCGGGTATTACAGATTATTTGCGGCAAAGCCAATGGGAGGCATGTAAGCTAGATTGAATAGCTGCTTGAATCTCTTCGCAATCCATGGGTAAACATTTCTGTACATTGTTCCAGCCGCGTTGATTTGGCACACTCCTAAGCTGATCTGAAATCTAGGAATAGGTAGCAGTGAAATATGAATCGGGGGGGCTATGACCATTTTTACCACAGAGAATATGGTCCCGTGTTCCCTGTCAGAAGGCTGCAAGAAATGAGGGCTCACTGATGTTTTAATGAAAGGATATCTAATGGTGCCATAAACATTTTTGCAGGAAGATTAAGAGTAAACGAAGGAGTTGTGCAAGAACTGTCAGGCCTGTGGACAAGGTTGATTCTACTGCATATTAAAACTAAGACTATATCTACTCTGTAGTCAGAGGAATGGCTGCAGTGTAAAGTGGCTCAAGATAGCATTAAACTAGCTAGCTCAGGCACTGACAGAAGTCTTATTGGATCAGCAGAGTGCTCCACCTGGGCTCATTTAGCCCATTTGACAAGCATGAGCACCTTCCACATTTGGTTACATAATTCCCATCAATTTTAGCTCAAGTTTTATGATTGAATCAAGCATTTTTGAGGGCTGCTCCTGAAGTTCTCTTACATGAAAGTCTTGCATGGTTCACTACGTGTTAGCCTCCTAGTCATGTTGTTTCATGAGAATCTTAGATTTCATTTATTTAAATAATAGTAAGCTTCTAGTTCAGGCAAGAGCTTTGACCTATGATGCCAGAAAGTCACAAAGATTCAAAACACCAATAGGCAAATCAAAAGGGATTCAAAAGTACCTAACATGCTCTTGGACTTGAACGTGGGGTTGGTACAAAGGCACATGCAAAATCTCATGTAAGCGCTAAAGGGAATCTTACATTTGGAAGATCTGCAGGATGAGACCTCAGTATTTTGTGATGGGCAGGAAAGTGATGCCACATTTAAAGTAGATGGGGTCACATTTGCTGCTACAGAACTTTCATGATGCAGAGAAGTGTAATAACAGTGTGAAAACACATAAACCGGAACGAGTAATTGGAGTTATCAGCAGAAATAAGAAACATGATGTACAAAGCAAGTGCTCCAAGCTGAGACGGAGGTTTCAAATAGCATCCTGAGGCTTGAGAGTTTAAAACTGGAAGGCAGCCAATAAAAAAGGACAAAAGGCCTTGTACATAATCATCCTTGCAGCTGGGTATTTATTAATCTTTCAATAGAGCCATTTTCCTTTTTAATTTTTTCCCCTGTATATGTCTATCATTTCTTGTCTCCTACCTCTCTTATAAACTAAATGAAATGAGTGCCCTAGAGAGAAACAAGGAACAACCAACAATGTGTAACATAAATAGCAGTGGGTATGGGTCACCACGACTGGAGGGATGGAAAATTAGACCTGCTCAAGTATGGGAATTTGTCACCCTCTAGTGGATAAAAACTAAAGAAAATCTAAATCTAAAGTATTGCAACATGTAATGGAGAGAATCTTCTAGGTGGAGTTTGGTCCTAGAATATTTGGGTGGATGGTCCCAACTTCTTTCGGCATTGACAACTATACACGTATGCATCTATGCAACCCGGGTGTGTGGATGTGGGGATAGAAGCTGGCTTTTCGTTGGTTCTGGTTGGATCCATAAATCCCATGGTAGCAGTTCTGGCTCCCAGACTGGTTGAAGCTACTATTTGCATTTGGAGAACTGAGCAAAAACCATTTTCATTCTGTTTTAAGGAGTGGTTGTGTGTGCTCTATATGGGACAAGTCAGAATGTGCTTTGGAACAAAGATTGACAGCTTCGTCAAGAAATGATGACATCATGTCCATCCAGCATCAATCTTTTTATTTTATCTTTAGTCATGATTCAAGGACTGCATGCTTAACTTAAATCGGGATATAGCGGCCCTTATAATTTGAATATAACAAAGTAAATAATATAAACTGTTAATAGCTTTTGGTAGGTTATCTTTCAGCTGTACATAGATTATGTGTGTTATGCCAACCATTGAAAATCCAGTATTTCATCTGTTATCCTGGAGGACATTCTTAAACATGGGATTACATTGCTTGATTTTGCCTCCAGCTTTATATGCCACCCGCTTTGTGCACACAACAGTTATACACTAACAAGACGTGCACAGAAATGTCCTCAATATTTTTGTACACGTGAACACGGGAATTGGGTGCATTTTCATGTCTTGAAAAAAAATTAACTCTTTTAGGTCTATGTTTAAACTTGAGATTTTTTTGAAGTTACTGGATGTGAACCACATATATACCTAGATTTAGAAAGAATAAGACCATACTTAAGACATTTTTCATGACATTTTCCCTCTTGAATGTACACACATTTTTGACCAGCTACATGCTTGAAGGACAGTAGTAGGTTCTTGTGATCTTTCTGCTCAGAAGTGCCACTGATTGACACAGTCATGAATCATAGAAAAAAGAAGGAAAGGGAAATTCTTCATCTGGAGCCATTGTAATCTCAGACTATTTGCTTTGGTAAGGTATGAGGAACATCTTCAGACTTTCTGTGCGGCTTGAACTGATGATATTGAGAATGAATAAAATGTACTTATGGAGCTTAGTAAATGGGTGGCTTCCTCTTACCACTTTCAATCCAATGCACACCTACCTTGAAAACAAACCCTGCATCTTGGGTTTTCTCCCTGGTTTTCTTGTTGTTAAGGCTTCCACTGTAAGATCCTGCTATTCTGGTCTCCTCCAGAGTCACTCCAAGCATTGGGTCTAAGAGAACCTCCTTTTTTTAGCTGTAAGAATGAGTCCATGAGAAATGTGTCTTCATCTTTATGGAGGACCTTGGCATCTGAAGAGCAGCTGCAAGTTCTCACAGCTGGGCAAAAATTCCAACTCTAAGACTCGTTCACTTTTTGTATAACGTTTCCACTCCTACCTGTTACTTGAAAATGTTAAATATGTCTGCCACCTGCTCTCACTTCAGATCACCATATTGAGGGGGGAACATATCCAAAAAGATTTTTTGTTTATAGAACATGCCAATAAATATTAGTCAGTTCATTCTTTTCTGGGTTCGTTAATTATGAAATGTTTTGTCTCACAGGCAGGATACAGATCTCAGGCAAAAAGTGATGTTGCATTCCCCATTTAGCAATCCATTACATCAAAAATTAAGATGACCAGTTGTTATTTATTCTTATTATGCTACCTGGTTATTAAAGATGGTGAGGTATCATCCCAATTGACAATACGCGATGCTACAACGTATAATCAAGACAGCTGGTAGGCACTGCTGCACGTCAAACATGGACCATTTTGATGTTGGTTAGACAAAAGCATAGAAATAGAAACCCACTGACAGATCTGATGGGGGAAGGAAGGCTGAATACATTGCCAATTAAACTACCCTTATGAGCAACTCTGTAGTGTTTTCCACTTAAATACTTTAACTTCGAAAGATAAACATTTGGCTCTCAGCAGAAAGTTCTCACATTTACAAACATCACATATAGGAAAAATCTCCCTTAAAAATGCCTGTGAAACAAATAGCAATAAAACTGGTTACATTTTGAATTTAGGGGAATTTTCTTCTCTTCATTTGGTGCTTTGGAGTATAAGTCAGTCTGACATGGTGTTGCAAAAAGCCCAACAGTCTAGAATATTATAGTCATTTAGCCCACAAGCAATAGGTTAGAATAATCTGGCTGAAATATGGAAGTGTGAGCCATAATAAAAGCAGTGTGATAATTCAGGGGCTTTACAAGCCACGTTTTTTTAGTTAATAAGCAAGTTTTAACCATTACTACTGGGTTACTTGCCTCTGAAATAGTGCCTTTTTTCGCACATCTGAAAAGACTGCGACTTAAAAACTTAGCACTCCAGATACTTCAGGAAACCTCTGAATCTACAGCCCATACAACCTGATGTGTTTGTCAACCACACAAAATCAGAACAATAAAAATAGCAACACACTAAGGGGCAGCAAAACCAACACACGTTTAAAGAGTTAAATTCTACTTGCTGAATTGTTCGAGCAGGTTTTTCCTAGACCGAGTAGGGCAAGTGTCTGCAGCTCCAAAATAAAAGTGGGAAACTGAAGAAAGCTTTGGATTTCAAACATCTTTCAGTGAGGAATTAGTTTAAAAAGACATACGACAGTAAGCCATGAAATAAGTGCAGACACCATAATTCAGGGATAGAATATGTTATAAAACTGGCAGGCATCCAGGCTAGAGCCAGGTGCCTGTTTTGGACTAGATTCAAGTGGCCTTAGGCCACCTACAGAGCTTTCAGGTATAATCTGGAAGCTGCTCACCTCGGTGTGCCCTACCTTAGCTCTATTTCAGGTACTTGCAAAGGTTTCCCAGATGGCTGGCTCCCATCCAAAATCATATGCTTTCAGATCGCATCATTTGTGTCCCGGGATGAGACACGCTTGCGAAAAATACTTCACAGGCTGCTTGCTTTGTTCAGTTTGCAGTGTTGCGGTGCATGGTGTGGTTTATGGATGATAGCAGTGTGTGTGTATGTGTGTGTGTGTGTCTATATACATATGTATGTGTGTGTCTATATATATAGACACACACATATATGTGTGTGTGCGTGTGTCTATATATATATATGGACACACGCACACACATATACACACACACACACACACACATATATATATATATACACACACATATATATACACACTATAACAGTATACATACATACACACACACAGACCCACCCCCGCTTTCACACTTGATACTCTTAATGCTGGTTGTGTTAAAAACAGATCTTTTTAAAAACAGGCGTCTCCAGTTGTGTTCTGTAGGTTATTCTCATACCATATTGTGATAGATTATTAACACTGAAAACATTTTGGTGGTCTAATTCACACTTTACCAGTTGTGCCCTTCATTTACTTTTTATTGGATTTCACGCTAAACTAGGAAAATAGACTCATTGGTTTCGATTTCTAGTTCTCAGACACCAACGAATGCAGCAATGTTTGCATTGCCCGTACTTCACAGGAAGGTTCAAACCTATTTTCATTAAAAATAAAATGATTGAAAAGGTCATGAAGTCACTTCTGGTAATATGAAGCTTGTAAACAGTTCCACAACAGACCAGAACAAGGTGGGGCTGGTACTTTGAGGGCTTTGTGTGCTTTGTAAAGGAGGGGATGGGGCAGGAATCATGTTAATAGGTAACTCCCTGGAAGATGCTTATACACATGCATCACTTTAAGCACATACATAAGTGTTTGCCTGAGTGCAGTCCCATGCTGTGTGGCTCAGATTTTCAAAGAAGTATGAAGGCACCAATTGGTGCTTAATTCGCTGCAACACCTTTAAAAATTCTCACCTAAATGGAACATTTGTTAACACGTAAGGTACAGAAATACTGCCATAGGGCCTAATTCCATTCCCATTGAATCCAACTGGAGACTCGCTGCTAATTTCAATATTGAAGGTTTATAGCCCCAAATGATTTCATTTCCTTATTCTTCCCAACCTCTAGTTCTTGTGAAAATGGAGGAAAGGAAAACAACCCCCTCTCATTTCACACGCAATACGGAGCCGTGAAATGTTGTCCCAGCAATCAGTGCAGCCCTGCGTTGTAAAGTACTCAGCCTGTTGAAATAGTTCAGTTTGGAAGTGCACAGCAAAAGGTGATTGCTTTGGTTGAAGATTAGCAATGGAACAAAATTCTGTGGTAGATGAAAAGTGGTACGTTAATTGAGTTGGGGCTCTCCTTTTTTTTCTGTTCACCATAGCTGTAGTGCTGCATTACAGTATTAACGCTCCATTACAGCATTACCGCTATCCTCCATGGAAAAGCAAACTATCTGTTCTAGTGAGGTCCAAACTTTTTTGGCAGGAGTGCCACTTATCCTTGTCAAGTGCCACTTCACGTTCTTACCCCTGCTCAGTCTTTGGCTCTGATGTCTGCTTCTTGCCTGATCTGCTGCTCTACTCCCTTCTTTCTTCCCTGTATCCCCTGCCTGGTTTGCCTCTTTGCTTTTTGCTTCCTGCCCTGTTTGTCATTCTGCTACCTGGCTTCTTGTAGCCTCTGTATGTGACCAGGGCCCTCCCTGATCTACTAAAAAGGACACAGAGAAGATACCAAGGCAGAAGCTGAAGCACCACATTCCTCCATTGGGAAGGAAATGGAGGAGGAAACAGACTGATATTTAATTGAAAAGGGCTATTAAGATTATTTGTAGGTGCAGTCATTAATAGTTATGTGAGGCAGGCTGAAAGTGCTTGTGAACTTCTTTGCAAGCTAAGTTTCCAGCCAAGAAGGCTGGAAGTAACAAAGACGCATTGATGTGAAGGAGAGGGAAGTTTTTAATAGAAGACTCTCAGGAGCCAGCCAAATAAGCATTATCTTGTATTAAAAAAAATCTGCAAATAATGAAATTTGGAGGAGAGAGAAGCCAGTTTTCTTCTTTGCCTGGCTTGTGAAATTAGTACCAAATAAAAGAAGAGACGCATGGAAAAACGCTTGGAGATTAGCTCTCCCCAACAGTATCCTTTACAAAGTCGGTCTTTCTTCCCAGTACTGTTCATTTGCAGATGGCACTGTCCCATGCATTCCCCGAGTGAGGAGGGAGGTTGAAACCTCCTTGTGGATTTGCTCTCTTGGGACCAGGGTGTTGATTTCTGGAGTTTGTGCTAGTGCAGGTGGTGGCTGCCTGTAACCGAGAGACTGTGCTTTCCTTTTAGCACATTATGTGGAAACATTTCAGAAAGCAATAGCCGCGTCTTCCAAGAGAATGGTTGCTTGACATGTATCTTTGCGATTCCATAATTGCATAGGGTGCAAATCACTATTCATGACAGGTATTTTCAAAGTGGATCTTTGAACCTGTACCACGTGGTTGCTCCTGTGCTGTTCCGACCCATTATATAAATAGGGATTTTGGCATGCAGACTGCACTATAAACTGTATAATTGTTTTTATTAGAGTTCTGTGAGTTTAGAGGTACCTGTTCTTTAATTACATTTGGCACACTGCCAGGAAAACTCTTCTTGCAAAGCCTAATATAGGCCACCCACTATGACAGCTCTTATTTTTCTCCTATTAGTGATGGACATTTTCATTTAATTTCTCTCTCTCTCTGCGACTGAACCCCAATATATTGAATCACAGCTTCTCCCTGTTCACTTACTAGCCATTGGGTGCGTCGGGCAGTAACTTCTGATATTTGGAACCAGCCCAAATGAGTGGCATTTGCCCATTTTTTACACCGTCTTTGTAGCTTCCTCGGTTTGGAATTTCCCCCCCATTTTCTTTTAAATGGTGGTGACACTGGATATGCAAGCCAGTTAATCTCTTCTAAAATCTAAGCCTTAGCCTTCAGCAATCACAGGAAGAAAGCTGCAAGAGATCATTCTGTGAAGTATCTGTATGTCAGCCGTAAGTACCCAGCACAGAGGCATAGCCTTCGTTCTGCTCCTGAGCTCAGATCTCCTGGGTAGCGGGGTACAGCGAGCACAATACTAACATGTCAGCAGGATGGCTGGAACTTCATGCTCAATGCCAGAAATTAGGATGTCCAGCAAGCACGAATAAATGCGTAGAGCTAATCAAATTAGGAATTACATGCTGTGCAATACAGAGAAATCCATGTAAGCAGAAAATTGCCTGTAATATTTGTAATCAAAAGCATTTATTTTGGACTGTAACAGCCTAATGCTCCATGGTAGTCAGCGGAAGGGAAAATGTAAACACAATTTCTTTGATTTCATTGGGAGGCTGGGTACGGTAGGAATGCAGGATCAAGTGCCTTTTCCCGCTGTTGTGATTAAGCAGCTATGCAAAATGAATTTAGGGGCTTATTTACAGAAAACGTTATGTAAATGGTGGTGAAAACCTATTCCACGGGGATCACTCTTCATTGCTTCAACCCTGCCAGAATTCATAGGATGCAATCCCAAAATTGTGGGTTTAGAGCTCAGTTGAGGATATAGCTTCAGTGCTAAAGCCACGTTCTGAGGCTTCTGCGAAACATGCAATTTAACACAGAGACTAGGGAGATGGTGGAATTTCATTCTAGGATCTTTCGGGCCCCCGGGGAATGTGAATTAATGGAGGAATTGCACAAGTTCAGCTAGTAGATATTTTTGGTTTCCATGTCAGCTGAAATAGAGTTATCTATAAACAGAATCACGGGTGACACTGCGTGCGTCTGTCCCATGTCATGTGTCACTTCAACATGCAATTAGCCATAATGCACAAGCAATATTAGCTGATTTGATAAACAGTGTGATGGTGAAAAAGCCTGAAACGTGTTTTTCAGAATGGACTAGCCTAACGTTTTCTTTTTCAAAGGAGGTTATAGATGGATTCAGCTTCCGTGAAAATGAACAACCCCCCTCCTCCCGAAATATGGACATATCCTTTTTCAGTATAGATGGAGGTGCTTTTAACAGAAAGCTCTAGAACTAGTGTTGGGGATGGAGCCTGTATTTTGGAGAAATTTGAACCTGCCCAGTAAAACTGTCTCTTACTTACCGCTGGGATTATGCAGAACTGGCTAGAAACTGGGGGAGTTAAAAAAGCCACAAAGCTGCATGCTCCAGGCATGCCCCTCCCATTCCCCATACTGAAGCTATGGTGTATATTAGAGTCTGATAGTTTGGCCAACAAAATGTTTGTTGCTCAGGGACCCCACCTTAGGCAGGGAGCATTTCCAAGGGGAGATTCATTAGGTGAGAGCCTAAATTAGTATACATCAGTACAACAACTGAGCTGTGCTCACATAAACGGGATGAGGGCCCAGCTTCTTGTCTTGTACGACAAAGTGTTGGACCTCAAATTGTTATAGTCCTAATTGCTTATTTACTGGATTGTCTTTTGGAGGGTAACCACATGTCTCAGGTTGCTCATATGTTGCTGGAGTAGGATGATGTTAACTTGCCTAACAGAAGGTTTGTGTGACATTTTAGGTGAAGTTAATGGGTGAGATTCAGAGCAACTGCAGATATTCAGGGAGGTTAGGGGGAGGTTAGACTGACCTAAGACCACCTGATCTAAGGTAAGTTGGGATGGGGAGGGCTAGTGGGCAGGAGAGTTTGGGATTGAGGGGCAAGCAGGGATTGGGGGTGGGATCAGGAGATTGGAGGCACAGGCAGGGTCTGTAGGGGGGGCAGGAGATCAGGGAGAGGGACAGGTGGAGTCCACAGGGGGATTAGTTGGGTCTGAGAGTTTCATAGGGTCTGCAGAGGGGATGGGGGGACCTGTCTCTCCATCTTCTTGGGACCTGGGGGTATTTTTAGCCTCTGACTCCCCCCAGATGAACAACTCCCCTCATCCTGCCCATCTCTCCCCCCATCCTGACTGGCTCAGCTCCCAGCACTGGCATTGGGAGCAGCTTGCAGGATGGGGGGTTGATGAGCTTGGCAGGGAGGGCTAGCTGGTTCATGGTGGGGGGAGTTTTCTATTTGGGGGAGGAGGAGGGGCTCAGGGGCTAAAAATAACTAAGTTCCAGGTGAGGAGGGGAGGAACTGGGGCTGGGAGCAGTACAAAAGTTCAGGACTGTTAGATCAGGCTAAAAAAGCAAACCCGATCTAAGTTAGGTGCCTCTCAGACGTAGGGTTAACTTAAGGTCAGGTCGGCCATTTTTAGACCAATCTAAGAGTCCTGAACTTGTGTATAGTTTGACCTAATTAGTTTAAGGCCCGCACCTGGTTAAACTAAGTTAGATCGGGTGGCCATTTTTAACATGATCTACCCTCACCCTAACCTCCCCAAACATCTGTATGCACCCTTGATGACCCCTGTGTCATGCAGGGAGCCAAAGTAGAACATCTCAAGGATCCTTTCTGGTATTAATGTGTGTCAGTTAAAAACTGCTTTCTTCATAATCAATGTCTTTAGTTTCAGGGAGTTTTCCATGAGGCCTGCTAGGCTCTTGACTAAAGTACTATTGTGTATGAAGGGAGCTTGAGCACCCTTCACCGTAACTGAAGTCCTAGGATGCCTGCCCTTCAAACGAGTGCCCAGCTTCCTGAAGAGTCAAGTCTGGAGTGTGCTCGGATGCAGAACTGGAATACTTCCAAAAAATCTCCATGTTCCTCTTGAATTAAAAGGCCACTTTCTTTAGCTTTAATTTTCTGTTTGTGCATGCCTGCCTTGGGATATTCTAGCTAATATGTTTCCTAACAGGAAAGCTTTACGGAAACAGTTAATTGCAAATGGATAATTGCAGAAAGTGCACGTGTTGGTTTTTACTCTGATTCTTACTGTTACCGTCCTCCATTCAGGGGACAGAAACAACACCATGTGACCTCTGCATCCAATCAAAACAACCATCATTTTCCCATTTTCAGGTTTCAAATACTCGCATCAAACATTTTATGGGCAGTTTAAACAGCAAAATTAATGGTACACGTTATCCAGATTGATTTTGAACAATGTGTATATTTGAACAAAATGATCCTGAATAAACTTGGGGACAGAGCAGAAGACTACATCTGTCAAACATGCTATGAATGAATCACTCATCTCTACTGAGTGGTCACAAATGTGTTGTGTGATAAAGAATCTGTTCTCATAAAGAAGCCAAAGCAAACACAACGGCATTTATATCCAGGGCATATTTGCTCTGCGTGCTTGTCAGATCTATTGATGTTCATGTGAGTTCTGCATTGAGGACCTTTTCTCACTTCAACACTGGCTTTTCAGAGAAAAGTTAAATGAATAGCAAGGCAAGAAAAAGACATTTTTAATAGTTTTGAATATAAATCAATTCTTATCTCTCCCTTCCCTCTCCCCCCCAAGATATTTAGTGACTTGTGACTTGGATTGTCTTTGTATGTAAGGAAGTGTGTCAGATACATACTCCCTTTTTGGGCAACCCAAACTCATGGGTACGGTTTGAAGCTCTGAAATATACCCTTGCAACTTTTTTGCTTGGGGTTTGAAAGAACATCTAAAGGAGACAGCCATGAGGATGTAAGATTTCTGGCAAGAAGCCTAAAGAACAATATTGTGGCTTCCTTTTGACAGACCTGAGAGGCCAATGGTATCTACTGGGAGCCACTTCTTCTTTTTTTTTTTTTAAATGGAAATGGATATGTTCCCTGAGACTTTTCAGGGAACTTCTGGTCTTTTGCTTTTTCTCAGGTCATTCTTGTAACATTAAAGAACTCCAGATGGCTTTGGACAGACACTAGGTTGGGATGGTTTAGTCAGGGATGATCCTGCCTTGGGCAGAAGGCTGGATTAGATGACCTTATGAGGTCTCTTCCAGCCCTACTTTCCTATGACCCCACAATCCTACAGGAGTCTCTCTTTTGCACTCTTCCCAAAGTACAAGATAGATGGAGAGTGTGTGGGGAATTGGTAGAACTTGGGCTCCTTTCCCACTAGCCAGAGCAGCTGAGCAATCATGGGGGTGGGAGTGGGGAATGATGCTGTCACTTACTACTGGTTGAAATGCTGCTCACCATGATCATGGAGAACTGACCCCCTGAGTTCAGATACCTTTTCCGGGAAACTTCTCTGATTGTGGCTGTGTCCTTGTAACATAATTGCAATTACTCCCAGGAGGATGTGGTTTATATTGTGGTCCATGTCAGAAATCAGGGCCCTGTTGTGCCAGGCTCTACACACAAATATCACAAAAATAAAAGACAAGAGACGACAAGCTGATACAGCAGACAGGCAAGGGAACAAGGTGACAGTGGTCAATGTGAAAAGAAGTGAGAGCAGTCTACTAGCTGCTATCAGAGTAACAAGTTTAAAACCGAACTATATCAAAGTTCAGCTAATAAAGACCTAAAAGGATGTGGACCTGCTGTTGGTCCGAGCTGGAAATTATTGAAAAAGAAACAAACTTTTGTTTTGAGCTTCATTAATGCCGGAAAAGATGTAGGTCTAGCAAGATGCATTACTTTGCCACAGTGTATCATGGAGTGAGATTTGTCTTTTCTGCCTCTTCACACAGTAAGTAGATTTTCCCTAATTTCTGGCCCAGTGTGAGTATCTATACAGACAGCAAAATGTGACTATCATTCCCAACTAAAAAACTCCTATTGACTTTGATGGAGCCAGGCTTTAACCCTTAGTGTTTAAGATTATATATTTTTACCAGTTCCCACAAATGCTGCAAAATATTGAATTTGATATTTCCCTTTGTAAATAAAATGAATGAAACAAAGACAGAATCTGCTGAAAACACCCAAGCATCCTGAAAGCAGCCTGACCATGCAGATGGTAAGGAAACAGCTGCATCTAACTGGCCAAGTGTGTATTTTCTCTAATGGGTTCTAATTCAGGAAAGGACTTTGCTGAATCAGGGCTTTACTTGCATCCAGGGATTTATTCTGAATCTTTCTAGCAGGTGACAGGTCCCCAAAAGATCTTGAAAATCAGGTAGAGGTACAGACTGTATCATAATATGCTTAGCAAGATGATTATATAAGCCACTAGAAAATTGACACAGGTGACAGAAACATTTCGTTCTAGGGCCATAGACCCATAATCATCAGTACAAACTACCAGCTGCTTATTCCCTTGCTGTGACATTTTGGTGAGGGAGAGTTGGAAAGGGATTTCAGGTAGATGTTCACTGGAAGGACGTCCAACACAGAAGGGAGGCCACGAGGTGAAGGACACTCCTCAAAGTGCTGCCAATAATGCTATGAACAAGTTCTGCAGCAACTTCCAGCCTCTGCCAGTCCTCACCACTTTGGCTCCTGTTCAGATGATTTAGACCCTTCATCCTTTACTTAAACCTCCCCCACCCCAAACAGCAGAAAACGCAACCTAGCAGGACAGAATAGGTTGTTATAAACCAGAAAGCGGTGCTGTACTTCACTTGATAAATGTGTATTAGTGTCTCTGGGGAAAACAGAATTTGGCATTACTGCCCTCTCACTCAGGGTGACTATCTGCTTATTCCCATCACCTGCCAGGACTGTCACCTAGTATTTTCTTCCTAGTACACTCTATTTTTTTTTTTTTAAATCTGCCTTAAAAATGAATCAAATAAGACCTTCTCCCTTCCTATGACTGAGGCTTCACTGCATGGATGTCTGTTACAGGACTCTCTTTCCCCTCACTCATCTATTTTATGGGAAAGAAGAGTCCTGGTAGAAGTTGCACTCTCTTCTAAGATTCAAAAGCTGGTGTAAGTCTATCCCAAATACACAGGTCATCCAGTTAAAGAGATCACCCTGAGAGATCACTCTAAGCAGCAGTGCCCCTGCCCCCGAGGTTTATCCAGGTGCCTGCGTGCATTTTCACGATCAGTAAAAAATCATTATTCCAACAAATATTGTTTACTCAAATATTTTTGTAAGAAAAGGGAAGCTGCATTTTGAAGTTGCGGATCTAATGCAATTTTAAGTAATGGATGAGATGATCGGATTGATCTAAATTCTAAACTTTCATATTCATATTGGCACTGCTATTTCTTCTAAATTCGAATGTGTCCGTGGGCACATAAACGTTGGGAACCCCTGCTCCAAGCCATTCAGTGCTTCTGCAGCCTCACACCCTACAAAGGCTTCTCCACTCCCATTGCCTCCTTAATCTGGAGAAAATACTAAGGGGGCGAGTGCCGGGGTGCCAAGGACCAGCCTAGTGACCTTCCTGCAGCCTGGTTTGGACTGCCGAGAATTGCTCTTTGCCTTGTGTCCTGTCCAAGTGGCTTGGAGCTGGCCTGGAGAGGGGCACGCTGAGCTGTCCTGTACAGGACAGGAGGGATGTGGATAAACTGGAGAGAGTCCAGTGGAGGGCAATGAAAATGGTTTGGGGGGCTGAAGCATATGACATCTGAGGTGAGGCTGAAGGAACTGGGCTCACTTAGTTTAGAGATGAGGAGCTTGAGAGGGGATTTAATAGCAGTCTTCAACTACCTGCAGGATGGTTCAAAAGAGGACCGTTTGCAGTGGTGGCAGGTACCAGAACAAGGAACAACGGTCTGGCTGCAGCAGGGGAAGTTTAGGTTGGATATTAGGGAAAAAAACTCTCAGGAGGAGGGCAGTAAAGCACTGGAACAGGCTCCCCAGAGAGGTGGTGGAGTCTCCCTCCTGGGGGTCGGCTGGACAAAGCCTTGCCGGGGGTGAGGCATCCAGGGTGTAGCCGTATTTGTCTAGAGGAAAAGGCAATCAGGACTCATAGTAGAGATGATATCTTTTATTAGACCAACAAAGTTTTTGCAAAAAAATAATTCTTCAATCACAATCTTGCGGGTACAAACACCCTTCATCAGGCACTGGAGAAAAGACTGTACAAGTTCTCCTGGGTAGAAATCATATTTCATAGGATTTCACAGAGGAGTCAATCGATGGAAGACTCCTTTGGGCAGTCAGTTGATAGCTGGTATGACATCTCTCACCTCCTGCAAGGATCTGTGATGGTGCAAATTACCTTGAAACAAAGGCAGGAGCAGGATCTCAGGTTTCAGGTGGTCACAGTTGCTTCCTGCTTGGGAAAAGATGAAGATTTCATTTTTAAAAATTGGCTAAAATGCGATATCTTCCCATGTGTCAGGAGGAAAAGGCAATCTGGACTCATAGTAGAGATGATATCTTTTATGAGACCAACAAGATTTTTGCAAAAAAAATTCTTTAATTGCAAGCTTTTGGGCGGAAACACCCTTCATCAGGCACGAGGTTGTGGCCATGCTGGTTTAGAGGAAAAGGCAATCTAGACTCGTAGGACAGATGCTATCTTTTATGAGATCAACAAGATTTTTGCAAAAAAGAACATCTTTAATTGCAAGCTTTCGGGCACAAATTGCAAGCTTCATCAGGCACTGGAGAAAAGACTGTAAAAGTTCTCCTGAGTACATATGCCTGATGAAGGGTGTTTGTGCCCCAAAGCTTGTAATTAAAGCCATTTTTTTTTGTTTGCAAAGATCTTGTTGGTCTCATAAAAGACATCATCTCCACTATGAATCCAGATTGCCTTTTCCTATAGACCAATACAGCTACCACCTGGTGCGTGATGCAGGGTGTTGGTGCCCAAGATCTTGCAAGTAAAGACATTTTTAAAAAGAAAAATGTTCTTATCGGTCTCATAAAAGAGAGCCTCTCTCCTATGAATCCTGCTTGCCTGTCTGGGGGGATGCGCGTGATGTCTGGGTGCTGGACCTCAAATTGTGATAGTCCTAATGCCTGATGAAGGGGCTTTGTGCCCCAAAGCTTGCAATTAAAGGTTTGGGGTTTTTTTGCATGCAGAAATCTTGCTGGTCTCCTAAAAGAGATCATCTCTCCTCCGAGTCCGGATTGCCTTTTCCTCCGGACCAGTTCGGCTGCAACCCAGTGCTTGATGAAGAGGGCGGG
>NW_017728915.1:31039677-31081701 GCF_001723895.1 Crocodylus porosus | reverse complement strand
GCGCGGGGTCGGGGCGCGGGGCAGAAGCGGCGTGATCCGGCGGCACGGGGTGACGGCGGTCGGGAGTGCAGTTCGGGGTGGGCTTGCCGCCGGGCGGGCAGGGGGCAGGCGGCGGACAGATGTGCGGCGTCGTGGGCCGACAGACGCGCCTCGGCTGCCGGGCGGGACGGACAGCGGGACGGATGTGTGTCTGCACAGCTAGATGCTCGCTCTCTCTCTCTAGCTGGATTTCCAGCTCTCTAGCTATATCGAGGTCTGGCTATCTAGACAGCTGCTGTATATCTCTAGCTATATCCATCTGTATCTCTACTGCAATATAGCTAGATAGAAGTATCTGTCGCAATCTCTCTCTCACAATACAGCTAGATAGCAATCTCTTGCTCTCTCACAATACAGCTGCCTAGATATATTTCTCTCTCTCACAATATAGCTAGATAGCAATATCTCTCTCTCACAATACAGCTAGAGAGCAATCTATGTACCTATCACAATACAGCTAGAGAGCAATCTCTCGCTCTCTCACAATACAGCTAGCTAGCTAGATATATTGCTATCTCTCGCAATATAGCTAGATAGCAATCTCTCTCTCTCTCACAGTATAGCTTGCTAGATATATTTGTCTCTCTCACAATACAGCTAGAGAGCAATCTCTTGCTCTCACAATACAGCTGGCTAGATATATTTCTCTCTCTCACAATACAGCTAGATAGCAATATCTCTCTCTCACAATACAGCTAGATAGCAATCTATGTACCTATCACAATACAGCTAGAGAGCAATCTCTTGCTCTCTCACAATACAGCTAGCTAGCTAGATATATTGCTATCTCTCGCAATATAGCTAGATAGCAATCTCTCTCTCTCTCACAGTACAGCTAACTAGATATATTTCTCTCTCTCACAATACAGCTAGATAGCAATCTATCTACCTATCTAGCACAATACAGCTAGCTAGATATACTGCTATCTCTCGCAATGTAGCTAGATAGCAATATATCTAGTTGTAGAAAGATAAGTAGATGTAGTCCAGATAAGTAGTTTTATTTTGGTGTCCAGGTTGCAAAAAACCTGAGCGCCTCCCCTCGTGCGGTCAGTGCCATTCAGAAGCCAGCAATACCCGTGCAGTTGCTCGGGATGGGAGCGGTAATGAGCCCAGTTCAGTCTGCAGTGGGGGCTGGGAAGGGAAAAGCCTGTCTACCCTGTGTCTGTTCACTGGGGGATTCCCTTCCTCCAGCAGCTGCTTGTATTTTTGGCCACCAGCCTGCTTAGCGTCCTGAACTTCTGTCATTGATTAACACCACTGGAAGAAAGTGAAAGGCCTTGATGCATTGTCTCCACTGTCTACGGCAAAAAGCAATCTCTCATTGGCTACATTTTCAGCATAGTAGGTGCCCAGTCAAATCTATTCGAGACAAGGAGATTAATCAGGGGGTTATTATTATTATTATTATTATTATTTTGCAACATCTGTTGCTATATGAAAAGGACATTTGCTTTTTTTCCCCTTAAAAGGAGTCAGTTTAATTCTAAGGAGAGATAAGACAAAGTAGACTGTTTTCCTGTCAGAGAGCTGCATGCATTTGTACCTGCAGATCTGAATAAAGGTCAAAAGCTAACTGGAGCTAGGAAGCAGGTTAACAGAGATATGGGTTTTAATATAAGCCCCTGCTATGACTTTCACGCTGCCCTGATTCAGCAAGTCCACCGCTAACTTCAATTATACAAGTAGTCCCATCACCCTATGGATGGATCAATGAAACTACCCACGTGCTTAGAGTTAGGCACATGCTTCAGCACTTAGATGAACCGGGGCTTGTATTCTTTTCAGCTCCCCAGATGGTTTGAATTAAACTTTTTTTCTTCTCATGAATCTCTAAAGAAGGTATTTCATGTATTTTATTCAAAACAGTAAACTTCTTTGACATTCATTTGGTAAGGCTGAGTAAAGGTTGTTAGATCAACCATAAGCTCTTTCTGTTGCAGGTCCATTACAACTGGAAACCCTCTCTAATCACGCCAACCTCAAAGAGAGGAATTAATAAACTAATCCTTTAATCATTTGAACAAGCGGCATGACTATCTACACGGTCTCAGTTATGGTTAAAACAATATAGCACTTAAAATATTTGTTTTAGGGGGAAAAACCCCACTCTCCCCAGTCGACAGCTATTTATGTATGGGGAGGGGTGAAAAAAATCTGTAGACCTGCCCTTGATGACAAATGTCTTTACAAGAGTGATTGTGGGAAAGTTTGCAGCTATTCTAGTTAGTCTGTCTCTCTCAGTGGGGCGCAAAGGAAACAAATCCTGTTTTAAAGTCGCTGACTTACGTGGGACTAACGAGTTGCTTTGCACAAATTTCTGCAGACGTACGTGTGTACACCTAGCCTGCAGGTCCTCGGTGTCATTCACAAACGCGAGAACTCTTCTTGCCGTAATGAAAGTCTGCTGTTGAACATGACATCCACTTCCGTTGCTGGTTGAAAAAGGCTGATGGTTAAATATTTTACCTTTCCAGATTACATATTTGTGACACCCATCAAAGTGGATTCCAGTGGATCGTACATTTCGCATGATGTTTTGCACAGCACTAGGAAAAAGAGATCGACTCAGAGTTCAAAAAGTTCCTTGCACTACAGCTTTTCAGCATTTGGACAGGAACTGCACTTAGAACTGAAACCTTCTACCATATTAAGCAACAGCTTTATTGTCCAGGTACTTGGGAAAGACGGAGTCACAGATTCTCAGGACCGTGAAGTTGACCAGTGCTTCTATCAAGGATTTATAAGGAACGATAGCACCTCTTCAGTAGCAATATCTACATGTGTAGGCTTGGTAAGTGTTTCTTGCAAGCTAATTCGTTGCTAGATTTTCATACAAAATAAAGCGCATGAATTGGATGAATCGATCAGATTCTTGTTTCATTTAGGATATTTTTGCATGTCATGTACACATGATGTTTATTGTCAACTCACATCATCAGCTGGACCACTGCCGTCAAATGTAACAATGGTGCCTCAATTATAGGCCATACACTTTGGCATGCCACCAGTAGTCTATGGATCACTATTTTGAGGGGAAGAAATGTTGGTAGATATACATTAATTCAACCACGGGACATTTCATTCATCCTCGGGACAGTCATGATATTTGCAGCATGCAGTACCTAGTTGTTCTTAAAAGGTAAATGCTTGTTCTGCAATTAAAGGGCAGTCTTACCCATCTTTAGAGAGAAGATTCCTCAGGTAAGGAAGGCTTTCAAGGTCAGTCCCTAAGCTTATGAGAAAATAAACAAGGTGTATATGATTGCCCAGGGTCTAAGAGAAGAATTAAGTTCCAGTTCTTATTGAAATCGAAGGGGAATTAGGTGTCTGTCCCTTAGGATCCTTCCAGCCTGCAGTGGGAAAGCAATCATATTGTTTCAACTCTTTCATGAATGCACCAAATATTATGCCTACAATATTTGCTGTTTACTTCTGGTGTTCAAATTCATGAAGACTTATTACTAAGAGCAATGCCTTTTTTTCTGCAATACATTCTGTGGCATCTTATTTTTAAGGAAGCTTTCATTGATTCCTTGGTACAATGCAGAAAGAGCATTCACAGATTTAAGTAATCACTGGAAGCCTCTTGGATAAAGAGTCCCAGCTTTTTGTGCAGTCATGCTAGAAGAATGTCTAGTGTGCATGAAGGGGGGAGTGTGTATTGAAGCAATAAGATTCATGGTGGTGCAGTATGTGGGGATGTGTTTCTCTGGGGGTCTTGTATTTGGACATATGATTTTGGACATATTATGGGGGTCTCATATTTGGATATATGATTACTACTATTGTATGGCCAGACAGAAGAAGAAGGGGTTTGTGGAAAATACTGTTTCATTTGAAATACTTTTCACACTGGTTCCTATTGGACTCTTGGGAGAGGTTGGGCCACTATGAAGAGCCATAGGGTATTGTTGAAGGTTTCTTGAAATGGTCTGGATTATAAATTGAACGTCATCTTCTCTGCTGGTAACAGCTACGGGAAGGTTTTAACATCTTCTTTTGAGTATCCCCATCTAGTTGAGACTAAAACTTTTGGAGCAGGTCCTGGGATTTGGAATGAAGCATTCATTGCTTTATATTTTATTCACATGATGACAATATTGACTGCTACAAAGAAATAAAGATCTTGGCTTTGTTTTGAGTTGTCTCCTGGTTGTGAAGCTTGCTTTCCTGACCGCTGACTTCTTTTATGCTTCTTTGAAAAACTGGTTACCCGGAGAGCCAGGGTTCAAGTCTGCCTTCGGTTTATCTAAATTACAGAGAAACTGAGTTTGTTAATTTTAACTTGCTCTGAAAAGGACCTTTGGTGTTTTTTAGAGGAACTAAATTAGTTTATGAGTAGTACAAGCTAGTTTATAATGAACGAATCTACCCTGCCTTCTGCTTGACTTCAAGCTAACATGGATACCTATGTCTTTCTGGTCTTTTACACTGTCTCACTGTATAAATCAATGTGACTGTCTGTCTGCTTAGGAGAGATGCAGAATCTGAACAGAAGTGAGCGAATAGAGTTGACTGAACAAATTTATTGTGGCAGAATTTGGAGAGTGCTTTCCAATGCCAGCTGTCTCAGGCTGTTACCCTCTCTTACCTAAAGCTGTCTTACAAATTAAGAGACATTTTAAGTTGACAGTCCGATTCATTTTAACGCATACTCTGTTCTTATAGATTAAAAAAACTGCAAACAAAACTCTTCTTGTTCTTTTTTCCATCCTTTTTTACAAACTTCAACATGTTTGGGGGAAGAGGGGGACCCAAAAATATTCTCAGTTTAGAAGTTAACTACTTTTTTCTGCTCTAAAAATATGCCACTGTCTGTCTGTACAGACAACCACATAATTTTTATTGTGTTCCAAATTCAGTAATCATATGTTAAGTCTGGACACTTTGCTGTGATCAAGGGCACCTTGTGAATAGCCTCTATATCCTCTTTGCACCAACTACTTTTGTCACTTGGTTGCCCTTCTTTCCTATCCCCTTTGTTCACTGCTGTTAAACCGAAAGTGGTGTTTCTTCTGTATGGTTGGCAGCACTAATCTTTCCATTGTTCCTTTCATTAGCAGTAGCTTCTCTACAATAAAACAGCAGTGACCCATTCTTTCAAGCTTGGAACACCACAATGTGATTTGGAAGCAATTGCATTTCAATACACTACAGGGACTCTTTGATCTAATTTTTTGGATGACCTAGAGTATTCAGTCATTCAGCCGTCTGTTATCTGCCATTGCCTGCAGAGTAGACTTTGGGAGAGAAAAGATCTATGTGTAATGGGCTGTTAGGCAGAGCGACCCTGGAGTAACAGTAAAAAGGAACAAGGATCTGTTGCTTTACCGTAGACTACATTGAACTCTACGCATCTAAATGAAACCTTGGCCTATAGTTTGGTGTGATATAAATAATAGAGTATTTGAGCCGTGCATTTTTTTCATACTTGTTTGTAGATTGGGTCTAAAAGTTGTGTATATTAAAATCAGCAGAAACATTTGAATGTAACAAGCAGGATTTGCTCCAAGGTCTTTAATTGGAAACAGATTTCATGGCCCTGTGATCTATTCATTTGGCTAATAGATATCCCAACAGCTACACAGGGCTAATTTTTTTTTTGCCATATATGGGCAGCTCTTATGGCTATTCACCACCCTTACACTGTCATCATAAAATACAATATTTGGATATTTAGATGCTTTTCTACCTGCACTGCAGCTTCATTGTCATGGACAAAAGTAAACTTTTCTTTCTATTTGCAAGTGAAAGACATGTTTCTTTGTTGTTTTCTGACCAGTTCTAGGGAGACAAGTGTATTACTTCAGGGGCTGCATCCATTGCGTGTCTAGTTAGAATATTTTCTACTGACATAGGATCACCAACAAGGTTGCTACACAAGAACACTTAAGACAGATCTTCCCACACATCTGTATCTGTCAACTCCATAAAAATGCCACTGCCCCTACTTTAGAGATAAGATATTGGTATATCAGAAGGCTTATTATGAGTCAATATCTGTTTCCAGCATTTACAGTTTCCTTGGTATACATTTGTACTTAAAGGATTTAAATTATTGCCCAGGGCAGAGTACAAGAGAACCAAAGAGTTGCATCTCCTACTATGTGGCCTAGTGTCATTTTTAATATTCACATGTGGGTTTCTGAATAGAGCAAACATATTTTACTGTTAGATAAGATCCTTCCACATAAAGTTAAACTGCCATAGAAGAGATATGCTATTATCCTATATGTGCTGCATAGACAGTAAGGAAAGTTGTGGGTGAGTTACTTATTTGTAAACTTTTGTGAGAGTGTTATTCTACTGTGGGAGCTGACGTATCCAATACAAGGTAAATATCAATGAATAAGGAATTCAGAGAGAGCGAGCAAATGACTAAGGTAGCTATTAGTACACGAATTACAGGATCTCTCCTACAGTTGGTCATTTTGGGTCAGACCAAAGCCAATTACAGTCAGCGGAAAAACTCTGTTTGTTATATTATTCAATGTCCTGTCTTCGGGTCAGATACAGGCGTAAGCTAGTGTGGGATCATTGAGTTTAGAGGCGTTGCACCTGCACACACTAGAGCTGAATGCGTGCCTGTCTCCTTTTGTATTTACATACCTCAATTATGGAGCAAAGAGCCAGCTTTAGGCATTATCTAGGGCCCCGCTTTGTTTTTGAGAAGACGTGATTGAATCTTTCATTGTAAGGGTCCTCTTTGCCTTGTCTGAAGTTATAGTGTGTCTGTTGGTGTCTAGTCAAGGGAAAAGGAAAAAAAAGAGGAAAGGATGAGTCATGTTACACTCACTGAGCTGTCAGAGGAGTCAGCGAATAGGAAAAGGTTTGGAAAGAGCAGCATGAGATCCACAGGCGACATGTTAATTCAATGGGAGTTGTATGTGTGCGTGTCTGAGGGCAGGGCTTGGTTCACAGTATCAAAGCAGCCACAAAATTAAAGCCTTGTAGGCCACCAAAGAGGAAGGCAGGCAGGGAAACACATGTACCTACCATTCTTCCCAGTCATTTAATTGCACCTTTTATTAGCATCGAAGTGCACTCTCAGCAACATCTGTCATTAGTAAAATACATTGAAAGCCATCATAAGGCACTTCCTCAGGCAAATGTCAGTCCAAGTAAGTAGGCCAAATTCTGCTCATTTACGCTGGCATAAATCAAAAGTAATTCTGCTGGTTTCAAGGACTTTTATCTCAGCATAAAAGTAAAGGAAGCTTTTGGCCCTGTGGGATTTGAGCAAGAACTGAGGTTTTGACTCCTCCTTAAAAATATTACCAGTTTATCCAACATATCAATATTTAGATACTGTAATTATGGTGCCATTACACCAGAATGGAATCAATAATTTGAACTGTGCCTCTGCTGTTTCTGAATTGCTAGTCCCTTGTATCCCAGAATTCATCCGTTACTGTAATAGGATGAAGAAGTAGGAAAGCAAGTCTCGTTTCCACTTTTAGGAAAATCTTCCTGACACCGAGAAGAAAAGAACATGCCTGAAAACATTTAACAGGGATTTAGACAGGGCACTACAGCTACTCCTTGCTTAATGTCGTAGTCACGTTCTTGAAAAATACGACTTCAAGCAAAACGACGTTAAACGAATCCAGTTACGTCACAGTAGTTACCAACTAGCAGACAGCGCCCAAACAACGTTATGACCAAACACTGCGTGACTTTAGATGAGTATGTTCTCTAATAGATCAGCAACGTAATAATGAAACAACGTTAACTAGGATGACATTAAGTGAGGAGTACCTGTAGGTATTATAGTTCAGGACTTGGGCCTGCACTTGCTGATGGGAATGAGTTGAATGTCTGTACCACCAAATGGTCTTCTCCATCTCTGTGTGCTTCATCCCCTTTTTGTTGACTTCCCGGTGTACAGTCAGGCTTCATGAATTCACTACTGTTTAAGTGTTGCAACAGAAGTAGTTGAGGCTAGGGATTAGGGAATGGCTGGGCTCTTGATGGCATTTTATGTACATATGGTACAGCACTCCTTTAGTTCCTCTGAAGCAGTTATGGATCTACAGTATTAACTTCATTGTGGCATGTCATTGGCAAAGTCATTCATAGACGAAAAAATCCTTGCAGGACTAGAGCCTGTAGGAGCGTTTGGCTCTATAGGCCCCAGCCTTTCCTCAGCTTCCCAGCTCCACTGCCCAGGCTCTGCTGAGGTAGCACAAGAAGGATAGGGAACAGCTGCAGGTCCCTAACCTGGGGGCACTGGTAACATATATAAAAGAGCAGGTACAGCCAGCTCATATGCCAGTTCACCCTGCAGCATCTGCAAGTGTAGAGGGCCTGGTTAAGAGCATGTCTGGGGCATAATGACCTTACATCAGTTGCAGATAAATGGCAGATGATCCACTGGGGAAAACAGCCAGATTTAGCTGGTTTAACTAACAGTAGGCCAACCTTAAATCTAGCTTCAGGATCCAGGAACCAATCTGTTTTTTAAACCAGTTCCACCATCCTCTTCCCTTAAAGAGTCTGGCTATAACTTCTGATTCATTGGAGGTTGACCCATATCCATTTCTCCAGCTACTCAGAAAACAGTAGTGTTTCTTTAGCTGTCACAAAGACTTCCCATTAAATTTGGTTCCCACAGTTGTACAGGAGATTACACCCAAATGCCATAATAAAGGTCAGGAGAGGATGATCTGTCTGGATGGGGACTTGACCTCCTGATGACGGGATGTCTTTGATGTAAATGAGGATTTTTATTTTAAGCTGCATTATTTTGATTTGGACTATACTGATTATACACAGTAAGACTTTTTTTTCTTTATCTTCTCTTGATTGTAGCATATGTTGGAAAAATTAAACATTCCACTTATTCATTTTTAGAGTGGCAGTTTCTGGAGGCTACACTGAATATCCATCTGTGCGGGGCTTCATTGCCTTCCCCTTCAGAAACTGAATTTAGTACTTGTGGAGGGTGGCAGATTTTCAGAATTGGAGACGAAAGGCCTGTGTTTACCCAAAACCCAATGCCAGCCTGGGAAATAGGAGTTCAAGCACCCCATGTTCTAGGATTGTTGAAATGACACGCTGTGGAGGAGCGGGTTGCAGCAATGCTTGTGCATTGCTCTTGTCTCCTGCGCTGCGGCACATTCCTTTTGCTGTAAGAAGATTATGTAGTGTCTCGAGTCTGTCCCTTGGACAATGAGCAGGCATTTTATTTTTCTCAGGCCATTATTCCTTAGCCATCCTACCAAGCCACTACTCCAATTCCGATGCCAGGTTTTTTGGGGTTTTTTTTTTTGACGATTTGAGCACATCAACTGAGTCGACAACATTGCTTTGTTTCAAAATAAGCTTGACAACAGTGGTCGTGACCAATCTGGGTTACTACAGTGACTTCCTAAGTCATTCCATCTTTCTGGGACTTAGTTTCAGTCACGTTTTATTTCAGGAATATTTACCATTGCCATAGATTCTGTTGGCAGGATATTCGTAGCGATACTCAGTGTGTTCGGGGCACAGGCTGTTTTTGTCTTATGCAAGTATAGCACTTAGGATAGTACAGCCCTGGACCATCATTGTGCTCTCTGGGCACTTTGTGATACAAATAATCAGCAACGATTATTTCTCATAACTTCGCTGGAAAAGTCTGTTCCCATTATACCCTACTGACTTCAATGGAGCTGTGATCAGATCCATATCTAAGAAGTATTTCTTAACCTCTGCAGCGAATAACTCATGAAGCTAACAGAATATCTTTGAAACACCTTGTTGAATCTACTCGCTTGCACCCTTCCTGTGACGAGGGTTGCACACTGAGCCTGAATTTGCTGCTTCGTTGAGTGGTCTAGGCTAACGTCGGAGTTATAACAATTTATCTGCGGGTGACACAACTGGGCTGTGTAGCTCAAGTTTTTTTTTTCAAAGCGTGGCTTCTCCAGCTAAGGCAATTAGAGAGGAGTTAACAGGAGGGGAGAAGTTGAGTTAGTTCTTCAGTGAAAACAAGATCAACGGAGCTATGCTGATTGACATCAGCTGATGATCGGACTCCTTATCCTTCTGTATCCTTACCCTCTTTCATTTGTATGGGGAGACTGCTGACTAGCTGATAATACCTCTTTAAGAAAGCGTATCTGAGTTGGACTTCCTTGAATGAATACCTTACAAACAGGTTTTCCTTCGTCTTTCTAATTATGGCAATGGAAGCAGGGGCTTTGGTTCTTTTTTGCCTTTTCTTATCCAATGTCAACCCAAATTCTGTTGCAACAGGGTTACTATAAACTACAGTATGCATTTTCTGTTCATTTGCACTGACAGTGATTTGACCAGCCAGTGATGGTTTGATGAAAGAACAACTATTTTTTTTCTGACAGCATAGCATCAACTTAATCATAGATGAAACAAATACAAGGAAGCTTGAAATCATAAGAACTTTCATTAATGCAAAATTTGCCACATGGCAATCTCAAATCAGTTTACCAACATTCATTAATTAAGACATAACAGATACCCATGATTTAGAGATGCCATTAAAAAGGAGAGCATGGCCCACAATCCTTTGGAAAAAACCTCACAGGACAAGTCAATAATCTTCTCTGAAATCAGACCTTGAGGGCTGGAGAGATATTAGCAAATAAATGAACCTTGATTGGCCAGAGGTGAGTGCACCAAACCAACTATTGCCCTATGACGTGATTTGGAATAATTTTCCTGAACTTACACTTAACTTCAAAAATGTTTAATTAATTTGTATGTTCTTAACAGGTGCATATTACAATAGCGTAAGTGAAAAATTATTTGATGGTAGACAACTATTTGATGAGAATCAGGCGTGGGTGCCTGCATGAGGCATTTAGTAGTAGAGTTGTTCTTTACTGGAATGATGGCTGGCACGTGAGAACAGGATTCCTTAATCAAACCCATTTCTCAGATAATGAAACAGAGGCAACAAGATGATGTGATTTACACATCCCACCTGTGGGATGTTGGCTGTTTTTTTTTTTTTTTTTTTTAACCATTTTGTGCCATTCAATTAATCTCTGCCTCCCCCCATACCCCTTCGCTCACCGACCGTAAGTGCTTGTGGATTTATCTTGAGAGATAGAGATCTCTCTGTGTTCGCAGTGGAGTTGCTTTAATACGTCTGGTCACCCTATGTCTTTTCAGAGAGCCCTTCTTTATCTCTATGTCTTATAAATATTAATACTACTTCCCATTGAACCAACAGAAATAAACTAGGCTAACACTAATTTTTCACTCCTGGTTTTGCAGCTGACAGCAGAACGTGGCACCAGTTCTTTTAAGAGTGTAATATATTTTATGATATAGAATATATCACCCGATCCTGAAAATAAAGCGTGAAGACAAAATACCAAATGTAGAGGTGCTGGAGCACACAGGACCGACACACTTAGAAACCGCTAGCCAGAAGAGGATGTTGTAATGGCTCAACCATGTCAGGGGAATGAGGGGAATCCATATTCCCAAGAATATTTTGCAGAGTGAGATTTGAGACAGCTGTAGAAAGTTGGGGCACCCTATATGGGTACCATGACGTGTGGGGAAAAATGTTATGAAGTCATAGGTTTCCTAGACATCAGGGCTGGAAGGGACCTCAGAAGATCATTGAGTCCAGCCCCCAAAGTCATTCAACATCAGTGTAGGAAGCTGGGAGAAGCACAGCGAGTCCCGTCCGATCTGCAAGGAACGTCTGGCACTGGGTGCAGCACAACATGAAGCAGCTTTGATCCAGAGGATGGAAGCAAAGTGAGAGAGAAGAAAGCAGCATGCTGTAAACTTGGACTCCAACTCAGACAACACATGGATCTGTGAAACTTGTAACAAGCTGTGTCGCTCTCAAACTGGGCTTGTCAGCTGCCAGCAGATTCATCAGGTACCTGGCTAGACTTCTTACATGATCCAGAAGATCGATGGTTGTCTCTCACCATAGTCTGTGTTTAACAGACAAACTTCTGACACATCGATCTTCCTCTTTTCTGCTACAAGATATAATCTTTATAAACAATTCCAGAAAAAAAATTAGATTTCCAAAGTCATCAAATTAAAAACAGCTCTGGTTGGTTTTTTTTTTTTTTAACACAAGTAATTATGCTTAAATGAAAAGTATGCATTCTAGTTTAAAAATAACTTTTGCTAGATCAGACTCGCTTTATGTACCACATCCCCATTCTTTCTTTCTTTTTTTTTTTTTTTTTGGAAGGAAGTCATTATTTGAACCACAAATTTTAAAATTAGTTTAACCTTAAACCTCAGGAAATGTTTAAAGTTAATATTGTAATTGGAAATATAATACTATAGGCAAAAATGAAAATGATTACATTAAGGAAATCTACAAATGATGCAAAACAGAGGATGCTGGGAAAGGTTTTGATTTAAAAAAAAAGAGGCCAAGTGATGCATAGCACCTGTTACAGTCTAGGATTCAGGCAGCATGTATTGTTTGTATTGAACACGTGCATAATATTGAGATCAAAATTGTGTAGCTGTGATTACTGGCAATGCTTAAGACAAAGCCAAGCGAAATCAGGAAAAAGATATTTCTTGATGCCAAAGCCCTTTAGATCAGATCCTACCACAGGGGGAAAAAAAATCCCTGTTCAGTCTGCCATGATCATCTTACTCCTTGAACCACTACACATCTCCATACATCTTATTATCATTATTTCATTATTATGTGGCTCAACAGTCAGCAGAGACATGGGAGAGGGAGGTGGAAGAGAAGAGACTATATCGCTGAGTCAGCAGGATAATCTGGAAGGTCCGTTTCCATTGTAGATGCTTTTATAATTACCTTGTAAATAACCCAAGGTAGCACTCTATGCTCAAATGTCACCCAATCCAGTGTCAAGTACTAGAAAAATAACTAACTGAAGAGTAAGGAAACCCATCTGCAGACTGACCCCATCCTGTCCCCAGGGGCTGTTATCACTGATCAACAGCCAGAAGTAAAAATAAGCAGGAGGTCAGCCAGCTACCCAACAAACCAGGAGCTGCTGCTGCCATTTTGAGATTACGGTGAAATGCTTGGCACCTGCCTTGCAGCTGCCAGATGCCCTTCAGTGCATTGTTGTCAAGTGCATCGACTCTTCCTGGCTGTGAGAGCATAAGTACAGTGGGAAAAATTGAAAGGAAGCACTCTGAGAAGCCAAAAGGCAGGAAAACAAAGCAACACAGCTGGACTGTGCCCAACTCCTGAACCAAGTCCCTTTTGAAGGACAAGACCTGAACCAAGTCCCTTTGAAGTCCATGGATCACACTGTTGACCTTCATGGCTCTTGAAGGATACCTCAAGTGTAAACAGGGCAATGAACAGCTTTGCCTCCTTGTGACTTTCAGACAAGGGATGGACATAAAGTTCTTGAGCACTGCCTAAGACCTTATTCAGCCTTAAGGGACTCAGGGGAAAAGTAGGGCACAGCCTCATGCATCTTCCACCCCAGTAAGGAGAGGGAAGGGGATGTGACACCTAAAGAACGGTGTCGTTCTTGCATAGTCCTGCATGCCAGGCTGCTCTTGATGACCATTTTGCAAGCCAGAGGCATAGTATGTCCTCAGAGCTGGGGTGCCCTGGATTGCAACTAGGCACTTTTAGTCTGCCTTGGAGAAAAAACCTGGCTAAAATAGCTTGCAGTCAGTACAGTGTGTCACTGGACATCAAGATTAGATTAACTGCAGAGTGACAAAGGACTACTTTCTCCATACATCTGTGTGATGGAATAACTACTGATGTAAGGACAGTCTGGGATCAGGAGATGAGTCAGCACAAGAAGCTGACAGACTACAATAAGGAGCTGAGTCTTGGGATCAAAAATTATGTCAGGAGTTGGAACCCGATGACCTCTACATTGCAGCTCAGGTTTATGGTCTCTGGGATGTGTCATCCTGACAGGTTTTTACTCTGTAATTTTCCAGTCATCCCTTGAAAACAAGCCTTTTGATGGACAAATTAGTAACTTGACAGCAAATAGGTTGGTGAGTTTTTGTTGATGTTACAGCTATTCGGATGCTTTATTGAGTCAATTTTTAAAAGTTACAGAAAAAAGGATGTAATATTCTGACAAGAAAGGAAAATGGAAGGATAGAGAATCTTATTGCCTCAGAGGTAAGGCTCTCTCAAATATATCAGCAAGTATTTATTATTTATAACAGACATCAATATGCTGACACTCCTGCCTTATTCCTTAACTGGGTTCAGGCAAGTACAGAGGATTTTGCAAAATGTTGAATACTCAGTGGAAGTATTGTATATCTTTGTGGACACTGGCTGTGTTCAGGGAAGGCTGTCCCACTGAGCTGGATGGAATTGCAACCTGCACCTGATGTGCTAATTAGCAGGAAAGGAGATATTAAAACATATAAAAAGCCACCTCAAATACTCAGGAATTTGTGCTAGCCTTTTACTCTTGCTTTTGCAACTACAGAACAGTGCAGTATCCAACTCCATTAACGGTGATATATACTAGGGGTGCGCAAAACAGGCCCTATTCGATTCGGATTCAGCCTGAACTGGGGACAGTGATTCGATTTGTTGATTCGGATCAGTGTCGCTGATTCAATTTGGCTGAATCTGAATCTGAAGATTGGATGCTGATTCAGAGAATCAGCAATTCGGCCATAGACACAGCCTTAAATATTTTTCCTACATACCTCGAGGTAGTAGGCGCGGCTCGTAAATACTTCCAGTCCACTTCTGGGTCCACCGGGGAGTGTGCAGAGGCCCCTGGCTCGGCAGTTGGCTGTGTGGGACCCCAGGTGGCCTCCCAGACCCAGGAGGCACCAGTCGCCGAGCCGGGTGCGCTCTCCAGTGGACTCCAAAGTGGACTGGAAGTGCTTCTGTCTACTTCTGGGTCTGCTGCTGAGCACGCTGGGGAGCCCCCGCACTTCTGTGGGACGCTCCGTGTGCCCCAGCATTGCAACATTCACGAGCCGCCTGCTCCCTTGAGGTATTTAGAAAAAATATTTAAAGTTGTGTCTATATCCAAATTGCCGAATCTTTCTGAATCGCTCCAAATCAGTTTGGAGAGATTAAAGGGTCTCCTGATTCAATTTGGATTTGGAGATTTGGCCACTGAATCGGGACGAGCCTCCATTGATTTGAATCAGGGACCGAAGCTTTGCACAGCCCTAATATGTACTATAAGTAAGAGGAAAAACACATTGCAGTACTCCTCAGTCCTAACCTCTTTTTGGTGTGATGTTTGTTAAAAAGCAGCAGCTGCACAATTACAACAGTTTTAAAAAATATTAACTTCTTTATACTCGAACAATTATGCTTTAATCTAAAGGATACTTTATAATGCATACATTGCACACGAATGTTTAGTCTGTGGCTAAGCACACAAGTACTTTCGTGCATATCAGTGAATATGTTATGACTGTTATAATCACAACAAAGTCCATACAGATACATTACAGGAGTAATTAAAAGTTCATTAATTGGTCTTATAGCATGGCTAATGCATTCTGCAAGATTGCAACGTGTATTTATTGCTGCGGGGTTTCATGATAGTGTGTGATTGTGCAATACGATTTAAATGACTATATGGTGCAATTTTGTGTTGTAACCTTCTCAGTTTGGTGAATTTAGCTTGTAAATACCAACAGAAGCACAATCAAATAGTATCTCAGGGTGAAACTTTTTCAATGTGATGGGCGGCAGTGAGGGGGGACTTAAAGCCTGGCTTATCTTATCTTGGTTTTACTTAATGCTCCTAATGCAGAATGGTTCTCACCCATGAGATATTTGATTGATTCATAGCAACTGATGTGCAGTTTTAAATTACAGTGCTTTCAATTTCCTTGTTCCTGACAGATAAGGAGGGTGGGCATTTCCTGATTATATGGTATAAATTCAAAGCATTTTAGTTCCCTTGGGTGCTATTTGGGGTTAATTTACTTCCACAGAACATTAACACTGCTGGTTTTATGCTGTGGGAGGAGTATATTGTGTAACATGCTGTGAAGAAAGGAAATGTCTCACAACAAGAGGTCCTTCTGGCTCTTCCTTTGTTTATGTTACCACCTGGAAAGAAGAAAAGGTGGAGTGAATGAGTGATGGTCCAGATGGACTGCATGAACAGTCACATCTTTAGTCATGACATGTTACACTGTGCAAATTGCTGCGGTGAAGTGGCATGGTAGAACGGAGTTGCATTTTAACTTCTAGCAGTACAGCTAAAGATCACAGAAAGATATACGCAGGTATAAATACCGTGTGGCCTCCTTAATACCAATGGTCCCACTGAAGTCATTGGGAATGGATTCACCGAATCACCTGCCTTTATGTAGACGGAACGTGGGGAACGAGGCTGGGGAGAAGAAATTTATTCACTTACCAGAATAGGCTTCAGCTCCTCAAGCTTTCTCCCACCGAGGCTTCAGCTTGAATGAACACTACCCGACATGTTCATCAGTCGATCTCAAAGTACTTTACAAAAGAGGTCAGAATCAACATCCCTGTTTTCTAGGAGGAGAAACTGAGGCAAACAGAAGGGAAGCAGATTCTCCAAGGTCACCCAGCAGGCCAGTGGCAGAGCTGAGACTAGAAGCCAAACCCTACCATAATTTAGCATCTGCCAGGCTAAAAAGTGTCCCACCCTTTGTAACACTCATAGAGTAAAAGGGGTAGCAGACTTTTGGAGATATGCATTCAATTGTCCCCATTATTCCTTGCCCAACCTCCTTCTTTGTTGCATATCAGATTGTGCAGAGATCCTGTGTCCTACTCCACTGACATGGAGCATCCTCCTACATACAGCATGGCTACAGGAGCTTAGCTGTGGTATTGAATCTTTACTCACTGAACCACAAATTTAAAGAGACTACTGTGCGAGGGAGATGGGCATGTTTTCTCCAGTGGCTCCAGCAGCACTGAACTACAGTGAGAGACTGCATAATTGTTTTATTGCCTGCATGTGGTTGCACAGGAACACGGGCTGGTTATTTTCAAAGAAGCCTATGAGGAAGTAGGCATCCTAATCCAACTCTTTATTTCTGGGAATTAAAAGTCATTTAAATCATTACTTATTATCTTTAGAATACATATTTCAGATTCAATTTCTCCAGCAATAAATTTTGCTTCAGCGTAGTATTTGTTAATGCATAAAATGAAAGCCTCGTTGGTCCCTCTGGAAAATACTTGAAAATGAAAAACATTCACCAAAGTTTAAAAAAGTTCTCAGTTGTAAGAATGATAATGTCTAAGGCAGAGGTTCCCAAAGTTTTTATGCCGTGGCCCGGCAAACCGTGGCCCGGAAGTGGCTGCGGCTCAGCAAACTGCGGCCCAGCAGTCACAGCCGACCGTGGCTGGAATTTCCGGCCGGCAGACAGGTAAGGATGCCCCCCCGGCAGGGGTGTGAGCCAAACCCTGCACTGCCCCGGGCTCTGCACAAGGAGCCACGACCTTTACGCCTGGCTCTGCAGGGCCACAGTTTGCTGGTCCGTGGCCACTTCCGGTCCGGCAGCCGACCGTGGTGCAGACCGGCAGCCAACCTGCCACAGCCCCACACTGGGCCGGGGATTCAGAACCGCCCCCGGTCCATATTTTGCCCACCCCTATCCTAGACCAACTTATTTCAGGCAGATTCTCCTGGAAGTAAAAATTGCTTCCAAATCTAATCTTTCCCATGGCGTTCTGTCTCTCTGTTTTGGGGGTCCGTGGATCCTTGAAAGGTTACAGTTCATTGGTGGTCCATAGACCATACTTGGAGAACCAAATGTACTAGGCAATTAATTTAGAGTGTAGAAGCGTTCTTCAAGAAATGCAGTTCATTTGTTTGAAACAAACAACCTAACAAGTGTTTGCCAGATGCAACGAGAATCTAAGCCCTCTCCTCCCTTGGGCCGGTTTGTAGAACTTTATAGGAGAGGGAACATTTATGTTCTTCACTCAGTTTCTTTTCCACCCTCTCTTCCTCTCATCTTTGAACCTCTGTAGGGTACAATATAACGAATCCCTTCTACTCCTTAATGCAAAGAAACATAAATACTCCTACACAGTTTATCACGCTTTTCATAACAATAGCCCCAGCCAAAAGGCATGTTGTAAAATTGCAGAATGTGACCGACTCAGTGTGGTATGTTGTACTGAATTTACCCTTTCATTACCATTTTTGTTGTATGGGGTATGGTAAAGAAATAAGCTTTATTATAAAAGGAGTTAAATCACAGCGCCATGTCTAAACACCTGTGAACTTTGAGATGTTAGGAATAATAGCACTTGTTATTGATACGCTGATGCAAATAAGGCTGATACAAATGCAGATCTGAACACTACACTTTGGCCCTGTCACTAAATACAGGTATCCCTCACTTTATGCGGGGTCTGTCAAATTCACTGTTATGTGATGACCCCTTTTTATACCAAAAATTCGTTATATGCGAGGTCAGTTCACTCCTATGTGATCTGCGTGATGGAAGCCCACAGTCAGCTGTCTTGTGCGGTGCATTGTGGGAGTGATGCACACCAAAATATAGTCTCCTGTGGGGATCTGTGCTCCTCACTCGTCGTCTGTGACACGGGTTTCTGTAGTTGCCATCCCTGTTATGATAGTGCCCTGTGCTTGCGTGTACTGTCTGCTGGTGATGAGTACCAAACTTGTCTTGTAAAACTGGTAGAAACGGGTCTGGGGGTCAGTACAGTCGAGGTCTTGGAACGTATCCCTATTTGTTATGTTGTAAAGCGGGTTCCCTTTATGCGAATTTGAGTTGTGCCGTTCTCCAGGAACGCATGTACAGCATAAAACGAGGGAAACTTGTACTGTAAATCACCTTTTCAACAGCTGTAAATTGGCATACCTTCACTGATTCCAAGGAAACTATCTGAACTTATGCCAATTGATAGTCCAGGCCAATAGTAAATCTAATAATAGTGTCCTAGTAAAGACAGTTGCAATATTAAACAGTGATAAATTCTTGGGAAATTGCTGGGTGTGCTAAAATGTGTTTAATACAGAAATAGCTGCGCTGCCAACAGTGAAAGTTATGTCTCAGAGACCTTCTAAATATAGTGATATTAAGATTTTTTTTTTTTTACAATGGGCATATTTAACTCGTTGTAACTCAGCTGATTTTTAGCAATGTTGCATGAACAATGTATTTGGCCACTTGTCCTTTATTCACTGTGTCATTGGGTTGACAAACATTACAACCCCCATTTTTGTTGTTGGCTTTTGAGATGGTGACCTAAACTGGCATTCATGATTTTGTTCCCCTTTTTTTGAATGTATATAGTGTGTCTTACAACTGCACTATAGCTCCTTAATTGTGGATATAAAGTAGAGGTAAAAACATTCCTCATTGAACCCAATTCATTTGGTTCACTTGAACTTAGGAAAGTGAATTTTATGGGTGCAAATTTTGCCTGTAAAAATGAGGCTTTTTGTGAATGAGAACCAAGATAAAAATTATTGTTTAGCTTGACAGATAACTTGCTACTTCTTTCAGGGTCTGTTTTATATTAAAAACTGGATGTTCTAAGACATTTATGTGGCTCACCATATATCTAAATGTTACAGTTGTCATTACATAGGTTTCAAAAGGTTGTGAAAAACGGTGAGAAAATGATGAGCCGTTATTTTGAACCAGCTGATGTTCGACAGAATAGTGCCACTCTGCAATCTGGATTTAACGCGATTTGAATGGCCTCCAAAAAGAAATAAGTTTCGCTGTTTTTATCACTGCTTAAAAACAAAATGAGATTCAGATGCATTACGAGTACTATCCCATTTCATATGGGCGATTACAGAAGAGATGAAATTTACTCCCTCCCATCCAGATGTCAAGTGAACAGGGTAACAGCGCATGGATAGGCTGTAGAACAGCAGGGGAATTACCTGTCTGTCTTCAGGTACTTATATGTTCCCTTGTATTGGAACATAACCACAGTCTTTTATGTCTTTCTCATCACATTGCCATGAGAACATGTTCTTAGTCATATTTTACAGCCGAAGATCTCAAGCACGGAGAGCTTAAGTTTGTGGAAGAACAGGGAACTAAATCCAGGTTTCTCAAGGCCCACACTAATGGCTCACACCCAACGATTCTCAGCCAGGGTACTGTGGGGGGCACTCAATATTAGGTGTGCAAACACGTACACACATTTCATAAGATAAACCCAATGATTTCAAATGGAAACTCATTGTGTCAAAACCATTCTCACCTGGGAGAATTGCTGTATTATTTTTCCATCATCAAGAAATGAGTGAAAGCTAAGAGCTGGCATTTTCTGAGGGGTGCCTTGAATCTAAAAACAGTTAAAAACCACTGCTGTAACTAGTGGGGCATATTTACTTGCCACACTTGTCCTGACCAAGAATATACTGGGTCGGACCAATGGTCTGTCTAGCCCAATATTCCTCTTCAGCAGTGGCAGAAGCAGATGCTTTAGAGTAGGGCTGTCCAGTTTCTTAGCCCCTGGGGGCTACACCAGAGAGGATTGAACACCCTGGGGGCTACACCAGAGAGGATTGAACACCCTGGGGGCTACACCAGGCAAGCCACGAGCTTCCCCTCCAGGCCACATGCTGGGCAGATGCTCCCTCTGCTGCACTATGTGCCCACACAGGCACCCTTCCACTGCTGCACTGGGTGACCCCCTCTACTGCTGCAGGACACCCCCATACTGCTGTACTATGCAGGGGCGATTCCCCCTCTGGCAGGCACCCGCAGTACTGCATTGAGCATCCCCCCACTGCTGCCTCATGTGGGCATGCTCTCACCCGCACGGCCCCGATCCTCCCACACAGCTCGGACTTTTCCCCAGCTACCCTAGTCCAATGGCGGATTTAGGCTTAAACTACTTAAGCTACAACTTAGGGCCTCACAATACGAGGGGCTTCTAAATAAGACAAAAACCCCAAACTGACTTGATACCAAGTTTTATAATAATCAATTGGGAGATAAAGGAGATATGGGAAAACGACTCTCTAAATGTGGACATTGTCATTTGAATATGACAAAAATATACATATATATGGCTCCACAGTTACTATTCGTATTGAGTTCATAAATTTGTGCAGAAATCACAATAATTCATCTTAAACTTTCATGAAAATCCAGTTTTGTGGATTTTGTGGATTATTTTTCTGTTAAGGTGGACATAGCTTAGGGCCTCAGCGTGCCATCATCCAGCACTGCCCCAGCCCCTGGGACGAGGGCAGGAAGCGCCAGCTGGAGCAGGGAGAGGGAACCCAGACATTTCGGTTGCTGTTCCAGCCAAAGCGAAGAAGGGAGCGGTGGCCGGGTGAGAGTGGGAGCCACAGTTTAACCCCTGGCGGGTTGTATATGGCCCACCAGTCAGTCCTGCTTTATAGAGGGAGTATATGGGCTTTTTTGGCGGGGGGGAGAGTGACTGCTATATAATATATGCTTCCTACAAAGTTACTTTTGGCCACTGGTGTAGAACTAATCTATTACAAGGGGTATTTCAGAAGCCATTCAAATCAAAGGGTTGGAAATCACTAGTTTGGCATCTTAGGAAGCACTGCAGCTGGCAATCAAGCGTAACTTGAGCCCAGAATCAGACAACATTGTTTTAGGAGCTGGCTGAACTATTCATAACAAGATAAAATTGTTACGTGCATTGAGCTCGATTTGTTCTGTGCAAATTACTTCAGATCAGTCATTAGCCCTCCTCCCGTGTGTTTGGTTACACCACTCTAGCTCTGTGCTTGCCATCTCGCAGTACTGAGTTCACAAAGTCTGGCTCAGGAAAATAATCCATGGATACTGCCCACTTGTACTCTGGCCATCTCTGGCCGGAATAGCCTCCTAGATCTCTTGCAATTGTG
The DNA here is from genome assembly GCF_001723895.1 of Crocodylus porosus. Classification (NCBI taxonomy): domain Eukaryota; kingdom Metazoa; phylum Chordata; order Crocodylia; family Crocodylidae; genus Crocodylus; species Crocodylus porosus. The sequence goes on along the minus strand of NW_017728915.1, from coordinate 31,059,880 downwards.
CAATTTAAAGCAGACCTGAAGTTCATAGTTTCATTGATCTCAAAAAGCACGCCTTGTCAGCAGCCAGCGCTGTGTTGTAGCCAGGATCAGCTTGTGTACTGGTTTTGGTATTAGGAGGCTGTCATGTCTTTCAGATATGCTGCTCCCTGGCCCTTGTCAATATTGCCAGATCTCACAGTTTTATTGTGAATTGAGTGATATGTGGTGTCTTTCTTAAAGCCCAAGATGCTAGAGTTGTGTGATTCTGTGAGAATCTGGGCTTGCATTAAAAATAAAAGAAAAGAAAAGAAATAGGCCTCTAATGCTTATGGTTGTGTCTGAAAATGTTGAAAATGTGACCTGTAAACCAGAAGGCAAATGAAAAAGCGCCAACATTCATTATTTTTATACATGTCATGATTTATCTGTCATCCTCATGATTCTGCAGGGCCTGAGGCATGATTTTCAATGTTTGAGGTTTCATTTCTGATCGAGGGTGATGCTGCTGGTTTGGAGCAATAAAGCAAGTATCTGATAAATGCAGGATTCCCACTGCAGAAGAAGATGCTCAGCTCTGAGTTTTAATAGTCGTCAGCAGCTGTCTACGCTGAACTGTTCATTTTCTGTTTTATTATTTTCCCGTGGTATTTATTGCCTTTGTGTCCAGAACAATTAAAGTCGCATCCAATTCATGAGGGTATAAATTTAATAGAGTAAAGCTAAGAGAACATTAGCATAGACATGTTACATCTGCTTAAGTACTATTAGCCATACATGCAAAAGAAATATAATAGCGATAATACATTTTCATTGCACCTGTTCATTAGTGTGGATGGAATAAATCCTAACAAATACTTTATTATGGGGGAAATCCAGCTCTGTTCAAAGGTATATCACAAGACCTCATTTCAGTCCTGCTGTAAGGGTTAAGAGGATGATTTGGCCTTTTGATCATCCATAGCAGTGGTGTAAATTTTACCTTGTATAAATTTGGCCTCTTGCATGGTAAGGCTGTAGTCATCCTGGAAGCACCACTGACCCAGCAAAGCATTTGAGCATGTGCATTACTTTAGGCAAATGAATAATGCCGTTGACTCAGTAATGCACACATTTATGTGGTTGGCTGGCTCAGAGCCTTAACCAGCTCATGATCTCATGTCTACCGATATTGCTCTTGATGCACCCCAAGCATCCATTCAACTGTGAGACAACAAAATACCTCGCTGTCTGTCTCCCTTTTAGAAAAACTGAAGCATCCGTGAATTCATACAATAATCCTGCTATTTCCTGGTTGCTCTGTGATGGATTTCAGGACTGCCACAAGGAATAAAAATATCTAGATTTCATCTTTCTGTCACACAGGCCTTGCTTAAAGAGACTATCCCCGACTACTTGAATAATGATCAGGCCTAACTTGGATCTATGTCTTTTAGCCCAAGTTGCTTCCTGGAACCATTAGCTAGGATAAACATAGATTGTAATGAGTAAGTTTGTGTTCACACTGCTTTGCTGGGCCCACACTGACAGAATCAGTGAAGATCCATATTAGTTAGTGTGCAACTTGGCAGACATCTTGACATTTATAGTTAGGGCGACCATACATCCTGGTTTGGCCAGGACAGTCCTAGTTTTTATAGGTCATCCGGGCTGGTTGGTGAAAGTGGAAACAAAAGTCCAAGACTGGCACCACCCTGCCCACACTGCTTTGCCCAGATCCTCCTGAGCAGCAGCTGGAGGCCGGCGGTGGGCTGGACTCTGCAGGGCGCTGCACCTCCTGCTTGGGGAGGGACAGGGTCGGGGGGAAAGCGATGCTGTAATCGTGATGTGTGGATGCCCTGGGGAAGCTTGTACAGGCAACCCCCACTTAACGGTGGTTTCCTTAGTGCTATTTCACTATAATGCTGGTTTTAAATTGATACCCGATTCCCCTTAGCGAGTTTTGTTATAATGCTCACAGTCGCCATCTTGGTTCATCCAAAACCTTTGGTTTCACTTAACGCTATTTTGCTTAATGCTCAGTTTTTCAGGAATCAATGAAGAGCACTAAGCAGGGGGTGCTTGTGTTTTGGTGCCCTTTGGTGCCTTCCCACTGGCAGGGGGTGGGCAGTGGTGCTTCCAGGTGGGGATCAGGGAGGCAGTGTCCTGGATTTTCTGAAAAATAATATGGTCATCCTATATACATATAGAGTGCATGTGTGTGTGCGCGTGTGTGCGTGCGCACGTGCGTGTGTGCATGCACATTTGGATAAATGTCATTCATAGAAACTGGTCTTTGTTTTCAAGGCATAAATAGTGTCAGAATGCAAATAGATATGACCAAGTATCTTAATTTCCTGCAAAGCAAAGTTAGTATTATTCTAGAATATATCATCATTACCCTGCAATAAATGTCAGCTTAATATATTTAAGCACTAATGTGACAGTTCACTTACCTTAACCTAAGAAGCAAATTAAAATATTTTTTTCCTATTTGCCACATGTTAATAAAAGCAGGATTGCACAAAGATGTTTAAGCAACTTCAGTCAACTGCAAAAATACAAAGGCACTATTGAGAGTTAACTTTGTCTCTGTTCATTTAGGAATAAAAAAAAGACAAGCAATTGTGTTACCTTGTTTTAACAATTGCTGAATGTTCAGAATAATGCTTGTGCTGTACATTTTAACTGAACAGAGTACTCTTTCATGATGAACTCAAAATGGCTCTTTAAAGGTCCTGGACTCTGAGGACCTTTGAATGAGGCAGAGTAAATGCTATGTTATTAGAAATCTTGACATTTTAAAGTTTACAATATAGGCTATAAGCAAGCTATATTATTCTGCTAGAAAACCAATTAATTCAGAATAGAGTTGAGAATTTTTCTGCTTCACCCAGATTTGGAAAGAAAGTGTGTAAGAGAGATATGTAATGCAACTAATAAACCAGTTTGGTTTGCCAAGTGACTTAGATATATTTTTTCTTTGATTAAAAAAATGTTTAAATATGTGTATTGATCATTAACTAAACCTAAACATTCAAAGTGGTAAGGAGCCAGATGTCATCAATCTGGTATAAATTAGTACAGCCCCAATGACATTATTTTCATCAGCTCAATCCAGTGAAGTGTCGTGTTTTTAATTATTAACTCTGGGATTGTCAACAGCCAATGCTATCCATTATGCAAATGACTCTTCATGTTTTCTCAGGGATGGATATCATGATAACTTGGGAATATGCAGTTAATTTAAATTCTCAGTAATATTTTGAATCCTCTCATGTCTCATCGCTGCCTGGTTTGGGATGGGATAAAAAATGGAGTTTTACTTGTGGGATCTCTGACTTCAGCAATACATGTATGTCATTGGAAGTCTCTTCCATTCTTACTAGTTTCTCAAAACAGTTTCTTAACCATGTTGGTTTGGGCATATTCTGGATGTGTTTACAGTCTGTAGACCAGACACAATCCAATGGGATCGTTGGGTCCTCAGCTCTTTAAAAAGCAGGTCATTGACCCATGTGAGAAGGGCAGGGAGGCTCCTATTTTGAAAAATCATGGGTTGAGTCTTCAACTGTCTTTTTAGACCCTTTGCAAAGTTTTCTTATCATTTTCACGTCTCACGATTTGTCTGTTTCTGTAGGATTAAGACATTTTTCATCTCAACCACACTTTCTGCAATTCAGTTCCTAACTTTCTGCTGTACCAGATATATGACTTCTCCTTTTCTTCCAATCAATTTCACACCAACATTTGCCCATAGGATTATGTTTTTCAAAATATTCTCATTTCAACCCAAACCTGAGAGGGGCTTATCAATTTGTTTCTCAAAAAAAGTCAATCAATGATATGTTCTGTATATGATTTTAGATCATAATATATTTTAGGGTTGTAATTACTTGAATAGTTTTGCTTATGTCTGTAAGTAAAGTTGTAGTCTAACCAACTCATCCCAAGTGAGCACAACCCAAAGTATTTCATAGAGAGATTGATAGATGATGTCATCTTTGCTTGAGAGTTGAGAATTTATTTTGACTGTATGGTCTTGCATTGCTTTAAATAGCTTGAATTAATAGACAATGGCTGCACTTCGCGTGGGTAGGAAGGATTGGATCTACAGAAGGAATGCTAGAATCATAGAAATTAGGGTTGGAAGGGACTTCAGGAAGTCATCTACTCCAACCCCCTGCTCAAAACAGGACCAGCCCCAACTACATCATTCCAGTCAGGGCTGTACTGAGACAGGGATTAAAAACCTCCAAGGGTGGAGCTTCAACCACCCTCCTAGGTAACCTGTTCCAGTGCTTCACCACTGTCCTAGTGAGAAAGCTTTTCCTAATATCCAACCTAAACCTCCCTTGATGCAACTTGAGAACAGTGCTCCATATTCTGTCACCACCAGCTCCATCCTCTTTGTAACCTTCCTTCAGGTAGATAAAGGCTGTTATCAAATCCCTTCTCAGTCTTCTTTTCTCCAGACTAAATAAGCCCAGCTCCCTCAGCTTCTCATAAGTCACATGTCCTGGCCCCCTAACCATTTTTGTTGCCCTCTGCTGGACTCTCTCCAACTTGTCCACATCCTTTCTATAGTGGGGGGGGCCCAAAACTGGACATGGTACTTCAGATGTGGCCTCAGCAGTGCTGAATAGATTGAAATAATTACTTTGCTCTATCTTCTGGCAATGCTTCTGCTAATGCAGCCCAGGATGCAGTTAGCCTTCTTGGCAACAAGGTCATACTGCTGACTTATATCCATCTTATTGTATATCCAACCACTGTAACTCCCAAGTCCTTTTCTGAAGAGCTGCTGCCCAGCCAGTCAGTTTCCAGGCTGTACTGGAGTCTGTCATCCTAAGTGTAGGACTTCGCACTTGTTCTTGGTAAACCTCACGAGATTTCTTTTGTCCCAGTGTTTCAATTTGCCTAGGTCACTCTGAATCCTAGACCTCCCCTCCAGCATATCTACTACACCCCTCAGCTTGGTGTTATCTACCAACTTGTTCGGGGTGCACTCCATCCCATGTTCCATATTGTTAATGAAGATATTGAACAACAATGGCCTCAGAATTGACCCCTGGGGCACTTCATTTGATACCGTGAGCCATTGATTATACTACCCACTGGACCCAATGTTCAAACCAGCTGTTTATCCACCTCCAGTCCATTCATCCAATCCACACTGGCTGACACATCCCGAGGTACAGGAAGAATTTCATTTTCCTTTCAGGACTCAGCAGAAAAAAAAAAAAAAAAAAATCTATTGATGCCAATGGGAGGCCTTCCATTTTCTTCAGTGGGCTTTGTATCATGCATGCATAGAGCAGGGCCCACTTTCTGTGCCTTGTGAAGGCAGTAACCTTGTCCAGGCAGCCACTTGAAACAAAGGGCTCTGTATCCCATTACATTGTGACTGACCCTGAACACAGGCAGGTGGAGAAACTCTCCATCTTAATGTCCATACTCTTGCATGTAGAATTTGAAACCAGAGACCTAACTTCCTATTTCTAGGGGCCAGCCTTAGCCGCAAGGCAAATGAAGGTTGCTGAATGAAATGTAAGTTGTTTGGCTGCTTTAACATCCTATGCAGCTCTGCTCTGCCCTCTTTCTCTCTTCAACATGCTTCTTTTTATTGCAGGAGTGAGGGGCAGACACAGAGGGTCCAGAGCTAGAGTATCTTAGCCAAGAGGGAGTTGCCTTCCAACAAGAAAAGTCTCTGATGGCCAGTTGTGGCTCCTTTGTGTTTCCTGAGTGGTGCCAAAAGACCAGAGATGTTATTAAAGGATCAGATCTAACAATGGAGCTAGAGTTCATGCTTGAATAAATCCCAGCTAACAACGTTCCCCAAGCTTTCACTGCAGTATGAATAAGAAATAATTCTCTCAATGTCCAGTGATTATTGTGATGGGAGTTTTACAATTACATTCATCTGCTTAGTTGATCTTTGCTAATTTGGGGATATTGGAGACTCTTTTCTTTTAGGAACTTTCCATTTTTTAGGAAAATTCTTCATTTTTCTTTTCCTTTTGCTAGACATCTCAGAAGGTACAGAAGGTCCTCCTGTAGCACAGAAGGTCCTATGTCAGTGTTCATGGAGTCAGTAGTAACCTTTACAATGAATTAACTGTGTGCATGCATTTATAACACTGCAGGCCATTTTAAAAGGTACAAACCCCTCATATTTAACCCCTTACTTCTGAAAGTTTCTTCATTCTGAACGTATCCATCCCTTTGCAACAGGAAGTTGCTTATTCCGTGGCCATTATTTAAAGTCAGTATTTGCTAATGGCTAAAACAGAGTAGTTCTTTGTTTTTTAAGCTTCAGATGCACATGCAATATCATAACAGGGAGCTAGGAAATATATAGTGTTGCTTAACAGTTATTTTTACATATAGTTTTAATATTCTAGTCTAGTCAAGGTGATTCTGTCATCATATAGTGAGTAATTTCACTTGGTATAAGCCTAAACTAACTAGTTGTATTTATTTAGCAAATTTTGCAGTCCATCTGTTTGACTGTACTGCCTCTTCTCAGATTTGAATTTCATGCTGCTGCATTTCTTACCTCATTAGCTGTGTCTGGATTGTGACTCTTTTGTAACTCTTCGTGCATATGGATGCGTTGTCGCCTGTAATTTAATTAACACACAATAAAAGTGGCTTTATGTAAATATGAAATCTACTGCCACAAGTGTATCATAGTGTGGAGAAGGGTATATACTGCCTCCATATCTCAGATTTTAAAAAAATAAATACAAATAATAGAATAATATATCTTTGAAAAAAAATCTGCTGCAGGATGACGGGTCTTTTGGCTGTCATTGTTTTGTGTCCTACAAAGGGTGCTATTTGGTGAGATGTTGAGTGCTTGGAAGTGAGGAATGATCATAACCTTCAGGAAGTGAAGCCAGAATTTGGCAAGACTGGGCATTAAGGACCCAGTGCTCTCCCGCCAACTTCAGTGGGATTTGGGTTAGATTCCCAGAACACGGAGGAGAATAATAGAAAAGTAGTCTTGTAGGCTCTTTGAATGAGATGCAAATAAGACTGGCTATTGGAGAGAAAACATTTTAGAGTGGGATTTATCAAAAGTACTCAAGATGGGTGTGGCAGAGTAGGAACTCCCTAACCAGCCACAGTGCTGGTTTCCTCACCTGCCTCTTCTGCCACACCTCATTGATATCCAATTAGGATGTTAATTAGGTGGGAGACTACCCATTCTTGCCCCAGTGCCAGGGGGCACTATCTGCAGCTCCGTTCCTCCCCTGCACTGCAGCCCAAGCCTCGCAGATGGCATCCAGATGACTCAATGCTCCTGGCCTACAGCTGGATCAAGCTTAGGCCTCTTTGTGAGGCCTCAGACACCCACATTCACACCTCCCTCCTCTCACTAGGGAGTCACTCTCCACCCCCTCTCACAGGGTCACTTTTTTTGCATCGAAAACGTGTACTCCCTCTTGGATCAAGCCCCTTCAGCCATAGGCTTTATCTAGCTCATACTTTGTGTGGCAGACATACTGTCTTTTGGGCCTCTCCCATGACCCTCACCAGGGTAGTGGCCAGCCAATTACTCAGCTGGGTCCAAGCTTGCTCTGGCCCCTCCTGGGGCAACTTTATTTACACACACACACGGCTCCCAGCCCTCTGGTTTTCCTCTTACTGGGGGTCCACACTTCCACCCCCTCATTAGGGCCCCTCCTTTCTGGGGCCACCCCTCACCAGGGCATTCTTAACCCACGCCACGACTGGTGCTCCAGGGTCTCACAGGGACTGTCACTCCCCCCTTGGAGCAGAAGGTCATTGTAATCAACCATAGGTCTTACTTTTGACCCACACTTGGCCTCCCAGCAGTGGGGGACTTACCAGGGTTAGGACTCGCTCCTCTGGCTGAAATTGCAGCCTCAGGCATCCAGAGACTTACCTTGGACTTCTCCCCTCACTTGGGGTTCCTACCATGCCCTCTCTGAGGCCTCCAAACCATCCTCTTTAGCACCTGCCCTTACCTCCAGGATGTTGCATGCAGCCTTACAGCCAGGTAATGTTGCTGCCTGGCCTGCCAGTAGGGAACTACTCTGTTTATATGGATGGCCAGAGATCTAAAATGGCCACCGCAGTCAAGCACCCGCTGGCTGTTTGGCTCAGCTCTTAAAGTGGCAGGTGCCAACAGTGCCCTGCCACAATTGGTCTTCTTATTTTTTGAATATAGTAGGAGCTAGTGCTTTCTGCAGTTCCTACTCTTAATCCTTACATAGTAATCAAATCTGAGTGAAGAAATCCTGAACCAGATTTCCTGTTAATAAGCACCCATGTTCAGATTACTCAAAGAGATTCCCCCTTCCTTCTGAAATGTAACAGGAAAATTCAGGACTACTGCTTTTGCAATAATGCCCTGACAATGTGAAATTTTATAGAGGACTTACAATTTCATTAGCAGATTCAAAGAACTAAGCACACAATTCATACTTAATCATTTATTTAATAAATATTGGCTTTTTAATGTCTGCAGGTTTTACAATTGGTTTATTTGTTGATTCAGCATAATTTGGTGTCTTCCATATTGCAGCTTCTATCTGGTATGGTACTGAAAAGAGGTAAGTCTTACAACATGGCCAGCAGGATAACCACTTTGTTTTTTGGCAGAAGAGAGGGGTAGTAAATTTGAGTTGTGGACTTCTGGGCTCTCTCTGCATTAGTAGTTACATTGTTTCTTTGTGTAGTCATGAAGATTAATACCACACACTGGTGTGCCTTAGCTATGTTAGGAACAGACCTTAGGCTCAACTAGACCTTTGACCTTTCTGATGTACCCTTGGTAGCAAACTAACACAAATTGTATAGCTTGCAGGCTACTCATTTTTATAAAGACCAAAAACAAGTAACTGCAAGTTACCTCCATAACTGTATACCTTGCTCCAGTCCCACAACTTGTGGATCTCAGTACGTTAGGAATCTGAGCCAAATTTTCAAAGTTATTTCTGAATTACTAATGAAATCAGCTAAGTGCAAACACCAGAAATGCTCTTGCAATTTGTAGAAATGAAAAATTACATGTGTTTGAACCTACAATCAATCTTGCATCGATCTCAGCACCTACGCCTCTAGAACACTAGAGAGGCTGCATCAGAAAAAGTAGACAGTATTCAGCCTTCATAATATTTTTTCAATTAGGAAGATCATTTCTAATTTAAAGCCCAAAAGGAGAGCATTTCATCTGAGAATTGAGCCACAGCCTTGACTGAAGAAAACTGAATCAGTTTATGGGTCCCTCACCTGCAGCACATAAAATCATGCAGCAAAATGAGTTCAGCACATGGTTCAGGATTGAGTTCATTGCATATTTCTGGAGACCTTGGTCTACCTGTATGATGTTAAATATAGGAATTACATTTGGGATGAAAACTTGGTGTACATCGGGGTAGTTGTTGCAAGGAAAACGTAGAAAATCCTTTGTTCCATGTGGTTTTAATCATTTATTAAATGAATCCTGTAGGAATGATTTCAGATGTGGAAACCTTTAAAATGGAGAAATAAAAAACAGATTTACTCTGTTTCTGTTTTGCAATAGATGGGAGTAAAATCAGTAAACAGATGCTCATTTATCAATGTAGTATAGCAGATGATTGTATGGAAGGGAGCATCTTGCCCAGAACGGCAAATGAATTGTGTTACTTCTAAATGTCTGATGACATAAATCAAATAATTCAAATATTAGATTTCTCCCTGTAGGAATATGATTTTCTCTGCTGTATTGCGGTATGAAATTTGATGTTTACCAGCCCATTGAAATTGGTAGGCAAACAACTTACATTCTTGCACATGATGAGAAATTCCTCACACCCATTCTTTCATTGGAAGAGACAATTTTGCCCCTTTCTTAAAATGTGTTGAATGACTAGGTTTGCTTTTTGGCCAATTTATGTTGAAATCCCTGCTAAATCTGTTTATGGTGAATATACTCAGTGGGCATGCCTACACAAGATACCTTACTGCACAATAATGTAGCTTACTGCACAGTAAGTGTCAGTATTCTCAAGTAAATTTGCTACCTGCAAATGTAAGTAAGAAATTTACTTGCAAGTAGTTACTGCACGGTAACACACATGTAGATGCCAACCAGGAGCAAATTTGCTCCCAGTTAGCCCTGCCAGTAGGGGACCAGCCTGAGGCTAGCCCCAGGGCTCCTGGCCTGGGAGCCTCTCCTACTCCCAGCCTCAGACCCTTAAAAGCCTGCAGGCATTTTGAACCCAGGGGCACATGCAGGAAGCCTGAGGCCACTCCAGGTCCCTGTGTCCCCTTGGATAGGCCACAAGCCAGCTACACCAGCTTGCCTGCACCCCAGTGCTGCTGTCTGGCACTGCAGTGCTGTACAGGTGCCACGCCTGACCTGTCCAGGCCTGCAGGCTGCTCCAGGCTCCTGCTAGGCCTGTCAGCACCCAGGCTCAACTGCAGGCAGGTCCTGGCCACCAGTGCCAGCTCTAGCTGCCCACAGCCCACCCCCAGCAACCTGTCTGGAGTCTGCAGGTGCTGTGGCGCATTGCCTGCCTCAACACATGGCTGCCAGTCCTGTGCCGTGCCCCTGTGCTGGGCACTGCAGCCAGCTGCTCAGGTCAAGAAGCACAGAGACAGCTATGCAGAGGCCCAAAGAGCTGGCACAGGAGCCCCAATGGCCTTGTCGCCATCCACACCAGTGCCCATCAACTGGTTGCAGGAGGAGATTGGTGGGCACTGTGGGGAGAGGCAGAGGTACAGAGCCAGTTTCCACAGGGTGGCCACTCCAACACCCACATGTGTGAAGGGCTATCAGGATGGATGCAGGAGCATGGGCACAATTGGTTGCTGCAGCAGTGCTGTATAAAGGTCAAGGCCTTGAAGGCACAATGGATCATATCGCCAACCATAGCTGGCAGTTGGGGAGTGCCCTCAAGCCACAGCTGTACTGTGTGCGGCAGCATGGGCAGCCTGCCTGAGTCCCTGTCCTGGCGTGGCATCTGTGGTGACATGTTACTGGGGCCCCTCAGGCCACCACCAGCCCATTCCACTGAGGTCCCCTCCTGCAGCCTCCACCAGCAGCTCAGGAAGCCTTGGCCAGCACCTGTCCTGACAGTTCTGTAGCCTTAGCCCCAGCATTGAGGCATGGCCAGCCATGTCACTGCCACCCTCCAGCAGCTCCAGCTCCACCTTGGAGGTGCCCACATGCTGCATCCTGCCATCCAAAGAGTCCATTCAGAGCTGCACCAGCCAGGACTGAGCAGAACCACTGGCTACACCAGTGCTGGAGGAAAGGCCCTCCTCATCTCAGCTCTTGCCACTGCCTCCACTCCTTGCCTAGCCCAGCTACACTCCCCTGCCTCCAGGTCCCTCCCCACAGAATGCAGGGAGGCAAGAGACAGTGCAAAACTTTATTAAGCAGGTCATGCCTCTGCAGCTAGGTGAGCATGGGCTTGTCATGCCAAACAATGTGTCAGTGCCAATGGCGATGTCCTCCTCAGTTGTGGGAGGCAGGGACATGTAGCGCAGCCACAGGTAGCCTTCCAAGTGGTGGTGGAGGTTGCAGGGCAGCCTAGGCTTGTCCCCTTCCCCCAACACCATTGAAGCTCAGAGTCCCATGCCAGTTGCACAGGTGCACCTGGAGTACCATGGTGAGCAGCAGCAGCAGGATGTAGCGGGTTGGGCACCCCTTGGTCCATGCAAACAGCTCCTTGTGCAGTGCCCAGGACATGCACAGCAGGGGCATGCTGAGTGCACAGCATTGCCACAGTGGGGGCTGGCCCTGAGGTGCCTGCCTGGAGAAGCCTCCTGCATCTCCTCATCCTAGCTGTCTTGTAGCCCTGCACTGTGGGCTTGGTGGCAGCAGCAGGCCCCTCCATGGACCTGGGTGGAGGTCCAGAGGCACCTCCACCAGCCAAGAACCCCTGTCTTGGACCCTGCCCCAGGTCCCTCACCACCAGCTCCACTTCCTGGGCCCAGGCTCACCACTCACTCCAGCTCCACATTGGCACGGAGCCAGAGCTGCTTGCAGCAGGGCCAGGACTATATGCTGGCTCTGGAAACCAGCTGCTGGAGCTGGAGCTGCCCACTGTTGCCCACGGAGAAGCCCCCCACCCACCAGGCCTGCTGTGGCATGTGCACCCGCAGGGGAATGGCCAGAAGCTGTGGTGCTGGCCAACTGTCTCTGGGCTCTGCCCTCCAGGTGCCCCCACCCCACAGCTTCCTACCCTGGGATGGTATACAAAACACATTGTAAGTATTTTGCATGGAGAAGAGGGTGCTTTATTATTGGTGGGTGGGGTGGGTGTTGAAGGGGCTCTGTTGTGGTGGGGGAGGGAAAGTGGGGCTCTGTTTATTGAGGAGGGAAGGGGAAGCCTGTTTGATGTGAGGGGAATAAAAACTGTTGTTCCTCTGAGGTGTGTCTGCAGTCAGCATGGTGCTGGGGGTGGGCAACGAGGGTGGGGACATCCATGGGAGGCTGTCCAGGTGGGCTACAGCAGGGAGTGCAGGAGGAGGTGGTCAGCCAGCTTGTCTCACACCTGGTGGCCTGGCCCCCAGGGCCTGGTGTGTGGCTCACTTGAGGCCTTGGTGGGGTGGGGGACTCACTGCTGTTGCTGCTGCCGCTACTGCTCCCACTACCCACCGCGCCTCCTCCACCCAGGCCTCATAGAAGAACTCTTCCAAGGCCCCACAGATATTATGCAGCATGCAGGCTGTGATGATGACCTGGGGGAAGTTGTCCTCAACGAACTCCAGGTGGGCAGTGAGGGTGTGCCAGTGTCTTTTTTTGGTGGCTGAAAGTGCATTCCACCAAGGCCCAAGCCCAGCCCAGGCACTGATTAAAGTGGGCCTGGGTAGTGTTTAGCTGGCCAGTGTAGGTCCATGTGAACCAGGGCAGAAGTGTGTAGGTGGCATCCCCGATAGGAGGGGCAGGACCACCATGGCACCCAGCTGCAGGTCTGGCACCCCCAGTGCGAAGCAGCTGCTTTGCACCAGAGCAGAAATGCGAAACACATGGGCATTCTGGACACTGCCCGCCAAGCTGGCACTCAAATTTGTGAAGGCACTGTGGTGGTCAACAATGGCTTGGAGCACAATAGAGTGAAAGCCCCTCTGGCTATAGTGGTCACAGGGGGGTGGGCAAGTGATGGGAATGTGGGTCCCATCCAGGGCCCCAATGCACTAGGGGAATACCAGGGCACAGAACCCCGCCACCACCATTAGGGGGTCATGCATCTGGAGCATCATGTGCCCCAGCACATCCTGGAGGGTGTCACACACCTCCAGAACATTCCTCCGCAATGGCCTTGCCCATTACAAGGAGATGCCCCACATAGCAGAGGCTTGTGGGCATAACCAGCTTCATCACAGCACGGGCCAAGTGAGTGTCCCCGGGAAGGGGTGGCCACATGGCAGTGTCCTGCCACTCCAGGTGTGGCCAGAGCTTCTCCAGGAGGTCCCAGTAGGTGGCCTGGGTCATGTGGAAGGCTTCCAGCCACAGCTCATTGTCCCAGGTCTGCTGGATAACTTGCAGCCACCAATCTTGGCTGGCCCGGCAGGCCCAGAGACAGTGGGGCTGGAGGCCCAGAAGGGTGAGGGTAGTTCCAGCAGTGACATCCACCAGCTCATCACTGGTGTCCCTGCTGGGGTCCGGCTAGCTGGATGGGGTCTAGGCAGCAGCTGTGCAGTGGCAGCTGCTCTGGGACAGCATGCTGTGGCTAGGCAGGCAGTCGCTGTGTGTGGGGAAGCCAGGATGGCCCAGATGGCCATGGGCCAGCTGGCGGTTGGCATGGCGAGCCAGCAGGGCCAGTGTGGTGGCCAGCAGGAGCCTGGGACCACTGCTGATCATCGCTGCCAGGGGCAGGGACTGGAGCAGTCATGGCGCAGGAAGCTGGAGGCAGTGAGGAGAAAGCTGTTGTGTGCTGAGCACACTGTGCCTGGCCAGAGAAGTGGCTGGCCACGGACCAGAGCACGGGGCTGCTTTTTCCAGATGGCTGCCAGCTGCTGGCAGCTGCAGCCAGAGCCTCATGGTCCCCCTGATGGCAGCTGGAGACCTTTGCAGGGCCACAGGAAGTGGCACCAGTTTTCTGCCAAGAGCAGCAAATCTGCTGCCATGTCCCTGCATGTGTAGACGCCTGCATGGGAGCGATTAGTCACAAATAGTTTACTTGCAAGGAAACTGATCTCAGATCAAATGCATGTGTAGATACATCCAGTATCAATGGCAGCATTATCCTGAGTACTAAACCCTACAGTTAAAGCTGTAAGGATTTTGGATTTTATTCTGTTAAATTTTCCTCCTGAGAGCAAGCGTAAAGAATACCACAAAGCTGAAAGAACCACAGGGGGTAATGATGTATTGAAGTCCTCTGTCATCCTCAGTTTGGACAGAATAGAAAAATGGGCAAGACGAGCTAGTGGTGCACATCATAAACAGGCAGGTATAGGTGCATAGCTGTGTCATCTGCCATCAGAGAGCATTCTGTGGTGGCATCACCAGCTGCGGCATCTACTGAGAGAGCTCACACGTTATACCGAGTGTTTTGTAGAGGCCACCTGCTGGTCGGCATGCACTTTTACAAAGCGAGAGAAATGGGGCGGTCACTCCTGGAGGTGGTCTTGGTATGAGATGGTGCCTGTGATCTACAACACATTCCATATCTAGAATTACGTATGTAGTTGTCTGCTGAGGGTTTTTGTTCTTGCTTTTGACTACAAATTGATGCTTGCTGCATCTATCTGTTTCAGTTTTCCTTGATAAAAAAGATGTTTATGACAACAACTTTTACAAGTCTGGGAAATGAGAAAAAACATAAAAAGAGCTAACGACGTGAATAAAAATGCTTCCTCATTGCCACCCACATTCTTCTGGAATCACTTAATCACAGATGTAGCTTTATTTATCCTTAATGTATGAAAAATATAGCATATGTTTCCCAACTTCAACTCAGCCTTCTGGCGACACCAGGAGAAGAAAAATGAGATGGAAACATAAATGTATTTTTAAATACAAGTTTCCTCTTATATCTGGGGCCACAGACACTCAAATTCTATAGTTAAATTGTTGAATGTTAAGGTTGCTTGTATTTCCGTATCTTAACATGCTTGGGAAATTTTGAAATATAATCTTAAACTGGAATTTCCTGGCTTTGTAATACTTGGTTTTGGAACAGATGCAAGTTGCCATCAGCGTGTTTTGCTCTTAAGTTACAGAGATGACCATCAACACAAACTCCATTTTAATATTCTGTATCCTTTTGCAGATATTGTTCGTCATGCATATTGTGCAGGAAAGAAGTTTAATATTTCCTAAGAGGTGGATAATTTACTGCTTGTTAACAGGTGTTATGCTGACAATGCTGCTGTCGGACACCTTCACAGTAATTGGCCCAGCAAGTACTGGGTGGCATGAATCTGTGAAACCTCAGTTCATGCTTCCCAGTACTGTCCCACTAAGGTGTCTGAACCCTACTCTGAAGAGACATTTCATGACATTTCATTATCCATAGTCCACTCAGTCCTTGGAGCGTACTGAGATTTATAAAAAAAGTTTCCATATTAAAAATGCTCCTGTCTGATCTACCTTGGTGCCTGGGACGTGACTATTAGAGAGAAAGCTTCCGAGGAGCATTTTGAGAGCCACTGTAGCACCATCTCTGACTTGAGTCTTCTGGAGCATGAATAACTTTGTGGGATGGCGAGTCCCGGTAGTCGCTAGAACGGAGCACAGCAGATAGGATGCAGGACTAGCAGCAAGGCACATCTCTTGTCTTAGAGCAGAGGATGCAGTGATTAAGTGAATGCTACAGAAGACTGTTTTACATGGGGAATCTGCTAATTTTATTGACCTTTCTCCAAAGTCCAAATGGGATATTCCACTGTAACAGAAACAAAATTTACATCCATTTTTAAAATTCCATTTCGGAAAGGAATTCTGTGCTCATCAAACCAGCTTTGTCCCCTTTTGGCCATGCAACAGCACTTGTGTCTTTTTTGCTTTTCTTTTCCTGGTGGCAATATTGCCTGATAGATTCAAACAGACACGAAAGGCTAACCTCATGAAAGTCTTAATTTTGTAACATATACTTTGCAATTCAGAGAAAACAGCTACTTAGAAGGAACCCAGTGTTCACAGGTAGGCAGAAATATATTTGTTGTCAAACTATGACGTTGATTTTTTTTTTTCTTATCTGTATTCATTCTTTTTTTAGTCAGGTTTGATAAGGACACGGGAGAATGAATTCCTTATATCTCCATTACCTCAGCACCTAGCACAGGAACATAATTATACAGCACCCGCTGGACATCATCCTCATGTCTTATACAAACGGACAGCAGAAGAGAAAGTGCACCGGTACAAAGTATCTTCCAGCCCCAATCACTTTTCCCCTGGTCATCACAGAAATCACACTTACTCCAAGTATCATGGTCAGGCGAATGATTACCACCCTGGAAGGTTTCAAAAGCAGCATTTTTGTGGACGTCGCAAGAAATGTATGTAAGGAAACTTTCTCTCTTTGCTTGCGATAGTAGTTCTTAGAGACATTGAGGTGCTACTTTTAGTGGTTTGCAACCAGTGCTGTGATGGGGAGTGAAACACTTGGCATGGATAAAAGGAGCTGGAGTAGGCATTTGAATGTATGATGCTGTCCATCTCTGTTATTACCAGACCTCTACCAGCCAGTGACCAGGTTGCTAAGAATTTGCTGCATCGGGTGAAGGACCACTTGTTTTGATTTTGCTGAGGCTGATTCAGCTTTAAATGAAGCATCACCTTTCATGTTCTGGCTTTAAAACTGCCTCTTTTTCACAGTTTCCAATGCCAAGTCCCCACTCTATTTACTTTCAGTTTTGGTATGTGCAACTACACCTGAAGGTGAAAAAAAACCACATTAAAAACTTTGTTGTGGAAGAGGAGAGGGAATACGTTTCTCACAATTTACTGTTTCATAGTGAAGTTCTTAGCAAGCAAAATCTTCAGAAAGAGCATCCCTAGTAAATTATTTAAATGAACTTCTTCAGAAGGTATTGAAGTGATATTATTCTGCCAAGGTCCCTGCTGAGGTCTTCGCTAGACCCTCAACATTAGACTCTAGAGCTTTGAAGAGCCCCCAAGGATCTTATGGCTATCCTTACTATATTTATCTGTAGGATAAATGAGCCCCAAGAAACTGCATACACTTATCAATAACAATCTCTCAGCTAAAATGTGTCCCTTCAACTTCTTACTTAATTCTGGGACAATAGCAAGGTCTCAGTTGCAAAAGATGCAGGCTAGGAGGAGAAGAACTCTTAGGAAGGGAAGAGAAAGTTGGGGGATGGATACTTGATTCTATTCCAGAGGGCTCTTGACCTGCCTGAGCATGATCCCCTTTAAGCTTGACATGTCTTTATATTTTTAGTTCCTCATGTTTTCCATCAGTATTTCAGCTCTCTCTGCTGCATATTTCACCTAAATCCTCCATAGTGTAAGAAGCACCAGTATGCAATTCGAGTATGAAGCCCAAGTTGTCCTCTTTCATACCAGTTTTTAAATTGCTGGGCATGGAATAGCAACCAAGGGGGACTGCTTCAGAAATGCAGCTGAAAGAATACTTCAATAGCTTGTGATTTTCTCTTCCACTACGATCAGTATTTTTTAAAACTTTACTTAAAACCCTTAGGATATTGATAGTGCAAATAGATTCGGGGCAAGCAATTATTTTGGGTGGAGGGCTGCTTACTGAGTTTTGGCAAGCCATTGAGGGCCACATGACAGGCAGTTTGGGGCAGATAAATATTCATTTTCTAAATTTTTTATGGCCCCTGCGGGCCAGATAGAATAGCCTGGTGGGCCACATCCAGCCCACGGGCCACATTTTGCCCACTCCTGTAATAGATGATAGAAGGCAGACTTTTCCAAGTTACTTCTAGCTAGCTGTCTACATGTATATATATCTAATCTGGTCCCTGTCACCATAATATCCAAGCACCTCACAATCCTTAATGTTATTTATCCTCATAGCACTCCTGTGGTGTCAGCCAATACTCTTCTTGCAATTTTACAGGTGGAGAAGCAAGATAAAAGAGCCTTAGTGAATTGTCCAGGGTTACACTGGAAGTCCTGGAGGAAATAGGGTGTTGAACATCAGTCTCATAAGTGCCAGGCTACTACCCTAACCACTAGACCATCAATCCTTCCTGTCAGGGATTGAAAGGGAACATTCCTTCTACTTTCAAAGGTGCTAGAAACACAGCATTGGTAGTTCAAATATATGGTTAACTGGGGAGTTTGAAAGTAAACATGATCCTTTACTAATTTGTATCCAACATGGCACTGAAGGAGGAAGGTGGTACTGCATGGGGGTTACAGTCAGTGTGCAGGTAAGTATTTGCTGATTTTTACCAGGTACCTTGACCTCCTGTATAAAAGGAGTGGTTTCTCTACCCTTTTCGTGCTAGAACCTGCAGCCCCACTTACTAGGATACAACTATTTACTGATTTCTGCTTTAACAATATGGGAAGGACAAGGGCATCCCAAGCCTCGAGTGCTTGTTTGTTACTCTAGGTTGAGCACTCGTATGTTAAACATTAAACTTTTGGTTGTGATAAAGTGTGCTCTAACCGTTGTTTCAAGCAGAAGGCATTGCAAAAATGATAACTTCAGTAATGCTACCTGGAGGAATAAGGGTTTCAGGGTCAGGAACAGAAATGTTTATATAGATTACACATATGGGTTTATATAAACACATAGAAAGTCATGTCTATTAAACTATGTTAAAAGAGCATTATTCAAAAGTTAAGAAATACCAGAACAAAGATTGCTGAGGAATTTTAATTCAGCCCCACAAACATATACATTATGATGCAGTCTTTAATTACTTCATCAGATACTGTTTTTACCTCCCAGAACACCTGCCTCTTTCAGACCACAGGAAATGTGGTGCTTACTTAATGAGCAGCTATGCACTGTTTTGTTTCATCTTCATTCTCCAATGTGTGGCCCCGTGTCTTATTTGCTGCACATTATTCATACACTTATCTGAATATAGGATGATTAATGTCCTCTAGGGCTTTCAGGTGATGCTCGTCACTACAGGAAGCATGTCCTTTGGGGAATGCTGTGTGACCCTAGCTGTAAGAGGTCCTATCAGCTGTGTCTCGTGAGGGTGAATTGTAGCAATTCAAACCCAGACTTGATCCATTTCTGCAAAACAGTGTTAGTCTAGCTTATCCCTGGAAGATAGATGAACCTGCAGTATGTAAGCATCACTAAAGCCAGTCAGTCATATTTGATGCTCTAAGCATAGCATCATTGTTACAAGGATTGAAAGTTGAACATATCATGTCCAGTAAGTCATCATAAAGGTGAGAAGTGCTATTGCTGCTTAATCATTAGTAGCAATAGTGAAACAGTTGCAAAGGAGAAGGTGAATCTGAGGGAACATTGCTGTTGAGATCAACCTATAATTCCAGTAAATATAAAAGAGACATTTTATGAATCAAGAGGCAGCAAGTTTTACAGCCTTCTAGGCAAGGCACCACTGTATGTTGGAAATAGACCACGCACGTGATTGTTTGGGTGGATGCGTGTCTTGACAGGATAATACTTTTTAATGAATATTACTGCAAAAAACGTCTTTTATGCACTCCATTTACACTTTTAAATATAGTTTAGAATAACAGAATTCTTGCAAGTAAGTCAGCAGGAACATTGCATTGTTACAACTTGCAGCTGCTAAATCCCTGCACACGGGGCCTGCAGCATGTTTAGTGGAATGGTTAGGACCAACCCAACACTCACTGTTATTATTTGGGTTACCTCAGTGCTTAGGAGTCGTAGTCCTAAGCCCAGGCCCCATTACTGGAGGAATTGTACAAATATAGTACAAAGAGGCACTCCTTGTCTGAAAGACCTTCTAGTCAAAATAGCAACTAAATAACTAAGGCAGTCTAACTCGGGCTGTGCAAAGCTTTGGTCATTGATTCATGTCAGTGGAGATTCAGCCGGATTCAGCAGCCAAATCTATGAATCCGAATCGAATCAGGAGACCCTTTAACCTCTCCGAATCGGATCAGAACCCTGTGTCTGTGTCCGATTTGGTGATTCAGACATAGATACAGCTTTATATGCTTTTTCTACATACCTCAAGGTACCAGTCAGCTTGTAAATGCTGAGATGCTGAGGCAGATGGAGCATCCCACAGGAGTGTCGGGGGGTCTGCATTGTGCTTGGCACTTCCAGTCCGCTTACAGGTCTGCTGGGGAGTGTGTGTGTGTGTGTGT
>NW_017728915.1:31036552-31039477 GCF_001723895.1 Crocodylus porosus | reverse complement strand
CCCCCCGCACTCCTGTGGGATGTTCCATCTGCCCCAGCATTGCAGCATTCACGAGCTGTGCCTGGTACCTCAAGGTGTGTAGAAAAAAACATTTCTAGCTGTGTCTATGGCCAAATTGCTGATTCTCTGAATCTGCATCGACTCTTCAGATTCAGATTTGGCCAAATCAAATTAGGGACAGGGATCCAAATCAATGAATCAAATCACTGTCCCTGATTCAGGCTGAATCCGAATCTGAATCAAATAGGCCCAGTTTCGCACACCCCTAAGCCTAACCACCAGAAGCTCTGAAGCCTGCAGACCACAGCTCTCAGTAGTGGAACTAAGTGGAGGACGAGTGGAAATCCAGCCCCAGGCACCAAGCTGAGGGGTGCAAAACCTGCAGGTGCCACTGCTGGCCTGGCAGTAGCAGCAGCATCCCTGCCACTGCCACTGCCCAGCACACCACTGCTGCCCACTCCCAGTGCTCAGTCCAACTTCCACTCAGCCCAGATTATCCAGGTTCAAGAAGGCCTCATCTTGAACCTGCCTCTGAAGACTAGGGTCTTAAAATAGTGACCACGGGCCTAATTCTACTTTCCATGGGCTGAAAAGCTGTGAAAAGAGGAGGAATTATGAAGTAAAATTTCTCTGCCTTGGGTTCCTGAGACCCCAGAAAGAATCCATTCTATGCAAGCAGAAGGGACAATAAACTTCATTGAACAGGAAATATAAGCACATGTACTCCTGACATAAGTTTGGTTACTATTTCCTACCCTCATCCTACACTGAGTAATTATACTCCAAGCAGAAATAAGCATTGTGGAGGCTACTGCCAAACAAAATGTGGACAAGCAGCATCTCTCGTCTTTCCAGAATATCTTAATTCCGTATATTTATTGAGGGAGGAAGAGTATGACCATACAATAGGTAAGCAGCAGACACAGCAGTGCTTAGTAAGGCGGCAGGATGTACAAAAAGAATGTAATTGGTCACCAGAGACTCTAAGTATTCCCTCAGCAGCTCATGAAACTCATAACTGTTCCCTCTTAATTGCTTATTGAATTCAGTTTTTCCTAAAGAAGAATGAATCAAGTCTTATTTAATAATGGGTAGAGCAACACATTATCTAACAGCCCATATCAGTTAGTATCCGGCATTGGTACAACACTATAAAATCATTCAGGGTCCTAGTCCCCATGGCACTTTATGGTCTAGCTAGACTGCTCATGAAAATGGTCTGTTCTAAACATGTCCAAAACTGTGTTTGATTTCTTTTTAGATGCACCTAAACCACCCAGAGCAGATAGGTACATTTTCTCCGATGAGTATGGTAGTTTTGCAAGGTTCAAAAGATCGTCTGTTAAAATCCAGAAAAGCGGAAGTCTCAGTGTTGAAACCCTTGTTGTGGCTGATAAAAAAATGCTGGAGAAGCATGGAAAGGAAAATGTAACCACGTACATCTTAACAGTTATGAATATGGTAAGAGCTGGCATGAGTGAAATGCATAGTTTATTGTCAGGGTGCAAGATATATACCATTGAAAGCTGTTTCTTGTGTAGGCATGAGCAAGGAAACTGCACATATGGATACCTCAAGTTCTTTTTGCGTGGATGTATGTGAAATTCCAGTATTATCAACATCAACAGTATCAATTATTGTTGGCCATCTATAAAAAAAATACTAAAGAATGAGTCATGATAAAATCATGAGACTGACAATAGTAAATAGATTTGCATGTCCAGTATGCACTCGTCCAGAAACCCCTTTTGTTTTTCAGTGTTGGTAGCATTGGCACTTACATCGATTCTGATTTTTTTCCCCTTAATTTTGCTAACGTTATTTTTCTTAGCATTAGGTCTATTACATGACATGTTCCTAAGAGCCATATGATTATTCTGTAGGATGCTGTGCATAAAGATTGCATGTGTGCACACCATTATGGATATCATAATTCTTGCCTTAATGTGCACTGTCCCTGGAAAGAGAAGGGGAGGTAATTCCATAGCTACTTGTGGCTGGGGTAGCCCCAGAGTTCCCCACATTTCTTCTGTTCCTCACTTGCTTGCCTGCAGAGGTCCCTACTCTACTGGAGTTGCAATCTGAGTTGGGCAGTCAAAATGGGCTCTGTTCCCACTTACTTCCTTGTATAGGTGCATGAACCACATGAGAATCATGTCATAAATGATCAAAGTCTGGCAACTTTTTTTCAGGAGAGAAGTGGTGTTACACAGTAAAAGCTTTATTTATCTTCTCTTCACCTACTGCACCAAGGACTAGTTTCCTGTACCTTATTTTTATGGGGAAAGGCAGATACAGAGCTTGAAACTTTATGCTCTGTTGATGTGTTGTGTTACCTCTTCTTGATATGCAAATCCCAACTTTAAATTGATTTAGCCCAATAACTGCTTTGGCTCTAATCCAGCAGGGCTCAGGACAGATATTCAAAAAGCCTGAACCTGAATTGATTCAATCTTTGCAGGTTAGTCTGACCTGGCTAGGCTAAATCAGTTTGTAACTACACAGAAATCCCAGACATACAGGCACATGCCTGCAGTGCCTCAGGCTAGAAGCCGGGGGGCACTAGAGCAGCCCTCCCTTCCCTTCCAGTGCTGAGCTAAGGGGTGTGTGGCCAGGCCTCCAGCAGGATGCTCTGATTAAGGAGGGGTTCCCTGCCACCTAACCAGCCCAGCAGGGAATTGATAACACAGTGTTTATCTCCCTTTTAAGAAAACAGACGGAAATTACCAGCTACCTTTTGATTCTCCCTTTGTCCCATCTGCCACAGCATGGGCCATGGCCAGAAAGTGGTCTGCTAGCTAATGCTGAGAGGTGCCTGCAAGGCAAAGGGTATGAAGAGGGGAGCGGGGAGCAGGCAGATGCCTGCAGTCTCTACTGAGCTGCAGCCAGGGAGCAGAGGGGAGGGGCCAGCCCTGCTGTGAAGCA
>NW_017728915.1:31034174-31036392 GCF_001723895.1 Crocodylus porosus | reverse complement strand
GTTATAGCTTTAAACCAGTTTCTGATCACTTAAACCGGTTTATGTGTAATATCTGTCCCAAGCCCAGAGGTGCAGAAAGGAGGCCCGATCTAAATCGCAGTGAAGTCATTTGGAAAGTTTCCGTTAATTTCAATAGACATAGCATTTGGCCCAGTCCTCATTTTGGCTGGATCAGTGTGTGTGGGATCTAGTCCTGACACGGGTGGAGTCCCCCCGTTGATTCTCATTGAAGCCTGGAGCCTAAAAGGATAATAAACAGTTTACTCGTATTAAACATTTCTTTCTTACTTACTTGATATTCCTCCTTTCCCTCCCAATAATCACACAGGTTTCTAGTCTTTTTAAAGATGGAACAATTGGAAGTGACATAAACATCATTGTTGTGAGTCTCCTCCTTTTGGAACAAGAACCTGTAAGTGGAATCATTATTCTTATGTAGCAGAATGTATTTGATCTAGTTTGCAAACATTTCTGAATTTTTCCATATTATACAAAAAAAAGTCCACAAAGGGGTTCTTATGACCTCAGAAGACCCAACCTTGAAATGCCGTGTCATCACCAGAGCTCTCAGAATCACAGTTTTTCTCTCTCCATGCATACATTTTACATATACACATATGTGTGTGTAGATGTAGATGTGTGTGTGTATACATATAAAATATATATCAGATGTTGGTAAATATTATAGATAATAGATTCAGCAGTTGATTCAAATGCCCTTTAAACTTTGAATTTCTGCAATAGAGATAAAAACTAATCACTTTCAATATTTTCTCATACATGGTCTTTGTAAAGCCCTTGTGCACTTTTAAACTGTAATAACTTAGGTTGTGTACAAGGACTTTATGAAGACCCCGTATATTAAAGTGATCATACATAATGAGTGTTTTAAAAAAAATGCTGGCTGATCCAGAACGGACATGTTCTGGGGACTGGCCTCTGGGATGCTGGTGGAAGATAGCAGGGAGTTGAAAGGCCCTACACTGAAGGAAACACCTTTGGAGAGTTCAGAACTGAAACTATATATTTATTTTCTAGGGAAAAAAGTGAATGTGTGTGGGGGAGGTATCAATTAGAGCAAGAGGGGAAAGCAGCTATTGACTGTTGTGATAGGATGAGAAATTTGTGCTCAGTAGAGCTGGCCAAAAGGCTTAATTCAGAGGTAGGTAATGCCTGACATGTATGCAAAGGCATTTTGCTTGGCACATACGCCATGGTGAAGGATGCAGGGCTGCACTACCACAACAAGGATTGGGCACCATGTGGCTCCTCTGCCATCTGCCCCGAGCATGCCAACATCCTACAAGTTGCAGAAGTTTTTGGCACTCTGACCAAAAACGTTGTGGATTCCTGGTTTAATCACATCTTCCATTTTCAGCCAGAGAACAACAACAAATTATCTGGGGTTTTTTTGGGTTTTTTTTTGACAACCAGCCCAAAATATTTAATTCTCAGACTTACAGTTTTTTATGATAAAAAGAAAAAAACCCAAGTAACTGACACAAAAGAAAAAACAAAACACAAAACCACTTAAAATAACAGTCACTCCAGTCCAGAACCCTTTTTTCCATGAAAAAAATGATGGGACATGTTCAAGTAACTCTAAAGTTGTGCATTGGTTCATCTGCTTTAAATCATTTAGTATTTCAGTCAACACAACATATCTAGACTTGTGGTTTCTTATGAGTTTTCTGGTTCCTGTATTGATATCAGCCCATGTGCACATCAGAATCAAGCCCCACTTTATTAGTGTCCTTTATATTAAAAAATACCAAGAAGTTCTGTAGTCCTAGCCCAACACCGCTGTTTGAAACAGAGCAGCTGCAGTGTTTTACATGATCACTCTAAACCCCTCAAGTGGCGTTTATAAGCGCTGCTGCCTTCTGTAGTTCTTGCATCCATAGTGTATTGTCATGATGAAAAGCAAATCCGGAGAAATAAAGGCGCTTGTGTCTGTTTCTCTGAAAACTAACTGCATGTGTTCAAGTTTAGAAGTAAAATGCTTTCCAGAAGGGAAAGCCGAGTCCTGAAATCATCCATATTGCAATTTAAGTTAAAAAGGATTATAAAGTACCTTTCGCTATATAAATGCTGCAGGGGTGGGGGTGGGGTCAGCTTCCAGAGACTTTGTTAGATGCTCAGATCCTAATAAAAATCAGTGGGAACCGAGTGACTGATTTCCACCTCTGTCCTTGAGAATCTCCCCATCACAATGCCT
>NW_017728915.1:31028000-31033554 GCF_001723895.1 Crocodylus porosus | reverse complement strand
GTTTTCTCCCTCTCTGATATCTTAAAATTTGAAAATGTCTCTGGGCCCCACAACATTTTTTATGCATATTTCAGGTAATGGTGGCTTCTAGTTTTCCCAAAAGTCATAGCTGGTATATCATATAAGCAAAAAATGAGCCCGTATTAGAACTTCTGTAGGCCAACAACTGAAAAGTTCATTTTTGCTTGTTTTGGTCCTCTGTGTGTGAGTGCATGTATTTCCCAACACAGGATTCCCCTTCATGTCAAAATGAGGTCTGCCAAAAGGTGCCAAACTTATCTTGCAGTGAACCTTTGCCATGTACCTATGCTGTACTAGCTTAAATCTTTACTGTTCGATTCAAATGATAAATGTGTAGAATAACACTGCTTCCATCTTTTTTCCCCCTCCAGGATTTGCACCTATTAGTGGCATGTGTAGTAAATATCGTAGCTGCACCATCAATGAAGATACAGGTCTGGGTTTGGCATTTACTATTGCCCACGAATCTGGACACAAGTAAGCTATTTCTCGTGACTTTTCCGTCAGCTCCTTGTATAAGGAAATATACACACTAAATGGCATGATAAAAGTACTACAATCAACTGATGCCTGACTAAAAAAATAGATCATTTATGGAGACAGGTCTGCTTTTTAGAACATGGGACAATGTCACACCATCCATAGTCCTTCCCTCTTTGGATCATTCATATGTTCCTTTGCTGAAGAGGGCTTCACAGCATATGGGGGATATGTCCTGGAGCCTGAGATGCTGGAGCTGCTTCCCTTGGTGTTTTTTCCTAAAGCTGTGGATAGCAGAACTAAAAAAAATTCTGGCTGAAGCCATTATGACTTTGTCTACAGTTCCCCAACAATCCCAAATGCTGGTTGTATTGTGTAGGGTTGACTGCACAGTCCTTACAGTGGGAGAAAGGAGCACAACAGCGAACACTAAGGAGAGGTAGCCCCTCTATGTTACTTGGTAGTCTCTTCAGGTTTGTGGGCCACTTCCCTGTTATCCAACTTTGTCCCACCCCATCCTTTATCCTATCCTACATCAATCCCACCCCACCATTAGGATGGACTGACTGATTGATGGCAAACTTTCAAGAGACTTTGGCCACTTGTTACCACCTCATATTCCACTTCCATTGGGCTTGATTTCTAGGGCAGCAATTCTTCCTATTCTTCCTGTTTTTCTAGGGTAGCAATTCTTCCTATTTTTCGACCTTACGATGACAGGCTCTTTAGCTTGGAAAAGTGCAGGCTCGGGGTGATCTGATGGCCACCTATAAGTTTATCAGGGGTGACCACCAGGATCTGGGGGAACGTTTGTTCACCAGAGCGCCCCAAGGGATGATGAGGTCGAACAGTCATAAACTACTGCAAGACCGCTTCAGGCTGGACATAAGGAAGAATTTCTTTACTGTCCGAGCCCCCAAGGTCTGGAACAGCCTGCCATCGGAGGTGGTTCAAGCACCTACATTGAACACCTTCAAGAGCAAATTGGATGCTTATCTTGCTGGGATCCTATGACCCCAGCTGACTTCCTGCCCTTTGGGCAGGGGGCTGGACTCGATGATCTTCCAAGGTCCCTTCCAGCCCTAATGTCTATGAAATCTATGAAATCTTCTAAGGATTGCTGGTCTTCTGCTTACAGTAGGAGTCTAACTTAGATTATCAGTTCTCTAAGATATGACCTTAGGATGGTGGCTTGAAGCTAAGGAATCTGACTAGATTTTATGGGTTTCTTTCATGTTGTTTCGCTCTTTCTTTCTCAAAACTTCTCCTCCTGCATTTCTTGATCTTGTGTTTTAAGCTGAGTCCTATTTAATTATTTCTCACAATAGAAACATAGCCAGTATTGTGGCCTAGAGATCCCATGATATCAGAGCATGATTAATGGCTTGGTAAATCCAGTTTCTTTGTTCCAGAATCTTCATGAAAATAAGGTAAAACACAGAAAAAAAATCCTTGTAGGGCAATATTCCTGTGCAAAGAAACTTTGTCAAGGGCATCACTACTGCATTGTACTACACAGTCATTGGCTGAATCCCTCTGATTCTGCATGACTGGAGGGCTATGTAGTTTTCTTTGTATAAATATAATGTATAATGGACACTATGACCTAATGTCTGCATGAGTGGCCCTTTCATAGGATTCTGTGCATCTGAAGGGATGCAAGGAATTGGGGAATAAACTGGTGACTAATGAAGTTAATGGGAGTTGTGCATGTCATTTCAGTAGGGCTATGTAGATAAAATATGTAGGGACTGATTCAGGGCAACTCCTTAACTTCAGTAGATTGATTAATGATCTAAACCAGTATTAGGGAGAATTGGGTCTGTACCATTTAATTCCAGAAATACTTGTTTTAGTCTCTAAATTGTTCTTCCTTCTCATTTCTTTTTTCTCTTTTACATTTTGGGCTGCTTCTCTATTGTTCTTTGATCCTTCTTATTTTCATCAGCATCTCTTTGGGTTCCTTCTATATTTCTGCCTCCTGAAGGGAAGAAAGTCCGTACAGACTAAATAAATGTACCATCTTTGAAATATTGCCATTTTCACTCTGCAGCAACAGGTAGAACATTTCCTGTACTGCCATTTGTCTGAGCTCATGTTCCTGGCACAGCTTTGTATGGCAGGAGATAGAATTTGGCATCAATGACCTTTAGAAGCCTGGAAGCAGACACTCTAGAGAAGTATTGTCTAGTAACATTATGAACAATCCCGTAGTAATAATATGTGGGAATTTATGTTTGAAACAAAAGGGAGATTTCATCATAGCTGTGACCTGAGGCAATGGAGTAACTGCTTTTTTTAAAACCAAGGATTCTACTGATCATTTAATTAAGAGTTCTAGGAATACTTTATAGGTTTGTATTTGAGGAATGGTGATTCACAGTTATAAAAAAGCATTTATATGTGAAAAAGTGTAGTGAGATTTGTTCCACATATGGGGCTCTTGGGGCTGCATTACCCAGATCTTGTAAAGCTGCAAACTAATGGCCTATCTCATTCCAAGAAATGGGGTTGAATGAGGTGTAAGAAAGAACAGAATCTCCTTTTTTCCATATGGTACAATTTCCCTGTCTCCTGTCAGCTGATGCGGGAAGAATACTCCTACAACTGGATTTATATGCTTTAGAGGCACTTTGTGCCACTAGAATAATGCAAAGGCTGAAGAGCTGAGACTCTGCCCCGATGTTTCCCAGCAACAATGGTTTAAAGTCAGAACCTCTGTTTATTTTAACATGATTTCAAGTGCAGATTTCAAGTACACGCGAAAGCAGGAACAAGAATCTCTTACAGACATTTATGAACATAGATGGCATTGTAAAGTGTTGCTCACCTTACAGACCAAAGTCTGTTTACTGGGGTTGTCACAGTCCAATGTGCAAATATCCAGTGTGTTTCTAAGTAATGCTTGATTTGACCAAATTTCCTCTTAATCCCTTTGAAGTTTAAGGAAAAATTAGACTTGTATCTTGGACATCAAATTTCTTCCTATTTCTACAGCAATCCAAGTAGAATCTTTTCCAAAGTTATCTGAAACCTATAGTTTTGCTGATCTCTAATGATCCTCAGTATAATTATGGACACATTAAAGCATTGGTGTGTCTTTCTCATGAACTGATGAGAGAGCTTTGGAGTTGCCAAGGTCTATTCTGAAAAATACTAAACTAAGGATTTTACAAAAGGGGCATGTCTACATGTGCATTTACGCCAGCTTAAATTGACTGGTGTCTACATGTGCAGGCATTAAAATGCATTACCGTGTGTGTGGACTGACTTGGGACTAAAGTTACTCCCAAGTCAGTCCATATACACAGTGTTACTATGCAGTAAGACTTCTACACATGTGGTACTGCGCAGTAACTAATTGGGCATAAATTTGATACCTGCATGATGCAGGTGTTAGGGTGACAATATTTGGATCTTGGGGAGCATGAGATTTGCAGCTGGATAAAAAGGCATGACCTGTGGCCTAGCCAAGTTGCTAACCACAAGGCAGAATGATATCTAAGCCAGCCATCTGCTTATGCTAAGTAACCATTTTAACTGTGTCAACCATTTTCTGAGGAAAAAGCAGCAAGTGAATCTGTGTGAGTCTGTGCGCTGTGAATGAGGCGATGTTTTAGGAATGTGGAAGATGGTACAACCTGAAACTAAAAAACAGACTGGAATGTGAAAAACAACACGTAATTGGTAACAGAATCCAAGATGAACATATATGAAAAAGTGAATGGTGATTGGTGAAGAAGCCTCCAGTTGCTTCCAGGTTTTGGTCAAGAAAAGGAGTCAAGGTTTTAGACACGGGCACGTAGCAAAACAACATGTAAATGAATGAGATGCATAGCCAATTCCATGCTAATGAAGCAAACAGTAAACAGAGGCGAAGCTTGAGGTGGGAGGAGAAATGGGTAGAACAGAAGGAGGGACAGAGGTGGAATGAATGTTAATGAGTATAAACCAAAATGTATAATGTGGGAAAAAACTATTGTTCGTTGCTGCTCCCCTGGTTTCACAGGCTGTGTGTCTGTGAGGGAGTTCGCCCAAAGCTGTCTCCATTCTGAATAAAGCTGTTGCGAGCAATGTGTGCTGTTGTTTGCTCCCTGCTTGCTCTGGCTAACGAGTAACAGGATCCATGGGCAATTGGATCATTATCTCCCTAGTTGTTGGGTGCCGCATGGAGTCGGGGTCTAACAGCAGGTATCACATTTATAGCCAAGTTGGTATAAGTCACCATATTTACTGTGCAGTATGGGTGTGCATGTGTGGACACGTGCCTGTACTGCACAGTAATTTTGGTTACTGCACAGTAAATGTGCACATATAGACGCATCCGAGGTATATATTACATGCTAGGTAGATCACACTAGCTCCTTTAGAGTGCCTGCTATTGTTATACATTTTTACAGCCTTCTTTAAATAGTTCATGTTTTTGCCTGAGAGTTTAATAGTTCCTTGGGGAGTTCATGGTCTGTTGTGTCACTGAACATTAAATCTGTAGATTCTTTGGCTATGAAGTGCATGAACTAACTGTGTGTCCTGAAAAGACAATAAAATATCTGCTGGGTTAGAAATGTTGTCCACTTGCAGAGGGAACCATATTTCTCAGCAGGGTTAGCGGGTGGCAATCAATGTAGTGCCTTTGATGGGCCTGCCCTGATTTACAACAGCTAAGGATCAAGCCCAATAAATTAGCTAGTCCCTGCGTACACATACTCATTACATGCTCAAAGCCGCCAGTTTACCCCAGTGTTGAAGTAACAGATTGTGAAATGCCTATTCAAAACACGCCAAAATTCACAGATGTACTGTATATAAAATAAATATAAAGCAGTAAAACAAAAAAAGATCTGAAACTTAACTGTTGTATAGCCATAAAATCCACATCATTCAATGTTTTAATGTGGGTTTTTATTGTTGCTGCACATTATTTATGTTATGGTATAAAGTATATTATGTAGCATGTACCCTACTGAGTTCAAGGCTATATTGTAATAGAGACTATACAACACACTTAATCAGAAGTGGTACCTTCACCAGAGAGTTTGTAGCCCCAACAGGG
>NW_017728915.1:31004121-31027390 GCF_001723895.1 Crocodylus porosus | reverse complement strand
CTCAACCTCCACAGCTTAGATTAACCTGCAAAGATTGAATTGATTCAGTCTTGGGCTTTTTGACTGTCTGTATTTAGCCACTATCTGTGTAGCCTGATGGTCTATAGTTTGAATGTGTTTTTGGAACGCCACTCACAAGCACTACCAAATTAGTGTGGGAGGAAGAAGATTCTTTATAAATACAATTATTTTTCACAGACATACAAGTTAAAAACCTGTTGAAAATTCCATGAGCTATACAATCCTGTCTTCTGGAAGTTAATGGCACTTAATTCATTGTGGCCAAGATTGCATTCAAGTATAGGTGTATTTATCCCGGGCAGTTATAATTTAGAGGAAGGTTTAAATTCATCACTAGCACTCACATTAGAAATTATCTGCCTATGCCAGGTATGTATGTGGCTTAGCATATGCAGTGGGCTGGGAGTATAGTAAGGTACTGCTGCTCTATTCCAAATTATAAAGCTAGAAGCAATGCTAACGTCATGAAAGCTTCATCGGCCTTGTATACTGACATCAAAGAGAGAGATAATAATCTTCTTTGTGACATTTTAATGGGTCATGCCCAAGTGCCACCCATCATTGAGGTTAGCTGATCTTTATTTTCATGGTACTAAGAACATTCAGAAGGCTAAAGAGTATAAAGCTAGATTAATCTGCTTGAAATAATTAGGGAGGAGACTATGCTGTCATGTAGTCAGACAGGCTTGATCGTCACTGGTAATCCATTAATGAAAAGTTCCCTGTGTTGATGAATTACTGTATGAAAAATCATTCAGCCACGAGGGGGTATTATTTACAATGACAGAAATGAAAACGCTTCTAAACCAAAAAGTGTGGCACGAATGCCTCCCTCCCAGTGACACAGAATGGAAATCCGGTTGTAATTTAGAATGCAGATGGTGTCGTAATGCACGATGCAGTGGAAATGGTTTTGATTCTCAACGTTTGAGACAAATGGTGCCGAGTTGTGATGAGAACAGGGAGCATGGGCAGCAGGACTAATTAGATCGTATTATTAATTGTATCACACATCATCATCTGTGCTCCAGTTTTACCCACAATATGCTAAGTACTCTGAGCATATGACAATTCCCATCCCAAATCCCTAGCAGGTGCTGAAGAGAAGCAACGTATGGAAGGAAGGAAGAACAATATATATACACATGAGGAGAAATAGGATTTGAACATTCCCATTGACTTCAGTGAGTTCAGCGTTATGATACAGCTGAACAGTCCTCTAATCTGGCCATAATTACAATGGAGGAATTGTTTCATTTTGCTACTGTAAACAGTCTTTGATAAAAATAATTATATAAAAAGTAAGTCATGAAAGACACCTGCGTATAACAGTAAAGTAACTACCATCACGAAGGCAAAGAACTGTTCTTTGGAGTGCGCATGCTTATAATTTGCCCATTGGGTCAGGGTACTGCAAGATATGGGTCTATTTATACCCACAAAACATACCCAGTCTGTACAGTGAGACAGTGGCATGGTAGTATTTTTCCATAGATTCATAGATGTTAGGGGCCAGAAGGGACCCCGCAGATCATCGGGTCCAGCCCCCCCGCTCTAGACAGGAAGACAACTGGGGTCAAGTGACCCCAGCGAGGTGACTGTCCAGTCTCCTCTTGAAAACCTCCAGGGTAGGTGACACACGTCCCTAGCATTTCTTTCCTGGAGGGGCTATTGCTAATGAAGAGAAAGGCCAATTCTTGGCTACTGCTGTGATAACTGTGAATAAGTACCTCTGTGTTTACTGGTCTTGTTTAATTTGAGGAGAAAAGTACTCTGCCACTGCAATGAGCCCACCAACTTATTTCACATGGGGCACCAAATGGATGGTAACGGTTTTCTTAGCAATACATGATGCAACAGGCAGGAAAACTGAGGGAAAGATAATCTTATAAAACACGCCAAGTTGGTCAAGCCTCTAGTGCTCGTGTACTTGCAACCTAGCTTTGCCTTATGATTTAGAGACCCTGTCTCTCACCAAACTAGGTCTCCCTTGCAATTCATCTCTATGCTCAGTGTATTAAATGACCAAAGAAGGGCACTTACTATGAAGCGGGGCTTGTTTCAAGCTTGCCTGTGGTCTCATCCCTTTGTGGAGCTTTTGTTTATAGAGTTACTGCCATAAAACAGCAGTGCATTTCTCCAGAAAGCTGTCTCTTCTTTCTGATGTGTTTTGATTTTAGCTAGCTGTGTCATTTATGGTTTTTGTTTCAGCTTTGGTATGATTCACGATGGAGAAGGGAATCCCTGTAGAAAAGCTGAAGGGAATATCATGTCACCCACGCTCACAGGAAACAATGGAGTCTTTTCTTGGTCTGTATGCAGCAGGCAGTACCTCAACAAATTTCTCAGGTAGGTCAGCGATAACTCCTAGAAATGGTTTTCTGGTGTGCCCTCTTGACTGAACCCCAAATCTTGGACTTCTGAGGGTTGTAAATGGTGCTATATACAGGTCTTTGTGCTGGATTTCGTCAGCCTCCATCAATGTACCATAGTATTCACCTGAATTGCAATTTTCCTCACAGATATTATCCTCAGTGTCTACTTTTTAAAAGAATATTAGTGGGAAGAGGGCACAAAAGGAGGTAGTCAGTGTATCAAACAATTTCAAATAAAATATAAATGAATACTCTCCTGTTCTAGTCCATGCCATGAACAAGCACATTTGATATTCCCTTATATAGTTGCTGGGAAACATGGTATCTTATTATTTCCCCTAAGATGTTGGTACAAACTAAGGATGCTGTTAAAAAGCAGCCTATGTAGTGCCATCAGAATTTCAATGTCTTCAACATATACTTGCACTTTTATGATGTCAGCCCCATAATGCCATTAATATGCATTATTTACCGTAACTATATAAGTGAATACTTGCAGAGCAAATTATCGTACCAGAGCAGAGAACAAGATAGAGAAGTTTTGGGTGATTCTTGTCTGCTACCATGCTCCATGTCGCTGTAAGCACATGAGAAAATTACTAAGCCAGTGAGGAGTGTTCAAATATTTGGCATCGGGCAAGAGACAAACAGATGGAAGGCTCATCTTAGATTGACTGAACTTTCACACACATGAACCTAAGCATAAAATGAGGGATCATGATGAACCATGACATGACATTTTGGTCTTAAGATGTGCCCCACTTACTGGTCTCAGCTATAAATCAGTGGCCTGTTTATCTTTCCACATAAAACAAATACAGAAATAAGACATGCTGATTCTGCATAAGTTCTTCTATCCTGCTTCTGGGAAGCGTAGTCTAGGGGAAAGGAACAGACCAGATCTCCTTGTACTTGGTTACACTCCAATAAGGAAGAGAGAAAGCAATGAATACAGTTCATTTCTGTTTGCCCAATAATCCCAGAGCCTGGGTTCTTGCTTCCTAAGATTTTGCAGGTCAGGCTACCGACAAGAAACCAAGGGCTTTTGGCTCGTGCAGCAGATATCTCATTCCAGGGCATGCCTATAAAGCTAGTTAAAGGTATGCTGTACAAAACCATGTGTTTTTGCTATTCTGTAGCAAAGAAAATATTTTGATAGAAAGATCAACATCCTGATTAATAAATATACATTCTCATTATAGTACAGCTCAAGCTGCTTGCCTGATTGATGAACCTAAGCAAACAGGACAGTATAAATACCCTGATAAACTGCCAGGGCAGATCTATGATGCTGATACCCAGTGCAAATGGCAATTTGGAACGAAAGCAAAACTGTGCAACCTCAGTTTTGTGAAGGTACCTATTAATATCTTTATCACAATATGACAACTTACATTAGACAACTGCAGTGCACTAGGAGTTAGACCAAGTAGTACAATGAACTTTGGGATCTGGAGTAGTTCTCACCTTTACGTTGCTTGGCACTCTGCCTCTGCTGGGGGAATGTCATAAAAGGACTGTGCTTCTGAGATGAAAAAACTGACCAGGAACTATATTCAGTATATACTATATTCAGTACAGATGCACTGTACTTTCCACTGCACAAGCTGTACTATCCGCTCAGATTCTGCTAGGCACTCCTCTCTCCTCTGCCAGGTTGAAATGACTATCAGCCTCAGCAAAACTAGGAAGCATTGCAGTTTTGATCAGACCCTGTCCAGTGGGTGAAAGAGAGGGAAGAGCTCTTGTGGCTTCTTTTACCCTTATGTACTTGCACAAAGGCTTGGAACAATCTAACCCTGCACTGAAGGATTACTTCAGAGCAAAGATAATGTATTTTGATGTCCTTCACTTTTTGATGTAGGATGTAGTTACATAGAGTGAGCAATACCCGCCCCATTGACTTCCTGGAAAGCTGTTCTTTCAAGAACACTGTACCGATTCTGAATACAAGTGTTTTTGTTTCAATTACTACTACTATGTATGTTGACTTCTTTCACACTAACCAGGATTTTACTAGGCAATGACAATTATTTTTATTTCACAGCTAATAAACTAAGAAGTAGGACAAAACAGTGCAAGGATGAGGCTGTCATTCCAAATGTAATATGTGTGTTTCAGCAAATGGAGGCCCTCCACAGTCTTAGACTCTCAGTAGCCTGTTTCCTATTCAGTCCTTGATGTTGTAGGAGCTGTTTAGTTCTTTTATAATCTCACTTTCAAAAGACATTAAAACAAATGCAAAGGAAATCAAATAGGAAAAACAAGGTAGCAATCCTGAGGACAGTCGACCAGCATGTGTAACTATACCGTGAAGCTTGGGTCTAGAACATCTTTATTCAGGAAATGATTGGTTTTACAGGACTTTTGCACTAGGAAAGGCAATAGCAGAGTCATTAATACTTTTCTAGGTATCAGGTAATAATAGGGAAATTCTCTATTTTTTTTCCAGGATATATGCAAATCACTTTGGTGTCATAAAGTAGGTCACAGATGTGAGACAAAGTTCATGCCTGCAGCAGAAGGGACAGCTTGTGGCATAAGTATGGTGAGTCATTTAATTTGTGGAGTGACGCTACTCCAAAATAAATGAAAACAAAGTGGATTCAGCTCCCACTAAAGTCACTGGGAAAATCCACTGATTTCAGGTGTTAGAAAAAGTTGGCAAATTCAGAGGAAGCATAAGCTGCTCCTATTTGAGTGTTGCTTATTCCTGGAATGAACATGCTAGGTGTCTTTGCATGTCTGTATTATTTTTATTGATCACGGTGCGGAAAGACCACCCAAGGACAGGATCATTTGCCTTACTATAACTCTCTAAATACACGTGAAAAACTATAGTGGCTACAATTGGGACATCCAATTCAATTTTGAATATCTTATTTTACTGTAACATGTTACTTATAAAATATACTGTTTTAATTTCCAAGACCTTGATATGTGCTTTTGCCACGTGGGAGTATTTTTTCTCCATTTTGCCTTCCCTCTCATTACAATATGAGTAAATTAATAGAGAAGAAACCTATTTAAATCCTCAGTTTTAAATGCTACAGACTTGATTTAGGGATGCTGGGCACCAAGAGGATGTCTTAACTTGATCTGGAATTTTTAGTGCTCAGCATTTCTGAAAATCAGGCCTGGTATATCTGGAGTGGGGTTTAAAACTGAGGCAACTTGGTCCTCCAAGATTTAAGGCATGGACAAATGTCAGGGCCTTAATTGGGACATTGCTCGTGTTTATCTTTTACTTACCAGGACCTCCCTCTACTGCCACTTCTGCAATTGTCCGATTTTGTTGAACAGAACGAAAAACTTTAGAAGTTAAGTACTTTCACAGGAGTTTGCAGGACTGGCATCTAGGTCTTCTCAACAGTCTAGCAGGTACCACAGGACATGTGATGGGACAATTGTTGACATTCTTTTGACAGTGGTGTCGAAGAGGTCAGTGTGTCAAATATGGAGATCATGGACCCAAGCCTATTAATGGCCAGTGGTCTGCTTGGTCTGAGTGGTCAGAGTGTTCTCGGACCTGTGGAGGTGGAGTAACATATCGAGAGAGACACTGCAATAACCCAAAGTAAGACATTGATCTGAAAAGGTATTATTTTTATTTCTGCTATTACAGTATAACAAAAAGGGGAAAGACTAAATTTTACAGGAACTTAATATACTCCCAGAGAGCGCCACAAGATACCCTGAGTAATCTATTATAAATCAGCAAAACGAAGGGCTCTGAAATATAGAGGGTGTTTTTATATTTAGGAAGAAAGGGCTTGATTAAAGCCCACTGAGATGTGGAAAGACTGAGATTATGGGCT
This sequence comes from Crocodylus porosus, assembly GCF_001723895.1. Lineage (NCBI taxonomy): Eukaryota > Metazoa > Chordata > Crocodylia > Crocodylidae > Crocodylus > Crocodylus porosus. Next base: position 31,021,176 of record NW_017728915.1, on the reverse strand, counting down.
GTAGATCAAGTCTGCATGGATTTAATATAGAATTCATCAAAACATTTAGCAATGTCTGGACTCAAAAAGGTACACTTTTTTGGTTCATTTTTGATCAACTCTAGTTTTACATTAGCTTGACTTTGTAATTCTTTTAATGCATACTTTCTAGTATACATATATCTTTAACTGACAACTGTACACATAAAGAAAAGATTACTCAGAGGTATAGAAGTAGTTTCAAGTACTGTTTTAGTTGAGCAGAGTAGGGTTATCAGCTCCTTTCCCACATAGTTTAATGTACAATGCTAATGATAATTCTGTTAGAGCAGAAAGGAGTCATTGTAAATCCCCATTTGAATTAAATCTCTATCAAGCATTCAGCAGATGAAATGTCAATGCTACAAAGAGCAATTTCTACAGAATATGTTGCATCAGGACGGAGAAATATATTTCCAGGTGCATTTCAGACAATAACACCTGTAAATAAATGTGAATGCCTTGGAAAAGAAAGTCTTATCTAATTTAGCAACATGGAAACTCTTAGAGGAAAAGTTTTACTGTATTTCCTTGGATGTACATGTCTACGTGCCCACACAATATATTTGAATTAACATTTAAATTCTTGAAATATGAAATTTAAACCTAACATTTTTGTAGGATCTTAATGTTTGTGTCCCCCACACGTTGATTGGTGAAAGGGCTCAGATGAAACTAAGATGGTCAGCTAAAATAGGGTGAAGCTAGCCCATGCTCAGAGGACTCTTTGAAGGACTTCAGCATGCTGCTGAAGGCTGGTTTAAGTTCCTAGAAGAGGGCTCCTACATATATGAGTTGATTTTTCCAAATCACTCGTTCCCTGTGGATTTCAACAGGGGACTGACTACTGGGTGTACAAGAAATGCAAATATTACACCATTCATTTAGAAGCTCAAACAAGGACAAGGAGTATATCTTTAGGGTGCTACTAGTGAAAAACGTTATCTATGCTCATATGAGCTTCTGCTGTACCCAGTACCCATCCAGTTCAGTTCCCTTTCTACTGATCCTCATAAGAGACAGGCACCATGGTCCTGCCCTAGAGTCCTTTGAAATGCCCATTTGGATTACAGATGAACTTTCACTACTAAACAACTACTGAGGTCCTCTGTAGTCCACCGAGCTATGCAGATTTGCTAAAATTGTCATTTCTATAAATTGTCACAGTGTAATTTCACGGATCTGGTTTTCATACATCACAACATTTTACAATCAAGATATTTTTCTGAGAAAGAAGTAGATTACATAATTTAATAGCTCAGCTGGTAAAGAACCTGAATAGGGCCCAAGAGATTTATGTTCATACCTGGGTTGTATCTGTGGGATTGCATCCCACGTATTTCATAATAGCGCATTGTTCACTAAAATATTAGAATATAGCCTTAGGCATGTATGTAATCAAAAAATGAAAACAATAAAATTGCTTCAACACATCTATTTTCATATTTCATATTTTGTATACAGTGTCTAAATGAAAAATCAGAAGCACTGTGAATTTAAAATAATGACACCATCAAAATATTAATTAAAGAAAACCTGTGAAAGCGCATCTGTAGACCATTGTATTCCCATAGAAAACAGTATTCTTAGTTTGTAGTGCTATAATTAGCATGGCCTGAGCTGAGTGCACACAATTATCCCCAAAACCAATCTAGTTCCTCTTGCTAATTGTGATGTTTTGAATACCGTCCCCTTTCAGAAGGATGACCAAATAATTGTGTATTCCATGTCTCTATTACATTCCAATGCATAGCCATCTCACTTTCTTTTAACTGCTGCTTAACCTGATGTACCAAGTCTAGAAAAATCTTGCCAACTCATAGCCATTTTTGGCAAATATAAGCCTTGACAGATCATTTGACTGCTACAAAAATAATGGAAGGTTTGCCTACTTACACACATGTACATATACACGTACATACACCACTAGGATGCTTATAGGAGTTGCTGAGTGTACTCTGAGTATTGCAGAAAAGTGAATGCATTCAAGCTACCCTAATGGCATTTTAATTATCAGTCATTGAGTTATTTCTTAGTTAATCTGTTTATATTCTTTCACTTGGACTATTTGAGGTGGTTGATGCATTTTCCCCTGGAGTACGTTTTTAATAGTTCTTTTCCAAAACTCATTATGAGTTTTTCCTCCCCCTTCCTTTGTCCACTGTTTGATATTAGGAGATGAACACACATTGGCATGTGCTCATGTCACTCCTATGCAAGGTAATTGCATGTAATGTCAGTAGAAGGGGTGGGGAGGGAGATGTACATGACACATTTAATGGTTGCAGCCCAAATGAGGAACAAGGGCACCTCTTTCAGTGCGTCTCCAGGTTGATGAAGTTTTACACCACCCTCAAATGCAAGGCTGAGGCTGTTATTTAAGACATAATCAAGGCCTGCATGATTCTATCACTTTTCTTATTTGATAACTTTTACTTGAGAAATATATTGGGTTTTTTTGTGTTTGTTTTGCTTACATAGGAAGAGACTTACCCTTTAAGGCAGAAGGAGGTTAAAGAAATCATAAATATAACAAAGCTGTAAAGGAAGCTCTCTGTATAGAATGAGCATGGCCCCAGTCATTTTTGTTGCCTTTACTTAGGCAAAATTCCCATTGATTACAATTAGTCAAGATAAACCTGGATATCTATTTAAATATGCATCCATCCGGAGCTAAAAAATACATTTGAGTAATTAAATGGTCACTGGTCATTGTAGGAGGGTTGTTTGAGTAAGATCTTCACTGTTGGGCCTAATGTTAGGATAGGTGGTAGCAATTCTAGACCGTCAGCAGGTGAGGTGAATACAAAGTTGCTCCCTATAGCTTATTTCCCTAGCGCTTTGTCCAGTTTTAAAGTGATTAACATATGGGTTTCCCTAACTTTGGGAGAATATTCCAGTATTCATTAAAGACTTCTGAAAAAGTCAGCCATTGTATACCTTCAAAACTTCAATGCTTTTCCAAGACAGGGCCCAACATGTTTTATAAATGCATGAGAATTAGAATGAGAAACATGAATGTAGCATGAAAAAGTAAAAAATCAAATGTACCTGAATTCAGAGAGTTGTCTTCATTACATCACTATGCAGTGGATTAATCAGAATACATTAAGTTACAAGGTATCCTGGATAAGGTACATTTATAACATACCGGGTGCATCTATATGTGCGCTGGACTGTGCAGTTGTTGCTGCTTAAGCAAGTACTAAATGACTGTGTAGTAACTGCCGTTACTGCACAGTCCCAGCACTGCACACGTCGTTTCTGATGCTGCTGTGTAGTAGCAGCAAGCTACTGTGCAGCAGCTCATTGCCACTACACAGTAGTATTGGCATGGTTTGTGCCTGATGATACTACGTAGCATCTTGCGTAAACATGTCCACTGGGTGCATTTACACGTTCATTAATCTGCTTTTGCTATTGTGCATTAAATTTAGTACCTCTAATGTGAGGTACTAAATAGATGTGCATTAGGCTCTCTAGTGCACAGTAGAGAAAGTGAATGCTTTTGTAGTGATACTTAATAGGCAGTAGCCTAGTTTACTGCGCATTAGTGTATGTGCAATAGTAAAATAGGTTACTGCACATTAAAGTGCATGTATAGACACAGCCACTGTATAGGGATTTAAACAAATAACTCCCATTATTCTTACCAGGAAGGAACAGTGCAAGTACTACACCCTATAAATTATTCTGAAAATACTTTTCTTCAAGGTAGACGTAATGCGGCAAAGGCATCCATTGAAAGATCATAGCATGTGTTCCAAGCATGTATTTTCCCTGTCATTTTAAAAGCCTTGATAAAAGTGTATGCAGGTGCAGAATTTACATCTTTTTTTCCTACAAGGATCAAGCAGTAGGTGGAATAATGCAACCAGTTCTTACCATTCTGGCTTACGGATGCTTGTCTTCAAACTAGCCTAAATTCAGGAAAGCATCTTAGCACACAATTAAAGCCCAATGAATATTGAAAGTTAAAAATTAATGTAAGTGCTTTCCTATTCACAGTCCTTTGTTATTTTCTAGAAGTTTAGCTTATACAGCTACTTAAAAGTGCATATTTTGGTTTTAACGATACTGAACAATTGTTCATTCTATTAATATCTTACCAGTTTAATGTTATCTTCAAGTTCTTCCTTTATTACCTACTTTTATAATATTTTTGCAAACATGAACCCTCTTGGATCACAGTAGACTGAAAAGTGCCATATAACTTGTCAATTTATTTATATTGTTTACTTCCTCAGGTCAGTCACAGTGAGATGTACAACTCTGTTTACCAACCTGATAATATATGCAAATAAAAATATCCTGTTAGGCAAGAGTTTAATTCAATGAAAACATGATTGCTCTCTACCAGGGTGCATATTTAAATTAATATAAAATAATACAAATGGGTGGTACTTGTTGACTATTTAGGTTGGTCTTAGGACTATTAAAATGTCCCTGGACCTGATGATCTCGTGAGGTCCCTTCCAGCCCCTAACATTATGAATCTTTTCGGACTGGCCGCCTATAGACATGTTTGTTCACATTCTAATTAGAACATGGACAAGTGGCCTCATTATCACACATCTATTAAGCCCTGTCACATTTCAAAATGAGCATGGGGGAGTTTTAACTGAACCTTGTTGAATGAGCTTTAGTTAAAATGCTCCCACAGTCATTTTGAAATGCAAGCAGGGCTTAATACACATGACAGCGAACTGTTTTAATTAGAGTGGCTGCCTGGGAACGACTTTAATTAAAAGCCCTCTCCCCCACACCTCTGAGCTCACATATAGGTAACTAGTGATTTCAAGTCAGCAAGTCTTCCTTATTAAGTTCAATATTCAGTACAATGACACTTATGTGTTTACCGGTGTTTAATATATGTCGCAGTTGTCAATCCCATTCATGTTCAGTTTTGCAAAGACCCTTTCTCTTTTCTTCATAGGCCACAGTATGGTGGCAAGTTCTGTCAGGGTTCCAGCCGTATTTATCAGCTTTGCAATATTCAGCTATGCCCACCTAATAGGCTGGACTTCCGGGCACAGCAGTGTGCAGAATATAACAGCAAGCCTTTCCGTGGATGGTACTACAAATGGAAGCCCTATACTAAAGTCGAAGGTAATTTGTTCTGGTTGACAAAATAACTTAAATAAAGCAGACTAGTTAGCTTGAGTTCATCACTACTCTTTGGGCTGACTGCAGCCATGGTGTGAGCAAGTAGAAATTAAGGGGGTTTCTGTGGGTTTATAATTACTTCCTAGAAGGGCTTCATTTGACTTTCAGTGTGACATTATATTCAGGAACAGGCAGAGAAACTGGTTTGGACTGTGAATTCCATTCCCTATGTTTGTGCTCCATTACCATTGCTACTTCTTAGTTTTATTTTATACCGTATATGTTTGTGTGTTAAAAAACAAACAAACATTTTTCCTATTAATTCCTGAATGTGGGTCATACTAGCTTCTATGACAGTGCAAGAATGTTCTCAGATTTCTAAATGTAACAGTAAATAAGACCTTTTGATTTTCCTACTGATGTAGTCCCATGAGAAATGGAGAGAAAATAAAATAAAAATGCTGCATAAATTTTATAAATATATCAGTTGTTGCTGAGGCTTCATAAGACTTATGTCTCAATAAATATTTTATCTCCTTGCCTTAAGGGTAAGGGTATTCTTCCTGTAGGTGGCTTGATATTGTAAATACCTGGAATTCTTATTGTACAGTTACTAGTGACCAATATTTCTCTGCAGCTTGCAGACACAGTGGATATTTACAACTGATACAGTGGATATTTACAATTTATCAAATAAAAGTGGCTGGTAAATGTCATATTGTAACTGTTTTTGTCTAAAATGACCACGACTGCTTTCAAGTACTCTGAGTCTATATTTGTGTGTGTGCGCGTGTGTGTATGTGTGTGTGTGTGTGTGTGTGTAAATATATGATTCCAGGTATTTAAAATATATTAAAAATGACAGTGTTTGTGTCTGGATGAAATATCCTTTAGTGGATAGTTCTAATTTGTTAGGAATGCACAGATTTAAGCTTTCTTTGTTTCTATAGAAATATTAGAAATACCTGGATTAATACTTATAAACCCATGTTCTGAAATAGTCATTCATTGTGGGTAAGACCTGTGTGTAAAACTAAAGAAAAAATATCTAATTGGAGTAGTTCTCATATCAGGTGATAATGCCAGTTGCATCTTCATGAGCATCTCAAAGTGTTGGTTCTTATTTAACATTGATTATCATTGCGCATATCATTGCGATTGATATCACTGGCTATCAGTTGACCGTCATTAAAGACTCAAATTGGAACTAAAGGAGATTTTTCAGAAGTGTTGGAGTAATGTACAAGCAACACTGTGGAAAATACCTGGAGCTTACTTTCTAAAAACCATTTAGAAACTTTAAAAAAAAAAAATCCCTCTTTTTCTAAAGCCCTCTCTACATTACCTGTATCATGCAATTACCAGTTTAACTGCACATACTATATGTGTAAATTAATAATAGTGCCATAAAAGATACAACCAGCTATAAAGTTGTTGCTAAAAATGTATAACAACTTTATAGCTGGTTGCTATAGAGCTTTAATTTGCATGTGTAACTGAGTCTGCCCCTGCGGGGAGGCTCCCAGCTACACGGGTACACTGCACCAATATGGTTGGGAAACAAAGTCCCCAAAATTGGATGCTAGAATCCAGCCACTCCACTCACCTCAGTAGTGGAGGTGCTGCCAGGACCCAGAGTCCACAGCTGTGGGACTCTTTGACCTGACAGCCACAGGGTATCGCTGTGAACTCCCAGCCCCAAGGACTTTAATTCTAGCCTTCAACCATCTGATGGGTGGTTACAAAAAAGATGGAGCTGTACTATTCTCAGTGGTGGCTGATGCCAGAACAAGGAGCAATGGTCTCAAGTTGCAGTCCAGAGGAGAGCCACACACATGATCAGAGGTCAAGAGAGCAGGCCATGTGAGGAGAGGAGAGGCATGGGACTCTTCAGCTTGGCTGAGCATAGGCTTGGTGGGGACTTGATGGCAGCCTATAAGTATATCATGGGTGTTCATCAGGACCTGGGAAAATGTCTGTTCACCAGGGCTCCCCCAGGGAAAATGAGGTCCAGTGGTCACAAACTGCTGGAAGACCATTTTAGACTGGACATAAGGAGGAACTTCTTTACTAGGGCTGAGCAAAGGTTAGGATCATGATTTGGATTTGGAGATGATTCAGGAGATTTGGAGGCTAAATCTATGAATCTGAATGAAATTGCTAGAAGCTTTAGGCTTTCCCAATCGATTCGGAGCTTCTGAATTGATTTGGCAAAGATTCAGAAAAGATTCGGTGATTCCATCATAGGATATAATGGGGAATCAATGCAATATCTATAATGTGGTTGTTTTTTGGCTGATTAGGATTAAACTTGCAGGAGTGGTAGCGTCTGCTGCCATGTTTCAAGGTGATAGGTGCTGGGGTTTCTGGGAAACTGCACCTCAGTGTGCTGAAAAGCAAAACTCTGACGTGTGTGTGAGTTAAGCTACAGTGGGGTGAAAACTGTAGGGATGGCAGGTCTTGCTGAAGGCACAAAGCCTGCCAAATTTCAAGGAGACCGGTGCAGCAGCAGTCTGGATTCTGGGGCCCTACACCTCTGGCTGTAGGCAGCCAAAACTTGTAATATGGGTGCTTGTGGGACTGTGTGGGTGTGTTCAGGTGCACCCTTCCTGGTGCTAGGGCCTCTGCACAACACAGCAGTGTGCCCCCATGAGGCCTCCTTCTCCCCTACAGCCTTGGCCTGGTCTACCACTGTAAATGACGGCAGGTCAAAATAACTTAGCTGGCTCAGCACCGGTAGCACCAGCAGCGTCAAAGGTATCCAGACGGAAGTGTCACAGAACCTTTCTTTTTATAAAGGAATTGACAATAAGAAGTAAAGATGTTGTATTGGATATATGTTACTTATGGTGTGTGATGGCTTATTTTCTGTTTATATGTTTATTATGAAAAAACTGAAATTGTTAGAAAAATATATCTTAGGAAGCTTTTGGGTTGAAAAACTCTTTGTCAGGCTGGGGAAGTACCGGCAGTCGGTGTGTCTCCTGGTCCTGGATGGAAGAAACAGTAAAGAAGTCAGAGGCTGGCCTGGCATGCAATGCAAGCAAGAAAGCCAGTCAGGGAAAATGGAAATGGAGGCATCAGGGGGTGAGGGACAGGCTTGGGTGGGGGTGAGGGATGCAGCAGTGCAGGTAAAAGTGCAGAGGTCTAGTTTACCAGAAACTCCTGCACCTCCCTCCTTGAAAGCTTGCAGGCTTCATGGCCTCAGCAGGGGCTACCATCCCTGCAGTTTCACCTCGCTGTGCCTTAACACACACAGTGTCACCTAAGTAATGAGTTTTGCTTGTCAGCAGTTTGAGGTGCAGTTTCCCAGACACCCCTACATCTATCTCCTTGACACTTGGAAGGCTTTGTGGCCTCAGCAAGAACTACCACCTCTGCAATTTTCACTCTTCTGTGGCTTAATACACACATGTGACATGAGTTTTGCTTTCAGGACTTTGAGGTGCAGTTTCCCAGAAACCCGTGCACCTATCACCTCAAAACTTGGCAGGCTTCATGCTCCCAGAAGAGGCTATTGCCCTCACATGTTTCATCCAGGTCAGCCAAAAAACAACAAAGTTATAGTTATTTCATCGATTCCCCATTATACTCTATGGCCAAATCTTTGAATCACCAAATCTTTTCTGAATCAATTCGGAAAAACAATTCGGATCTCCGAATTGAATCTCTGGCATCTGAATTGGCTGAATCCAGATTTGAATTGAATAGTTCCCTTTTCGCACAGGCCTGTTCTTTACTGTCTGAGTATGCAGAGTCTGGAATAGACTCCCCAGAAGTGGGGCAAGCACCTACTCTGGACACGTTCAAAATGTGCTTGGACGATTATCTTGCTAGGGTCCTTTGACCCCAGCTGACTTTCTGCCCTCAGGTAGGGGGCTGGACCAGATGATCTCACCAGGTCCCTTCCAGCCCTAATATTTATGAAATCTATGATGGGAAGTTTAAGGTAGATACTGGGAGAAACTCTCTCACAAGGAGAGTAGTAAAGCAGTTACCCACAGGTTACCCAGAGAGGTGGAATCTCCATCCTTGGAGGTTTTCAAGAACCAGCTAGAGCAAGTTGTTTTTTGGGATGATCTAGTTGAGGGTGGTCCTGGTTTGATCAGGGGGTTCAACTAGATGACCTCTTGAGGTCCCTTCCAACCCTATTTTTTATGATTCTATACTTGTTTAAAAGCCTAAATATAGATTTGGGAGTCTAACTAGTCTCTTGTTTTTTGAATAATTAAAATACAATAATATAATAAGAGCTCTGAAATCTCCCATGTAAAGTCCCCCTTACATTATAATATGAGATGCAGAATGTTGATTGACAGAGACCTATGCCAATCTATTTAGGAAAAAAAAATATTTTTAATGGGAAAGCTGGCTTTAGTCCTAGCTTCCTCTTAAGATGATTATTTGTGCTATCTTATGTATTTTCATTTTTTAATAAAAAAAAATCAGTGAAAATATTACAAATCCCAAATTTATCTTTCTTAATAAAAAATGAAACTTGAAACGGTGGTCAAGAGGTGCTGAAATCTGGGGCCACATCAGCAGAAGAACTAATGGCATATGTCTGTTTTTAGGCTGCTGTTGGATTTTAATTATACTTCTGTGAATTTCAAATTCATGTGAGAGTTAAAAATGGCAAATACAGTATGAGCTACTGTATTTGGCTGCATTTCTACTCCTTTGGTATTTCAAATACATGATAAATCACTCAGTTATAGTGGTTTTTATTGTCACTGCTGATGTAGGATGGAATAACATCAATACTCTGCACCCTGCTATGTATCTGCTAACGTCTTTGTATATTTTCAGAGGAAGATAGATGTAAGCTGTACTGCACAGCTGAAGACTTTGATTTTTTCTTTGCAATGTCCAGCAAAGTGAAGGATGGAACCCCATGTTTCCCAAATGCATATGACGTTTGCATTGATGGAGTTTGTGAAGTAAGACAATTTCCTTTGATCCTGATTTCTTTTTTTTCAAGTGAATGACTGGGTCCTTAATACAAAATGCAGCTGTTACTTTAAATTCCTGAGCCCTTTACTTCTGCCTTTTGGTTACAGCAAGTTGGGTGTGATCATGGACTTGGATCAAAAGCTGCATTGGATGCTTGTGGTGTTTGCAAAGGAGATAATTCAACATGCAAGTTTTTTAAAGGCCAATACTTGATCCAACACAAAGCTAATGGTAAGGAACGCTGTTCCCACGTGATCATCAACTCATTGCTCTGCTTTATCCCTGTTCAATGTGCACAACTATTTGCTCATTAAGGCAGGGGCTAAGGGTCCAGATGTGAACTGAAACTCACCAAGAGAGTGAGAGGAGAGTTCATATTTCTCCTGTTTCTTGGTAACAGTAAAAACTGTGAACATCAGTCTTAGTTAGCTAAGTTGCAAGAATGCCTGCCATTTCTTAATAGACTTTCCTCACCTGTTTTTCCATTTGAATAATTTTTGCTTGATTGTTTTTTTTAAAATAAAAACAACTGTGAAAGCCTTTGATGGCACAGGTGAGAAAAAGTCTCTCTCTAACCAGCTTTAGTGGATTGTGAAAAATGATCACAGGCTAATGATGAGCATGCAGGATTTTTTGTGCATTTGGTGAGATAGCTCCTTTAGAACTTGAACGAATGGCTCAGGGATTAGGCCATAGATCTGGGGTTTAGGAGATCCAGCTTCACTTCCCTCCTCTGCCATAGACTATGTGTGATCCTCAAGCCAATCATTTATTCTGGGCATATCTACACAAGACGCTAACTGTGCAGTAGCCTAATACTGTGCAGTAGTGTGCCAAGGAAAAACTGTGCTAATACACTACTGAGCAGTAATATTAGGCTACTGCACAGTTAGCATCACTAAAAACCCATGCGCTGGTGCTACTGTGCAGTAGCACGAGTTACTGCACATTGATTTAGTACTTGGTTACTCAAATACTAAACTGAAAGCTCAGTAACTATGGTGTATTAATGAATGTGCCCCTTCAGATGAATGCCCTCTGGGCCCCCACCTGTCATGCTGTAAAATGGAGATAATGGCATTTTCTTATCACACCAAAGTATTGTGAGGATAAACACTTAACTATTTTGAGGCTCTCAAATCCTAGTTGTATAGGACACATGAGTAGCTGTGCTGTAGACATATAGAATTAAAATGGTATGTTGGGAAAATATTAGATGACAAGGCAAATCTCTTTACCAGGAGAGACTGAGTAGCATTTAAGACTTCAGGACAAGTTTTTTGTGCCTGGGTTTATTTCATGTCCAAAGCATGCTGGTGTTGTGCTTTAAATATCACCTTTTACCACTTGTATAGGAAATACTGAAAAGGCATGGGAGAACCATTTAGATAGACTGTTCTGATATGTATTAACATGAAAGAACTTGTACTTCATCAGTCTGAAGTCAAAGAGAAAAAAAGAACCGATTGATCCTTAGGTTGCTCCAGTCCTAAGCAGGTGTAGATCCTTTAAAGTCTGCCATCTTAAAACTGAAGCAACCACTTTGGTGGATCAAGTCTGCTTTCTATGTAATGCCTTTGAGATTCCAGGTTTAGTTAGAGTAAGGTCCTTTTTTAATGACTGCTACAAAATTATTATTTTATTCTTTCAATTTTAGACTATTATCCAGTAGTCACTGTTCCAGCCGGAGCACATAGTATTGAAATCCAGGAAATGCAAATCTCCACCAGCTACCTTGCAGTGCGCAACCTAAATAAGAAGTATTATCTCACAGGGGACTGGACAATTGACTGGCCAGGAAAGTTTTTGTTTGCTGGGACAACTTTTGATTATCAACGCTCTTTTAACCATCCAGAGAGTCTATATGCGGCAGGGCCGACTAATGAGACACTAGTCTTTGAAGTAAGCTTTCTTCTGTTTATTCTATCATTGATGTCTATTACAGAATTAGCAACGACAGCTTTAGTTCAGTGCGGTAGCTCTCAGACAGATTAAAGAATAGCATGAGTCATGGTACTATTCAGACTTAATTGTGTAGTCATGCTAGATTGAAAGGCCTTTCACCAGTTTATCAAGGTCTGGGGCTTAGCAAATTGCCACGAGGTTTATGAAAAGAAAAAAAAGTCTAGAGTGCCCCACGCAACATTATTTTTCAGCTGGCACACCATGGTAATGGAGTTAAGTTCATCCTACAAATACTACACAGTCAAATTGAGTGATACGCATGTCAAAATGAATCATCATGGTTAAACACATGTTCAAATATTGCCTCTGAAACTCTATGCATGTGTGACATTTGTGCATGCAGATTAGGTAATCAGTTGTCTAAGTGTGCATATATCTACCACATGTTGATACATACATCATTTTTATTGATGCTGTGTTATAGCTAATGCTATAAAGAAGAAAGGTGAAAGAAAACATATTTTGGAGTAAAATATCTGTCACCTGTTCTCTTCATCATGTGTCCTGGGATAGAACTGAATGTAATTGGAAAGAAATTTGGTGTGTATATTGCCTTTCGTTTGGTTTGGTTATAGAATTGGAGCCAAGTATACGCACGTTTGTTCTGGGTAAAATAAATCCCTTTCCTCTTCAGGTTGCTTTTACCAGAATTTCCTTTAATGTGCCTCAGAACACCTGAAGGCCCTTTGCTAGTTGATGATAATTACAGAGGCCCTAGTTACTACTGGCTACATTATTTTACCTGCTTTGCTGGAAATCTTTGGCAAATCCCTGGATTTTCTAAGCTTGTCTGGTGTGTTTTGACGAATCCTTAACTTTCAGAGTGAAGCAGCAGTCCTTCCCCTGTAGACTTCAGCTGTTTCCCACACTTTCCAGTAGTGCTTAATTGAGATTACTATCAAATGTGTTGCTTTGCCTGCAGTGTACATATGGAAGGCAACATTGAGCGTTGCACCCTATCTTGGAGGCAGCCAGTTCTCACAAATTGAAAACTGGCACTGTCCAAGAAGTGGAGAAAGGATTCATTTCTAATGGATCCAAGTCAGCAAAGCAGTTAAGCACTTTTTAGAAATTTTAAATATGTCTGTAGGTGTTATTGAAGCCAATAGGGCTTAAACATATTCTTAAGTGCTTTGCTTATGGATGAAATGCTGAATTGGGGACCAAAGGCATTTTTTTCGTTGATCATTTTATCCTGATTTTATATGTTTTTATAAAGCTTCTGTTTTGTCAGGTCAAACACTTTCATTCTCCACATGAGTTAATGCTTACAGGAATAGCGTAGTGTAAAAGTAACAAATTGCAGATATGATTCCCAGACTGAACCCATTTCTAAAATAGCCTTATAGAAAAGCTGCAAGTGCACTTATAAATCTAATCTGTCATAATGCAATGTAATTTGAGCTATATTGTTATAGGCCTCAAAACTAAAGCATGAATTATGAATTGACATACAAGATGACCTACTTCATTGCTGAGCATGTAAAAGTCTTGACATATATAGATTAAAAACACTGTCTTGTTTTAATGCCAAACAACACGTCTATTTTCAGTCTATCAAATAATGCTAAAGAGCCCCACAAAGATTTCACATTTAACTTGAGGCTATTGCTCCTATGAGGGCTTATTTAAACTTCCCATATATTTTTATTGAAATACCTACACTGCTATCATGGGCAACTAGGGATTTTAAATGAGAAATAAGTTAGCGAATATGCTGCGTTTTCCCAAATTATATAATCTGTGAATTGTAGCTAATATCACTTTTTACCCTCCACAGTTTCAACAGCCTGTTTCCTTTAGAAATGTGAAATGTTTTCTCTCCAAAAAGGGTATGCTATTTTGGCTCCATCACTGATTCTTAAGCCAGTAGTTTTCAACCAGGGTGTTGAAGCACCCTGGAGTATCTTGAGATCCTTTCAAGGGTGATATGGGGTACATCACAATATTAGAACTGTAGGTGTGCATGATTCACAAGTTAAACCTAGAGATTTCAAACAGGAATTCATAATGAAAAAAATGTTCTGCCCTGTTGTGGCCTTTCTGAGTTTTTGCAACAGAAGAATTGCCCTATTATGTTTCTGTAGACGAGTAAAAACTAAGAGCTGGCATTTCCCAAGGGGTGCCTTGAGTCTAACAAGGGGAACCTTGAGTCTAAAAAAAGGTTGAGAACCATTGCTGTAAGCCATTGAAAAGGTGATCCAAATTAAAAATGAGCACAGATTTTGTGATCAGAAACCATGCATACTTCTAAAATATAATATGGCAATTTACTGTTTTCAGTAAAAAGGATGAAGCAAATCCTGTTTCAGCTACAGATAGCTAAGACAGCTAATTATAAGAGGTATTTCAACAACACATTTGGAAGCCAAGTCCTACTTACCCTTTTGACATCCCAGCAACTCTATATTCCCATGATGTAAGACTGTACAGGATGAGGTCTTCCTACAGTTGTCAACTTGTATATAGTCAACACTTAAGTCTCCCTCAAAAAAGCAATATTTTATTTCAGACCAATTTTCTCGCAAGGTTCAGCCAGTATTTAGTTGTCATTCGCTAGAACATATTTCCACGGAGGGTGCAAAAGGGTAACTAAACTCCTGTATAGGGGCGCATAATTGATGTATGTATGCATGCACTGAATACTAGCATGGACACATGGAGGAGGGAAGGTCTGTCACGTTTTGTTAGTGTACCTACTGCATCTTCCAGGATGATCCTCCGAACAGAATGAGTTTATTTAATCTTTGCATGCAGGTATCCTCCAAAAGGTAATTGGAACCATGTTTTAAGAGATGGTAGGAGAATTAAATAGGATACATCTTTATTAAAATTCTTCTTTTAAAGATTTTTAATGGCCCCCAGAATGTTGTTTTACTATATTGTATGCCTTTTCCTCCTAGGGGATATCAGGGTATTCAAAAGCACTAAAGGGCAGATTGTGGAATTATAATAAGTCAAGGAACGGGAATCACATCCTCTCACAGTTAAGCCTATGGTTTCTCCCTCTCTCCAACTCTTACGCCCAAAGCAAAGCAATTTCCAATAGTTCGTTGTTTATCTTGATCAGGTATACTGAGCACAGTATTCACTGGGGGGGGAGGGGGGGAGCGTAGTAGTTAATGGCTCCATTTGTTCATTGTTCCACGCTACCTACCTTCTGATAGGATGGGTCATTGTGACCCATGACTTGCACAGTAATATTCAGGATCTTCACTGCCTCCTTGGGCACATCAGACAAGAGGCAACCTTATCTTAAGCTTCTATTAAATGCATCATACATGCAGTAGAGTCCCTGATTATTCAAAGGGTTCAACTGAGCAAGTATCTTATAATCAATTTTACAGTATCATTAAAATGCTATTGAAAGATTGGTGAAAGACAAGAAAAGCATGATGTAGGGATTTTCATATTTACATTGGAATATTACAACCAGTATATATAATTATGGGGGACAGTCATACCAAGTAAGACAAAAGAGAGAGAATCTATAATTTAGCTGGGTTGCGGTGAGAAAAATACAAACATCAGCGGCCAACTGTTTTCAGTGGAAGAGAATGAAATTGAGAGAAAAATGTGAAATGAAATGTGCAGAAGCAGTGGGATTTCATTAGGACATCTCTTGAAAGTGTAAAGCTTGAAAGCAAAATTCACTGGAGGGTTGGTTTTTTTTTTACTATACAGTACAATGAGAGAAATCACTTACAGGCATTAAAGCACAACAGTTATCCCAGATGTCAGTGCTTCTTGGAAGCAGTGCAGAGCTCTGTAGTTACAGTTCACATTATTTATAGTTTGCTGATTGTGGGTTTACAGAAGCCAATGAAAACTTAGATGACACAAGCACGTATTTCTGTGGATTCAGAATGCAACTCCCAAAATGGCCAGTTTCAGAATAGACGAAAAAAAAAATAGACAAGACTTAAAGTGGTAGAAATGTGATAGTTAAATGATAATCTGGGGTCAGGAATTAATAGTAGGCTTTTTAACATCTGGTTTTGGTAATACAATGTGTCATCTTAAGTGGAGACATACTGGAATTACTTTTTTTAATGCAGTTGAATGCTCAGTCCTCTTACATTTGTCTGAGATTCAGGCATAGGTAATTTAAGGTCATCCGGTTTCAATTTAAGGAAGTTGTCAGTGGTTTCTTCTGCTTATTTAGAACAAGATTCATCTAAGAAAGGATAATAATATGGGTTCAACATGGCATTTACCTAGTCTTGGAAATCAGGCCTAACACTGGCAAGAAGTAAGTACAAAAAGATGTTTTTCCGTAGTGGATTAGCAACAATGAAGAGACACTTTGGTCACCAGAAACAACTACAGGTTTCTAAAGGATCTTCTGAGAGTTGTTAGGACTTTTAGTAGCCTCAGATGATCTGCCATTCCACCCAAATTGACTAACATTATAGAATACAATAAAACAAAACAATGTTTTTATGTTCTAACCAACCAATGGGATGAGATGCTTACTACATGGTACCAGTAGTGTGCCGGTCAACAACGGTACTAATAAACTACTACACAGTGTTATTGAGCTACTGTGCAGTAACGATCATAGAAAAAAAACATGCGCTGGTGCTGCTGTGCGGTAAATGTAGTTACTGGGTATTCAGGTAGTAGACCTGTGCAAAGCGGCTAGTGTTTGCTTTGTATTCGGATTCAGTCAGTTCAGCCATACTGAGTTGGAGATTTGAATCACTATCCCGAATCGATTCAGTCGAATCTCTGAATCATGCAGGCCGGGCCCACCCCCCATCTGCTCTCCAAGCCTGGGCAATGGCTGCCCCACCTGCCCCAGCTCCTGGCACTTAAAAAAAAAAAAAAGCCCCAGCTCACTGGGTGCTGCTGGGCAGGGGGGGTGATCTCCGCTGTCCTGCACCATGTGGGGAGCTGTGCATGAGCCCTCCAAAGCCCCGAGGCTGCTACAGGAACTGGTGAGTCCCGGGGTTTTTGTTGGTTTTTTTCTTCTTAAAGGGCTGGAGCTGGGGTGGGCAGGTCAGCCATGGG
>NW_017728915.1:30997250-31003825 GCF_001723895.1 Crocodylus porosus | reverse complement strand
CTGGAGGAACACAGGGGGTGGCGGCTGTCAGGGGTCCCTCCATGGTCCCCTCCTCCAGCCCCCCTTCCCCGCTCCGAGTCCGACTCCAGCTCCCTGTTGCAGCCACCAGGGACTGTTTGAATCAGCGAAACTCTCTGAATATTTTCTGAAGGTTTGGAGGCTTTGAATCGATTTGAACCTTTTTATTGGTCCCCTGATTCGATTCAGATTTGGAGATTCGGCCACTGAATCAGGCCAAATCTCCTCCGAATGGAATCACCGCCTGAAGCTTTGCACAGCCGTATCAGTTAGTACTTCATTAAGGAAGTACTGAACTAAATGCGCAGTAACTATGGTGCATTAATGAACGTGTAGTCATGCTCAGTTAGTAGGAAATCTCTCACGGATATGAGTGAGAAAAAATTAGCTTAGTGCTGGATTGTTAAATTGATTGGGATTCAATATTAAGTGCTAGCTAGGCCTTTTGCTTTATTAATGAAATATTCCACCATTTGAGAAAGCACAGTGACTTTTTTTCAGGTGATATGACACAGAATCAATGAATTGATTAAATAGGAATGGGAAGATTAAAGCCTTTGGCCAAAATGACAACATGTTGAATAGGAGAATTTAGGAAACATCACTGAAAGGAGATGGTTTACCTTGACAGCAATAAGGAACAGATGGAAGGGATGCTTTTAAAAAGAGGGGAACATTTACTGGAAAAGAAGGTGAATGGGGCTTCGAAGTGGGAAAACATATCTAATTAGAAGCAGTAAATCACTTCCTCTTGTCAATAGGGAAAAAGGAAGCCAGGTGGAATGACTTTACTGATGATCTACCACTGGGAGAGAGCCAATTTGCAGTTATAAGACATTACATTTATTATTAGCTGCTCAATGATAAATTCATACTGATTTCCCCTGAAGAGAGGGTGAGTGGGAGAGAGCAAAGATATGCTGATAAGATACAGATGTAGATTCAGTACAGGGAATAAATGGGTGCTTTTAAGTGAAAAGCGATTTGCTGGATGGCATCTTGTAAGATTGTATATTTAGCAGGTGAATAGTTAAAAAGACAAAGGAAATACAATAACAGTACCAGATAAATCTGGAACAGATGAAAGGAAGAGTGAAATCATACAGGACCTTCCAAAGCTATGCTGTTTTGGTTTTTTTTAATGCCATTAGTAGGCTTACTTCAAGAGTCCTAATTTTTCATAAGCTTTTAGTAAGATCTACTTAAGATGCCTTCTAGAAATACTTAAGGGATAGAAATCCTTTTGGTTCATGGATTAAGCTAACAAGAAGCTGATGGGAGAATCCTCCCATGTTTTTATTATCCATTATAAGGATTTTCTTTTTCCTCTGAAGCATCTGGCGTTAGACACTGTCAGGGCCAGGTTACTAGATAGTTCCCTTCAGTATAGCATCACTAACTTCCTAAAGAAGTTTATCGAGGCACATAATGTATATGCCTCAATAATGTATATGCCACATATGTATATCGACCTCTTTTACACAACTGAGAAGAGAAGCAGTCCAGAGAAGTCAGATGAATTACTTTAGAGGTATGCAAAGGCCGGTGAAATCAGAATCTGGCTTAGAATATTGACAGTTAGTCGGAAGTAAAATTTTGGGTATATTGTACGGCAAAGAAATAATCATATTAGTGCCACTGATGGATAGTGATCCTCAAATTTTGGACCCAGCAGCAGACTTCTTAATGGAGGTGCTAGTATTCAGGATCTGGGTACAAAGCTCTCTCTGTAAATGACCCGCAGGTACTATGAGCACAAGAAAAATCTTACTGCCGTACACATGGGTGACAATAACTTTGTTTTCTGTTTTATAATCAGTTTCCAATTCTTTTCTCATTTTTGTCTCCTTGCCCTACACAAGGGCTGTAGCTGTCCTTTTCCTGACAGATTACATACACCACTTACGTGTTCGCTTCTACATCATGCAGGATATTGTGGGCTTTTTATCTTGTCTTAGCCAATGTAATTTATGGCACTATGTTGCCAGTGACTTAATGTATTCTTGTTACACAAAAAGATGATTTAAAAATACAATTGGTCACTCAGCCAAAGGAGGCACTGACAGCCACCTAAAAGGTTTGACCTGAAAAAGTAAGAGTGGTATGGGAAACCTGGGATAGGCAAGGAAAAGGACCTTAGACAGAGGAGCAGATGTACAGGTGGCTTAGAAAATTTATTGTTTTAGCTTTGAAATCGAAATTAGCAGCAAAAGAAAAGGGTTATTTACTCAAGAGACTTCAATTTATCCATTGTTTTAACATTTTATGCCCTAAGCAAAAGCCACAGCTCTCTTTCGTCAGAGTAGATCTGGCAAATTCCAGCCATCAAGTCTGTGGTTTTCAAACTCAAGAAGCTGTAAATTTTATAACTCTACGCCCTGCGGTCAGAGCTGCTGAGTGTTGTGTCTGAAGTCAGGTGGTTGGTGTGTTAAAGGTAGACATTAAACAGTTCTGTTGAGAACCTGGAAATGTTTAAAGCAGTTGTTTGCCAGCTGTAAAATTTGGGAGCAAATGCCAATTGGCTGAAAAGACTTTGGAATACATCCAGTTAAGTAGACTGGAGCATTGGAGGTCTTTCCAAATTTGTAGGTCTGATAACTTGTCGCTATATACAGACTTTAGTTATTGGGTTGTTAGAGAAGGGCTTCAAAATGAATGCTTGAAAATATGATGGAAGAACTATTCATATATGCTTGCTAAATTAACAAATTGCAGCTTTTCAGTCGTTTGCATTCTTGACTGAATTTAAAGGAACAGCGTGCTGTCGTTTCAGATGAATGCCACAATATAGATGCTGTTTCTAGAATTCTGAACTGTAAAGTGCTGGGTCTTCGGTAGTCATATAAAGCTGTGCTACTTAGCTGAACGAGGGTGGAAAGAAGAAGGTGGTTGGCTCACTATGCCTAGATCCAAGGTCCAAGTCTACATATTCCCTCTTGTGAGCAAATGGATGCAGAGGAGCTCTTGCCTTTGTTTCCATCTCTATGATTTACCAGTCAGAGTAGCTGACTGCAGGTGATTGGGAAATTAACTTGTGTCCTATCAATAACTATAGGCATTTATTCTCATATCCAGGGAGCATCTGTGTATCCCAGCTCAGACATTTAAAATGTGTGGACCAATCTTCCTTTTTCAGAGATGAGCCGGATTTGGCCCAGATGCACTTAGTGTGGTACTGACAACCTCTTACATGACTGTTAAGTGACAGACACTGGCCTGTCTTGTTCTAACTTGTGAGAGATCGTATACTCTCTTTCTTCTCAATGCTGTCAGTGTGGCAATCTCCCTGTGCTTCAGTGAAGTGAAAGGGATTGGTTGTCACGTCCCTTTTATCTTTTCATTCTTCCTCTTCTTTGATCTGAATTCTACTTCTCCAGTTTTAGACTACATTTGTTTCGTTCCCTGCCTATACTTTAATAGCCCCTAAAGTAAAGAGTACTATAGCTGTAATTCTTAGCAGGTAGGTTACTTCATAGCATTAGTCTAGGGGCTTCTCTGAGATAAATTGTCATCTTGACCTGTCATCTGCCAAAATTGAGACTGTCTTGTTGCTCTGTTTGTAAAGTGTCCAGCAGAATGAGGTTCGAAGTGCATGCCTGGGGCACATACGTACTAACACAATATTGTTAAACTGCTTCTGAATCTCAACAAATACTTTTCAGTTTGTCCAACATCTGAAATGGAACCCAAATATCTTGGTGTCTAAATCCTTCCTCTAATGTTAGACCTCACAATGGATGACAACTTACTATTTCCACTATTTACTTCATTAGTTCAAGTGGCTGAGGTCTGGGCAGTGGATCTAAAGGTACCAATCTGGCTGGTCACCTATGCCAGATTTGGTAGTAATGAGTATCATAGAAAAAAGCCCCTGAGGAAACTAATAATACTGCCCAAAGAGCAAGAGTGAGAGTAAGCAAGTAAAGTAGGCATGAGGCCTCACACCAGATAATGAGGAGAAAACAAAATATTGACTAGTTCCTCATTAAGTGAACACTAAGCAGGGGTGGGCAATTATTTCAGGGCCACTTACTGAGTTTTGGCAAGCCATCGAGGGCCACATGACAGGCAGCCAGGGGCAGATAAATATTAATTACCTAAATTTTTTAGGGGCCCCGCAGGCTGGATAGAATGGCTTGGTGGGCCGCGTCTGGCTCCCAGGCTGCATTTTGCCCACCCCTGCACTAAAGGGAGGAACAGTCTGATGGAAAGAAATAATATGAACAGTATGATGATTTAATTAAACATTATATCATAATACACATGTACAAAGAAGCTGATTTAAGGCTTCCCCGATATGCATAATTCTAGTGTTTGCTAACTTTTGAGGGCTTGACTTCACAATCTGCAGTTTTTCAACATTGTTTTTATGTATGCAATACCAAGAGAAGATGAGTCTTGATGCCATCTTCTTGTGTGTAGTATAAATCAGAACAATACTTATGTCAAAATTAGGGCTGTGCGAAACGGCACCATTTCATTTTGACTTCCGTTTTGATGTTTTGGTAGTGTTTCATTTAGTTTTGAAGCACTCTTCCGTTTTGTTTCGTTGAAACTCTTTTGCTGTTTCAACGCTGTTTCGACATTTTGCCCATAGGGTATAATGGAGAAGCACAAAACTGCCTATAACTTTGTCATTTCTTGGCAGATTTAAATGAAAACAGCAGGGATGGTAGCCCGATCAGAGCGCATGACGACTGCCAGGAGATAGGTGCAGGGGGTTCTGGGAAACTTCACCTCAAATTCTTGAAAGCAAAACCCATGTCACTTGTAAATGTGAAGATGCAGGGAGATGGAAACTGCAGGGATGGTAGCTCCTGCTGAGGCCACAAAGCCTACCAAGTGTCAAGGAGATAGGTGCAGGGGTTTCTGGGAAACTACACCTCAAGCTGATGACAAGCAAAACTCATGACACGTGACTATATGTGTGTATTATGGTGCAGCTGTTTTTCCATCCCTGCCCCAGAGCACTGGGATTGGAAGGGACCTCAGGGAAAGATCACAGTCACTGTCTAGCTACACAGTCAATATGAGAGCAGTCCTTCCCTGCTCTTCCCCCTCCCTCTCCTTACTTTCTGTTTCCTTGCAAGCAAGCCCAGCTCCAAAACTAGTCAAAATTATTCACTGCAGCACAAGAGTAGATAATTAAGACTTTGTGTATGTACAACTATAAGGTATCTTATTGCTATTATGAGTCAGTCTCTGCATGTGTCAGTGGAAGGTCTATTATGTGGATGTGTCAGTGGAAGGTCAATTTTGATTTTAGTTTAACATAAAATGCCCCAAATTATATTAATCTGACTATTAGGAGTCTCCAACTGAATTCTGCAGTGAAACAGAGAGTATACTGTATTGCTGAATGAATATATTTTGCCTGCAAATGATCTGAACTCCTATGTTCTCAGTCTAGAGCAATATCAAGAGTCACTGACTGAAATAAAATATCTGGCTACTAGGAATGGAAAACACAGCTTCCTTTTTTCTTTCTTCTGAAAAATAAATATTACATTGTCCAAATCCTTCATGTGTTCAATATTATTACACTGCAGTTCATATGAATTTCTTCTGAATTTTCACTATCATGGGTCATTTCTTTTCTCCATTATGTACATATTCAGAATACCTGAAACCCCTTGAGTGCATTTAAACTTTTTATAACATTTCTTGAACATAAAAGACAAATTTAAGTTTGCTGCTGGTTTTTGAAACCCATCTGTTTAGAGACCATGTCTTCCTACATGGATGTGCTTGTGCACTTATGTTAGACATCGTATGACATTAATTGATACTGACTGGCTGCCATATTTTATTAGTATCCCTTAAGGTAATCATTAACACAAACTAGAATTGTTTTTAAATGTTAACACTTATCAAAATTGTGGTTAGGAAACGAGGTTAACTGCACCTGCTCTGTATATTTGTAGTGGTCAGATCCATATTGCTGAGGAAATAAAACTTAATAGAACTCTATAATTTTAAAACCAATATAAGGGTGACACTGTTTCTATGGAACATGGATATATATAAGCGTAACTTAGCTGTCAAAAAGCCCTATTGAAAACAAATGATATAAAATAGGCATTTCTGTTTAAATTCAAATTCAAGTTCAAATGTGTGTCAGGCTTTTATTCACCTTGTATTTATTTTATTCCATATTTTATTGGAATAAGCTCAGTAAACTTCAAAACGTTTTGCAAATTAAGGGTGAAATACAATTCACCGGGAATATGTTAAATGCAGTGAACTGCACATTGAGGAGCACCTCCAAAATCCAGACCCACTCAATTAAGTTGCTACTTACTTATCATAGTAAAAAATATATTTCTGATGCTAGTCAGACCATGCATAGACACAAATGGGAAGGAAGATGCAGTATGCACAAAGGAGAGTTATATACTTTCCCATAGACACATTCATGAGCAGATCTTCTACTGGCATAAATTGTCATCATCCCAATTACTTCAACTATTCTGACTATTATGCCAAATGAGTTTCTTCTCCATGGACTTCTCACCAACATTTGGCTTTGTAGGGGTAATGGCAGTGTTACAATAAGC
>NW_017728915.1:30988879-30994127 GCF_001723895.1 Crocodylus porosus | reverse complement strand
GTCTTTGTATTTGTTGAGGAATAAGTTCAGTATTAACCTGCATTCTTATGAGTACTTTGTGCCATGTATCAGTGATGTGACTGATTTCAAACTGCACCGATTTCTCTAGGAAAGTAAGGAAATAATGATTGTGTTGTATAGGCTTCCTGCACAGCAGTAGCAAATGGAGGTAGGGAGGATGAATGATTAGAATGCGGTTTGGGAGCCTTGCCTTTCTGTGAAGCTTCATGATTGATTATTACCCCAAACAAAAAATACTATATATATATATATAGTATATATATAGTTGTTGTATCTACGGACTGCACGTGATATATATATTATTACACCAGTAAGGAGCACATTTAAGCCAAACAGAGAAAATGCCAACAGCATGGTCAGTACTGTAGGAGATGCAACCAAACATAGGCGGCCGTTGATTCAAGGATCTAATTGTTTAGAAGACATAAACACCTAAGTTGAAATGCTAACATAAAAATGAGGGCAGATCACCTGTTATTTCCCCTGCTTATGCCTGTGAGAGTGAGAATCTCTGATTTGCAAACATCTTATTTATCATAATGGCTTGACAGGAAAATAGCACACTCACTGAAATTACTCACTGAAATTTAATGGGCTATTTTCCTCCATCCAGGAATAATCTGGTGAGATAAATCTAACAGATTTGTATGCTGTGTAATAGCCTGGGTTATAGTTAAAATCTATGGCTTCAAATACATTTAACCTGCTTAAAAATGATCCAACAATGGTTTGAAATTTCCTGCAAAATTTAGAAATTACAACACAAGACATAAAATCCAAATGGCAAATTATAGAGTAGGGCCTCAAAAAGATAGAAATAAGATTGAAGTAGTGGCAATGTGACACATGAGCGCTCCTTGTGCCTGCTTCAGCAGTTTTTTTGGATTGCCTTTGGCCACACTATTGTCTGAATACTAATTTTAAGTGATCTTTGTAGCCAAACACAGCCTGTTTGTGTATGATTTATCTGTTGCCAAATGTATTTTTATCCAATGGGCTCAATTTGGTGTAGACAGAAAAGCAATCTGTGATGCTTCCAGGATTCTTTGCTAGCTGTTTATATTTTCCTGATTTTGATTTGGCGTTGTCTTGGTATAATGATTCTAAAATACGACGTTTTATTTTAATCTTGTACTAGGACTACACATGTAACTCCTGTTACCATTAATGGGACTTCACATGCACTGTGAAGCTCGCAATTAGTGCATACAGCTATTGAGAGGGAATATGTAATGAAAAGTTTTTTTGAGGTATGGTATCATTCCTCCAGGCTAAATTCAACTCTGATTTATTACCTGAAGGCAGTCAGATAATGAATTTTTAACAATAAAATATAGTATAACATGTTCTCATGGACAGCAGGATGTCTAGGGTCCACTGAATGCATGTTTGAGCAACAAATGGCGGCCGTATCATCAGATGGTGTGATATGGCATCTCTTCCTTCAACTGAATGGAGTTCTGCTAGGTCACATAATTTAGAATTTGGTTGATAAATGTACAGTGTGTGATAGGATCCACCCCACCTAACTGTGACAGCCCCACAGTTTTAAAATAATGCCTAACATTGAGAAAACAAATAAGGAATTGTAAGGAGAAAATAAAACCTAAAGCAATAGATTAGGCATAATCCAGGAAGAACACCCAATGATAGATAACGCACATGTAGATCAACATCACCTTTGCATGACAGCATAAAATGGACGACTGTAGATTTGAAGGTTCAGCAAAGAAAAAATTAGTGCACAACAGGAACAAAGACTCATTAATATGAGGAGGTACAAAATTACTACTCTGAGAGTGCCAGAGGTAAGAACAGAAAAAAAGGCATCAGAACTGTATAATGTTATTATTGGAGCAAAGGGCTGCCAAATCTGGTCATAATTATTGAAGTTATTTGAGCTAATGAAAGATAGTTTTGGAGCATGGCCAGAATAGTCTTGGAAAATGGCAGCTTAAAGAAGGCATTCAAGCAGGTTTATAACAACCGTCTATGTGAAAAAGGATAATGCTAAACAGGTATAGTGTGTAAGCTCTTAAAAAAAAACCCTTTTTTATTTTACCTATTTACCTGAATAGGTATATACCTGAGTATAACCAGTGAAAACCTATACAATTGATTAGAATCATAACTTCTGTCCAGAAGTGTGTGTTTCAAGTGTCTTTTCTGAGGCAGACTGCAGAGGGGATAGTCATATAATTTTGGAGGCTTAATATTCCTTTTTCCTTGAAATCTTTCACAACTTTGGACATGTGGGGCGTGTGATTGTGTATGTGACTTTAGAGACGTTGTACAAAAGTAAAGCTGGCCAAGCAATTAGAATGCATATATGTGCCCCCCCACTTAGCGTGCGTGTGTGTACACGCATGTGGTTAATTTGACATTGTTTTATTTATATGGCTGGTCATACTGCCCAAAGTATTTGTTTCAGGACATCTTCTAAATCCTCTGAACCCATTCCATTTTTTTTCCGTTTTATTTTAAAGACGGACAGAACTTTGTAAACAAATATATTATCCAGAGCAAAGGCAAGGCAGGAATATTGGGATTCAGAAAAGAACTGGGCATCACCGATACAATGTCTAGGCCCATGTGCTTTAGTGTCTGTATACAGATGCTTTCAGAGTTGAATTCCTGAAGGCTGAGCATCTGCCCAGACATATATTTGAAGATTTAGTTCCCATTTTTTCTCTCTCCTTCTGACTCTTCAGCATGCGTTTCAGTGGATCCTTTTTTCTCCTATGTTCCCTTTGGGGTCTGACATGGTTTTCTTCTTGGCCTCCCCTCCTACAAGCTCTCTGAAAGATAATGTCTTCTCATGTGGCTTCAACCACCTCAGCCTTTCTACTGCTTTCTTGTTTATTGGAGGTAACCAACAACCAAAAAGAGGAATATGGCCAAAACTGAATTCCTGAATATTTTATTCCATCAAAGAGCTAGCAGGAGGAATTTCTGTAGAGTTCAAAATCCTTTCTTTATGCCAGACCCATTGTTGTGCTGGCACACATATACCCTAGCAGGCCAGGCACCATACAAATCTTGGGTCAAATCATAGCTCAAAATCCCTTGTAACTTTTCTTTGAGACCTAAAAGAACCAGGTCAGAAAGTGATGGCTCTGGTATGTTCTTTCATATTTTCTTGCTGTACTTTACCATATATACATATATATGCAAATATATATATATTTGCATATAACATTCACCTTTCCCCAAAAAGCAGCTGCTGGAAACTGGAGTGCATGTGATATGTGAGAGATATGGTAAGTGCAGGTTCTGCCACTTGTTGCTGAACCCAAAAGTGAAACCTGCAGCAACCTGCAACAGAACAATAAGCAGGCTCAGCTCCCTTGCTGCTGCTATTCTGTTACTAACTCCAAGGTAAGGTCTTTTTTCCTTCAGTCTGCCTTCCAGGAACAAGATGCTTATGTGTGTGTTGTATGTGAGAAGATGTGGTATTAAACCCCGCCCCCCCAACACACCTTCCTTGTCTTTTTGATGATTTGAAGCCATCAAATTATTCAATAGCAAGCTATATATCTGTGCAATTTTATTATGGGTTTTTTTTGGTCTTCTCTCTTCTCTGGCTTGTTTCACTTGCACAGTATGGCCTGTTATATATTAAATCATGGGAAATGGCCCTTTGTAACTATTTATGAAGTATACTGGATATTTATAAAAGTATCCCTGTGGGACTATTATAAAGCAACAACAATTAAAAGCTGGTGATTGTAGACTAAATGGTTGGTAGTTCATTCATATAAAAATGTGGTGTATGCTTTGTTAAATAGAAGACATCAGTATTACAGAAGAACATTGCCAAGCCATTTAAATGCAACACCAACAGAATGCATGACATTTTCTCACTGGGCTGTTTGTTAAGTAACTGGACCTTGCATGCATTGGTTTTAGAGGGTGCGTTATAGTCATGGTAATACATTAAGGTATTCTCTCTTTTAAGCTGGTCGACAGGTGAATGGAGCACTTGCAGCAAATCTTGTGGTGGAGGGCAACAAAGTCGCTTGATTCAGTGTGTGCAGAAAAAATCTTTTCAAAAGGAGGAGGTGGTACCACATTCCCTTTGTCCAGTCAGCACTCCAGCTCAGGTACAGATGTGTAATAACAGAGACTGTCCCCCTGAATGGAGCACTGGACCTTGGTCGCAGGTAAGACTTGCTATGTGTTGTGTGTTAAAATGATAGATATGGTGGTACACGTTCTGATGGCCTAGGTGGCATGAATGAATTGAATAAATATTCTGCACTTGGAGCCTGCCTTTTTCGAAGGTCTGTTTATTCTAATACTACGTACAATCGAATTTGTTTTTAGATATCAGCCTTCAAAAAAGAGATCCAAAAGTAAGGCTGATATACCTACATACATGAAGTCGTACCTGCTTACACCAATTCTGAATTTGGCTCTCAATCAACAGGGGAAAAGGAACAACGTCCTGGTACAGCCCTACCCCCCAACCTTCATACTTCTGCCCCCCATATACAGGTTTATCTAGTTTTCTCAAACACAAGACTCTACGGTATCTTGAAAGAACAGGCCCCTTACCAGTACATTCAGTATGTCAGAAATATTAACATTTCTCAGAGAAGGAATATCGTCAATGATACCATGGAGGACAGAATAATGAGCGAGGATTAGACTTCCACACTAGCAGACATATTCACTTTTTAAGTCCGGGGAAATACAATTCCAATTTCCTGAAGGACATATACAGTAATTGCTTATTTACTTCAGTCTTTGTTCGTGTAGCCCATTCCCAATGAGTAATTTAATTGTTCAGTAAATTATTGTTAG
Organism: Crocodylus porosus; assembly: GCF_001723895.1. Lineage (NCBI taxonomy): Eukaryota > Metazoa > Chordata > Crocodylia > Crocodylidae > Crocodylus > Crocodylus porosus. The sequence goes on along the minus strand of NW_017728915.1, from coordinate 30,989,300 downwards.
TGGCTTAAGTCAGTAGCGGCATGCCTGCAGGCAGATTCCTCTGTGCACACCCTCTTTCAGAAATGTATGAAAAGCCTGACAAGCTATATGCTTAAGGTAAAAACTCAGCCCTGCTGTTTTTGCAATGCTGTTGATGCAAGCAGATAGTGAATGTTAATTTAAGGGTAAATGGACTGCCACAGGATCTTTACATTTAAGGGAGAACTGACACTATGGATCTACATTTAAGGGAACTGATTTCATTTATTGAGCTTCAAGACTGACTGGAATCTATTGTAAAATTTAGTATTTTTAAACACAATAAGCATTATAACGCTGCTACTCTGTGAGAGATTAGAAGGGCTGATTTAGGTAGATACAGTTACGAAGGCTATACTTTTCCAATACATATAGGTTAAGCAGACGTTCGAAAAGCCTGAAC
>NW_017728915.1:30976950-30988779 GCF_001723895.1 Crocodylus porosus | reverse complement strand
GGGGGGGCGCTCCCGCACACACCTCCCAGCAGGCTATCAGAAAATGCCAAGGCCAGCCAAGAAGTCGAGCAGCTGGCCACCCCAGATTGGCCAGCGCAACAGCCCCGCCTCCCCATAGCAGCAGCCAGCTCTAAGTGGTGGTGAGAGGGAGAATGGGGGTCTCTGCCTTGGCCTGAGCCTCCTCAGACCTGAGCCCACACGAAGAGTTGGGGGAGGCCCACATGACAGAGGTTTCCTTCCTTGCTGCCCGGCCTGGCTGGCTATCATGGTTTTTCTCTGCAGCCCTGGCCCCCTGGCTGGCTGTCAGCAGCAGTGCAGGGGTGGGGGTGGAAGGAGAGAGGAGTGGAGACCCCCACCATGTGGGCTCCCTCCAAGCTTTGCTGGCTCAGGTCCACGTGGTGTGGGCCTCTGCTCCCCTTCTTCCCCTTGCTACTCCTGACAGCCGGCTATTCATGGGGGGTCAGAGCTGGGGAGAGGAGCTGTACCGATCAGCTGGGCTAGGAGTAGGGAAGAAGCCCCTAGCTCATGCCCTGCCCCCCAGCTGTGCTGGCTCAGGCCAGGGCTGGGTCCAGCTGGGGCTGGCGCCCTCCCCGCCAAGCCACTGCTGACAGCTGGCATGGCCCCCAGCCCCACCTCCTGCCTGTGGTCAGCTCTGAGAGAGCCCCCTTGGCCAGAGCAGATGAGCACAGCTGAGGTTAGCACACCACCCTGTAAGAGGGGGTTAGCAGAGGCCAGCAAAGCAGCCTGGGATGCTGGGAACTGTGACCTAACTTGAGCCTGGAGGGAATCTGGTAAAGAAATTCGATAGACCAGTGTTGAAGAAAAGAAATATTCATGTGCAATGTCTGTACCTGGCTGTAAATTCAATAGTTTTGTGCCACTCTAATTCCAGTACACTCTCTCGCTCTCTCTGTTTTCCCCGTTTTACTTCTTTCAATATTTTAATGGCAGAATTTCAAGGTTACAGATTTTATAATGGTGGCAACAGAGTAGCTTGTTCCTTGGTTTTATATCCTATTGACAATAGGAAAAAAAAGGCTAATTTTAAATAACCTCGGGTTAAGAGAGCATTTCTTTTTGCCACAGTGTTCTAAGACCTGTGGGAGAGGCATTAAGAAACGGGACGTTTACTGCAAAGGCAACAGCTCTTTCAAGGTGAAAATCTTGCCGGAGAGTTTGTGCAGCAGAGAACCCAAGCCAGAACCCCAGCAGACCTGCGTGCTAGGACGATGCCCCAAGAACGACCGACTCCAGTGGATGATTTCTTCTTGGAGTGAGGTACACTACTGAAGTCTTAATGACAGCCTGCCTTACCTTGCAAAAGAAAGCTGACATGCACAGAGCAAATGAAAGGCAAAAAAATGCTAGGGATTCAAAAAGGGTTAAAATACAAATGCTAACTGAATCATATGTACAGGTTTGTCTGACTTTTAAAAAATAATTAGTATCTTTGGGTGCCTCATTTTTCAGGTGTCATCCTTACAACCATTCAGGGGGCTGATTTTGGAAGTGCTGAGCGCGTGACCCTTGAAAATGAGGCCCTGCTGAGGAGTTTTAAGGAGGTCGCTGATAAAAATGAGGCGCTCAACTGCAGTTTTGAAATTGTACGCCCCTGTATCGAAATATACTTAGCTGTACCGCGCTATCAGTTGGTATGTCAGACTCCACTCACTTCACAAGAAGTTCCAAAATTGCAGCCTGCATATTATCACGGAAACATTTTTTTAGTTCTTCGAAGCATTTCTAACTTCCACTAAAACGTTTATCATCTTAAACAGAAGAGATATCCTTTACTTACATTTTTAAAATATATTTCTGAGCAGCGCACTTTTGCCCCCACAGTGTTCAACCTCCTGTGGCGCTGGTGTAAGAAAGCGGGAAATGAAGTGCATTGAGAAAAGCGTCCATGGAAAACTGATCACCTTCCCGCAGCGAAGATGTCGGAACATAAAGAAACCAAGCACAGAGCTGGAAGAAACCTGTAACAATGGAGCTTGTCCATTGGTGACATTATATAGCATGGTGTCTGGATGGTACTCCTCACCCTGGCAACAGGTATGAGGAAATAATCAAGCAGGAGAACAGAGGTCCCCTCTATATGGTCTATTACACAATTACCCAGTAATTTTATAATAAATTTAGATTGGCTACGTGTGCAAGTTAACTTTGGCACCTTAGAAGGTCCAACCAGCTATAAAGTTACTGCTAAAAAATGTGTAATAGCTTTATACAGCAAAAGCTGTGTTAACTGGCACTTTATTAGCTGGAAAGCTCTATTAACTGCCATCCGAGGGACGGCGCAAAAGTGAAACCGGAAGTACCACTTCTAGGTTTTGCCGCCACCGTGAGCAGAGTTCTTGCCACTTCTTCAGCCCATGGCCCAGGGCAAAGCCACCTGCACGGGGCAAAGCGGCCTGCACAGGACGCCCCTCCCTGTCCCCCTGCACACTGATGCTGGGGAGCGCACCAGACAGCGCACATTTGATTCCCCCCGGGAAGGGGGGATGCCGGATAAAAGAGCTTTTACTGTAGCTGGTTTCTAGCAAGCCTTAATTTGCACATGTAGGCAAACCCTGTTGCTGGGAGACTGCAGCTGCTGTGATCTTCCAGCTGTGGGAGCACGGCTGGGCCCAAGAGTCCCTGCAGCTGACTCTCAACTCCAGAAGCAGCTTGCAGCTGTGAGATGCTGTGTCCTGGCAGGTGTGGGGCACTGCTGTTATCTCCCAGCTCCGAGAGTGCATGTTATATTCTGTGGCTGGGAGAGTACAGTGGCTGCAGTCTCCCAGCTGCAGGGGTGCATGAGACTCCCCCATGGCTGGGAGCCCGGTCAGCGGTGGGGGCCTACTTCTTGCTGGTGTCATTTTTATGTCATGTTATGGTGAGGGGCCTGATCTTATTTTTTTGTCAGAGCCATGGTCGGGGGCAAGCTGCCGGCAGGCTGAGTGGCCCCCAAGCTGTGGGGGCCCCCGGTTCTTCCCTCCAGAGGGGTGGTGTCTCCTAGGGCTGCCCGGGTGAGCTGCTAGCTTGGAGGCAGCACCTGGCCTGATCCAACTGTTCCCTGACCGCACCCAAGGAGCAATGCCTGGTGGGCTTCCAGTGGTGGGCTCGGGGAAGGGTTGGAGTGGGCTGGGTGCTGCTGCGCCTGCTAGCAGCCCAGCTGGGTGGCCACTGAGGCAAGGACTGCCCCCTGCCCCCACAGCTCGTTCCCCAGCCACAGGAGAGGTGGACAGGCTCCCCTCATAAAAAGGATTGGGCTTCTCACCACTTCTGCTTTCAGCAGGCTCCTGCTGCCAGCAGGACATCTGGAGCTGCCCAGGAATGGGCTGGCTTGCCTCTGGGGCAGCACAGGAAGGCGGCAGGAGGGTGGCTGGATTTGCTGGCTGCCAGAGAGGGATGGCGCGTAGGATGCTGGAAGCCCAAGCAGGCTGCTAGCTGGCCAGTGCTGCCCCAGCTTGGAGGCACCCGATCCAACTTTTCCCCCCAAGCATGTCCAGGCTTCCAGTGCTCCGTGCACCACCCCCATCACTTTCTCCAGCTGCCAGCAAACCCAACTGCACCCTCCTGCTGCCTTCCTGCGCTGCCCCAGGGGCAAGCCAGCCCGTTCCTGGGGGGGCCCAGGTGTTCTGCCAGTAACAGGAGCCTGCTGAAAGCAGAAGGGGTGAAGGGCCCGATCCTTTTCTTCTCAGTAGTCTGCCTGCCTCTCCCATCACTTGGGGGTGAGCTGACAGCTGCATCATTGCAAGAGGCAACCTTACAAACTAAACTACATTGGGACATAGTTTAGTTTGCAATGAAGCAAGCTCGTTTAAACCCCCCAAAGCTCTTGTACATGTAGCGTGACGCTTTCAAGTCACACAAAGTGACATTGTCATCACATGTACATGGTAGTGGCGTCACATGTACAAGCGCTGAATGGCTTAACATTTAGCAGCCAATGGGAATGTCTGTTCTTCAGGGTTGTTGGAGTTTTATGAGAAAGCCAGACTATGGATAGTGTAATGCTTGTTGTAACACTTGCTGAATTTTGAAATAGTTACAAGACTTGGCAGGACCAGAGAAGACAAGAGAAATGCACAGACAGCTCACACACAGTAGTTCAGCTTTCCCAAGAGAAGTCCAGAGCATGGTATAAGCATCCACGATGGGACTGTTGATTCTTAGACAAGATCTACACTGTAATCAGGCGAGATTGCAATATGACAGGTAGACATCCCTTCATGTCTGTATTTATGGCACTAGCTTTAAATCTAGCTACTTCGGGTACTAATAGCAGTGAAACAAGGACTGCATAACCCCATCAAGGAGCCCAGGGGGATGGCTCAGGAGGTAATTTTTGCCAGTATGTTCCTATCTATATGGCAGCTGGAGGTCACACAAGAATTACTTCTCTGATGTTAGGCCTCAAACAAACTGGGCTTAAGTTAGCCCCAGTATATCTACAGTATCTCTCTCTCTCTCCTCTTTGCCATTTGAGATACGGGATATTGGGCCAGATGGACCTGTGATCAGACTCAGTATATCATTTCTTCTGTTCTAACGTGTGTTGCAGTTGAGCCTCTTAAAAGTTAATAGACTAAAGTTATGTCCTAAGAAATGTCAGACTATATAGATGTTGAAGCATAATTCAGCTGGTCAATGTTCATTATATGTTTTCGTGCAGACAGTTTCTTTTTTCTGAAAGTGAAGATAATAGTCAACAATGTTATCGGTGCTCCAGAGATGCTCCATTCCATGTTCATTTCCCAATTCTGCCTTTCCCTTCTTCTTGAAGTGTACTGTGCTTGAACTGTTATATATCTACATGCATAACAGATTTGAGCATCTGCACAGATAGTTTTCAGTTCCCTAAATACTTTGATTAATTACTGGCTGAGTCCATATTTATTTCTACATTCTTGCAAACAAGCTTCTGTATTTCTGGAACTTATCTACTTGGTGAGATATATCATATCTATGAGACACACTCATTTAAAAGCATGCAACAGTGCATGCCTGACAATTGTAATTGGACAAAAATGAACACAGCTGTTTTAAGGGCATACTTTTCATGAAACACATATAAATAAAAGACTGATTTCACTTTATAATACCTCATATATCTTCCTGCAAATGCTTAATTTTTTTCCCTTCCCAGATACTTCCACATTCCTGGCATCGAGACGTTACCTTTCAAAAACACCAGCAGTGCACCCAGAGACTAAAAGTTTCAAGAGAGTTGAGCACATGCAATCAGGGGAAGCTTTTTTTAAAGAGTATAGCTCCCAGTTAGGCACCTAAGTAGGTAATCAGATTTTTCGGCATTGCTCAGCATATTGAATGAAATCTGGGTGCAGAAATTTTTGAAAGTCTGGCCATGGCTGTAGGTGCTGAGCACTCAGGACATCTGGCCTTGAGCTTTTCCATGCTATTGAGCTACTCTTCTTCGAGTCTTCTTCAAAGTATTTAAGAGCCTTTCCATTGATTTTGGAGGTGCTTGGAAGACTATGTGCTTCTTTATGAAATGTGGTTTCTCATTTTTCCCCCTCTGCAGTGTACGGTAACATGTGGTGGGGGAGTGCAAACGCGGACCGTGCAATGCTTGAGGCAGGGACGACCAGCATCTGGATGTCTGCCCCATCAGAAACCGGCTATCTCAAGAGCCTGCAATACCAACTTTTGCCCAGCTCCTGAGAAAAAAGGTAAAACTTGCATTTCTTCAGGATGGGGTGGGTTGGATCTCTCAAACTTTTATGCCTCAGCAAAAAAAATCTTTTTTTCCAGGAGCATTTGGAACATAAATAGCTTTTGGCGCTTTCCTGGCCAAATCCAAAATTGTTCAGCAACACCATGGCTCTCAGCACTCCAATACATTTGTGAAGTGCAGCACCTTTCTTTTCACAAGAAGCCCTCTTAAAACAGATGGAGGAGGATAACTGTGAGATCTGATCCATACAAGGCAAGGGTAGAGTTTTTAAAAAGCCAGCACATGTTGATTAAGAAGTAGATACATACTTTCTACACACTACCCTCCCCCCCTTGGATCTCCCTTGATGCTTTCTTTCCTGTTAATAAGAAAGATCTGGCTGCACTGTGCATTATCTTCATCCCCACCCTAAAACGCTGCTGGGAGCATGCCATACACACATTACCAGAGGGTTCAAATTGTGGATTTTCAATAGAGCATTGGCAAAGTGCTCTCACTGTTGCCACATTGAGGTCCTTAAAACTTCATTTTGCTCTCATTTCTCTCCCTTTGGTTTTCAAGATATGGTGAACAAGAAGAATAATCCTTTGTACGCCCAGTCCTGTAGTGTCATTCCCTCCCACCCCCGGAGCTGTCATTAATGGCTTAGCTGTGCCTTGAAGACACTGCTTATAATAAAGGGAAAGTGTGGAGTTCCACCTTTCTAGCAGAAATATTCAGCCTTATGAAGCCTGCCTTTTGCAGCTTAGAGGCATGTACAAGTTCAAAGCTGTTTCCTGATGTGCACCTAGCTCTTCCTTAAATAGCTGCCCAGCTCTGTGGGGTAGCTAGGTGTAGAATGACATGTTGTACCATCTACATGCCTGATCAGGGGTGCTTTGCAGCTGTAGATGAACAGGGAGCAAGCAGACTCCATGCCCTTGCCAGGGAGAGAACTAGGGCTCTGACTCAGCTCTTATACAGGCTGTGAAAAAGAGAGCGGTTTCTTGCACTTTCTTCTCCTCTAGACTGTGCAGGAGTGCCATGGCCAGGCAGAACATGTGCTCAAGTCCTGAAGTGAGCCAAGTCCCTACTTAGGTCAAGATTTATCAAAGTACTTTACAAATCATTCATTTTTAAAAAAACCCTGGTGAAGGATTTTAGCGCTCTTAAGCTAAGCGCAGACATTGAAAAAGTCCAAGTCACGTGGTTTTCTGTAAGCGGTTTTGAATCGGTAGCGATCAGAACACACGTTCGCCGTTTGGTGGGAGGAAGGGGATGGGCAAATCTTAGACCATGTTCTGCCATTTGTAACCTGGTCTGCGTGCGCCGAACTTCTGTTATGGGTATAGACTGATTACTGATCACTTAAAAGTGTAATGTCTGCTCACTTCAAAGAGGGGGAACTGAAAAAGAGTTGTTGCACCTCCCATGGCCACGGCAGAGCTGAATACCTTCAGATCCTAAACATGGGCGCCTGGTGCCTCCTGAGTCTGCGGGGACACCAGATCGCTGACCGGGGGGTGGGAGGAGATTCCCCAACAGCCGGTCGCTGAGCCAGTGGTACTTCCAGTTTTGCAGCTGGTTCTTCCGGGGGGGCACGGCTGATCTCAGGGGGTATGCGTGCACCCATTACGCATCACCAGTGATCCTAAACAAAGGCAATAACACAGCTTGGACCAGAAGGCTGGGTCAGGCATCCTGATGTCATAGATGCTAGGGTCAGAAGGGACCTCAGTAGGTCATCAAGCCCAACCCCCTGCCGTGGGCTGAAAAGAGCGCTGGGGCCAAAACTTCAGTTCTAACAGCAGATCAGCGTTCCTCCATATTGATTTGGGAAGCTCATTAAACGGGGAAGGTCCCACAAGGCATAAAATCCATTGAACCACTCTAATAGCATACTACAATACTAGCACATGAGCCCAAGATAGAAAACAGAGACAGAAGTAATACAAAACCTGCTTTCTGTGAGAGCCCTGGGTCTCTAATTTGGGATTTATCAATCAGCTGAACCTGGGCTGGACTGAAGGAATGGATGAATTGGTCCTGAAAGGGAAAAATAAATAACTGAAACTAGTTTGAAATGTGACTGGAGGCTTCTGAAAAATCAGAAGTGAATACCAAACCTTGCTGTAATCCCTGCTGTACTTCAGGACATATTTTTTGTGAATTTATTAAATTGCCTTCCATCATGAGGTAGAAACCCTCCCTCCCCTCATTTCCCTCAGCCATATTTTACGTCCAGGCTAATGTCTGTTATTAATTTTGGCCTTAGTCTGTTTCTTCCTGACCCTGCAGCTGTAGAGCCCCCTTTCCTCTCTATTGCAACCGGGGCTCCAGACTCTGGAGATCAATTATCTCTTTGCTGCTCTCTAAGCCTCCATCGAAACCAGTGAATGTGGAGGGGGCCAGCTGTGCTGGAAGCACATGGAAGCAAATCACTCTCAGTTACCAGCCGCAGAGCTCCAGCTTCGTGAGCCATTAGGGAGAGATTACGGTAAAGAAATAAATGTTTCTGGGAGAGTTATCACACTCCCCTAGACAAGTTGGGTTTCTCCTCTAGCCATTTTTTTTCATTTCCATCACTCTGCTAGACGCAGGAACAGGTATTGTAACTCACAGGCAGTAAATCCAGATACTTGGAACACCTTGACAAGAAAACAACTTTAAAAAAAGCAGTTACATTTGAAAACCCAAATTTGTCAGGGTCAATGGGAATCTTTCCAAAAATGTCTGTGGTCTTTGGATGAGGTCCTGAGACCTCTCCCAGAGTGTCTAAGTGACTTAGGTGCCTAAATCCAATTTTCAGGCAGGGCTTTGGAGGCCAAGTTCTGTTGCCCTGGGTAATACATAAGCAGTTTTTGAAAATGAGTCATAAACCAATTTTGAAAATTTACCCAAGGTCACCTTAGGAGCATGGCTGTGTTGGAGCAAGCGCTGAATGATCTTTCTCCACATTATTCTGGCGTTGTCTGCAATGCCCCTGCTCATCAGTCAAGGCCCTGACTTAAGCTGTCACTGTCAGGCGTGGTAAATTGTTCAGTAATCTGAGCTGTGGGTGGTGGATAATGGATTAAGTAATGCAAAGTTGGGACTACCAGTTTCATTCCTGCTTGACTCTCCACTGTGAATGCAGCCCTTCAGAGGGGAAAGACTGCCGCCTGGTACCAACCCAGGGAGTCTTGCAGGAGCGTTTGCCTAGTGCCCGCATTTTTGCTTCATGGTGCTGCTTGCTGTTTCCTGGACTAGTCACGGCATAGCACAAAGATGTCTCTTTTCAGGTCTTGTGATTTTTTTTTTTTTTTTTTAAGGCCAGTTTATAAAAATAAAGGACTTCAGAAACGCCTTAAGCATTCTTAAAAAAAGAACCAGTATGATGAGGTAGCAGCTCATAACAGAGGCACGCCGGTGAGTGGTGTGACTGAGACAGGGGAGTTTTTTTTCCTGTGCCACCACTTGCAGTGGCAGATCAGCGAACGCAGACAGCAGTAGCTAGATTGACTACGTCTCCCTGTAAATTCCTTTCCTGACCATGTGAACAGCACTTGAGAGCTGAGTGGAATCTTTTCCCCATGACATTTCATATTACAGCACAGCTATAAATGTGTCTCATTTAAAAGTTGTAATGCTTCTTCAGACATTTTTGAATTTGTTTATAAATCATCCGGATGAGTCATCACTCTGGACTTTAAAAGAAGTATAAAGCGCCCATTACAAAAAATGTGGACTCAGACGGCCAGGAATTTTTTTAAACACACGGGAGTTTACATGCGAAAACTCCGTAGTAGATAAGCAAAGTAAAGCATGGGATTTCATAGTCTGATTGCTTTTTTTTTTTTTTTTTTTTTAATTAAAAGGTGCGACTTTCAAAGGTACATTCTGGTGAACGAATCCTTCTCCCACTGAAACCAATGAGGATTCCCCTACATCAGTTAATGGGAGCAAGACAGAGCAAGGCCAACATCAAATGCTTGTGAAAAACCCTAATTTTTTAAAGTCATAGAGCATATATACAATATAGTAGATTGCAGCATTGTGATTTAGATTGCTCGAGAAGTCTCAGCTCAGATGCTACTTAACAAATTACATCTATAATTGATTGAGAACTTCTCATTTGTACTCACAAATACTGGAGGTATTTGAGTGTCAAAAGTAAGGAAGCTACAGTAGAATTTGTATTGTATTTGCAACTCTTAGCCCTTGTGGCTAGGGACAGAAGTTACACATAAACCGATTTAAGGGATTGGAAACTGGTTTAAGTCTGCAACAGAACAGAAGTTGAGTACACATAAACCACTTTCAAAATGGCCCAAACCAGTTGAAGATAAACCTGGTTGAATGTAGTATCAGAATGAACTGATACTACAAATCAGTTTATGGGACTTCTGTTCCAGATCCCTTCCCGGTTCAAGTTAGCTCACAGTCCCCCAGCATCCCAGGACGCTTTGCAGCCCTGGGCTATGCTGTCTGCTCCAGTGGAGCAGGGCCTGCCTCACTCCTCTGCTCCATAACCTCTGTCCGTCAGCCTATAGGGAGAGGAGAGGATGGGGACAGACCCCCAGACTACCCTAAGGCAGGTTCCACACAGCACATGGGGGAGGGAAAGCTCCTATGGTGGGGGCTTTCTGACCCTTGGCAGCCCTCCCCACTCCTGGCTCCTGATCGGTTCAGTGGCTGCCACAGGAGGGAGGGGGAAAGAGTCCTTCTGGCTGGGTACCAGCCCATGCAGCCCAGCATGGGGTCACTGGGGAGTCCCAGCTTCGGGGGGCTTCTCTTCACCCCAGCCCAGGGTCCCCCACCCGGGGCAGCCCCAGGCAGCCGTGGGGAATTCTTCCCCTCCCCAACCCTAGAGCTGCTTGCCTTAGTCCCTGCGAGTCTCAGGGATAGCCGCAGGCAACCTCAGGGAGGAGAGGGAAATTCTCCTGCTCCTCCACAGCCAGTTTTGTCAGACCTGCTGCACTTCTGAGGCAAAACTTTTGCAGGGAAGTAGAATTCCCCTCACGCCTTGAGGCTGCCCGGGGCTACCCGGAGACTCCCAGGGGCTAAGGCAAGCACTTTTGGGGTTTGGGAGGGGAAAAATTTCCCTCAGCTCTCTGGAGGACCTTGGGATGAGATGGGGGAAGCCCCCCTAAGGCAGGGGCTCCCCAGTGCCCCCATGCTGGGCTGCATGGGCAGTCACCCAGCCCAAAGGACTTCTTCTCCCTACCTCCTGTGGCAGTGGCTGAAGCAATCGGCAGCTGGGAGAAAGGAGGGGAGGATTCCCCTTTGCTCCCCAGGGCTGCAAGGGCAGGGGAACCCAGACTGGGGGAAACCTTTTGAGGGGGAAGCTCCTCCAAGGTGGGCCAGCACCCGGACAGGGTGTCCTTAGTCCCCTGTGGGGGCTTAAGGGTGTCCTCAATCCCCTGTGTGTGGGCAGGGCATTGAGGGCATGTACTGAGGAGTCAACTGGGGACACTCAGCTGGGCTGGCAATGGTCAGCAGCCTGGGAGATGTGCTCTAGCGCCTCCTGCCTACTGGTGTGGTTCAGTGCAGGCCTGCCCCTGCCTTCCCCAATTAAAAACTGAATGTCAGTTCAGCTGGTTGTCAGTTCAACCTGTGCAGCTTAGAGGAAGTTGCCACAGTTGAATTGATTCTGCCTCGGGCTTTTTGGCTGTCTCTACTTGGCCCGCATGCACACAATCTTGATAACACATACAATCCATGTAAAGTATGGTAAGATATATACCGTTTATTTTGTGTACACAGACTTAGACATTTCTATAGAGGAGGAGAAGCACACACATGCACACAAACAGGGTATACGATCTTTGGTGCAGATCAAACACAGCATAATGATTATATTAACAAGCATTATAATATGCTTTACTCAGGGGTCTGTTTGTACAAGTAGCTGGTTTTACTACAGTAGTTATAATCTATAAAATTATATAGAGATTAGGGAAATTCTAGTCCCATTAAAATCAATAGTAGACCTTTGATTGACTTCAGTCAGGTCAATGGGCCTGTGGTTTCACCCTAAACCACTTTTAAAAAGTGCTGTGCTGTAAATTGTTTCCATAGCCGCTCAGAGATCTGAAGCACGTTACTTTAAAAGGTGAGCTGATAACTCAACAAGAAATTATAATATTGAAATGAAAGATGGCCTTGCACTCCTTTAACTCTAGCCA
>NW_017728915.1:30972655-30976850 GCF_001723895.1 Crocodylus porosus | reverse complement strand
GTGGGGAATTCTTCCCCTCCCCAACCCTAGAGCTGCTTGCCTTAGTCCCTGCGAGTCTCAGGGATAGCCGCAGGCAACCTCAGGGAGGAGAGGGAAATTCTCCTGCTCCTCCACAGCCAGTTTTGTCAGACCTGCTGCACTTCTGAGGCAAAACTTTTGCAGGGAAGTAGAATTCCCCTCACGCCTTGAGGCTGCCCGGGGCTACCCGGAGACTCCCAGGGGCTAAGGCAAGCACTTTTGGGGTTTGGGAGGGGAAAAATTTCCCTCAGCTCTCTGGAGGACCTTGGGATGAGATGGGGGAAGCCCCCCTAAGGCAGGGGCTCCCCAGTGCCCCCATGCTGGGCTGCATGGGCAGTCACCCAGCCCAAAGGACTTCTTCTCCCTACCTCCTGTGGCAGTGGCTGAAGCAATCGGCAGCTGGGAGAAAGGAGGGGAGGATTCCCCTTTGCTCCCCAGGGCTGCAAGGGCAGGGGAACCCAGACTGGGGGAAACCTTTTGAGGGGGAAGCTCCTCCAAGGTGGGCCAGCACCCGGACAGGGTGTCCTTAGTCCCCTGTGGGGGCTTAAGGGTGTCCTCAATCCCCTGTGTGTGGGCAGGGCATTGAGGGCATGTACTGAGGAGTCAACTGGGGACACTCAGCTGGGCTGGCAATGGTCAGCAGCCTGGGAGATGTGCTCTAGCGCCTCCTGCCTACTGGTGTGGTTCAGTGCAGGCCTGCCCCTGCCTTCCCCAATTAAAAACTGAATGTCAGTTCAGCTGGTTGTCAGTTCAACCTGTGCAGCTTAGAGGAAGTTGCCACAGTTGAATTGATTCTGCCTCGGGCTTTTTGGCTGTCTCTACTTGGCCCGCATGCACACAATCTTGATAACACATACAATCCATGTAAAGTATGGTAAGATATATACCGTTTATTTTGTGTACACAGACTTAGACATTTCTATAGAGGAGGAGAAGCACACACATGCACACAAACAGGGTATACGATCTTTGGTGCAGATCAAACACAGCATAATGATTATATTAACAAGCATTATAATATGCTTTACTCAGGGGTCTGTTTGTACAAGTAGCTGGTTTTACTACAGTAGTTATAATCTATAAAATTATATAGAGATTAGGGAAATTCTAGTCCCATTAAAATCAATAGTAGACCTTTGATTGACTTCAGTCAGGTCAATGGGCCTGTGGTTTCACCCTAAACCACTTTTAAAAAGTGCTGTGCTGTAAATTGTTTCCATAGCCGCTCAGAGATCTGAAGCACGTTACTTTAAAAGGTGAGCTGATAACTCAACAAGAAATTATAATATTGAAATGAAAGATGGCCTTGCACTCCTTTAACTCTAGCCATCCAGCAGGTATGCATTACCAGCAAATGTGTAAAAATCAATATGCTCCAGTACTGCCCCATTTGCACAAGTGCTGAAACATGATCTAAACATACTGCTTGGATTTTTCTTTCAGATGATCCCTCCTGTGTGGATTTCTTCACCTGGTGTCATCTGGTCCCCCAGCATGGTGTCTGCAACCACAAATTTTATGGCAAGCAATGCTGTAAATCATGCACAAAGAAGATCTGATAGCAATATCTTATTCCAGCCCTGCAATGACAGGATTCTTCCCTTCAATTTATGTTGGAATTAAATTTATTCTGTGGCAGGACATGGTGCCACGTAAACCACTGGTGGAAGAGACACATGCCATAGAGTAATATTTTCTAAGGGAATGTCTGAGGTACAGTAATAGTTGGACAAATAGTGAACAAGGCCTGGTTTTTTTGCTGACCTCACTAAAGTACAGGGTACTATGGATCACTTGAACACTAAGAAGCAAGGGACAATTCGTTCTTTAAGTGTATCATTTTGCACTGTCTTATAAGGAAAACACTAAGGCAAGCAAGGCTTATTGGGATAATTTAATGGAATGCAATCAAAAGAGATTGCCAATTCCACAAATAAGGTTACAGTGTGACAGTATATATACCACAGTGTTGACATAGTTTCCAGTCCTTATTTGTTATGATGATAAACTTTCCAAAGGAAGGAAGGTGTTTACTGCCATTCTCACAAGAGAGAAATTCAGATGACTGTTGCCTGGAGAATGCAGTGTCACAGGTGCTGTGACCCCAAGAAGTAAAAGAGTGCACTACGGAGATATATGGTGCTTTTCTATTACACTTGCTGCTGGAAAAGCGAGTTTTGCATCATGCTATTGTTTTTATTGTTTTGAAGAATTCACCTTCTGCTTCGTGTAGAAACTCAGAGGTGGTTACCTAGCAACTTGAAATGTATTCCTAGAAATATTCAGCTGTTAGAATATGTTGGACGTTTAGCATTGCTGTGTATTACAAATACAATAGCATTTTGTATTTCAACTAACTCATCCAAGGATTTGGTGAGCTTAATGGTTATAAAGTTCTCCATCTTCTAAGCTCATATGATATCTAGTGTTATGGTTTAAACTTGGTTATCAGTAATAAATACTCAAACTATGTTTTGCCAGAAGCTAAATTATTTGAATACTGATATGTTGAAGAATGTTTCGTTCTATCTCTGCAGATTTTGGTTCATCGGTTACCGAAAAGGAAACAGAAGCTTGGCCAATCTTTTACTTCATGCATACACGTTGCTGAAGAGTTATTTATTCGTACATGCACTATCATTAGCTGAAAAGTAGTAAGCTAACCAGAAAAAAAAATAAATCAATGATATAGCTATAGATTTTCATAACGATCAACATCCACTTATTTAGATCAGGGGCCCTAAAGCAAATCGCATGTATTTTATAACACCTGCAATGATATTTGCAATAGCCACCAGGCAGTAGAGACCGTGTATTGAATGATACAATTTAAAATGTTACTGCATTGGAAAAACACCCAATTTATTTGCCAAAACCATTCTAACTGAGACAGGGCTGTGTCCTACTGTAATTTTCTGGGGAGTGGCTATAAGGGACATATTTATCTAATTCCACCCATTCCCACAACTGCTTTTGATGAATGCATCTCAATCTTAGTGCTTGTTAAAATATCATTTCAAACTAGAATTAGCCAGCTCAGCACTAATGCCAGACAGTGGTCAGTTAAAATTAGCAGTTCCTTTTGCAACAATTTAAATGAAAAACATGTTTACTATGATACTTTAAGAAATGATTGGTAACATATCTCAATCTACTAGGCTCTGTCTGATATTGGACATCATATAATTATAACTTCTATTTTTTTCTAGGAAAACTGCAAGGGTTTTTTGTTGTTTTTTTATTATTGTGTCCTTTTATTATTTGATGTAAAATAATTAATTTATTAATGCATAGCTTCTCCTTTATATTTCATTGCTTACTTCCTTAAGTAAGTGACAACAATTCAGAAGAGAAAATGATAGTGCCACATAAAATATGGATTATAGTGTAAAAAAGCAAAAATATAAGTGTACTATTTAATTGTTTTATAAGTTTTTATAATAAAGTACTCTGTTTCATTATATTTTGAATTGTAAAATTCTTAAATAAAAATATGGAGGTTATAAGAAAATGCAGTGTATAGCGTATGCAGTTGATTAAAGTACTCCTGTACCCTAGGATGACATGCCATAAGGCCCTTCCCAGTAGTCCCAAACCTATGCTGCAGCTCTACCTAAGCCTGGAATGGTAGCAATAGTCATCCCCGCAAAAAAAATGTTTGGAGGGATGGGGGAGAGGTGATACCTTAGGTAGGTGGGTCTTCTCTGCATCCATTTACACAAGCAGAACTGTGTGTGTGGGAGAGAGAGAGACCATTGCACTCCAGTCATCTTCTCAAGTTTCCTTTTCCAGATTTGAGGGTTAGATGTGCTTTGTGTATGCATGCATGTATATGTGTGGGGAGCACGGGGGCATATTGGCCATAGAAAGAGGAAATACTGACACTGTAATGCGACTCTTGAAACCAGGACCTTAGGTATACATGTCCAGAGCACCTATGATTTAACGTAGACCAGATGCCAGACAGAGCTGACAGAAATTCTTAACATCAAGGAACAAATCTTGTAAACCCTGAAGTGCCCTTGCATGCTTGTGCCTATGAGAGTTCCTCAAAGAGACGTGGGCTGGGGGGTCAAGCTATACCACAGGAACATTAAGGTAGAGGATTCATCTAATTAGCACACCACAGAGTATCAGGAGAATGGTTCAATTTCTTCTCCCTGCACTTGTATCCAGG
>NW_017728915.1:30957167-30972270 GCF_001723895.1 Crocodylus porosus | reverse complement strand
CTGATGGCATTTATGTTCGGTCTGCCCATGCACCTCTGACTAGTTTGGAATCATGTGCGGGGCTCCCAGTAAGGAACAATGTTTGTTTGGAAGCAAAAATGCCCATCGTCTGTCTTGCCCTTGTCCCTGCTGCATTTCTGCTTCATCTTTCCTAAACTCCAGCACTAGGATCTTTCAATGGCTGGGATGTTTTGGGGGTAATGATAGTACCCTTCTAGCTTTCAGTTTACAATAAGTCATATACAGAAATTAACACAGTAGGATTTTTCTCCACAGGTACCTGTGGTTTGGGAGAATTTACAGTTTACACTGGGTGTCTCTCTTCTCTTTTGTCTTGTACCTCATAACTGATTCTTGTATGGCTTTAGTTGACAAGGAGGAAAGGAGAAAAAAAGGGCACCAAACCCATCCCCAGGAAAGTAACTTCTCAGTAAAAGGGGGTTATTTTTATTCTTATTACGGATTATCTAAACCAATCAGAAGATCCAAACTGTTTCACAGGGTGGCTTTAGAGAGATTGTTTCCTGGACAATCACCGTCATAAAATACTCCTAAAGCATGCACTTGCAAGGAAGATTGCTGCAAAAAAAGATTTTATGCATTTTAACTTCCTTTATTGCAATTTAGCAAGTAAAAATAAAGAACAGCAATCAGAACAATGTTAGGTCCTGAATGATCTCTAGCAAATGCTCTATTAAACCCAGTTTAGGACCCACAGATTTAAAGTTACTAATGTGTCTTTCCATGAATTCAGACCCCAATCTCCCTTGGACTAAATATTTGGGATTAAAATGGACTGACGGCTGCTGCTGATTTAAAATATTGGAGATGAATGTTGGAAAAGACAATATTGAATAAAAATACACTATTGTGCTGTTGGATCAACCCCAAATTAGTAATTATGGTTGAATCCTCATAGTGGTATGCAAACCTTGGCAGGTTTCAAAGAGGTAATTGCTTCGGGGCACACTTTATAAAGCAGAATGGGAGCTTTTGATTTAAGGAACACCTCTGTAAGATTTCTTCATACTGGTAAAGGGTGTATCTGAATGGTTGATTGTTTAAATCAAACTCAACTATCTTAGATGTCCGGAAGACAAGAGATGTTGTTGGAAGCCAATGAATATTTCACTCTGTGGTTTTATAGTAATGCAATCCAAATAGCCTGCTTCCTTTATTTTTAGCAAATCCTGTTCAAACACATCAGCACAATAAATTGTTGATTTCTATTGCAGCAGCACCTAGGTGCCTCATGGTCAGTGGCTAGGGCTTCATGGTACTGGGACAGCATACATGTATAGTGGAAAGATAGGCATTGCTACAAGGAGCTTAAAAACTGAGAAACTATAGGTGGATACAGCACACATAAAAAATAGCTATGATTAGTAAGAGAAGTCTTAGTTCTAGCACAATAGCTATGTGCCCTTTATCACACATTTATTTCAGAGATCAGACTTAAGGAGGGTTTTGGAAAAGCCCAAGATGAATTAGAGGAGGTAACAAGGTGAATAAGCAATGGAGGAAATGAGATAGGAGTGGGAGTTACGTGCCAAGTGAGGAGCAGAAATAAGGGCTGTCAGTGGAGAAAATGATAAATACAAAATATGAAAAGATTTATCTTGGCTGTGAAGGATGTCTGCAAAGACGTAAATTTGGGGTGCAAACATGAGCCTTTGTTCTATCTTTATTAAAAAGATACAGCTGTCAGAAAGAACACCTTGAATGCTCACTAACCAGAGGTATATGGATATCAGCCAGATCTATCTGACCTCGGTGCCCCTTTCCTGCGCAGTGTAGCAGTCACTGTATTGAACATGGGACCAACAGGTTTGAAGACTCACCTGTTCAGATGTTCTTCAACTTGTAGTATATAAGCTCTCCTTGACTTCTGACAGTGTAACTAAGGGCAGACAGATTCTGGGGTTATATCCATTGTTGGGCACACACGATTTGCTTTGCTTTATCTCTCTCTCCTGCCTTTCTGTAAGGCTGGATTTAGCCTTACAGAATTTAGACCCCTTTATATTAAGGAGATCTGTTGTAGTTCAACCTCAAGTCACTCCAGCTTATCGGCTTTCTGCATTAGTTTCACTTCTACTGGCTCTGTTAATCAACCAAACAGACAAAGATGTGAGATGTTAACATATAATTCCATTTTATAAAGCAGTGCAAGTACAAGTTGCCACTGAGCCTTGATAAAAAAAAGTGTTTATGCAAATTGTAGTCGGCATTAATGGCCATGCAGAACTTTCATTTACCAACCTGTACCCCACCACCCTGGGCCACATAGTAATTTATAACTAGGAAAAATAAATTATATATCCCCCCAAACTACAGTGTTTACTTATGTTGCATTCAAAATAAATAAAAATGGAAACCCGCCCCCCCGCCAACATTTGAATGAAGTTTGAGACTGAGTTAAAATCAGCGTTAAGAACATTCAGAATTTGGACAGCAATTTGGTCTTTAGCTTAGTCTTTGTGTTGTGATTCATGGTTTATCTATGTTGAGAGTGGGAATATGGTACTAAAATGTTTTGGGGCCATCATATGCAGAAATAATAGTCTGCATTATCTTGAAAGATTAAAGGTATTTCCTTAAATTGGAAGGCAAGTTCTAAGGTTCAAGCACTAGGACAAAATACAAGTTCAAGAGTTTCTATTGGTTCTTGCCAAAAGAAGTAGGTAAAGTGGTGAAACAGTCCAGAAACCACCTCCCATAAAAGAACTAGACAACCTCACTGGAGTAATGTGAGCCAACATAAATGAGCCTCGTGGTTTGGGTAAATGATATACATGCGGAAAGGAACACATTTATAAAAGTGCTGCTGAGTATCTTTGTATGCTCACTTTGGAATGAAATGCAAAAGAGGTGCCAATGTCTGCTTTGGTTGCAATGGACGGTTGATGAAATATTTTAACTTGAAATAGTCTATACCCTCTGAGAGAGTCATTCTTGCTTGAGCATGACAGAACATTTAGCTTGCATGGACACTAGTATTGTGGTGAGCTGTAGATATCCTAGCTGTTAATTGCCCCACTGTCCTAGATACAGACAGACACAGATTCTTCCCCCAAAAGCCTTATATTCCAATCAGAAAATACACCCAAGGCTGGGAGAAAGGACATAGTGAAATTTCCCTTTTATAGATGGGAAACTAAGGCACGGAGAATTTAACTGACTTCCGTAAGGTCAAACCAGAAATCTACAGCAGAACTGGGAATGAGCATTAATCTTGGGATTGCCATTTTTCCATGCTCTAGGAAGAAAACAATATTGATATTTCCTATGGAATCCATGTGATATTGAGTTATATTGAATGTTTTATGTATTTTTATTACTGAACAGGAAGCATCTAACCACAAAGAGATTCTGTTTTAGCTTCTGGATTCTGCCCAAAGAAGCAGAGAAATTTAGATACGTGTCAACATTTAGGTTGACCCTCCAGCATTAAATCAAGTGATGGTCACCCAACTCTTAACGTGGCATTCCTCTGGTTGTCTGGATATAATATCATTCCTGAGCTTCATTTATATCAGCTTGATTGCTAAGGATCAATTTATTTGTTTTGTTGTGATAAAGGCCAATAATCTGCTCAAAATAAAGTGTGAAAATGGGCCAAATCAATGTCTTTGCAAGAGGTTTTTAAGGGGTTTAGCCTAGGTGAGGCATACTTATCCTCTCTATGGAAAGGAATCCTGCATGGCATCTTGCAGGTGAATGGAGCTTGTCTGTCAGGGAAGATTGTCAGCCCCATCCCAAACTAGGGATCTACAGTCCCATTGAGGCCCTTTACTACCATATGAGCTCTCGACTCCACACAACCACCCTTGGAAGTGTGCTACCAGATAGTAGTGTGCCCCAGGCCCAGGCACTGACTTAAAGGGGGTGCAGCTGCTGACACTACCGGCCCAGCTGGCACTGTCCTGGCTGCTGCCACTGCCCAAGGCACAAAACTTGCTTGATCTCTTTCTGCCACCAGGTCCTCCCTGGGTCACAACTGACCTCAGCACGGCACAGGGGTGCACATCTCAAATAGGGTAACAGTCCCAGACACTAATTTCTTTTCTGACTAATTTTCATAATGACTTTGGGATGACAATATATTCAGCCAATTTCCAGTGCTAGTTTACTCACTACCACTGGGGAAGACCAGGCAAAGAGATCTCTGTGAGTAGCCAAGGGAAATGGGGGAACAGTGAAATCCACCCCTCCCCAGCAGTATTGCTTTTCAGTGTGGCACAGGAACATGTTTCTACCCATATACTGTCTCTTCTGGGTGTAGATCAAAGGATATCACCCAGTCTGGTTGGAGAAAAAGACAGCAGCATGCTTCACTGAAAACTAGATCTCTCACTTCCACATTGCACACCTACTACAGCTAGTTTGGGGGCCAGGGTTCACATAATTTTTCTTTAATTTTTTTTTAACCCAATACTGCAAAAAGACCTTAACAGCTTATAAAACATACTTTTTTCATCTGTTGCTGGCTTTCAACAACTGAAAAAAAAGAGAGTCTAGTTTATTTTTGACAAAAAATCAGAAGAAAAGTTTCCAAAGTAACGAAGTTTATAATTTAAGGAAAAAACCAGTTTTCATTAGAGAGGTTTTTCAAATGATATGTTTCAACAAAAAGGCTCTACAGAAAGGAGCATGCTGGTCTGGGTTACTTGCAGCAGATGATCTGTCCTTCTCACCCTGTGAGTGGAATAAGAACATGAAACTTATAACCAACTCCACTACCCACCGCAGATAAAATGTATTCTACTTCTGAACTCATTAAAGGGAGTTTAAGTTTCAAAGCAACAAGTATAACAGGCTAATTCTCTGCTAGTAGATAATATTAATAAGACTGTCTCACATTAAATTGGAAAGCATCATTCCAAGCTGCTGGCACTGCCTGCCTGAAGAGAGGGCACTAGCTGAGATATTTTTAAAATAAAGTGTCATTGCTAAATGGTTTAATACTAACATGACTTCTTTATAACTGACATTGCCGGGGCATGGGAAAATTGTGATCACTGCAGACAACAATAAGCTGCAAACACAGATTTCTCAATATTGTAGGTGCTTATTCCAAATGTACCATGTTCCACAGTCTGAATTTCTGGGTGTTTGGCATCTGTTTTTAAAATACTAGTTGCAAAACCCAAATTGCACACTCTCAGAATGGGACATCTTCTTTGGGAAGCTTTCAAAGGTAGGGCCAAATACTCAGTGGGGGTAAATGTGTTGCTGATTTACATCAGCTGAAGAGCTGGCCTCTAAAATTAAATGGGCAGAATTGGAGTTATACTTGTAGCTTAATGCAGATTACATTATGCACACGATGCAAATACTAACAATGACAGATAACCAAGTTACAGTCAAAATGGTTGTATTGTTGGCTGAACAATTTTGAGACAACTTTTACAGTGTAGCTGGGTTTGTTCAGTGGTACTCTGGTAGTTTTGCTAGGGCAAATCTGTGGCATGCCAGTGAAATTCCCAGGGGTCTGGCTGAGGTGGACTTATGTGAAATCAGGTAAGTAGCTGTCCAGTAATGTAGTATCTAAAACATTCACCAATTGCTCCATTTTATCTCATAGCAGAGTTATCTGAGAGTAGAACTAATTAAATTTCCAAGGATGGTGTTCGTGGTGGACCAGTTGTCTTGGTACCTGTGAAGAAAATCTGATCTATATCATTATTAAAATGCAAAGTTTCCCTGAATTCTTGTGTGCTTCCAGTTCATTGAGAATTGCTTCCAGGGCGCACACAAGCCAATGTGGGTACAGCGACCCTGATCTGCCAACGTGCAACTGGGGGCTTCGACTGGGACTACGTACAGGGTATATACAATTTGTATGTAGAATTCAGGAAATTCGACCTACAGCTTGGCAAACCTTTGGCACCTGCTATACTCTCTGCCCTCTACAGTGTCTCAAAGGCTTGTTTTAGTAACAGTTTTACAAGAAGTGTCCACAGTAAAAAGACTAACACTGGGGTTGGCAACACTGTTTAAGGCTGGCAGTCTTAGGGCACTAAGGCTGGAAGCAGCCTGGTTTACTAAGTAGGGCACCGGACACCAGAGCTCTTTGTATGACTTGTATGACCCTGGCCATTGGCTTAATCTCTCTGGGCATCCTTTAATCCCCCTCCTCTCTTTGACTTGGCTATTTAAACCAAAATTTCTTTGTGGCAGGAACTGCTGCATGCTATATGTTTGTACAACTCCTAGCACAAAGGAGGCCTAGTTTTGGATGGGGAGGCTAGGATTACTGTGATACCAACACTAATCCACTGAAAGACCAGTTACTGAATAAAGGCTGAACAGTCTGTCCTTCCTGTCATGACACAGGTCCAAGGCAATGAGGAGAAGCCAGCACTACCACCCACGCTGTTCCTGTCATTTGGTTAAATATAATAGGGGACTTAAAACCTTCAGGCCTGCTAATCTGGTCCTTTTAATACCAACACTTAATTCACTTTAAAAAAAAAAAAAAAGGAAAAATGATTCCATGCTCTGCCTATGGTTGATGATATAATATGTTTTTCTCATGAAAGTATCCAGTAATGTAGCTTCATCAACATTCCAGATGACATAATTGCAGCTTGCTCAAGTTAAAATCAGAGCAGTTAGGGAAGTTTCTTATACTTGGTGCTAGCTTTTGTACATGCCCTTTCTTGATTTTCTCATTAATTTTCTGAAATGATTGCCTATTGGAACCCAGCCATCTTCCTTCAACCACTACAAGAGCTCTCTGAAAGGAGAGTTTACACAGCCATTTTCAGGACATCTTCATTCTCTGTGGCATTGTAATGTACTAAGTATATGGAAGAAATGCAAATTGATAGAAATGTTTTTGCACCTAAGAGCTTTAAAAGTAAGTTGCTGAAAAGAAATTTGCCGATAGTTTGTTTGCATGTCGTAGAGCCTTTAGGTATTGCTGACTGGTGCGTTACTCTGAGCCTCTTTTTTGGTTATAACACTTTCTCAGGTTATCCTTTCCTCCTGGTAATCCCTTGATGGGGGATGGATTCTGCAATATAGCATCCTGTGATAATCCATTTTGACAGGGGAACAGTGGGCATGTCTACACATTCATTAATACGCAGTAGTTACTGCACATTTAATTTAATACTTGCTTAACAAAGTGCTAAGTAAATGCACCATAACTACAGATACTGCACAGTAGCACCGAAGCTCATTTTTTTTGTGCTGCTTACTGAGCCATAATCTAATAACACTGTGAAGTATCTTATTAGCATGGTTTTTGACTGGCACGCTACTGCACAGGGTCATTAGACTACTGCACAGTAAGTGCCTTGAGTAGATGTGCCCTGTGTTGATTAAAAGTTATGGCTTTGGAAAAGTGAAGCTCCCACTGCCATATATGTTGGAATCCATGTACAAGTTGCTGCTTTCCATATACCTCTTAACAGTCATATCTAATCAAGATAAAATAACACCATTTTTATGAATTCCTGGAGAAATATTCCCCTCAGGTGCAGTTTGAAAAGTCTGATCAGCTCTGGGATCATGTTTTAACTTTTCATATTAATCCTGCAGATTGTGAGCTAACAATGCAAGCTTTCATATGCACTTGCTGGTGAGAGAAAATAACCTTGCAGATTGTCATTACTCCAGCTAAACTTGCAAGAGACAAATTAGGGCTTAAGGCAAACAAAGGCCTAGGATCATGCAAAGGCCTAGGATTATTTGTATGAGTAAGAGGGAGTGTGCAGCTTCACCATATCAAAGAAAAAAATAAGAGCTGGTCAAAGATCAGAATATATCTTAAGCTACAATATCTGGTTGTGCCATTTCCATGACGGGTTTTCATAGTTCAGCTGGAGGAAGTCCTCTGTGTAGAAGGGGTACTACTGGCTGGCCAAACTGAAAGAGAAAGCAAATGGGCTAGGGACAGACATTCAACAAGCCTGACCCTGAATTGATTCAATCTTTGCAGGTTAGTCTAACCTGCAAAGCTTGAACTGATTTGGAGGTGGACAGACATTCCCTTTTCATTCTAGAAATGCAAACACATGCCTGCAGTGGCTCAGGCTAGAGGCCGGGGTAGAGGGCACAAAAGCAGCCCTCCCTTCCCTTCAACAGCTCTGAGCTGGGGTGGGGGCGGGGCGGGGCATGTGGCAAAGCCCCAGTAGGATGCTCTGATTATTCCTCACCTGTCTTGAGTAGCCCAGCAGGGAATGTTTATCACCCCTAACTCAGTGCTTATCAACCCATTAAGAAAACAAAACCTCTCTCCATTAACTAGTGGAGCTCTTCTTAAACAGCTCTTCTAAGGAAGGATATTAAGCTACCTGTTGATTAGCTCCAAAAAGCCTTTCTGCCTGTTGTTTCCCACAGCACAGACCATAGCCAGCATGTGGTGTGCTAGCTAATGTGGAGGTGCCTATGAAAGGTAGTGGGGTGGGGGGAATAATCCCTGCTTAGCAGGGGGGAAACCAGGCAGATGCTCTGTGCCTGCAAGTCTCTGCCAGAGCTCCAGCCATGGAGCAGAGGGGAGGGGCCAGCTCTACCGTGGAGCACAGAGCCCTGCCCAGCACAGAGAGCATGCCAGGATGCTGGGGGAATCTGCGACACAAAACAAAATGTTTAATGTTTTATACCTGCAGCAATGATGCAGGGTGGCTGCACAGGTACGTGTGCATGTGTTTTTTTCTCTTTCATGCTGCTGTATAATGCTGTTAAAGTCAGTAGGGTGACACTTGGACTTCAAGTTCAGTACATCTGTAAATTCCTTGGTCTGTTAGTGCCTCCACTAAAAAAAAGTGCTCAAATGGCTGGATGGATCTAAGATCTTCTGAATGTGAGCCTCTGGGATGTGATTCTGATACCCAGAGAAACCCATCAAGCTCCTAGACACTGCACAGGTTTCCCTGCTTCTGATACAGCTAGTTATAATTATCAGAAGAGCCTTTCTTGAAATGCTTTAGCACTTCTAATTACCATATGTATCCCAGTTGTTTCTGGCCTTTCAACTAATTTAAGAGTGAAGGGTACATGTTTCAAGAAATAAGAGCTGATTTCACCAGTCTCTGTTTTCTAACCTGTGCAAACACCTTTGATCCTAGGAGCTTCTTTAGGAGCGGCTCTCCCTCCATTCATTCCCAACAGTGGGAGCACATGGAGTTCAACTCATTTTCTCTTTGAATCTTTGAGCCAGGCAATGGCTATGCCTCATGGAGATACCCTGCCTCCCTGCTCTTGCCCTTCTCCCTACTCCCAAGACCTCTACCCTAACATTACATTGTAGCTGATCGCTGGCACTTTGACCTGCTGAGATCAAGCAAAAAGAAACTAACGAGAGCAAAGCCTAGGATTTCAAAGGCTGAGTCTAAAGTCTTGTGTTCAACAATGCTCTGAAATGCTCAGTAGGCTGGAAAGGTCCCATTCTACACAACTTCCCTTTTAGAAGAGCCCATCCCTTGCGTATCAACCACAAGTTTCAGACTCTGCAAGTTGCTTTGTTAACTCTTGGGCTATTAGAAGAGTAAATCTCCCCTGGTACACACATCCACTCTACCTCATCTACTCTTAAGCACTGTAAATCATTTCAGTAGTCACCACATTAAGAGTGGGTTACTATCACCGGGATATTTGTTTTGGCCCTGCCATTTTATCACCTGCTATAGATGAATGAAAGTGGTATAGTCAAAGGAATTTGATTTAAACTGTTTATTTGATTTATTATTAATGCTCAGCATGAGAGAGCCAAATCCTTGCAGTAGGCAGCATCTTTATCTTACATGGTGATATCGAGTGGAGACTGCTCTCTAGCGTAATATCAGAATATAACAAAAAGTTATACCTTCAATATTACTGAAAGTATTAAAAATATATGTATTCCTAGACAGCCACCTAGTGGGCATGCCAAGAAATGAGCCTGTTATTTAAATATTTATATTTGCATACTTATGTTTAGTGAAGTTTTTTTATTAGTTAAAATTGTATTATTAACAAAGAAAGATAATTAGCGATGATTTTGAAAAATTTTCTGGTCAAAGCAGATGTTTGTGGCACAGAAGAGTTGATTTGGAATACTTTAAAACTTTTAGAGACAAGATTTTTAATAACTTTGTTTCTGTAATGTATTTTTGGGAGAAGTTAAGTTTAAGATGCAAGACATTTCCATGTTTTAAGCATAAGTCTTTATTAAATTTGAAACTTTCCCAGGAACTAATATATTTTTGCATTTGTCAGTGAGCCAAACATGAAACCAAAATGAAAAGTTGTAGTTGAAAGATCTTCTCCCTAAAATGTCTCAGAGTCTAAGAAAACAACCATTGTACAATTTTCAAAGTTTAACTCAATACTAATAATGTCCTTAAAATATTATTCATAGCAGGTTACATCAAAACAAACCAAAGCCAAAACCCATTTAATAAAATAATCAGCTTTTGATAATGAAAAAATCTGAATATAGATAATTTTAGGTAGATTTGGAGAAAAACTGATAGCTACAACCAACAACCCTGCCTGCTTATCTGATTTTTTTCCCTGAGGGTCTCCTTTGCATGTATGCAATGATGTTAATGAAATCCTATTGTAGATTATATAGACATCATCTCAAAGGGATCTCATTTTGGCCTTTATAAGTGCATCTATGAATTTTTATGTATGACATACTTTAATTTGTATATTTTTCATGCCACCATTCTTGCAAGCATAAAACTTGACTACAGTAGTGAAATAGTGGTAGTTCTCATAAACTAGGGAGTAGCAGGTATGAACCAATTTATATGAGCAAAATAGGTTTAATAAATTTTTCTGTGCATAGTCTTCGGTTCAAAAAATAATGTTGTTTACTTAGGTAAAATGTCATAAATGAAAGTTTGCTGTTGCCATTTTAAAGGTTGCTTTTGAAACTACTGACAGTGGTGCACATCCAGCAGAGTTTCATGCTTCTACCTGTATCACACTTCATAGCACTGTTTGACGTGAGCGTTGATAAAGCTATCAATTTGCAATTTTACTGTCATGTCTATACCTGCAAATGATGTAGTATTAAAATGCAGTACGGCAGAAGTTTGTACTTTGCTGCTCAAATGGTAAGAGAGCAATCATTACTTCTAAAGCACTTTTGTTAAGAAGCCTATTTGTCAGCGAGCCAAAGATGAAGCTGAAATGAAAAGAAGTTGTTGAAAGATCTTCTCTCTAAAATGTCTCAGACTTTAAGAAAACAACCATTGTACAATTTGCAAAGTTTAACTCAATACTAGTAATGCCCTAAAAATATTATTCTTAGCAGGTTACATTCAAAACAAACCAAAAAGTAAACCCATTTAATAAAATAATCAGCTTTTGAAAATGAAAAAAACCCAAACTTAGATAAGTTTAGGTAGATTTGGAGAAATACTGATGAAACTCAAAGTCATTTTCACACCTCAGTGCAGCTTCTTTTTCTTTCTAGCACTCAGGTTTTTAATGGCCAGCTCCATTGATATACTGTACTAAAAATAGCTGGTTTACACAGTTTTAATTTTAATCCTGCTAAGAATGATCAGCAGCCTGCACCTAATTAAATACCCTCAACAAAAAGAAATGCCAGGAGAAAGCCATCTCTCATGTGGATCAGCTGATTTTAATTAGGACTTACTCTTCAGACTTTCTTACTATCCCATGGTGCCTGCTAGAAAGAACTCAACCATAGCGAGACTGCACAGTCACAGTACTCCCCCCTCCTCACCGAATCTTCCTGTCTTCACGTCTGTCTTTTTTACACCCGCTTCTGATCTTCTGCTCTAATTTTTAGTTACTTTGCAGTTTGCTATCATCTAGCTGCAGAGATGGGTTTCTTAGCTGAATTTTCCTCTAAAACTCCAAACAGAAACAAAAGCTAGTTCTACAAAATGCATAACATTAGCCATTGTGTCCCCAGATTTTCTCCCCTTGTAGGTCTTGGCATATGGTGCTGCTGTTTTATTTTTTTTTTTAAATACATTTGCTTAATATACATAAGTGAAGGGCTCTGTCTCACAGCGAGGGAAGTTTTTCCTAGGAACATCAATTTGGGGGTGATGGGTTAAGTTCTGTTTTGTATTCTGTTGATCCATTCCCTTTTTTCCTGGAAGATTTTCTCAGCTTTTTCATTAATAATTTGCTCCTCCAAGGAATGGGGACTTTTTTGAGACTGGAGATTTGACCCATGTTTAATCCAGTAAGCCAAGGGGTCATCTTATCTTCAGTACCGTGACAAACTGAAAAAGATACAATTTGCAACATACAGAGCGTTCAGTTTAATGCGATCTTTTAGTGGGAGTAAGATCACGAGTTTAAGCCCTGAGTTTTACCCATTTACCTTCTGCAGCAGCCTGTGGTTTTTCTTTAGTAATTACTACAATATTTTTCCAGTAATATATTTGATTGTATCCAGTTAGAAATAGTAGACATCCCAGATGGATAACTTATTCATTTTGTGTTGTCCATTGCTCCTGTGAAGAATTCATCGAAACTACTTGTCCTCTTTGATCTCTACCCTGCAGGTCTTAATAGCACCTGCAAACTCTTGTAAAGATATCTCACGTGCCAGGAATTGGCAAGCTTGTGTTGGTTATTACAATACGTGCATCTCAGTGATGTTCTTCCTTATCTTTGTTCATCGTGTTTTGTACCTCTTTACATGCAGCATTTTAGATTCGATCAAGTGTACAGTGTCCACATTTCATAAATTTAATTCTAGGTAGAGTGACTTCAATTGCTTAACATATTGTAAATGCACTGTCAAGGATTAATTCTGCATTTTCTAAGAGTTTCTCTCTAAGGGTTTTGTTCTGAATCCCAATCACCGTTCAGTCTTTTATCAGAGATTCAATTGCTCAGAATGCAAGATTGGCTCTTCAGCTTCAGTTCAGCCAAACTCCCTATTTTCCTTCCTTCTATATCTTTCATACATCCCATTTTATATCAAGTGAAGTATTTCTTAAATTTCTCTATTTCTGTTTCATATGCAGCTTCTGCCTCAGATAAATGAAACCAATTAAAAGTAAGGACTTCAGAACCAACCACTGTTAAAAATAAAGCGACCTTCTGAATGCCTTCCTTTTGGCTGACACCTTTTGCTTGCAGATGCAGTGAAATGCTGTTTGAATTTCTTTTTTCTGCTTGTTATATTTCCAGAGAGTCTTAGCTCTGTTGGAGATTTTAGTCAAGGTATTTCTCTAAAGTCACTTTACCCCTGGTACCATGTGTTCAGGAATAACTAAGACAAAAAGTTTGATTGAGGCTGGCTTCATGCATTGTCTCAGTGCCAACTACCTTTGCATTATATAACATGAGCCTCTTCAAAATAGCTCTTATCTTCAGTCCTGTAGAAATGAAGAGGATTTTGGGGGACTGCTGGTCCTGACTTTCAGCTGACATAAGTTCTGCCTTGCAATGACTCCTCTGACTTTTCACATCAGCGTAAACAGGATTAGAACCGAGCCTACTGTACGTGGTTCTGCAAAGCAGATTGGCAGATCCTTGTAGAAGATAAGCTGGTAGAAATATATGGCCTCTGGGTCAGATCACATATTATCTTGAAATATTATGCCACAACTTCATTAATAATAGTGGTCTGTCATACTGAAGTTCTGTGGGTAAGGCAATGTGGAAACTGTAGGTGTGAACCTAGGATCCCCCCGGTTCCAGCACAGATAATGTCTATTCATGCTCTGCCATTAGAAAGCTTTTTGACTTGTGAACCCAAGTTAAAATTGGCATATAATAAAGTCACACTTTTTTTTAATACAATCTAAAAGGAAAAAAAATCTAGCTTCTGGTAATAGTGAAAAAGTGTTTATGTTCCTCTCAAGTCACTCTTCAGTGGGCCCAACCATGACACTGAATGAACTAATAGAAACGACATCCTTCTCCATCCTTACCTGGAAGGAAGGATAACCCTGACTCTGGGTCAATTTTGTTTGCATCCCCCCCGCCCTCCTGGCCCTCTCACCCCTGAGAAGCAGTGCAGCCAGGCAAGGGCGCCCCTCCTCTTCGCAGCTGCTGTGGCTCAGCTTGGCTTGGCAGGGCAAACTCCACCCGCCGCAGCTCCAGCGCCTCCTGCCCTGGCCCCGCTGTGGCTCTAGGCTTTGTACCAGGCTCCTGGAGGCACAGTAGCCTGCTGGCAGAGCCGCCTGCCCCCGCACCCCTCTGCAAGGCTGCAGTGGTGCCATCTCTTTGCAAACTTCTTGCCTGCACCTCCCTGAGCTGTGCCCCTCCTGCAACTTTCCTTCATGCCCTCCCGGGGGGTATGCCTCACAGTTTTAAAAACACTGCTCTAAGATGATTTCCTATAGAGTTTTCCTTTGCTTTTGGGGAACAAACTCTGGATTGCCATGTTAATTCCACCCTGTAGCAGCGCGGGGTCCTAGGGGTGGCCGTGATCTCCCCTAGCACCCCCTACCGTGCCAATGTGATACTAAAGCACCCTCACATCTCGCCCGCCACATCTTTGATGTTACCAACGTATAAGGGAGGCTGCCTTTTGTCCTCTCTGACACGGTGCTCTGATGTATCTCGGTCTCGGTTCTATTTTGGGTGACTCGGTGCACCCTGGCCTTATGGGCTATGCATAGCTCCAACCACCCCTATATCATGCCCCGAGCCTCGCAGATGTACCAGACATTGTTTGGTTGATTTCCTTCTCTGCGCCTCATGGATGCTTTCTGGCTTGTCTAGTAGCTTGTGACCCCACTGGCTTTCTCTGGCTTGCCCACCTTTTGCGGCGTCTTGCGACTGCCCGCTTGGGGGCGTCTTGCCTTAGGGCTCAGGTGGCCTCAGCCTTACCTGGCCCCCTCCCAATCCTCTGATCCTCTTCTCAGGGCTGGGGTCACCCCTGAACGTTGTGCCCTCTCTGGCACTGGGGTCCCCATGCTACCATGGAGCCCCTATGAGGCCTCCTCCAACCCCTAATAGCCTCACCCAGTCCTCTGGTCTAACAACAACAACAACAGCAACAACAACAAAACAATAACGCAAGCCCCTGGGCTATAACACAAAGCTAAACCTCCTGACTAAATGTTCTTCAAACCACCCCACATCTCTCACCCGTGTAACTAGTGGCTGGTACATTCAGGCCTTTTCCATTTTCCCACATTCAGGGCCGATCTCTTTC
>NW_017728915.1:30949266-30957067 GCF_001723895.1 Crocodylus porosus | reverse complement strand
TCTCTTTCTCTCTGTTGGTAGCCAGGAAGAAGGAGGACTGCCTGACGGAGGGAGAGAGAGAGAGCCCTCATAGCCTCCAGTCTGGGTCTTATAGTAGTCAGCCCTGCCCCTTCCGGTCAGCTGACTCACCAGGGGTGGGCCCTTAGCTCCTCCTGGTTGCTTCTAGCAACCTATACCTGAGCCCATACTACTCAAGTAGCAGGCACCTTAGTGCCCTGCTACACACCTCTATTTTTTTAACCTGGTCTTTGCTCTTCAACCTGTTCAAGACGGGTAAGAGCCTGAACATGTAGCTCAAGTCTGGGAGGTCAAATGTAGAACTACTAAAAATTTACCTTTTTTATGTTAGAAAAAGCCATCCTATGGGAGTAACATTCTAGTTCAATGTAAATCACCTTTGAGCATATAGAATTAAACATGGATGGGAAATAATTTTACTGCCTGCTTCTATTTTTCAAAGCTGACATCCTGGCAGTCCAGAATATTAAAAAAGCATATGGTCATATTACTAGTACATGTTATGTCAGTTCTTTATGTTATCTCGTGAAAAGAAGAGATGCAAGAACACAACACAATTTTTCCCATGAATATTCACTTGAATATTCCCATGAATATTTGACAACTTCACTTCAGCTATGCTTAGCCAGCTCCTTATATATTTTGCTTCAAGCCAGTACTGTGCAGTCAAGATAGGCGGGCCTCACAAATTCTGTAGAAGGCAAAATTTTGAAGTAGGAAACTTTGAGAGCAGGAAAAAAAGAAACTACATTTATTGGATAATATGCTTGCAAAGATCAGTTCACTCAGTTCTAATGAAAATACTGTAAAGAAGATTGGGCTGTCTGAGTCTTTGGGGTCAGGGAGAAATGTTATCTTGCCTGAGTTACTGAGATATACTTATGAATGTCACATGTCCAACAGCATGTGTGCATGGTCAATACCAGACACCATTAAACTCAAAACAAGGTGACTGAGAGAAATACGCTACTGAGGTGGGAGATATAGTTTCTTGCTTCTGGTCCTCATTACTGAGTGATTTCACGAGCATAACTTGATGGTGAGTAGTAGGGATGCTTTCTATTATAAGCACAAGGGATTTGAATCGGGCAGTCTGCACAACTTTGTAAGACTGAAAACATCTGGCTGCTCATCCAGAACATAAAAGAAGTATTAACTCATCCTGTTTCATATTTTACACTCAGTTTTCTTCATTGATCTACCCTAATGCTCTAAATTTGGGAATGGATGTGTTGCACCATAGAGGCAGATTTCCTGATAAGATTGCAGTGATGATAGAGAGGAAGGACTGGAATAAATACTTATGGGGGGAAACTTTAAAGCACAGTAACAAGTTTTATGTTTTTCTTCCCATTGGGGAATTACCATGAAGATGTGCGATTGTTCCTAAGCTTTGGATTGCAGAGCATTTGCTGGAGGTCAGTTGAACCTTGCAGGGTGCTAACTCCCCTAATTTTCTAGAGCATCAGGTGTCTTTGAATGTCATTGCAAAAAGGGATGCTTTAATAGCATCTGGAAACAGAAAGCAGGGGAAGCCCATAGAGCTACATATCTATATCTATGTAAGATAAAATGAGGAAACAGGAAGCTGTCTCAGCAGGCAGCGGAAGGAAACATGCAGTACAAGGAGGAGGAGCAAGACAGCTAAACTCTATGTCCCTGGAAAAAAGAAGAGAAGATAAAAAGAGAAGTTCATCCCCAAATGTATCATCAGCTCTGGGACGCTAATCAAATGTAGCCTGGCCTTGACCTCAGTTCAGCCACTTTTCAGTCTGCCCTCAAATCCCTTGGGGAAATCCTGAATGAAATCAGTAGAAAAACTCCTCACCCTATGTAGCCAAAAGTTTACCTTTTATCTTGATTTTCTTTCACTTCTTTATGGTCTGGCCCAGTCCCTTCTCTCTAGATCTTCAAGAGTTTTCATGGCACCCCCAACTACAACCACTACAGGAAGTGGGATTCCTCTCCCCTTCGGTGTTGCCTTATCACTTTCAATTCAAAACTGCCTGCCGGGCACCAAAAACTTCTCAAGAGTCTCTCCACCACACCATACTCAATCTCTTATTCATACGCTTCCTATACATTTGCTCCTTTCCTAGAGGCAACAGAACTTTAGGGGTTATTATTTTACTGAGACTTCTCTTGAAATACAAGAAGCAGCTGATCTGACAGCCTTGCATTTCCTAATTAAGTTCTTCCTTACACCAGGGGTGGGCAAAATGTGGCCTGTGGGCTGGGTGCAGCCAACTAGGCCATTGTATCTGGCCCATGGGCCCCCTAAAAATGTTAGAAAATTAATATCTATCTGCCCCTGGCTGCCTGTCATGCAGTCCTTAATGGCTTGCCAAAACTCCATCCCAAATAATTGCCCGCCCCTACACATTCTCACAAGCCTGCTTCGTTGAACTGAGTTTCATAGAACAATCTTCTTGTGCAAACCAACTGTCATTGCTTTAGAGTTTTCTTTTACACAATAAAACCCATACTGAATGAATGAATATTTTGTAGTCAGTTATTCGTGTAGAAAAGTGTGACAGATTTACATGGGAAATACTTAAATACCATTACGTATAGACCATTACATAGAAAATTTAAACAATCATAAAAGGTTTTTCTACCATTACTCAACCTGTCTATTGACTGAGGGTTAAAGCTTCAAAATGTGCAGGGAAGAGTTGTAAAAATATATGTATATATATGCATGTATAATGTATATATGTCAAACCATAGTTGCATGTGCTAGTGAAAAACTGTATGCATAAAATGTACCTCTGTGTGCAACTGTGGGTGTTGCAATTGTGGATTTATTCTCCTGTGATATGTTTGTCTAAATTCAATCAAGTACAATTTAGTTAGAACCAGGAGTTGGCCCTTAAATTATACTTTTGAAATACTTTGGTTTATTTGCATGTGTTCTTCCAACTTAGAGTTTGCTTCAACTTTAGCCTAGAGAGATAGCCAAGTAATAATCAGCACTCAGCAAGAATTAGGGAGCTAGTTTGTCACAGTAAGGCTATGGAAAAGATTATTGCTACTTTATGGCTAGGTACAGACATTTAAAAAGCCTGAGGTGGAATCAATCTAAGTTACGTGGTTTTCTGTAAGTGGCATAGTTTTGATTGGTAGTGAACAGAAACCCTTTAGTGGGGGTGGGGGGTGGTTGGGTGTGCAAAAATTAAACTGAGTTCTACCATTTTTAAACCAGTCTGTGTGTGTGGAAATTCTGTTCTGTTAAGGATATAGATCAGTTTCTGATCACTTATATGGTAAAAGTGTAATGTCTGTACCTGGCCTATGTCTCTATTTATAATAAATATTTCATACTCCTGTACCAGAAAGAATGTAGAACATATTTACATCTCTACCTCCCTTTTCATGTACAGTTCATTGAATGGATTGTAAATTACAAAGGATTTGCTATTCCCTTCATTTATTTCTGGTGTGCCTTCTGGATCAAAAGGCTGTTTTACAGCATGGTAGACTGTTGCAGGGCACTTCCATGCCCCGCTCCTAGTGAGACTCAAACTTGAAGGGGGAGGTGTGTCACGGGACACGGAAGTGCCCTGCTCCCAGAAAGAGTTACAGGTGCTGTTGCTGGGGCATCCGCAGTTTGGTCAGCTGACCAGAAGGGGGGCAGGGCCTGGCCTATATAAACAAGCCAGGCTGAGGCCAGAGGCAGTTCCCTTTTGGCAGCTGAGGAAGCTGGAGCTCTGCTGAAGTAGAGTAGAGTACAGCAGAGCAGCCCGATGGCCTGAACAGCTTCCGTGGAAGGAGAGTGGGTGGAGGAAGCCCTGGTAGGGATTTGGGAGAATAAATGGCCTGATGGTTTAGAGTTTACGTTTCAGCCAGGAGGCTTAGCTTTGCGTTGTAGCCAATTGGCTCATGTTATTATATTCTGTTGTTTGTTGTTACACTGGAGGACCAGGTGAGGCTATAGGGGTTGGAGGAGGCCTCGTAGGGGCTCCACAGCGGTGTGGGGACCCCGGTGCTAGACAGGGCACAGCAGTCGGGGTGCACTGACCCCAGCCCTGAGAAGGGGGACAGTGGGTTGGGGGCCATGTAAGGCTGAGGCTGCCTGAGCCTCACAGGAATTGTAGACCTGAGGATGGGATTTAGGGGTCAGGCATGGCTACAGCCACCTGAGCCCCAATGGTGAGAAGCCACAGAGGGTGCTTGTGTTAAGGCCCAAGGAGGAGATTCGGGGCCAGGCACAGCTACGGCCACCTGAGCCCCAATTGTGAGGCAAGGCCCCGGTGCGGGTGAGAGCACAGAGACAGGCCCCGGTGTGGGCGCGAGACACAAGAAGAGGGTCTGGGGGGGCCAGGCATGGCTACTGCCACCTGAGCCTTGATTGTGGGAAGCCCCAGTGGGGCGTAAGACCCAAGAAGAGGGTCTGGGGGCCAGGCATGGCTACGGCCACCTGAGCCTTGACTGTGGGACTGTGCGAAGCCCCGGTGTGGGCAGGGATTGCGAGGCTAGGCCCCGGTGTGGGCCACGAGTATATAACACAAGCCTGGAGGGCGTCCGCGAGGGCGCAGGCAACAGTACTTGACTAGACAATGTCTGGTACATCTGAGAGGCTTGGGGCGTGGTATCAGGGGTGGTAGGAGCCACACATAGCCCTTAAGGCGTGAGGGCACCAAGTCACCCTAGACGGGGCACAGACTGGAGTACGTCGGGGTACCGTGTCAAGGAGGACTAAAGGCAGCCTCCCTTAATACACTTAACATCAAAGACACAGCAGGCAAGAACAAGGGTGCATTGACACTTACTTGGCACAGTAGGGGGTGCCAGGAGAGATCACGGCCGCTCTTAGGACCCTGCTCTGTGACATAGACATTATTCTGTGTGTTTGTATGTGTGCGTGTACACATTTCTTTTTCAAAAAAAAAAAATTAGTACAGGACAAGATTAGTGGAGGCATTTCCTTTTTATGGTCAATAAGATGCACAAAAATAACTGTTTTAGTGTTTTCACTGGAGAACCAAATCATACCCCATGCACTGTGTGCACATCTCGTATTTAGGTTTCCTATGTCCAACTGTCTGATATGATGCAAGTTCACAACCTGATCATACTCTTACCTAAGGGATTAGCTGCACTTTGCACTATTGCCAGGATTTCTGTTTTTGGAAAGACAGTTTTGTAGATTACTGTAAAGGTAATCTATTCCTCCTCAGGAACTAAGCCACTGAAATCACTTCACTAATGGATCACATTGTAAATATATTTGATGAAACCCCAGGTGACATTTACTTTGGTAAGTGAGGAAAGGTATGGGGGCCTGGTTTTTATAGGTGGGGCATAGCCAAATGTGGGAATCAGACAGCAATGGAGGAAACCCAGAAATAACATATAACTAATTAGAAATTAAAATCTATTTGAAAATGAAGGGAGAGCAATGTTTATGGGTGTAATCCCATGTCTGAAAATGGCACCAGCAGATTGAAGTGATTTGCTACAGTGATTGTCTATTGGGATGACTTGATGATGTAAACAATGATTTACATTAATGAGTTGATATTAGTTCTCAGCTACCACATACATGGATACTGCAACTGTTTAAACATAGGAAATAATTGGGACACGTCATGTACTACCCTATAGCAAATGTTGGTAATATTGTCTATTATGTAGCACTCATTGCTATCGAATAATGACTCTGATGCAGATCTTTGCTGCTGCTGGACTCAGTGAAGGAAGTGGGTTGAGTCCTCTACTTTCCCAGGCTGCCAACACCCCACAAAATATTTCACTGAATATTTCTTTTAAAACCAATTTAAAAAGGTGTGCAAGAGAGAAGCAATCCAAAGAGAAATGAATGATTTAAAACTCTCAAGAGAAATAAAGATACACAACACTGAAGACAACCCAGTTTTCAAGCATATGTGCTATACTACAGGTGAAATATCTTTGCTATATATAAGCCACACAATAAACCTTTCATAAAAGCACTCTTCAGAAGCTCAGGGATAAATACATGAAAAACTCACCATGCCTGTATAACCAAATAGTAGTTTTTCACATTGGAGTAGACTAATGTTGCACAAGTATGACCCTACATCAAATCTCTGACATTTAACAACAGCACTTAAAGAAACATCCAATGTAATCTTGAAAGCCAAGTAAAGATGGACGGATATAAGTGATAAATGAATGCACGGCTCGACGGACAGAAAGTTTCACTTACTGTTTTATGTCCTGCCTGTTTCTCCCTGTAACTGTACCTTCACACAATCAATCCTTTCCTACCATTCAAGACAGGACAAGCAATGTTTATGTTAGTTTGAACGGTGGTTAAAAACAACCAAATAACAACATGGAAAACACTTGAGAGCAAAGTATCTTACTACTGGGAAGGAGTCATTAAAAAAGTTCTTGGTTTTTTTTACCCTCTGTTTCTCTATGTTATCCTTTAATCTCACATCTAGAGCGGGCTGTGAACAACAGCAATAGGCAACCCGAAAGGAGAAAGATGAAAGACAGAATTTTCAGCTTTGAAAATGAGAGCTCTCGCTCTTTGTCTAGCTTTTTAATATCACCTGCAGCAATATGGAAAAGCAGTTGGAAGCATGGTGGTGTTGACAAATTTTTGCCAGGAGCCTGTGTTGCAAACAGTGTGGTTCTTGCAATACACAGTGCTGAAAGCATTCTTTTTTTCTCTTTCCCATCAGGTGTAATGACAATATATGACACTTAAAATGTAACTTTGACTAAAAGATCTCAGTGTTCCTGTAAATTTACACGAACCCAGTGAGGCAGTTAGGTAGGAGAAGAGTTAAGGGTAAGGATTAAAGGCCACATTGTTTTTGAGCAAGTTTAGGGTCAGTGTAGGGGTAAATGAGTGAAATTCTGTGATGTATTATGTACTAGATAAGACTAGATGGTCTCTTTGGCCTTAATACCCATGACCCAGTGAATCAAGTTTTATACAACTACACTGGGGAGTGGGGACACCCCAACAACCACCCTACCTGATGGTGTAGGACCATCCTCTATGTAAGGTGTATGCTGAGATCATGAGTATTGCCCTCTATAGTACTCCCTGTACCTAGACCATGGGCAAAGATGGGGTGACAACATGGCTTTATAATCTCCCATGGCAGTGGGGTGGGGTGGAGTAGCTATTCTTTGCAACCAGTTACAACACCCAGGAGCAGTGACTGGTGGGGAAGGAAAGGAGTGGGCGAAGAGGAGTCAGAGCTTATCCTGAAGCTGCAGATAAACTTGTAATGTAGCTCTGAATGGCTTGCACAACCCCCCCCACAAAAAATTACAAAGCTGGGAACAGATCTCCCAGGAATGATGGTCAGGTCTAAGCCACTAGATCACATGTTGCTTTCCATAGCCATTTTGACCTACTGAATCTCTAGCTTAACAGATGCAGCAGCAGGCAAACAACAATCCTGTCCCACCAACAAACATGTCCCACACAATTAGCGTTTCTTGTGTAAATTCCATTGTATTGCTACAGAGGGGAGAACCATTCTTTCCTGTTAAAGAAAAGAAAAGAAAAGAAAGAAACTCTTTAACCAATTCTTCAGCTCTGTTTTCTTGTGCAGGGACCGGGACTGCCCCGCTGTGATGCCAGACGGACTCGAGGGGAACGCCTCCAGACCTCAGGTTGGGGAGGACAGGGTTAGAGAGCTTCTGGAGGGGCTGGATGTGTTCAAGTCACCGGGTCCAGATGCTTTCCACCCCAGGGTGTTGAGGGAGCTAGCTGGGGTTATTGCAGGGCCCTTGGCACGGCTTTACGAGCGCTCGTGGTGCTTGGGCCAGGTGC
>NW_017728915.1:30931766-30948273 GCF_001723895.1 Crocodylus porosus | reverse complement strand
TCCTACCCTGGGGATCTTTAAAAAGAGGCTTGATGCCTACCTGGCTGGACTCATTTGAGTCCAGTTTTTCTCCTACCCAGGCAGGGGGTCGGACTTGAAGATCTACAAGGTCCCTTCCGACCCAACTTCTATGATTCTATATGAAACCCCCCAACCTCCATTAAAACTATGAAATCAGCTTAGATTTCTCACTTAAAACAACAAACATTCAGTTACATTTTTTTACAGGGGCCAAGGACATGCCCACTGCAGCCTGCACTCTGGGAAGTACATCGATGCAGAATGAGATGCTATTCTCTAACCGTGGTAGTGCATCACACAATGATTTCAATCCCACAGTTGTGCCTCCTGCCATGTTAATGTGGCATGGCAGGGAGCTTGATTGTTGAGACCCTGCTTAAGATCCCATTCAGACTTTAATTTAGCATTTATGAAGGGCCTCATTTTAACCAAAGACGATTATGTTTGTTGAATAATCATAAGGTCTTCTTATGGATAAGTAAAAAAAAATATAAAACAGAGAAGTGTATGGTTTAATTAATCAAAACAGAAGAAAGACTTGTATAAGGTATATCAGAGCATGGAGCACTTATTGATGATGCTTCTGTGATCTAGTAACTTATATGAAATTCATATCACTGCCTTCTAGTGGACTGGCAATTTTGCAAAACTGCTTGTGTGGGCGTATTACCATTGACAATATGTCTCTGCTAATGGAGAGTTTGCTTTATCTGATACAGTGGAGAGCTCCTTTGAGAGCCAGTTACAGAATATGCACCCCATTGCTGCATTTGGATTTGATCCAATATTCACTGAAGTCAATGGAAAGAATCTCATTAACTCAGCATGCAGAGATCATACCTTTGGTATGCATTGACTGTATCTATAGTGTCTGCATGTGCAAAGATCCAAATCATTTCATGATATTCCATCTTAGTGTTTTGGAATGCACAGATAAGATAAAAAAGCATTAGGCAAGGGAAAAGTATTATTTCTGCTTTTTCTAACCCTCTTATCAGTCTACCATGGAATCCTCAGGTCCATACCACACAATATCCTTATTTATTTTGCTGGTAAAGTTTGGTCTAGGCATCTTTTTTAGCAAACAGTTAAAAAAATGTACCAGCCCTATCGCAATCAATATCACATGACCTTTAGAAAATACTTTCAGCACTGAACTTCTTCGCTGTTTTCATTTTTGATAACATCAACCAGTCCAAACTTGACTGCGTCAGGAAGTTTAAAAGGAACACCTACTGCATTCAGTAGATATATAATCCATACACTGTTCCATTACTGCACAGAGAAGGCCAGGTCAGGCCATTTAACACATTGAGTTTCCTTAGGGAATGGTGCATAGCTGCTCTGCCCCTAGGAAAGCTTTCAGAGTATAAGTATTCCCTGAGCTCTGACTGACTTCAGCCAAAAATGCATGTTACACTATTGATTGTGATAGTGTAGTGCTTCCTAGTCTAGCCTGCAGTCCCTGGCTAGTTCCAAAAGAAGGACATGGTGATCTCCACTTCCAGCGGTACTTGTTAGGAGTAGGACATTTGGAATGAGCTGGTAGCACATGGCCTTCCTCCTAACTGCAGTCCCATACTTCCACAGGAGACACTCTGAGCTTAAACACCTATTGCTATGAGAATGCTGGATTAACAGCTGGCACCAGCAGATCTCCAAATGTCATTTGAACATCTGCCCTTCCCTTTGCAAATGCATTATGCCCCCATGTGGAGGAATGGATGCCTCTTGGGAATGAAATCACTTTTGCATCAGTGGCAGTCAAACAGCATTATTACTGACTTCTTGTACAAGAACCCACATAAAACAACAGTTCATCTCAACAGTTGGTCTGCAAGAAGGCAGGGGCAACAGGAGAGGTGCTCTCATATTTCCTGAGAAATCAGGGCCATCAACTAGTTACTTCAGGTGCCTGTACATGAATGCATGGGGCCTAGGAAAGCAGGATGAATTGGAAGTCCTCGCACAGTCACGGTGCTATGACGTGATTGGAATAACAGGAACTTGGTGGGAGCTCCCATGACTGGAGCACTGTCATGGATGGGTATAAACTGTTCATGAAGGATAGACAGGGGAGAGGAGGAGTTGCACTTTATGTAAAAGAGCTCAGAGCTCCAGTATGAAAGTGGACATAGGCCTGTTGAGAGTTTCTGGGTTAGGGTCATAGGGGAGACCAACAAGGGTGATGCCATGGTGGGGGTCTGGTATGGACCACCAGACCAGGAGGAAGTAACTTTCTGTGAGTCTATGATCTCAAGCTAATGGACAGGTGTATTTCTCCTAAATAATCTTCACACTTGGTTTTTGTTGGCTGACCCCACAGAGAACTTGCATGTTCCTCGGGCATTAGGAATTAAACAACCCTCCACATCACAGCTGTGTCTGAATCTCATCAGGATAACAATGCAAAGAAACCTGCTGCTGCTGTACCTGATTTGTGGACCAGCAGGAAACTATATTTCAGGGCAATCCGTCCAATAGGTCTCTCAAACACTGGCCTTATGTTTTAACTTTCAAAAACTATTTCAGAAGCTTGACTTTTATTTTTCTGTTACTGTGAGGTCAAGCAAATTGAAGCTACTTTAGAAATCATACATTCCATAATTATTAGCAAGCTTTCTTTCAAAGTTGTTATTCTTCGCTGGCTCTGCCCTACCATTATAATGGTAATGATGATTAACCACTTTCAATTTTTTTGTGGAATCACATAGGGGGAAAATGAACATAAGAATATCAGAAACCATAAAACAGCTTAACTGAATGGATGGTGCCACTTAATACATACGATTCTCTTCTTTTTTTCTTTTTGTCATTTTCTCCATTGGTAGGTGTCTAAATATTACCACCTAGGAAGCTACTGGAACATGAAACTAGAGTAGGGTTTTTAATATTCCTGTCTACCACTGATATTCCTTTCCATTTTCCTCCTCCTCTCTCTGCTGGTGGTCAGCCATCCTCCCTCATTATTCAGACGAACAGTGGTTATGCTAGTGTGAACAAAAATTACAATGGTGAATCCCAGTTAAGCTAGGAACCAAGGTCAGGACATATAAAAGCATCATAAAATTGTTATTTCTTTGGCTTAATAACATAAAATAAGATCATCGTTAGAACTACACATCCTGAAAGATGGTTTCAAGTGAACAAGAATTACATGATATCCATGGAAACAATCTACTTTAGTCATTTTTAGGGCTCCTATCATTGCAATAGCAAAGCTTCAGTGTGTAAGGTAGATAGGTATGGATTGCAACCGAGCTGCAAATTGACCTTGTATGTTTGGGATGGATTTAGTCACTGCTGCCAAGAAAATTTTCAGGTACATCAGAGATTGGTGAGCCCAGGGGTCCTCCTCTTACCCAACTAACTTGTAATTACAACTGTCAGTTCCAGGACAGTTATGAGACCCTGTGGAGCATAATGTGACTCAACCGAGTGAATGTGAAATCTATAGGACAACGGCATCGTGCACAGTGGGCTACTGGAGCAGAATGTGAGGCAGTCAAGGCATATAACAGGAGACAAAGCAGCAGGCTGAAGGACTCCTGGTGGGTGCCATGTAATGGTGATACAAATTTGGGGATGGATGTATGTAACATAATGATGTGCTTTCTATTGTGAACTCCCCAGGAAATCATTTGAATATAATGAGAACCACAGCAATAATAGGTCTCGGCTCCTATTCTTTTCCAGTGTGCCTGGATCTAGAGATGACTATGCTTGTTAAAATATCCTTTAGATCCTGATGTTCATTGTGCATCAAGCATATAAGACAAATAAAAGCTACTGCTCTGTCATGAGAAAGTTATACAGCACAAAAAACCCACCCAGGTTCCCTCTGGATTGTTGAAACATGCTTTTGTGCCTTATGTTAATCTTTTTTTTGAATTCTGAACACCAGTAAATCACTATGGGGCTTTTAGCCAGGTTTTGTAAATTGTAATAACCAAAGAATGAATTATGCTATTCTTGGCCATTATGGTGAAAACCAAAACTAGGTGGTGAAGTTTAAGGTAAAACTATAACATGATCAAATAACAGATGGCTTGCAATTACAAATCTAGTATTTTTATATCATTTAATTCCAAGCTTTGAAGTTTGTTCCTGCTGTTTTTTTACATTGCTTCCCTTGCTGAGGTGGACAAATGCAGAGAATCACCTATTACCTCTGAAATGGCAGTGCTGCTATTACAGAAATCAATAATCACATTGCTCAGCCCCAGTTGTGTCTACCTTCTGTGATCAATTTTGATGACCCATCAAGTTTTGTAATTCTAAAGAGCACTGATTTGGTTATGAGGATACAGTCAAAGCAGCAAGCTGGGAACAGATTACGTAAGCTGTAGTCTTAGTTAGACTATCTAGCCCTTTCAGAGCCTACAGAAAAGCCATTTTTTATCTCCCACAGGCTAGGAAAATGACTCTCTAGCCTATTTTCTAAAGGAATCTAACTAAGATCACTATTGTCAGGCAAAGTTTGGGCACCCCAAAAACTTCCCTGCTAACATTACCCTCTATAGAAATACTTTGCTCCCCACACCAACAAACCAGAGTGACTGCTGCCATCATATCCTTCTTATAGTGGGCTGTGAGCGTGACTTAATTGTTCACAGCAGATTCAGCTCAGGGCACTTGCCTTGCTTAGGACACGCAGCTGTGATTATCCCTCGCTCTTGTGTGTGAGTGTTAACCCTATCTCTGCCAACACTTGGGGAAAGAGAGAGAATTAGCTGTGTTATGCTGAAGTCAAGAAGTCAAGTAGAAGGCCGGGTAGATTTGCACCTTGTAAACTAACCAAAGTAGGTAGGTAGGTGTGTATATATACACACACACACATATATACACATACATATATATACACACACACACATACATACATATACATACAAAGATGCCAAGAATGAGTTCCCTGCTTAGCACCATATGAGTATAGTGTGAGCTACATGTATTTAAAATACATACATACATACATATACATACATGCACACACACTTAGGTAATAGGTAGATATAGGTCATTATAATGCATGTGTGTGTACCTACTTTGATTAGTCGCTAAGGTACCACGCCACCCTACTTAACACTGGGAAAGGCCTATCAGAGTCTCAGTGCAGTGGCAAATGATTTTGGTTTTGGCATTAGACAGTTTAACCAAAAAAAAAAAAAGAAGCAAAAACAAAACAAACCAAAAGAGAATGTAGGTAATTTTAATTTGGCAAGAGCAGTATTATCAGTGTAATTAGATAAATATTTTTGTATCAGAAAACTGCATGGCTTGAAGTTGCTAGCTGCAGTTTGCAGTTAAAGCCTGCACAGTCAGATATCTCTATGCCCAAATATTACCAGGGAAGGTGGATCAAGGTCAAAGACTAGCTCTGTCTCTTAGGAGAGCACTGCTTTGTCTTTCTTCACTACA
Source organism: Crocodylus porosus (assembly GCF_001723895.1). Lineage (NCBI taxonomy): Eukaryota > Metazoa > Chordata > Crocodylia > Crocodylidae > Crocodylus > Crocodylus porosus. The sequence goes on along the minus strand of NW_017728915.1, from coordinate 30,942,834 downwards.
TTAAAGGCTTGTATGAGAGCTGCATTCTTTAGTGTGATTTTCAACTGGTGCTTTGAAAGGGAATTTCTAAATGCTTAAACTTTTCCCTAAGGTGGGAATTCTGATAGTAGCAGATGCATCCAAATCTGGGAGCAACCACTGTTTTGCTACTAAGGGGTTGAATCTGAAAACGAATATACTGCAGTGCCTGGGAAAGATGCCAAGACTGAGTTTCCTGCTTACCACCATATGAGTATAGTGTGAACTACATGTATTTAAGATAATTTCCCTCCCCATCAAGTATCTTATCCCAACCTGGAGGGGACCATAGCTGGAATAAAAGGTTGGTGCATCTGGCCTGCTCATGAAATCTGTCAACTCTGCTGAGACTTAAAGGCGGCAATATTAGTGCTGCCACTGATGATTTAGGAGCTACGTAGCTAAGTCTACAAAGGGACAAAGGCTCAGGTTCTCAAAGGTACTTAGGCACCTTAAGTGCATTGAAATCAAAGGGAATTAGGCATTTAAAATAGGAATAAAATGATTAAATTCCTTGGATGGTCTGGCCTGCAATATAACTGAGGATTTAGGCTCCCCTCAGCATTTTCTATTGGCTAACTGAAGTGGCTTGCCACTCAGCTCCATGGCATTTGTAGCTGATTCTTCCAAGGCACTTTAGGATGCTCAGCTGTCTAACTCAGTAGTAAGTTGCCTTAAAATTAGGCAAGTAATGCTGTCTTGTAAGGCATACAACCCCTTGATAATTTTGGAAGACCTCTGTAAGCAACAGTGCAAGGACTCCAGATTTGCAGTGGTGTGATTTCACTCAGAATTTTTCTAAATAAAGAAATACAATGCACAGTTTTCTTTAAAAGTGTGTACAGATTTAAACAAAAAATGCTTGTAAACATCAAACGTGCTCAGAATTTGGTTTGATGACATTTACATTGCTGTGTGCGTCCTGAGTCGGCTAATATACTACATGGACATGACAAGATGCAGAGGAACAATTTAGAAGAAATGCAATTCTAAGCATGCCATGCCCATCCATGTTAATAATTTCAGTCATGGATAGCCTATCTGTTTACAAATTTCAAAGCAAGCTATCTTCCAACTTGCCAAGTCAGTACAGAGGTGCTCACCTCTTCTGTACTGCATAAAATTAGACATGTACAGGCAACTGTGAACTGATTAAAAGTCTCTCCAGCTGAAAAAAGAGCAGGTCTTGTTATAAACTTAGTTGCTGATTCTTGTAAGACATAAAAATTTAAGGCACATTCGATACTTAGGAGATTCTAGTTGATAATTTGGAGAACTTTAAGGAGACCAAATAAATGTCCTGTACAAATGGCACTATGGGGTTCCGGGTTGATTTTTTCTGAAAAACTTATAGAATAAATGTGCCCATGTTACAGGTAAAAACATGTTGTTCTCCAGCTGATAGCCCAGCAAACACTGAACAGTCACAGGTGTGTCATTCCTGACTTGTGCATTTCATTATCACCCTTGCGCAATGGTGACCTAATGAAACTTTTATTGTGGGTGCGAGAACCAAAAAATACTCCAACCTACTCTCCCAAGATATGTTGGTTTAGCAGATCTACAGGAGAAATTGGTATGGAAAGTTCTATTATTGTATATGATTCAGAAGGCTTGCAGGGACAAGATCTAATGAGTATGAAGGCATTACTACTATTATTATTCATGTATAATTATATAATAATAATAAATATTTTAATATAGCTACTTTTTTTAAACAGAGCTACTGTTCCTGCATTCCTGAGCCATAGTCTGAACTTTATTCTGCTCTGGCTACACTGTGTAGGCACTTATGAGCTCTCTAAAGTCCCTGGATTGTTTTTCCATCATTTTTCAATTCAACACCCAATCCATATTAAGAGGTAGGCATACATGAAAAAATAAAACCAAACAGAGAGGCTAATCAAATATTTTGAACTGTAAAAAGATTCCAGTTCAAGTTCTGGGTCAAGGAATGCCGCCAAGTCAGGGAGGACTGGGTTAGAGAGCTTCTGGAGGTGCTGGATGTGTTCAAATCAGTAAATCCAGATGCTCTCCACCCCTGGGTGTTGAGGGAATTGGTAGGGGTTATTTCTTGGCCCCTGGCACTACTTTATGAGCACTCATGGTGCTTTGGTCAGGTGCCAGATGACTGGAAGCCAACGTGGTCCCCATCTTTAAAAGAGGAAAGAGGGAGGACCCGGGAAACTATAGGCCCATTAGTCTTACTTCAATCCTGGGGAAACTCTTTGAGAAGACCATCAAGGAGCACATCTGTGATGGGCTGACCTCAGAGATGATGCTCAAGGGCAACCAGCACAGTTTCATTAGGGGCAGGTCATGTCAGACCAACCTGATTGCCTTCTATGATCAGGTCACAAAAGCATTGGACGCAGGTGTCACGGTGGATGTAGTCTTGCTGGACTTCAGCAAGGCCTTTGACACTATCTCCCACCCCATTCTCATTGAAAATCTAGGTGACTGTGGCCTTGATGCCTACATAGTCAGATGGATTGCAAATTGGCTGAAGGGTCATACTCAGAGGGTGGTGGTGGATGGGTCTTTTTTGACCTGGAGGGAAGTGGGCAGTGGAGTCCTCCAGGGCTTGGTCCTTGGGCCTGCACTGTTCAATTTCTTTATTAGTGACTTGGATGATGGGGTGAAAAGCAGCCTGTTTAAATTTGCTGAAGATACCAATATTTGGGGTGAGGTGGGCATGCTAGTAGGGAAGGACAGACTACAGCAGGACCTGGACAGGTTACAGGGGTGGGCTAACAAAAATAGGATGAGTTTCAATACTGACAAGTGCAGGGTGCTGCACTTGGGCAGTAGGAATGAGCAGCACACTTATAAGCTGGGAAACTCCCCTCTCAAGAACACAGTGGCAGAAAGAGATCTTGGTGTCATTACTGACTCCATGATGAACATGGGCCGACAGTAGGGCTAACCGTACCTTGTCGTGCATCCACAGGTGCATCTCTAGCAGGGCCAAGGAGGTGATCCTCCCCCTCTATGCAACACTGGTCAGGCCGCAGCTGGAGTACTGCATCCAGTTCTGGACACCGCACATCAAGAGGGATGTGGACAGCATGGAGAGGGTATGGAGGAGGGCCACCCGCATGATCCGGGGACAGCAGGGCAGGCCCTACAAGGAAAGGCTACAGGACCTTAACCTGTTCAGCCTTCACAAGAGAAGGCTGAGGGGGGGACCTGGTGGTCATCTATAAACTCACTAGGAGGGACAGCAGGGTTTGGGAGAGACCTTGTTCCCCCTAGCGCCCCCCCGGGGTAACAAGGAATAACAGCAACAAGTTGTTAAAGAGTAGGTTTAGACTAGACATCCAAAGACACTACTTCACAGTCAGGGCGGCTAGGATCTGGAACCAACTTCCAAGGTAAGTGGTGATGACTCCGACCTTGGGGTCTTTAAGAGGAGGCTAAACGTCTACCTGGCTGCGGTCATTTGAGCCTGGTTTTCTCTCCTGCCCAGGGCAGGGGGTTGGACTTGAAGATCTACAAGGTCCCTTCCAACCCTACGTCTATGAATCTATGAATCTATAAAGCTCAGCAGCCTCCCCTGTTATCTTGAGTGGCCCATGCAGCCTCCGTGAGGTCAAAGTGCCAGAAATCCAACAACAGATCAAAGGCATATATCATGAACTAGATCCACTGGACTAAACTTTTTGGCTATCACTGATAAACACAGTTTACATGAACACGTTTGGTTCCTTGGCTCAGCGGGGTTGCTAATTAGGTCCACTGCTATGAACAGATGCAGTAGGGTACTGCTTGGAAGAGACCGTCGATACCCAAAGTAAGATTTCATATCCTCCGTGATGTAAAGATTGGTCCAGTTTAACTCCATGATAACATAAGGGACTTAAAAGGTGCTGAGTAAATCCATGACTATATGAATCTAATTCCTTCCAAGAGGTTTGCAACTGCAATGGGTACACATTCTGTATACAGTAATTCATGTGCAAATCTAGGATTTTGAAGAGGTGGACAGCAGGAAATGTGGCCAGGCTGAAAGGCAATAGCTTCCTGGCAACTGACCCTCCCTCCTCCCCCCATCTGCTGCTGCAGTAGTAGTGTTGCTGCTTCATAACTCAGAGGAAGGTTGTTTCCCCTGATTCTTGTTGAACTTTCCAATGCAAAACCCCTTTGCTTGTGCTTTGTAGAAGATGGCAGTCTGGGTCCCTTGGAAATATCAAAGACATTTGCAATCTGCAGCATGCATAAATCCTGCAACAGTCAAAGAACATTTGGCCCCAAATGCACAAAACCTCTGATCCCAATGAAGGGACACTCGCTGTCACAGGGGACACAAATTACTTTCTGATTTGATTTTGACTGAATCATAAATATTCACAGTAAAATCCAGTTACAAGTGTCATTAAAAATGGTCTTCAGTGCATCAGATGTTAGAGGCATCTGCAATCCCAGGGAAAAATGATGTCTCACTCAAATTCAAATTTTAAATTATGCTTTCAAAGCAGTCCAGAGGGACATTTGTCAACTTTTAGCAGACAGGTCAAAAATATGTATAAAATGTTGGCAAAGCATGTTCTGAGAGTGTCATATAAAATATTTGGTGCTAGGATATGATTGTCTGCACTTCAAAGAACGGGTCAAATTGTGCAATTCTAAAAGGTTTAGGGCCAGATCTTTAAATATATGCTGGTGGCAAGGGGGTTTGCAGTCTCTGAGTTTCACTCTGAATACTGGTTTCAAACAAGCCCCTAATCAGTTGTTCCCAATCTTTTCATATTTATAGCACAACTTGGTCAGTGCAAACTTCAATTTACTGCTGCATTTTCATCAGGTTTGTGATCGTATTCATAAGGGCCATGAACCCACTTCAGGGTTGTGACTCTTAGTTTGGAAAAAAGTGAAGAGAAGCAAAAATGGCAATTTTGAAGTTTGAGGAAAATTCATAAACCTTACCAAATTGGCTCCCGCAGTTCAGGAGACTTTTGCTCATGCTTAAATTGAGTTTTCAGTGATTAACAAAATGTACCGTTCCCATACAGACTAGGTTTGGGTTTGGCTGGAAGGGAAAATTCATCATAGCAGTATAATTTTACTATTACTTTATGCTCATCCCTTTTTATACCTGCAGCCACTGTCCTGTAGCAGAGTTTGAGGACTGGGCCATTCGTGAACGAAACATGCATCAAGCTCTTTTGTAGACTGAGTATTTTACACTATTGTAAAATAGTTATTGACACTACAGGGCAATAACACATGAGATATGCTCAGGCTGTGAGACTTGAGCTAAGCTATCTCCATCTGTTAATATTTAAACAAAATTAAACAATATCACACAGATTGGGTGATCCTGGTGTTTGTTTTAATGTATAAGGAAATCGTGTCAGGATGAGATGGGAATCACTTTGCAGACCATGAAGAACAAGTTTGGTGCTTTTCATATTCCTATTCTTTGTGGATGTCTGAGCACAAGAAAGATGTACCCTTTCAAAAACAAAAACAAAAATTCAAGGACATTTTGAGAGGCCTGAAATTCTTTTGTTGTTGGGCACAACATGGGCAGAGAAAGCTGTTTGTTAAAGGAAAGGAAAAATAATATAAGACTCATGGAGGGAGCTTAAAGACATTAAAGATTTTTGCCCTGTATTAAACGGATCATACCTGCCCAGTGCAAAGATTTTACTTATGTTTTATTACCCAGACTCCATAGATAAATTTAAGCTTTCAAGCTGGTTGGTCAGTAAATTGGGATTTATTTATTTTTTTTTGGGGGGGGGAGGTTTGTTTGGTTCTTCCTTTTCTGTAATCCAATTTATTGCCCTTTCATATAGTGCTTTGGGACATTAGTTACCACTAACAACTTTGCTTGCTTGGATTACTATTTATAAAGGCTATTGTCTAAAGAATGGCCGGTGCTGAAGAATAAAACAGAAACAACTCCACATACTTTTGCTTTCAACTCTTCATAAATTCAGGGTACCAGGGTGGTTGTCTATCCTGGATTTATGGCTTTGGTGATTAACATCTTCAGAGAACGGTCAAACGTCAAGAAAAGGTGTCACGTAAAAATAAATAAATAAATAAAAAGCTTTCCTTTGCAAACGTCAAGTGCAAAATGAATGGGTCAGAATTTAGTCTGGGGGAAAAAAAAAGAAATGGAAGTGTGGATTGAATCATAAATGGCCTGTTTCAGACACCTTAGGAGAATTTCTGCAGTGATAGATCCACCGCCATTTAAACGAGAACAGCAACATCACCTCGCTCCTATCGCTTCTCATCTCTAGACTCCACTCTCATAGAAAACTTTAAGTGATTGTGTTGGTTTCTTATCCTCTTTGGAAAGCACTAAGAAAAGTAACGGAAGGAGATGCGATAAATACATGTCTTCTACTGTGTCCATATTTTCAGTCATTCTACAGGGTCAATTATATTTCCCAGCATCCAGCACCTGAACTCTACAAGATCGGGTGTGTTTGGGTCAGGAACGGTGCCAGAATGGTTCATCCCTGCATGTTGGAGCTGATTGTCTTGGAAGAAAGACTCCAAATAATAAATGTTTGTCTTGTGTAAAGGCGTACTTCACCATGCCTGCTTCCAAATGTTACGTAAAAATCAGACTAATTGTTATAATAGCATTTTATTGTGGCTGGTTGACACCACTCATCTGCTCAAGCTGTGACATTCAAAATCACAAGACCATGTTCTTTGTAAGGATAGGAATAACTGATACACCCTGACATGTTTATCTGTCTGAGTAAGGATACTTTTTTTTCATTCCTGCAGCTGACAGAAAAATTATCGTGCCATATGGAATTAATTCAAGCTGTGATAGTGCAGCTATGTACAGCTGAAGGACAGCTTAGAGCAATGGTTCTCAACCGAGGCGCCGCGACAACCTGCCAGAGATGCTGCAACACGGGCACCACCACTGCCGCAGCCACCCCACGCAGGGTCAGTTGCCCTGTGCTAATCAATGAATACCAAATTCATATTAGCATTATAATGCTTATATTATGATATTCACAATAGGCATTATTTTTTAAATGGGATGCTGCTAAATTTTGAAGACGTTTGGAGGGGTGCCTTGAGTCTAAAAAGGTTGAGAACCACTGATTTCCAGAGCTTGCTCGGAAAAGCTGCTCCATCTTCATGTGGCACTTAGTGAGCTGTTTGAATTGAAATGTTGTTACAGTGCCATTTTGTTTCCATACAAGATGGAAACTACTCCTGTACGTTTGACCCTCTCCAAGATAATTACTGAGATTCAAGTGTTTCTACTTCATATGCCTATGTTCCATAGGTCTATTTGCTTTGTTACTGGCAAAACGTGAAAAAGAACAAAAGCTGCCTTCAAACTGGTCAAGTTTCCTTGAAGAGATCTTCCTTCATCTGGTGGTGCTCCTTCTGCTGATTGTAACATAAAGACGAATAGTAGCAATTCATTCTAGTTATATAGTAATAATTTTTAAGCAGTCTAGTTTTTCTTTCAGTCACTGCTGCCCAGATATGAGGAACGTCATCTACATCAACAGTGAGGATTTCATGGGCTTGTTTGTGAACATCATTTTGCTCTTTCCTATAAGGCTCTGAACTAACCGCCTGGCGCAGCAGGTTTGAATTTTCTTTTTACAGTCTTCTTGAAGAAATATTACGTATCTAAACCACTGCTTGAGAACCAGAAAGTTGTCTTCATCTCCTAACTGCTGGATGCTAGTTGTGCGTGTTTCAAATACCTACAGCTAAAAGTCTGTAAATAGAGAACCTAATATTAAAGCTGATTTTCCCATCATACATTTTGGCTAAATGAGGTGACAGGTGTATTCATGCAGTCTATATTATGTGAAAGTGTTATTCAAAACTAACAAGTAAAGGTCACAGAATAAATACATTGACATCTTGCTAAGAAAGGAGATTATCAAAAGCCTTGACTTGGTGTAAGTTCAGATCCCAAGATGCAAGAGAGTTTTTATTCCCTTTCAATTCCTTTGTTGCTTTGGGATGCCTATGTATTGCTTAGCTTTAATTTCTGTCAGAGCTGTCTCATCAACACTGTTGACTGCTTGGTAAAATTCCCTTCTACACTTGGGTCAGTGTATACTGCAGAAGGAGGTTATCTATGCTATTAAACCTTTGCCTTCTTGTCTTTTGAAGAGAATATTTTGCATTTAGTTATGGCAGGATTGTAATTAGATCTGTTAATTAAGGAAAGAATGAACTTTTTAAAAACTCTAAACCCTTTTGCATTTTTGATAAGTTTGCTTAGGTTGCTACTGACCTTTGTCTGGGGTTTGCCACTGCTTATTAATTGGTAAATTTTAATTAGGCAAGTTGATGAATGTGCTAGCCTTTGCAATAAATAAAAAGTAGCTCCCATTGTAATCTGGTATTCACCAAACTACAGTGAAGCATTTCTGCTTTCCCAGGGTATTGTGCATTTAAACCGCTGAATATATTTAACCAGGATGGTGATGGGTGTTTTAGAAAACCCTAGAACAGACAGACAGACAAATATATGATGACAGTACAAACTGAACAGGCACAGCTGGATCCTGAAGACGGACCTCTTACATTTGAACTCAACAGGAAACTTGAACTTCAGCAGTGATAATGTACTGGCTGAACTCATGTGCATGGGACGTTTGATTCTGAAAGCAGACCCCCCTCCCATGAGGATGGACTCTTCGCTTAGGAAGTGACTTTGAGAGAAAGGAGGTTCAGTTTAAGGTAGATCCTGTTGCTACTCTCCTTCTCAGGCATTTGAAGAGCCAACAAAGAACCCTTTTGTCTCCCAGACACAGCTTACTCCTATGTACACTAAACAATCCATAATTTCCAAGGGAAGTGCGCAATGAGAAAATAACAGAGATACAAGGCTAAATCCTAGCTCTGTTGAAGTCAAATGACAAAACTCCCATTGACTTCAATAGGGCCATAAACCTTTGCTGAGACATTCTGTCCTGTTACAGAGATGTCTGCCTATGTCCTTAGACCAACACGGCTGCAACCTACACCCCTGAGAGATGTAAGGATATGTTCAGGAGAATTTTATACCCACCTAGAGCCACTGTTCCTCAGTGAGACAGCAGTTGGGAGATGGGAGAAGGGACCAGGTACACAGCAGCCTACTAGTTTGCACCGTAGAAATCAAAGCGGCTGACCATAAAACAGTGCCATCTGAAAAGGCCCAGTCGCAAAACCTGAGAATCTATTATCTCACAAGTGCCTGGATTGCTATCGTCAGCCAGAAGCTACTTAAAAAGGCAGAACCCTGCCACAGGGAACTTCTAAACAGTCAGTGGCCTGTGACAGAGACCTAGAGTCATAGAAAATGAGGGTGTGAAGGGACCTCAGAAGGTCACACCTAGTCCAACCCCCTGCTCAAAGCAGGACCAGCCCCAACTAGATCATTCCAGCCAGGGCTTTGTCAAGCCTGGCCTTAAAAACCTCCAGGGATGGCGATTTCACCACCTAGGTAACATGCTCCAAGTGCTTCACCACCATCCTAGTGAGAAAGTTTTTCTTAATATCCAACCTAAACCTCCCTTGCTGCAACTTCTTAGAAAGAAAATGAGTACTGAATTTGGCTTGTATAAATAGGAATCAAAACTCATGGCAGAGATGATATCTTTTATTAGACCAGCTAGATATTTGCAAAAAATAAATAAATTATTTGCAAGCTTTTGGTCACAGGCACCCTTCATCAGGCACAGGAGATTGCAAAGACTATAAAAGTTCTCTTAGGTAGAAATGAAAAATTGTATTTCACAGGAGAGCTGCAGGTGTGGTAGTCTCCTGTTTGGAACGGTTCGTTTTGTGCAGATTAGGCTCAGAGAAAAGTTGGAAAAGTCTTTTTACCTTGAAGTTGTCTGGTGGTAAGCAGAATCATGTTTCCTTCTGGTTATGATGTTTCGTATTTCACAGAAGAGTGGAAAGATGGAAAGCTCTTCTGAGCAGGAATCTCTTTTGTGGAGAGGTCTCTCTGTGCTCTGTCGGAATGCAAATGAGCTTGAACAAAGGCAGGAGCAGGATCTTAGGTTTCAGGTGGTAAATTTTGCCTCCTTCTTATAAAATTATGAAGTTTTTACTTCAAAAGGAGAATAAAATTTAATATCTTCCATGTGTCAGGCATCCAGGTTGTAGTCATATTGGTCTAAAGGCAAAAGGAATCAAAACCCATGGCAGATCTCCTATGCCTGATGAAGGCTGCCTGTGCATGAAAGCTTGTAAAGAAAAACTTTTTTTTTTTGCAAATATCTAGTTGGTCTAATAAAAGATATCACCTCTGCTATGAGTTTTGATTCCTTTTGCCTCTAGACCAGTACAGCTACAATCTCGATACCAGGCTTCTATAAATATGCATTAGTGGCACCGTCGAGAGTCATTTAATGATGCAATAAAATAAAAATATGTGTATTGCTTATGCTCATCCTTTCTTTCTGATATTTCTGACTGCTGTCACCTGTTTTACACTTATATTGGAAGTTGTTGCTGAGACTGGGATCATTTTTTGTTTGTGTTTAAGCAGAGTTGTGCACAATGGGGTCCCAGTCCATAGCTGGGGCTCTTAGGAGCTACAGCAGTACCACAATAAACACTACAACCATGGGGCAAAAAGTCAGTCACAGGAATGTGGTTACAACACTTGTGGTATTTATATGTTTCTGGAAATCTTCATTCTCTCAGTAGCCTTAAAGGCTAAGTACAGATAGTTAAAAATCCTGAAGCTAAATTGACTCAATCTTTGCTGGTTAGTCTAAGTGGTATAGATTGAACCAATAAGCAAGTGAACAGACATTCACTTTTGATTCTGGAAATTCAGCCACGTGCCTGCAGTGACCCAGGCCGGAAACTGGGGTGAGGGGCCAGGGAGGGGAGGGAGAGGGGTGCTACAGCATGCCTCATAGTTTCATAGTTTGTAGGGTTGGAAGGGACTTGAGCAGATCATCTAGTCTGACCCCCTGCCATGGCAGGAAAGAGTACTGGGGTCAAATGACCGCAGCAAGATGTTCATCTAACCTCCTCTTAAACACCCCCAGGGTAGGAGCCTGCACCACTTCTCTTGGAAGCTGGTTCCAGACCC
>NW_017728915.1:30835629-30931146 GCF_001723895.1 Crocodylus porosus | reverse complement strand
GAGCCCTGGGGGACCCCACTGCCCACGTCCTTCCAGGTTGAGAAGGACCCATCCACTACCACCCTCTGGGTGCGGCCCTCTAGTCAGTTGGCGACCCATTTGACTGTGTGGGTGTCTACACCACAGCCCTCCCTGCTTGACTGGAGCAGACAGCTTGGGCCAAGACTCGCCTGCCCACCCTGAAAGGGGGGGTTTGTGGGGGAGGTGTAAAGCATCCTGGGATGCTGGGGACTGTGTGTTAATTTGAATCTGGAGGGGATCTGGGACAGAAGTTCAATAAACCGATTTAAACCAAATTAGTCCAGTCTGATATTACATCCATCCAGGTTTATCTTAAACCAGTTTTGGCCATTTTTGAAAGGGGTTTAAGTGCATTGAACTTCTGTTGTGTTACAGATTTGCACCAAGTTCCGATCACTTATACTGGTTTATGTGTAACTTCTGTCCCTAGCCATGGTGTCCTCACATTATACTGCGGTTTCTTTCCTTCTCCCTTTCCCCTCTTTAAATACACAGATTTCCAGGTGAGAGTCAGTGCCACGTGTTTGATTATTTCCTGCCACTGACAAAAGAGATCCGAGTCAATTTTGCTACAGTGTTTGAGCGACCATTCTGCTGTTAATCCGGCTTCATCCAGAGAGATTCTTGGCAAGCCTTCTGAGAAGCGATCCTTTTTCTTCTGAATCGTCTGTTTGCATGACCGACTCGCCTTTCTTTGCGATGAAAAAGTGAGTGAGAACGAGAGCGTTTCCCCCTTTACTGACAGAAAAACGACATTACATCTTCAGCCCCGGGTGGGGCATTCTCTGCCTGTTACTTCAAGACACACGTTAATGCATTCAGTGTAGTGCTGCGGATTTAAGTGAAGACCAACACCCTAGAAATACAGATTTGACTGCAACAGAAAACGAGGCATGAAATAGAGGCCACATATCAGGCTTTTTAATAATGATCTCCTCCAAGTCATATTAACGAGTTGGAAGCAAGGAATTATGGTTGAGCAGACTCTCTTCCCCTTGAACTTAGAATAGCAGCAGGACTTGAAGGAGCTGTAATAGAATGTTATTTTACAAGAAGTAAATAATGTAATAGAGTCTATAAGGATGTCAGCAGGAGAGTTAGAACTGTCATAGCATAATCCTGACTTGAGCAGCAATGTGTGAAAAAGTAGCCTGCAGCAGTTTTTCCAGCACTTCAGTAATTTCTGCTTTCTCACTGATCTTTGTTTACTCTACTTACCTTGTCAAAAAAATGTTTTACCTTATGTTAAAATGCAAGTTAAAAGCGGAAAAATGTATTCCCCGCCCCCCCAAATCCCAACTTTTCAAGCATACATGTTTTATTTTCTTTACGAGTCGTGACTGCAGACAAGGGGAAGAATTGTATTCCCTTCACTTGAAAATATGGAGAGTAGTAAAACCCATAAATAAATAAATAAATAAATAAAGCCATTGACTAGCTTCTTTTTTTTTTTTTTTTTTTGTATTCCTTCTGTCTAATGAATAATTCAAAAAAATGGCAGTATTATACTTGGCATCCTTTGTGAGATGTTGGCAGTTTTTCCAATGAGTCCTCAAATGTAAACTCAGGAGGGTCATGAAACTACATGGTTATTGTTACTGGAATAAAGCAGCATCTTCCAAGACAGTGAAATACCTTTTTATCATTATTGAACCTTAGCAGGGAGTTCAGGTTTGCAAGTTACTGAAATGTTGCTTATTAAACTGAAGTTCATAAAGATTATCTTTTAATGGGCCCTAACTCTGCTCAGCCCATATCTTCGCTTTCTTAAAAGTATAGTTCTGTAGCTGTATTAATGCTTGGAGAAAAATATCCTTATAACCATGATCTTGTGTTACTGTTATACAGCAGAAGGAAATCCAGTGGACACAACCTCTGAAAATAGTGTTAGAGGGCTTCCCCAGCACACATACAGCATGAACATCAAAGAGATCCGGAGCTCATAGGCCAATTTGAAAAACTTAGCTTCTCTTATGCACTTTTACCACTGTATTGCAGTACAACATTGATAAGGAAAACCAGATCCAAACACAGGGGATTTATGCACAAAGAAATGGGCTGCCATGTGTTTCCTTCTAACCATATTGACTCCTGTGGGTTTGAGTCTTGACTTTGTTATTAGTTTGGTGTCATGCATTTGCATTGGGTATTTATCCTACAAAATACATTTAAACCCTATCATTGAGAATATGAGATATTTCCTTGTCCTTGAAATTCTGTTAGGTCTTTCACAGCCATTTAATCTCAATTAAACCATAGCAGCCGAGATAAGGTGCTTCAAAGATACATTAAAGCATGTCATAGTGCCAAGCCTATATGGACTTTGACACGTCCTAAAAGCACTGTGGCACTGGTTTAAAGGTATGGTTCAGAAATCTCCTTGTGACCCATTATCTATGGATCATTAGCATAATTCTGAACCATTAAAGCGTATTGTGCCAATGCCTGCTAACAAGAATGGTTAATATATGAATTCTTGACATGATAGATTGTAATGCCTCCGGCACTGGCATGTCAATGGAAGTTTATGCATTAAATAAAACACGCCAGGGAACTGGATTGCAAGGAGATTGGTAATGCACTATAAAATGTGTTAATTCTAAATCACAATGTGAAATCCACTCTAAATTAGTAACGAATAACCTTCCTTTTTCCATCAGGTGGCCATTCAGGATTTAGCTGAAAAATGTCTAGTGGATTCAATCTAGTTTCTCATGGACAGGTGCAAAAATATAAAACAGGGAAGGCATCCTCGAAAGCGTGCGGAAGGACTATGTGAGTTACGGAGAACGAATTACCCTCACACCCTTGTGTGGCAACAGTATTTCAAGGAATCATGAGAAAACGTCTCCTGTTGATCATGCTATACCGTTTATTGGATAATGAGAGGTCTTCTCCAGAGCTATCAACCTGGCACCTTTCAGGTACATTAGACTGACATAAACTCTTGTTATCTATTTACTCTAAGTGCAGTGCAGTTAGCAGATGTCAGTAGAATATAATTTGCAATGATTTTAAAAAGTAAATAATTATGAGGGGGTACCCCTCCTAAAATTGTTTGCAAAAATGTTAGCTAGCATGGTTGTTAGAGTGATTACAACTGAAATGCACTGTCTTCACTCTTTAGTTCTGACACCATACTGGCAGCTGGTTGAAAAATGTCTTGCCAAATTTCACAGTGGTCTTCAGCAAGTGTGGTAACAAATGGACAGGAGAAACCACTGTCCAGCAGCCATGTACTTCCTTGAAAATCTGGAAACTTATGTTTAAATCCTTGCTTTCACCAAAGTTTCTTTGTGAATCTGCATCCAAACTCCCCATTTGTAAAATGCTACATATTAATGTTTTGCTTCACAAGGTTATTGAGACAATAAGTAGATGAGAAGTTAGAAAGATGCCACACAAGCACCATTGTTCATCACAGCTCTGTTACTGCCTTGCTGTGTGGCCTCAGGCAGTCATTTTCATATCTCTACCTCTGTAAACTGGTGATAATGCTTTTCATTCAACCACCTCACAGGTCTATTGTGAGGATTAATTGTTTTATTGTTGCACAGTGATTTGACTCTAAAAGCCAAATGTTCTTATTTGGGAGATTAAAGTAAGACAACTGAAGCCTGTCCGGACTCGACTAAGACTGAGCAGGTTTGGAGATGTAGAATCACGGGCTTCTGAAAATTGGCCTTTTCCATTCAGGTGCACCCCAGGTAAAGTTAGGTGCCTAAATTCACGTGTCCAAGCTTGAAGGCATCAAACATGAACATAATGAATGTTAATTAGTTGGCAGTTTGGACTTTTGCGCTGCCATGTCTGATACTATTTAAATTTGAGGATCATTGCAAAAAAAAGTTAGTGTGTATTTGCCATGGACATGGCAACACGGGACACAGAGAGGCGTGCACATTCACCACAGATTCTTTATAGCATTTTTTCCCCAGTTTGGCTGTACCTCAATTTAGCAACAGTCCCACGTAACAAAAAGACAGGAGTGGGCATGAATCCTTTCCAATGGAGGTACTGTGTTCCCTGAACACACACCTAAGATCCTGCAGTCCAAAAATACCTGTGCACCTGCTCCATCCAGCGTCTAAGCAGTATAGCTGTGTGAAATGGGTCCTACTCGGGGACAGTGATTTGATCGGTTGATCCACTGTCCCTGATTTGATTCGTCTGAATTTGAATCTGAAGATTTTATGCTGATTCGGTGAATCAGTGATTTGGACACAGGCACAGCTTTAAAAGTTTTTGTCGACATATCTTGAGGTAGCAGGTGCAGCTCATGATCGCTACGGTGCTGGGGTGCATGGAGCATCCCACAGGAGGATGGGGGGGCTCTCCAGTGTGCTCAGCAGCGAACCCAGAAGTGGACTGGAAGTACTTCCAGTCCAGTTAAAAGTCTGGTGGGAAGCACACTGGGGGGGTCCTTGCCCTCCCAGCTCAGCAATCGGCCACAGCGGGACCCCACGTGCTCCCCCCGAGACCCAGGGGGCACCAGTCACCGAGCCGAGGAGCTGCAGAGGTAAATTTGCTACTCTCAGGTACCTGGCCACGACTTTCCCATTGCTCTAGCTGCACTAGCAGCCAAATGTCTCCAGGCTCCCATGCCCTCCTCTTCATGCCCCTGCCTCCAGGGTGGTGCTGGGCCTGGCAGCATGGCATGCTGCTCAGGGATCAGGGGAGGAGGGGGACGGGCCTGCATGTGCAGCCCTGCACAGGGGGAGCGCTCACACACAGCATGGTACAGCAGAGCGGGGGGTGGGAGGAGTGTCCACTTGTGGCACAGTGTAAGTGTGGGGCGCCCACCCAGGGAGTGGCTCCAGGGGCACCTGGCACAGCCCAGGCCCTGGTCACTTGGACAGCCCTGATGTAGTCTATGGACAGAGACACTTTCACTGCACAGAAGGTTTGAGAGACCACGTCTCACCATTTTAGGGCACCTGGCCCACTAGCTCCCCCCGCCATCTTTTTCCTGAAGATGTGATGAGGACACCATTACAGGAAGAGACATGGGCAAACACAGGTGTAACAGAGAAGCTCCACAAGAACTCACAAACAGAAGGAATAAAACATGCAAACAGCCAACCAGTCACACTGGTTTATATGCTCTTCCACACGGGGAATGGTTGTCCACACAACTGCGGCAGGATTGCCACTAAGGCTCTCCTCCCTTTCAACCAAGCAACCCGCCAAGATTTACTATGCAAAGGGAGAGTCCCCCAAATGAACTAAAATGTCACTTCTTACAAACTCAGATGTAGGAATTTCTACATAGTGTGCCCTGCTCCCTCCACTGCCATCCATTGTTAGAAGGTGATCAGACTTTGGGGCTATGTCACCAGCTGATCCCCTGCTGTAGATCTCTGACCAGCTTCCTTTGATATCAGTGAGAACATTTTGCTGGAACTATTTCAGTGATGAACTGTAGATGGAGTTATCAGCCCACTGCAGGGCATCTCCAAACGAAAAGGCAGCAGCTCTCATGTAATTCTCCTTTGAAACATTTGTAAGCTTTTCTAATTTTTGTTTTGTTTATGTACTAACTGTACATGGCCAAGCATCTTGAGGTTTCAGCTTGATTTTATTTTCCCCAGAACCCAATTACCTAATATGTGCTGACAAATCTTTCCTAGCCAACAGGGTTGTATTCCTCGATACCCTTCCCCCCTACAGAATCATACTGAAAGTAGAATATGTATTATTTTCTTCTTGGCTGCAGTTGAACTGTCAGATGTGACAGTAATAAATAATGAACAGCACAGACATTTGAGGACTTTTTCCCCCCCCCAATTTAACTAGAAGAACAATAATGAGAGGTAGCAGTAACTTCTTACCATCCTCAAGCCCTTGTGGAACATAATATATGATCCACATTTTATCTTTTATATTTCCCCATATTTCAGGTTTGTAATAAGCCAAGCTTCACTGACTCCTGATCTCCTGTAATCCTCAAGTCCCTGTTCAGTACCATCATCAGACAGATTTTTGACTTAAACAGGCATTTTCTTGCTCATCTTCACAAACAATATATACTTATCTGTTGGAAGGACGGGAAGATCATTATTTTTTAAAAGGAGACCTTCATGCAAAGTACCAAGTTGTCTAGGCATTCCTGCAGTTGTAAAAACCTGTACCAAGAAGATGGTTAAGCCAAACCCAGAATGTCACAAGCCTATGCTGAGTACGCTGTGCGGGGGCGGAGGGGAGGATTTACTTAAACACTTATATCTCCTTAAGGGGATGAGAGCACAGTCCAAGCCTATATTGTGCAGAGCAATAGGAGGAGCAGAATACAGGGGGGCTCTTTACTCTGGTATGCAGCAAGTGAGCATTTTTCTAGCCCCAAACCCTCTGCATTTCTAGGCTCATGGTGGGACTGACGTGTCTTTTAGTTTGCATCAGTTCCATTCCAGTGAATCAGTGCTACTCTTTCCCTGCATAGCTCAGTAGCATGGCAGAGGGTCTGGGGCCAATACTTTCTTTTGAGCTGGATCAAGGCGCTTGTCTCATGTTGTTATAAGCCACCAACAAATCAGACTATGAAAATTCACGTTTGCTATGCTTTACGTGACCTGGTCTTGGTTTAAGCCAGAATATATTAAAGCACATCTGCATGCTGCAGCCAGCTTCCTGCTATCCTTGACTTTCTCGCCACATAGAGGTGTGCCTATTTGGCTGTAACTCCCAGGATTGCTCTAATTCATGCATGCAAGCACATTGTCAGAAGAGGGTTAGTAAAAACACTAACATAGGCATTGCTGATCAAAACACCTTCTGTTCAGATGCTCCCCTCTGGGCCTGGGTTTGTGCAGCACATGGACATTTTCCTTGTAGTTCATACTAACGGGATGATTCACACAAGCAAACTGTGGGCGTTAGCAGGATCAGGTCCTCTGTGAGGATTACTCAACAGTAAACAAGGTTACAGTTTGAGAAAGAAATGACTGCAGAGTGTTTGCTGTCATATTGAAAATACTGGGATTTCAAATAAAAAGCAATCAAGACATTTCAATGACAAGACTGGCTGCTGGGATGGGGAAAGCCCCCAAACCATCGTAACATACTCAGGAAAACAATAAAGGTCCTCACTAGAAAGCTCTGATTTTTATTTACATGAAAGTCACTTAGACTATGTATACCTGCAATTTAAACCTATTTTAAAGCCCCTTTTTACTAGCAGAGTTATGTAAAGAGGCATACGTGAAAAAGAGACTTCAGGCCATCATTGGTAACAATTGCAAATACGTATCTATTTTATACGTACATTTGCAAAAAAAATCAGATATGAGAAAGATAAACGGCCTTTAATAAATCACCAGTCAATGGTAGTGATTCTGTAATGCCCAGTACCTTTGCTTACCAAGGCTGTATTACTGTAGATTCATGTTGCTGGGTGTTTGGTTGTAGCTGTGTCGGTCTAAGGACATAGGCAGGCGAGGTACTTTGGGTAGACGTGTTATTTTTTATTTGACCAACTGAGTAGTTGGAAAAAAGTTCTTTGCGAGCTTTCGGGCGCAAGCACCCTTCTTCGGGCATGGGGAGTCTCTGCAGGTCTGAGACTCCAAGGAATGAAAGAAGCTAAAAGTGGGACAGGAGGTCAGTGGGACTGCAAATGGGTGGAAGTTAGGAAAACAAAAGGTAAAGAAGCGAAGGGAGGGGATAAATGAAGTGAGGAAAAAAGCCAAAGGTAAGTAAGGGAGACTCTACTGTAGTATTTTGCCAAGGTAGAAAAGAGGCTATCTGAAAAAGTAAGTAGCTGGAAGATTCATGTAATATTCACTTAAGTGACACTAGAGGGCTCTCACAATCTACTTTCTTGTTTTTATGACCTCTCTCACTTTTTATCCTTACTTGTAAAAGAACTCTTATTTTGGAGTATAGCTTCAGTTTGCGCATTAGACAATTTATCTCATATAACCTGAATGCTAGTGTATAACACCCATTTATTGAATTAATCATTAGTGGGCCAATTAACTTCAACTATTTCTCCTTTCAAGTGCCCAAATGAGATGATTCCCTCTCTCTGCATAATATGACAATATTGCAATGAAAAGTTAAAGAAGATTGTATATAGCAACACAGCATTACTCTTTTGGGGCCTGATCTAAGTATTGCTGAGATCTATGAGAGTTCTGATATTGACTTCAGTTGTAGCAGGACTGCAAAAATCAAGTTACTGCTACAGAGATGATCATTCATTTGGCTCCGATGAACTGATTATCAGTTCATTGCATAAAGCAAGTTGTAACTTTCCTGTTTCTTACATGTTAATTACTAACAAGTCTTGTCTGTTTTATTTACTTCTGAAGAGCTCGGATAGATGGTATGTCAAGCCTTTTTTTTTGTACCTGACATATTAAGAAAATCGGATTCCCTCGCACAGTTAACACTCACTAAAGTGTGTTATCAGCGGAGAGCCCGCTTCAGCAGACCTTCTGAGAAGGCTCTGCAGCAGACTGACTGATGCCGAATGTTTCTCCGGAGGAGAAAGGCAGGCAAATTCCCTACCTTACAATTTAGCATCGTTGGTCAAACTGCCTTCCGTCCACGGGGGCTGCAGGATTTACCCCCTCTCTAGAAGGGATCATATATGAGAGGAGAGGCTATTTCCTTTGTAAAATGAGCAGACATCTGAGTATTAGAGAAAACGGAGCAGCAGCTGCACTCGGAGTCTCTCTGTTTAGATGCCAGACTCTCTTTTACTCCTAATCTATTGTCAATCATTTAGAGTTTGCCTCTGTCGACTGGATCGGGTTGAACACTGCTTGTGATTGATGCCTGTACAATTATTTCTATTTGAGGTACGTAGGTGGTACCCGCACCTCAGTGTTTCAATGCACTGGTTCATCAGCAGTAGTTTTGACTCACCGGTGACCACAGAGATGCCACAACAATGCCCTAGGTCAGTGGTCTCCAATCTTTTAAAGTAGATCACCTTTAGCATTTAAAAGCAACCCAAGATGTACTGTGCACTGCTGCCACCCCTTTCTCTCCCACCCAGCAAGTAAGTCTGTGGGGAGGGGGCAGATCAAGGCAGAGGGAGAAAAAATTATTTGGGGGCACACCTCCCCAGCAGGTAAGTCCCACCCGGTCAGAGCTCCACTCAATTTACCTCTGCTCCTGCCTCTGAGGCGCTGTCCCTCATCGCGGCGACCTCGATCTAGGCCCCCAGACTGACTTGCTGGGCTGGGGTGTGTGTGTGTGCATGCACATGGGCACTCAGTCCCCCACCCCAGCCTCAGATCGACTCCAAGAGCCTTCAAGATCTATCGCAAGAGGCTCCGAGATCTACTGGTGGATCGAGATCTGCTGGTTGGTGACCAGTGTCCTCGGTGGACTCCAAAGGCAGATACAGGGAAAGTTGGATGGGGAGGGGAGAGGTGTGGCTAGTAAGGAGGAGGGTTAAGGCTGGGCTAATTGTCAGTGTCACTCTGTACTAAGCCGTGGTGCTAAGTCCATGCAAAACACTGCACGAACATGACTCTGTGCCTTTTCTGCTTAAGAGACAACCACATGCATCCGTGCAGCAGGCTTTGGGCACAGCTGCTGGGCGTAAGAAGTTGACAGAGTAAACACACAATAACAGTGGGTTAATTAGCTCTGCCTGTTAACCCAGGCACAGAGTCCTGAAAACACAACTAAGCCTCTGTTTTTTCCAGAGCTCATCAGGCAAAGCTAGTTTTGGTATCTGCAGTATGCCTTGAAAGAGGACCATGAGCAAGGGAGGTGCAAGTAAAATTATCCTTAATGGTCTAACTGGTTTGGGACAGGTTCACAATGTAACCCCAAAAAACAAAAAAAGAGCTAAAATGTAACTTCCTTTTTGTTGAGTTACAGAAGATGACAAAATCCCGTCTAAGGAAATTATATGACACAAACACTCTCATGAGTAATAATTCAGAATACCATTAGCAATCTACCATAGCCAGTAGCAGCATTATAGTGCTGAGTCAAAGAAACCAATTCCTCCTGACCTAATAAACAGATGTACTGTATAACCCATCAATACATAGAAGAATCAATACCCAATAATAAGAAACAGTATCCTTGAAAGGAATCTCTCCATCAGTGCAACCCAGTGCCAACACACTGTTTATACAAGTAACTTTAAAGCTAGAGAATTATGGCATAATATTACTGTATTCACCTGAATCCAAGATGATCCTGAATTTAAGATGACCTTTCAATGATTCGATTCTATACATGGAACATTTATAAAGTTATTATCATTTCCATGTATAGAATCGAATTATTTATTGGAGGATCATCTTAAATTCATGCACACCCCCGCTGTGCGGGGTGAATCAGTGGTAAGTGCAGGTGGTCGGGGTCAGTGGCAGTGGGGAATACATGGTAGGCCAGGAAATGAGTGGAAAGGCAGTAGGGGAGGCAGTAAGGGGGCAGGCAGTGGGGGGAGCAATGGGGATCAGGCAGTCGGGGGGTCAGGCAACAGGGGCAAGCAGTGTAGAGGTGGTGAATGGGCAGGAAATGGGAGGTTAATCGGGGCAGGCAGTAGAGATGCAGGTGAGGGGTCAGGCAGTATGCCCCATGCCTTTTGCCCCCCACTTTCCTCTCTTGTTCCTGTGTCCCCTGCAGTCTCCCTGCCTGTCCCCTGCAACCTCAGGCCCCAAACCCCCACTTTGCCTATCTCCCGCTCATACTTCTTCTCCCTCTCTGCAACCCTGGGCCCCCACACCCTGCTTACCCTTAGAGCATTGCCTCAGCCAGCACCACTGCTATAAGGCTGGGCTGGGGCCATGCTCTGTCCCTCAGGCTGGAGAGGAGACAGAGCAAGCCTGCAGAAAAGCAAGGGTAACAGGGGAGGCAGTGGTGTGGGCAGGGAGCAGCATGGTGGGAAGATGGGAGGAAGAGGGATGGGGAGGAGAAAAGAGCCCAAGGCTATGCAGGGGGAGAGGCAAGGGGTACAGAGGCAGCAGAGGGGCAGGCAGCAGCTGGAGCTCTGGTCCAGACCCAGAACCTGTCTGCTCCCTGCCGCATCATACTTGAGTCTAAAGTGAGGTTTGCTTTTCCCCCTGGGTCAAATGCAGGGAAAATAGACATGTCTTGAAACCAAATATATATGGTATTGTGGATATTTTTGTAAAACAGATGCCAATTATATACAAATAAAGTGAATGAATGGCAATTGAAGACAATTACTGCTCCAGAAGGAACATTAATGTTCAGAGGGCAACATGGACAGTGGAAAACAGATCTGTTGCTTTGATATCATCCTTGAAAAACATTCAGTTCCTAGAGCAATAGTGTCTTGGTTCTGAATCTGGATGCCACTTTGTCCCATTTCTGCTGCGCTCGCTCACATAAGAAGCCTTACCTCACAGTGGGATAGAAATTATCTGGATTCCCTATTCTTGTCATTTGTACCCTAGAGGCCTAGAAGACTTGGTTTGCAGCTGGACCTAGCTTTGGGATCTGTGTCTTTCCATTTAGATTAGAAACAGTTATCCCCGGGTATACATCTCTATCAGTTCTGAACAACTGAAAATTGCAGCAAGGGAAACATAATAGAGAGAGAGAGATAAAAGGTACATTTTGAACCAGGATCGCCGGGCAAATCCCTGAGCTTACTTTGGTGCCATGGCACAGAAAGGCCTTCAGTTTTTAAGGCCTTATTTGAGGAGTATGCACACAGGGTAAATACCACGCAACTGAGCCTGACTATAGAACAGCGGGCTGCGTCAAGCCTGATAGATTCATGGATTTTAAGGGCAGAAGGGACCACTGTGCTCATCCAGCCTGACCTCCTGCAGAGCACAGGCCAAGGAACTTCACCCAGTAAATCCTGCAGCAAAGGGAATCATTAAAGCCCATAACTTGTGGCTTTACTACAGCATATCTTTCAGAAAGCCATGCAGCCTCCTTCAGTGTGAGTGAGCCCAGGCACTAAACTTATTAAGCCATCTCCTCAAGCACTCAATGGTGTAAGAAGTTAATCCCCCCATGCTATAAAAATAAAGTTGTGCTTTTGTGGCAAGTATTACTCCTCATGTACCACTGGTTTCACATGTAAGGAGTTGTAAGGCCAGACTTTTGCTTGCGGTCAGCGGAAGCAGCATTGCCTTCAGAAATGAGAAAGGGGAGCTGGGGCCACTTGGTGAGGGTCTGAGATAAAGGATGGAAGTGGCAGAGGTAAATGGGTTTTGTTTGTCTGTTTGCCTTTTGCAACTAGGTGGAATTAAACAAGACGCTGAGACAGAGAGATAGGGGCAGACAGCCGGAGAGACAAAGAAAGAATGGTAAGTCTGGCAGGAATATAAAAGTATTTCAGCCTCTGCATCAATGGGGGCCTTGAATAGGCTGCCTAGGTTTTAATATAACTCATCTGCTTTTAGTTATTGTTCTGCCTCGGTTGCTACAGATAGGGTATAGTCCTACAATATTTTGCTGATAGACATTTGCTTTCCCTTCCCCGGGAAAGCCATTTGTGTTTCTATTACATCACTGCAGATTAAAATGTTCTCATAAGAAGGATCCCTGAACCCATTCAGATCAGAAGGAAGATTTTTTTTTTTCTTTTTTGCCCCTGCTGACATAAATGAATAAAAGATGCCCCAGCTGCAGCCCATTCTCTTTCCCAAGTCAAGATTTTAATTTGAAAATGGCTATTTTTAGGCTAGCGCTCATTTGTGGTTGATCTCTGTCCCCAGCATGTAGCTGATTGCTGATAACACATCTAAAGGGGGTGGGCCGGAGTAATCTGCAAACATTATGGATCAGATTGATTGAAAAGCAGAGCAGAGTTGCCACGGACCTTTCTGAGAATCAAGCCTCTCTGCCTTCTCTTACAGATCCCCTCTGTAGTTATAAGTGACACTTGTTTCACATTTTAAATAGCTAGTTAAAAAAAGCCCAAACAAACCAACCTAAAATGCTTTTTGCCAAGCCAGTCAATGCATTTAAGATTAAACTAAACATTTCTATACATCTGTGACCTTTAAAATCTGTTAGGAAGGGAGATGTTAGGATTTAGCTGCAGCCAGGTGATTGATGTTCTTTTTTCCAACTGTAAAGCCAAAGCTATAGTCTGTAGTCTAAAGCCTATTTATAATCCTCTTTAACAGCACTTGCTATAAAGATACAACTCATTTCTTTGTGAAAATAGTCTGCCTCTGCAACACTGTGATACATTTAAAGGAAAACAAAGTGAGGCCCTGCAGCTTGCCTGCTAGATAGATACTAAAGGACTGTCAATAATTGCATCTGTATTTGCAGGAATTTTGTTAATATTAAAGCTTGATAGCATCTCTGGAAGATAAATGTCAATAAGGGTTTTCCCTCACCCTGTCTCTTTTTGAAAGAAATTGGCAATGTGACAACGCAGAGCAATGGAACGAGCTTTGCAGGTCTAGCATTTGTTTCTCAGGCTGCTCTCAAAGATGTCACTACACCGTTTTTCAGCGACAAGTCAGTACCGATGTAGCAAAGCGACTGACAGTCTGAGGGTCAATTGCTTATTGATGGCAATACTTAATGTGCTACAAGCTCACTTAATAACGTGTGATGCCCAAAATGTTTACTTTTTACATGCATGCGCGCGTGTGCGCACACACACACACATGTGTGAGTGTGTATATAGTTAGGTACACATACACAGGCATGCTTATGTGTGTGTAAGTCACAGGCTTTATAATACCGACGTTTTACGTTCATAGAAGAGGAGAGAAACACTGAGGAGAAGGAAGGGCATCGGTGGAATGTCCTATGTCTCTACGCACATTTGGAGGGTGCTGTGCCCAGAGAAAAGGATTCAGAAGGGGAGGGATTTGACAATAGTTGAGTAAGCTCTATAGCCAGTAAAAGCTACCAAGGACAAGCAGTTATATATGACTAAGCATGTCCTCAGTGCAGATGTGCCAGTCAAAACTATAATTATATATAATAAATATAGAAATGAGCAGTCTAAACCATTCAGACTCAAATAAAGAGAGATGCAAAACGGAAGCAACAAGTATTTATTCAGCTCAGTCATTCTGCTTTTGCGGCGGTGTGCAGTGCTCTGCCATTTCCAGGATTCCTTCTTAAATAAGAACAAGTTCATGCCTTTTCCCTTTCAAAGCTGTAGCCATCAGAATGTGAACTAAAGTGGGAAGTCACTTCCCCAGCCACCCAGAAATGAAGTGAAACCTGCAGATGATCACCCGCACATTTTTGAGATCTTCTAAAGGGTGAGAAAGTTGATGTAGAAAACAATTCATAGGGTTTTGTAGTTTTCTTTCCAGTTAATCTTGCTAATGAAAGACTGCAAATAGTTTTACACATATTGTCTCTTTCTACCAATTTTTCCAGTCCTTAAAGATAGAATTTCCGAACTGTGTTTAGTTCCCATCAGTACCCCGGAAGTTAAGAGTCTGCCAGTCATCAGCCCCTTGGGATAGCTGATATTACAAATGAATTGAAAACTCATTTTAAATGCAATAAAATGAAGTGTCCCTTTAAGGCTATAGCACTATATTGTGTGATGCCCCTCTGTTCGCGCTTGTCTGCTTAGTGCAGGTCTTTACCTCCTTGACTTTTGTATCACAAAACTGCTAGAAAGCAAGTATAACTGGGCTGCTCTTAGGGTCTTAGTAAAAGGACTAGAGCTGCAGCAATAATTTTACACCCTCCACATAGCTGTATGTGAGTGATAGTAGAATGACATTCAGCCATAGGGTTCGGGTCAAGCTTCTGTGCCTATGGGGCTGAGGCTTGTGTACTGTGGTTATAGTGTGAGCAGTGTCTGAGCTAGCCAGATTAAGATGAGATGCAGGAGCTGCTTTTTCATCAACCAGTTGCAGTCTAGACATATCCTTGGAGGAGTACTGGTGCTCTTCCTTGCATTGGGGATTGCATCAACCTCTACCCAGGCCTTGAAATCCTACCTTAGAGTCCGCAAGAGCAGCTAGCAGTCGTGCACACAAGGAATTTGCCCGTACCCCTGAGCACGTGGGTGCTGAGATTTGCTTCCACCTGAGCCATGAATCGATTTGGATAAATCTTTACCAAGAAAATCCCCCGTTAAACCTGAATAGGTTTGGCTTTGAATAAATCTCGATATGTTTGATCAGGAAACGATTGAAAAACAGACAAACAAACAAAAAGGTGATGCATTTGACAAACAAACAGAATAGAAGAAAGACATCACATTTCCCAGAGAACAAACTGACAGCCTCTTTGCCATACGAACAGAAAGAGGGGTGGGGGAGGAAGGACTACTCTTATAAATTGAATCTGTTACTTTCACTGAAGGACAGAAATGGCTAAAATTTAACAACCTTGCGCCTCAATGTCAAATTGAACCAAGAGCCTGATTGTTCTTTAGCTCTAATTTTCCATCACAGTGATTCTGCTGCCTGTCTTTTGTTCCTTCTGCTTATCTGATACCCCATTGCAACAAGCCATGGACAAGGCAGGGTTGTGTGGTTAAAAGGAAGCTTTTCCTGTTGGTTGTCACACCCTCTTCCCTTACAGTTGCAAGGTGGCCTTTCTGTAGTTATATACAGTAGTTTTTAGGCCTAAAGGTTATATACACTGCATTGGAAAATATTGCAGAAACGACAAGCCAAATCTATTTGTTCTGCATAAAAAGGATCTATTTAAAAATATGCCCTGACTCGTTTTCATATCCTGGCACAGTAGTGCATAGTAGCAATCATAGGGTTGGGTAAATATTAGGGGTTAGACTGTGGTTCTAGGTACTTATCCAAATCCCAGTGAAGATTTCAGTGAAGGTGAAATTAGGCCTTAAGGGCACAGGCCAGAGGCAGATATTGTGTAGAAACACATGGTCACAGGAAGAATTCAGGGTGAAATTGTGCCTTAGTCCAATGTCTCCCTGAATTGCACAGCGCGCTAGGCATGATCAAGTTGCACCAATCATTGGGATGCAATGGCCGTATCCCAACTATACATTCAATCCTTATTCAGTCCTTATTGAATGTATAGATAGGATCAGGCCATTTCATTTCAGTGGCACATTGGTCAAGCTAGCAGAAGGAGAGGGCCATAGCCATCACTTTTTTCTTATTCTCTTCTGTTTCCTTGGAGGGGATACGGGCACTCTTCAGTGTGTGTTGAAAGATTTACTCACATACTTCATCAAACTCAGAAACAGAATGCCCTTGTCCTTGTGCAGGAAAAAGACTCCTTGACTTCGTCCTTACACCTGCTAGGAGGACCACACAGAGGCCAGGACATTTCTTCATATTTACCTAACTGAAGGAAATAGTGCATGGATCATGAGATTTTACTCAGAGGGAGTTTCTGATGGAAAGGCTCTTATTGTGCATAATAACATTACCTTCTTATTGCACACATGAATAGGGCTCTACTCTTTCATTGACAGACTCCATGGATGTTCAGAGATTTACATCTCAAGTAGATTAGATAAATTTCAAGTAGATGAAGCAGTAAAGCCAGATCTTGAAAGGAAGGTTTATTGGAAATTAGGCACTTAAATATCTTAGAGTGTCTGGGCTAAAGTCCATATAGTACATTTATCCAGAAGAACTGAGCTACATCACTTTGAGGCTTGCAAGACTAGAGGACTTTGCCTGTACGTTATCAAAGCAGTGGACAAAGCTTTGTAATTTAGGAGAGGGTCAAGAAATGAACCATGAAATGTTATCATTAACATGCTTTTAGAGGGTGTGGCAAGGAAAATATTGTCAAATCCTTTTAGCTTTAGAAGAACACATTAGAAAGTCCATTTATTTTGTGAACAGCCAGTTTGGATCATAATTCTTTGCAGGGACTTCCCATATCATTTGAAAGCACTGTCTGATACTCTGTAATGTACGCTAGTCTGAAACTCATCCAGGATCATTTGTTCATAACTCCTGGTATGAAAACAATAACTGTTAACACTTACAATAGTGGAAAGAGGCAACAATGGAAGAAAGTACAGGTAAATAGGGAAACACCTCTGCTACTGAAATACTTTTGTACATGTCTGGGCTTTCTCTTTTGGTTCTTTGCTGAAAGGAGGTACAGGACCATACCTAAGAAACATGACTGTCAGCGTTCATTAAGACCAACGCTTAATCTCAACTGACAACATCAATGTCAGACTCGTAGCTGGGAGCTGGCAGCATTTCAATAGAGGATTCTTCTGAGCTCTTATACACTGGTTCAATAAATAATCCGACCAGGAAACACAGAGAAGAGTATTTACAATGATTTTCGCTGGCACGTCACTGCAAGTTTGAACCATCATGTAGCAGTGTGCCCACTGCCTAATTGCACTGTGAAATGTTGAAATACAGCTTTTTAGCTTCACAGAAGCATGTAGGCCTCTATTTACATGCAAATTGATGCTATTCATGTGTGAACTACAGCAGGTACTCACTCTGCCAGATGGACTAATATGGGGACGGGCCCCTTTTCTTTTGCTGAGGGCTGCACGTATTCACACATGCCGTAGATCATTGTTGGAGCTGCTAAGCCACCAAGAGTCCCAATTAAATAACCATTTAAATAGTTAACTGAAAAAAACATATAAAACTTAATCATGTATGTAGCAAAGAGCAGCATGGGGGGGTGGGGAGGTTCTTCACTAGGGGACATGTGTGATTAAGAGGAGACCTGGGTGCAGCATCCAGCTTCTTTCATGGATCATGTCATCTCTCTCCACCTTCATTTTCTCTTCTGATAAGTACCAGTTCTTCATGGTACTTTTACTATATATTTATTCAATGCCTAATGCAATGGGGGCCCTGAGCTTGGTTAGAGCCTGCAAATGCTTCCACAATGCAAATAAATATTAATAGGTAGTATTTAAATTATGGTAGTACCTAGCAGTTGTCAGAAGGGATCAGGTTTACTTCCTGCTAGGTAATATTAAAGCAAGTTAAATGAAGTTAAGTGACTCCAGGAGTTTGGCGTTTAACATGACAGACTAAGTGGCTAAAGCAACAGGGACAGGTTGTGAGGGAAAGTTTAGGGGCTGCTGTCTGATCAGTGCTTTCTTTGAAGGATCAACACGTTTAAAAATTGTAATGGATATAGGAGAATGGGGGATTGGGATATGAGGAATCAAGACATGCCAGTCCTCAAGAGGCATTCTTATCTGGGACAAAGCTGTGTTTTTAAAAGAAAGACGTAGTAGCAATCTGAAGAGAAGAGGCTGCTGATGTATCCACAGTCTGAATCTCCATGGAAGTTTATATCCAATCATTTCCATACACTCTGGCAGCCCCATACAGAGGAAGGGATACACTTATATTTGTCCTATAAAAATGGATCCTGTTTCTTCAATAGGAAGCAGATAGGTTTAGAACCCAGACCTCCTCTTGCAGGAAGCGATGAAGAGAGAGAGGATGTATAGGGAAGAAGAGCAGGAATTAGCAGGCAACTCCAAAAACGGATATCATTATAAGCAAACCACAAACACTTTTACTTGTGGAGATAGATAAATATCCAAATATTTAAGCAGGCCAGCAAGCTTCCTTCCTTTTTCATTCAGTCTGTTGCTTTCTTCTATCGGGGCAACGTAAAAGCTCGTTCCTCCCAGACCGAAACCGTTCCACGAGCCACTTCAGAGCAGGAGTTCTGAAAAAGTTCCAGTGTGCCATTAAACTTTAAAGCCTCTGTGACCAGTGGATGGGCTTGCTTCAAATGTGAAAGACCAAGTCACAGATAATACATAACACACAGTCCTTGAAAGAGACTAGTCAATTGCATCTGATATAACACCGTGTTCAAAAACCAGCTTTGTTCAACGGCACATATAGCATCCTCCTATGATCATATCTGGTTTCCACTAAATATACCAACAGCTGAGGCTTGTATTAGAATCTTTATTTCACAGAATGGTGTTCACAGATATTATCTCTTTCTAAACAGCATTTCAAAAGACTGCTTAAAAATGAGCTCTGCTTTTCCCATATTCCCACCAGAAGAAGAAGAGAAAAATCTAAGGTGGAAGAGTCAAGTGCAAAATGGCTCACATCTAGATAATGACTTTTTTATTCTCCTTTAACTTGGATGAAAAATCATCAAATAGTTCATGCTGAACTCCTTAACCTTGATGCACGTGACATTAAGACATTGGAAAAGCCGTAAAAGCTTTGAATATCTCTCTGCCAATTCTAATCAATGAAAATGATTATGTCAAAAAGCAGAATGGTGAGTACTCCAATGAAACTGATACCAGTATCTATGGATACTTGACTCTTCAGCTGGCAGGTACATGTGCATATACTGAAAGAATTGATACACCTGCCTAGATATACCAGAGCCTCAGCTGGAGTTAATTAGCGCAGCTCCATTGAAGTCAATGGAGCTGTACTGATTGGCACCTGCTGATATTTGACCTATTGAAAAGATCTCCATGAAGGGAAAACAATGAAAAATGACTGGCTGCTTCACACTTACACAAGACTGAAGCCATTTGTACGAAATCTTTCCTGCTATGAATCAGAAAGGTCACTGAGGGCCAGCAGCCTATAGAAAAAGAAGTTCAAATTATGGAGAAAGTGACTAAAGAAGATTGATTATGAAGCAGTTGTCTAATAACATTTGGCATTCTAAATCAGATGACTTCAATCCCCCCACAACCCTCCCCCACAAAACCCAAAAGCCACATTTTCATTATCTAACCAGTTTAACTATTGCTTCAGTAGTACTGTATTTAGTGAATTATCAATTTGATAGGTTCTCTCCATGCATCATTACATAGATTCTTCGCAACTATTTTTAAAAAACTTTTTTGACAAGCTCTGCTGAAATGATTGAGAATCAGGGATTATCCAAGAGAATCCACTAGTAGACAGTGACAGTGCTTTGTGTTATATGTGGTCTCTGGCTGAGGTTAAACAGAAAGGGACTGACCTCACAACTGTCCAGAATCACAGCTGGAATGCATAGGGTCCCTTTATCAATACAGAGTACTTATTGGTCACTGTATGGATCAGTAAGATACCTCTCTTAGTGAAAACTAGCTTATAACATTTTTGAAAGTTTAATGCCGAATGACCAGAGAATTTGAAGACAGGGTAGATATAAAAAAAATTCATTCTGCTTCCTCGGCATGATATATTCATAGACAAAAAGAACTGCCAAAGAAATGAACCCACAATTACAAGGATAAAAAGGGAAAAAACAAAGCCTCTAATAAAAGTCCTTTTTATTTACTTGGATACCACCCCCGCCCTTTCCCACATAACCAGCCCTCCAAAATGGGGGTGCATGTTTTAAGAGAGAAAGCTGATTTTTTTTTGCTGGAATAGAAGCAAACAGACAAGTGTGTTCTACCGGCTGCCAAACTGAAGCCACTTTTCTCTGGCTCAACAAGCCAGAGAAACCAGAATTGGTGGACCCCTGTGTTAACTCTCTCATAGCTACTGAGGAATTTACAGTTGCTATTGGGTGGGCCTTTTAGCTTGTGCCTCAAGCAGCAATCAAGCTGATTCAGAGTAAGCAAGGTGCTACATGCAGTCTGTCATTTCTTGATGAGGCTTGTGGTGTGGAAACAACACTTTTTTACTATTTACTTGAACTTATATAAGAGATATATACAATAAAGAAGAAATAATCTTCCTACTCTCCTTGCAAGGATCTGGGGCCTGGTCCTGTTGCTGTCATGCCACACCAAGATATTCCTGCTACACCACCCAGACTATCTCTTGGACAATCTGTGTTTCCAGGAAGGCTAACTCTATGGCTAAGTACAGACATTCAAAAAGCCTGAGGCTGAATATATTCAGTCTTTGCAGGTTAGTGTAAGCTGCACAGATTGAACTGAGAAACAAATGGACACACACTCACTTTTGATTCAGGAAATGCAGCCACACGCCTACAGTGGCTCAGGCCAGAAGCCAGGGGGCACTAGAGCATGGCTACCTCACAAGTAGCCAGCATGGGCTGTGTGTTCACTTCCTCTTCCTGCTGCTCCCTAGGTCTCCAGGATTTGCAGTCCACAATCACAGAAGTAGATATGCCAGAACTTCAGGGTCACTTTCTCTGCCTGCTTCCAGATGGCTCTGGGATTTGTAGTCCACAGTCACAGCCAGCTCTAACTTCCAGAAACTTTAGCAGGGCAGGGCATTTCTGTACTTAGGGGAATTAGGGTTTAGCCAGGGGAAGGGGTTTTAACCCCCCTCCCTGGCCCCAGACTCCAGCTGGGGGTTGCTTTTGGGGTGGGGGGGCAGTCCCTGCCTCCCCTCTACCCCCAACCCTTTTCTGCTGGAGCAGACAGCACAGCACAGCCCTGGGCTGGAAAGCATGCTGGGATGATGGGAGACTCTGATTTAACTTAAACCAAGAAGGGATCTGGGACAAGTTTCATAAACCGGTTTGACCCAAATCAGTTAAGTGTGATACTACATTCTACCAGGTTTATCTTAAACCAGTTTTGAGCATTTTGAAACTGGTTTATGTGCACTGAACTTCTGTTCTGTTACAGGGTTAATCCAGTTTCTGATGACTTAAACCAGTTTACATGTAACTTCTCTCCCTAGGTCATGGCTCTGAAAAAAATCTATCTTTTTACATTCTGTCTTCCAAAAGCAAAATACATGTTTTATATGGTGCCAGGTGGTATAAAGAAAATACAGTGTATGTGTATTCCTTTTAATTAAAGGAGAAAGTTTTAAATCTGATGTATCCTCGGCAACTTGATTTTGTTTTAGACATCTGAATTATTTCCAGACAAAGGCAACATGTATTTAAGATAAAGGTG
The DNA here is from genome assembly GCF_001723895.1 of Crocodylus porosus. Classification (NCBI taxonomy): domain Eukaryota; kingdom Metazoa; phylum Chordata; order Crocodylia; family Crocodylidae; genus Crocodylus; species Crocodylus porosus. Next base: position 30,909,449 of record NW_017728915.1, on the reverse strand, counting down.
TATATTAACATGAAAAATTACACAAGATTACAGGGTTGATCTAACTGTAATTAGCCCAACCATTACAAATTTAAGAATCTCTAAATTAGGGTCACACATAAAAGTAATTGAATATCTTCTGATGAGAAATAGACGGTAAAGTCACCGAGTTAAACTGTCTGAACTCTGCCCTGTATTTTTTATACAAAACAAAGAGGCTGAACCCTACAATAAGTACAGTCTGATACAACTGTTAACTATGAATCCATTACCAGCACAGCCATAATGAGGAGTTGTTGTCATTGGGACACTCCATGCCAAAGTATTTATGGAGATTTACATTTATTTAAAAATAAGAGATATCAAATATAACACTCTGTAAGGCCTACTAACAAAAATATACTTGTAAACAGATATGCCAGAACTGCAGATCATCATTCCTAGATAAAGAGAAAAAAGATGGTTCTAGAAGGATTTATCATAATTGTTCTCATTATTGAAAAATGTTCATTCCTTAAGTATTTTGGGCTGGTCATTGACCACTTAGCCATGCATGGTAAATGAGGAGAAGCACATTTACAGTCTTGATTTTTTTTAAATCTAATGAGCCAAGGTACTAGCAAACCATTTGTTATACCCTCAGTAGTTGCCAATATTTTAATAACAGGCTCCAACAAAAATGGTTGTTCTATGCTCTTGACTCATTTCAGCTTGTGGCTCCTCACAGTCCTACTTCCCACTTCAAACCCTGTCACCAGCTTCATGTCACAGCAGCATCTAGCATATTCATTAAACTAACTCACTTATTTCTGTCACTGAATAGATCACTTGCCTCGTCCTTTCTTCCTGCAGTTTGCACAGGTATTGAAAAAGTAAAGGTTTCCCTTGGTTTTTTAATTTACACAGAGTTATTTTTACTGTGTGTGCATGTATGTATGTGTCTTTATATATATAGCTAACACTTTCACTTGTATGATATGACAAGTATAAGCAAAATGTAAAATGCTTATATTTCTGCTCAAGGCCAACAGAAATCAGTGATTGCATCTACATGAACAATTAGCTTGATGCAATAAACTCTGGAGCAATTTGCACCAGAGGACATGGCTCCGGGGCACAGTGTTTACACATGTGCCTGTGACTACAGCGGTTAGAGCTGGGGCACAGCAGCCCTGGGCTGGCAGCAGGCTCAGTGGGTCATTCCTAGTCTCTCGGTGGTGATGGAGGGTGGTAGAAGGGTTGGCTGGGGCATGAGAGTTTTGAAACTAGAGCCATGTGGCTGACCCCCCAAGGCTGCTCCAGCCCCAGACTGCTATGCCCCAGCTCAAACTGCTGCAGCCCTGGGCTGGCAGTAGGCTCTGGGGGTCAGCCATGTGGCTTTGCAGTATCAGCACTCTTGGGCCTCAGCTAGCCCCTCTGTTGCCCTGAAACCCAGAGCTGACCCCCTAGCTTACTGCCAGCCCAGGACTTCAGCAGTTTGAGCTGGGTCAGAGCAGCCCTGGCCTGGCAGGGGACAAAGGGGTCAGCTCCAGGTGGTGATGGAGAGGCTTGCGGGGCACAAGGGTCAGGCTCTTGCCTTGCAGATTCCCTCCCTACATCTGGCTGGGCTGATCAGGTGCAATTTGCACCTGTCAGTCACTGTCTACAAATGTGTTTAATCGCGTGTGTTTGTGTTTAATCGCATGTGTTTAGTCTGCTGCAGGATAGTACCTGTCCCCAACAGTACTATCCTATGGCGGAGTAAATGCTTTACTGTGGAGTTATTTAGTTAGCTCCACAGTAAAGTGCATGTGTAGATGTGCCCAGTGGGAGTTAAGCATATGGTGAAACGCTATCCTGTGCTCAGGATAGCATTCACCACATGGTGAAATGCTATCCTGGAACCTCGCAAAAGATTTGTGGGCTTTTAAACTGAGCTTAACTGATGTTTCTGCTTTGCATTTATTATTATTTATTACTCAATATTTCAATAGCTCTTAACAAGGCTCTCTTTCAATGAGATGTTTCCAGAATTCTTCACTTGGTCTCTTTCAATCAAACAAAAATCTTGAAAGGCGCTAAATGTCTATTTGCTTGAACATAAAAGATGAAACAAACCCTGACTAGAAAATTCAGCTTGTGCCAAGAGTGAAAACAATATGGCTTATATTTTCTTTCATTGGCTTATAGCCAAGTATTTGCTTCAAGTCATGGAGAGATTGCACCCATTCTGCCTCCATGTTGATGTTGGCCTTGGTAAATTATCCAGCACTGGCTTCTCTGTACATGTATAATGCTATTTCCTGTACTAAACAGTGTCACTTCTTCCCAGTTCTGTAAGGTTTAATGTACACAAACACAGTGAAATGTTAACCTCTCCTATCCTCGCTTCCTCACTGTGCTGTCTACTACAACTGACACTTTCCCTGAAAATCCTTATTTCTCTGTAATTACATTAACTTGATGATGTGCCAAGGGACTTCATCTGGATTTCATCTTGTAAGAAAAAAAACCCTGCATCGTTGAAGTACCTTTTTCTCATGAAACCTTCTTCAAAGCCTGAACCTGAGTGTTTCTAGAGATCTGTCAGCTTAGAAGTAACACCTGACACCATCAAACTATTACCATTCTCACTTTCAAGGTAATCATTTCTTCTGCCCTCCCCCCCCCCTGCAAGTTTTTAGAAAACAAATCTTGATCTTTTTTTAAACCTGTTAGTGATAAGTGTGAGTTGGATTTAGAGAATAATTTTAGTACAGAAGCCAAGGAAGACTTGACCGAGATTGATTCCAGCCAGGTTGAAGATGACACGCATCAAACTGTTTCACAGATGCTTATTCACCCATCATATTATATAACATTGACCTTAAGATTGCTGAGAACTAAAAGGAGTAGAAAAGAAAGTTGGCTGCATTTTATCTGGAATGCCAGGTCATTAAGACTATTCTGGCGGGATATAATAGAAAGGTTTGATTCAGGCATTCCACCTTAGGCTATGAACTTGTCATCCTATAAGCTGAGTGGAGTCAGTCTGGTTAACTACGTGAGCAATAAATAGTACCTCTCTTCTAGCACCCGATAAAAGCAATGGATAACGTCTGCTTAACTTTTTCTTGTGCTCTTTTTATCTTACGCTGCTCTGAGCTTTGTTAGAGTGTTGCTTGACACTTGCAAGTAATTAACTTTGCTGTGGGATTTGTGGCATTTCAAGATGCCATGCATTCCATTTTATCACTTCACCTATGAATGAAATGTCATCACCTCTGAGTGAAGCATGGCAGGAGTTTTGCAGCATACGTTAATGCTAAATAGCATTTAGGATAGGAAGAAAAAGGTGCATTTCGGATACTTCCAGGCAATCTGGCATATGTAGAATGTTATGAACAGAAATTTTGGCCGATCTATGCCTACCTTACGAGGCCATGTGCTCCCAGCAGAAGGTGAAGCGTGCGCAGGTGGTATTGTATAGCATGCTAGAAAAGAAGTTTTACCATTACAGAAGTAAATTCCCACCACTATTAAAATGTTAACACATTTGTATTCCCTGTATATCATCTGGAGTTTGATTTCACTCTTCATTCTAAAAATGGGATTTCCAGCATGGAAACCTGCTAAAACCACAATGCACATTATTTTTGTACCTGCTGTGAAGGAAGAATGCCAAGTACAGACTCATCACCACTACCACTACATGCGATATCAAGATTTTCCCCTTATAACCAATTGAGAAGGCCTGTGCACGCTTATCTTATAAGACCACATGCTCACAGCATAAGGTGAAATGTCTGCAGCTGGTATGGTACAGCATACTAGAAAAAAGTTTTACTATTACAGCAGTTTAACATTAATTAACAGTACAACAGAAGGTGGTAGGTAAATCTTTAAAGGTATTAATGATCATTGTTTTAGTCTGTAAAGTGCTTTTGATTGGTTCGATGAAAGGTGCTAAATACAAATCTGACATTCTCATTCTTGGTGTGACATGTGGTTTAGTTATGGCTGTTGCTGCAATCCAACATGTTCCCTTCATTTCTTTGGCACAGGAGTATTGTTGTTCCAATTGCTTTTGATAACTTCATAGTTTGGTGGATTTTTTTTAAAGGATGTGCTATCAAAGTAACAAGTCAAAATTCATGAATATTGAAAGCTTTAACAGACTTCCTGAAGAGTGCTCATTTTGCTCTTTGCAGCGTGCAATATCTTTCAGTGGCCATGAGTGCTGGACCATAAAAGAACATATTGGTGTCGATCAATTTTCTGACACTGAGCTAGCTTAGAGGTTTTCTCCACATGTCACAAAAAAAGAACATGAAACCAAGAAGTAGGTACTGCAACAGCTGGAGGCAGATGCAGCAGACGAAGCAGGCAACAAGGTTAGCAGAGAACAAGAGTAGCTTGGAGACACTATAGAATTGCTGTCTTGTGTCATCCTGCCTCAGGAGTGAACTATGGCACTGATGGGAGAGAAAAAAGAGGTTTATTAGCTTAGACACTCTAGTAGAATATTATGCTATGATGAGGCCAATAGTATGGATTTGACTAAAGATTTTCACTCTTCAGGTAGCTAAGTTAGTGCGTGCTGCAGGCAGAGAACAGGAGTGACTGAGGTCCCACAGATGCCTGAGGCCCCTCTAATGCCAGAGAATTGCTTAGGGAATGCAGGGCTAAACAGAGCAGGTGAACCACGCCGTGTGCTACAGAAGAAGGCAAAAATCCCTACTAAAGTATCTGACCTGAAGAAAATTCCTTCCTAACCCCAAATGCAGGGATCAGTGGGTGTGTCTACACATGCTATTAAGGTGACGCAATAAACTCCAGACTAGTTCATGCCAGAGTTTATTGCTCCTGGGTGCAGCATTTACACGTGCACCTGGGACCACAGCATGTTGAACCAGGGTGGCAAAACCCCACTGGCAAGGGGCCTGGGGGATCAGCCTGCCACCCTGGAGCTGCCCTGCCCTGGCTCAGCATGCTGCAGAGGGGCTGGCTGGGGCACGAGGGTGCTGTAGTAGGCCTAGCTGGCAGGCAGCCCCTGTACTGTGCACCCTCATGCCCCAGCCATCTACGTGTGTGTTGTGGCTGAGTAAATAACTCTGCCCTAGGATGCTACTTGTGCTGGGCGGTACTAACCTATGGTGGAGTTAATTACTTTACTGAGGTCTAATAGTGCTGCACATATAAATGGTGATGCTTTACTGCGGAGCAAACTGGTCAGCTCCACAGTTAAGTGTCTTGTGTAGATGTGCCCCGTTTGAACTTGGGGGCTACTATGGCTTTCTCAGAAAGACTGACAAGAGGTAGTTAGCTGTTTTAGTCTGAAGTCGGGCAGGAGGCAAAGTAGAGTTGCACCTTGTAGACCAACTTAAACAGAGATGCACACACTTTCTTTAGTTACATTTTTCCTATGTGTAAGTATAAAAGCAAGAAGGTCAAATTACTTTTTAACCTTCTCTTCAGAAGCTGAATAAATTGAGCCCTTCGAATAACATGTAGTCAGGTCTATGTTTCAGACCTAGATCATTGTTCTGGCTCTTTGAATTCTCCAGCATTTTCTCATACTTACAAAGTGTGGACCCTAGATCAGGAGATGGTATTCTAGTGCTGATCTTACCAATGCTGTGGACAGAGGCAAGATCACTTTTCTTTTCTTACTTGATAATTTCCATTTTACACATCCAAGGATCACTTCTGCCCTTTGGCCACAGCACTGTGGTAAGGGCTTATATTGGAGCAGTTAGGACTGTTTCTGGAAACAACATCTGCTGCATAAGTTTCCAGTAGGTCGGATCTCTCTTACACCAGAGAAACTCCTTGCCAGGAAATTGTACCTTGTACAAATGTTACTTTCCATAACAGATGTGGCCACTGCAGCACACTGTGGGGCTCTGATTCTCTCTTCTTTCCTGGGAGAAGTTGTTTCATTTCACAGGAATGCATTAACAATAAATTAAAATTAATTTATACCCTTCACATAGCTATCCTTATGGCAAAATAGTCCTTTCTGGCCTTCTTTTTTAAGTTTCTGGGCCTTTAATTTTGGAAACATTCATCATGCAGATTAGATACTCATACACCTTTAAGACAGACATTAGAAGATTCAGTAGCCCAGCAAACTCCAGCCTCTCCCAGCAAACAAGATAAGGAAGAGTTATCTCAAAAAAAAAAACCTGACAGAAAGAAAAGGAAATGATTGTCATTAAAAATATTGCCCTTGGCCTTGAAGAAACCCATAGACATGTCATACTGCATATAGGACTGTAGTTAAGGTGTGGCAGATATATCCTGTGCCTACTTTGAGCAAACCTTCGAAGAATGCTGATGTATAAAATGAGGTAGCAAGTTATCCAACAACGACAACAACAAAAATGAGAAGAACACAATTAAGTTGTCCTGAACAATCTTAACTTTGCCCTAAGACAGCCATAACACCTATTTTTGATTTTACAGACATTTTTCATAAGTAATGGCTGAAGTACCGGCCACATGGTTTACACAGGGAAAAAAGGAAGGGAAAAATTGGTTAGCAGAAGAGTTTTAACAGCAATAATTTGTTACAGTGAAGATTCCTAAGGAAAAACTAGGAGTTAGACATGGTGACTCCATGATGGAAATATTTGAAGAGTCAGTACTGAATAGAGGTGGCCAGACATTCTCAGTGGAAGATGGTATTAAAAAATGCTTCTTAGCCAGACTCCCTGTGCTGTGAGGCACTATGATGTCCTTAGTCGGAAAGATGCAACAGGGTATCACGGGTATCCAAGGACTGTCCGCGTGGGGGGCGGGGGAGTTATAAGCATGTCAGGATTTGGGGTGGGATGCAATGCCATTTACTAACCATCATTAGCACATAGATTGAATTATCCGACCAGTGCACAGCAACACCTTGTCAAGATCAGGTACAGGAGAAATAACCAAGGGACAAATGACTTGTGTTGTTATTCATGAGTGAGGTGGAGTTTGGTAGCCCTGTTTGTGGAAGCAAATTTAGAAGGAAGCCAAGTTGTTTGTAAAAATACAATTTAAGCTGACATTTAGCAGAAGAGAATGGTCACAGGAAATAGTTGTTTCCCGCTGGCTGCAAGCAAGCAGTTCAGCTCACAATCTCAAAAGCCACACCACATAAATAGGTGGATAAATGGTACAACTACTACCGTAACAGTGAGATCCAATAGCTGTAATATTTTAATACCGAACTGCTCTTATGCACCAGTAAAAAAATCTGGTGAGATTGGTACAAACTCCCCATGAAAAAAACCAGGATTGAAGATTGTAAAAACCATACAAGAAGATGTCAGTCCTCTGAACCTGAAGGACTCCCCCCTTTTGTCTCATTGATATTTCAATGGGGTATTTCTCAGGATTAGATTCATGAAATGGAACAAAGTATGAGACTTTTACTGGCAGCCTTTAGCTAAGGCTGTCCCTTATTGGCCTCCTGAGAGTATTTTAAATGCTCTCCGTAACGTAATAAAATCTACACCTGTTTTAAGTCCTATTTGCACAGGAGGGGGTTTTAAGAGTTCAGTTATCGGGACTGCAGATGGTGGGGCAGATTGTAGGAGTAACAGACTCTCTTTCTGGTCTATAGGCAGCCGGAGACCACAAGTTGCACTGGTACCCAGTTTTCTAAACTAGATTAGGCCCCTCCATATGAGAACAAATCCAAGATTCACATTGCTCGTTTTAACAAACGAACTCAGTGCCGCATCAGCTTCGTCCCCATCTATAAATATATTCATGCCATCTGTCTCATGGTCTCAACAGGTAAAAACAGTTGTGTCGTAGGTTACTTACAATCAATTCCCAGTCGTTCTGAACAGCTTGAGTTGTCTCACGTCTTACTCAGTGGCTTGTGGTAAAGACTGATAAGTGATTTATTTATTTTTTTGGAAGATGATCAGTTTAGGTTTCCTCCTTCTGACATTTCAGAAGCCAGAGAAGTTCAGATTTTAACTTGGGAGCTTTGTACTTCTATTTTGCACACAACGTTGATTTACTTTGTGTGGAGAAGTGCGTTTCTTCCCGCGTGTCCTTTTTTCCTGAGCCTCTAGTGTCCTCTCGAAGTAGAAATTGAAAATCAGTTCTGTGTTGGTTTTATATCAGTAAGTAGTGTTGCTTTTCATGTCTTGTCAGACAATCACATTCGGTGGCCAGCGTCAAATTATAATCACTCTTTGTGGTGTGATGAATCTAAAACGCACAGTTAAAAAGTTCAGATTAAGAAGGTATACAGACTGCGTCTGAGGGGCTGTCCCATGACACCTCAGTCCCATGTCTATTCACAAGTCATCCTAGAGCCTGAGCCTCTACTATCCTGCCCCATGGCAAAATCTTAGATACCTAAATGGCTGCTAAGAATAACCGTTTTTACACCATTTAGTGTCAACTCACTTGAGCAGAGTTAGATTTCCTATCAACTCTTGTGGCCATGATGAAATCGTCAAGATGAATGACGATGTCATTAAGATGGGAAGGTGATCCTTGCTGGAAACCGTAAATCAGGAGCAATCAGCTGAACACATCACACCAGCAGGATCTAATCTGGAGGGAAGGCAAGCTGTGGTTCCTGGCATGATGCATGACATGTAGGTTTTGGTCTCGTATACTGCAGAGCCTATTCCTTTCTTTGCCTTTACATGAAGGAACCTGAACAAATGCCTCCTTCTAGTCACGGGAGTTTTAAAGAGGATACATGAGGGGTGAACTTTTTTCCTCTGGATTTTTTCTTGTCGGATTCTAACATCATTCCTTAAAGTTGCTTCAGAGGAGCTTAGCTTCATCATGCATGAGCCCCTCTCGCCTGCATCTCTAGCCAACGTGCCCATTTGTGAAATGAGTCCGTTTCAGAGCAGAGCTCCCTGTGTACGTGAGTTCAGCAATGTGGACCATTTCCAGCTGTCACCCAGGGTAGCCAGCACATAGCTGGAAGCAAGGCATCTTCTGGCCTCTTGTAGTGCTAAGAGCTGGAAATGAAGAGCTGCACAGAAATAAGGTGTTTGCAGTATAGGACAAGGCATCATATTGGGATACAGCTCCTGGGAACACACCTACACATTTCTGAGTGCCCTCTACTGTCAATCTGGGCTCATGGTAGAGGTGGCATCTTTTATTAGACCAAAAAGATTTTTGCAAAAAGTTTTCAAGACTTTCTTTTTTGCAAAAATCTTGTTGGTCTAATATCACCTCTACCATGAGCCCAGATTGCTTTTTCCTCTAGACCAATACGGCTACACCCTGGATACTCTGCTGTCAATCCATTTACAGGCATGGCTCGGAATCAATAAAATACTGACATACTTACAAGTTGAGCCTGAAATACATAAATTTAGGTGCTTGGCTCCCCAGAAAGTCCAAAGCATGAACTAAAGTGCCCAGGCTCCTAATGCAATGCATCAGGCATGTTTTTGGCACCACAAACAATCCAGAAGACCAACATGTTGAGTAAGGAGCCATCTATAGTAGGAAGTGTGGAGCACAGGGCCTTTAAGCATGAGGAAGCCGGTGAAGTATTCATGCTAAGCTGGCTTCTAGAAACTTCTCTAGTGGAGAAAAACTTTCCAGAAAAGAAAGGACACTTGCAGGTGGCCTCACAAGCACTGTGACACACTGCCCCATCTGCTATCTGTCCCGCTTTGTGCAGGAGTACACACCTAGGAAAATGGTGTGCAACTGCTGAGACGGTCAGAGCTCTGTATTGTAAAAGACGACTGATTTCTATGTAACGTTTTCAGCAATACAAAACCAGTGGGAAGGTGGAATTTCTTCTATTCTCAGTGTAGCCCTGTTTCTGTGACAAGGTGCTAGTTACCTAGAAAATTGTTTTTGCCACCTCAGATGCTTTATCTCTGTTCAGGGTTATGGGAACACTGACCATAAAATAATAATACTTGAAAAAAAATTGCTTCTGGACACTGTCCCAAGTAAAATCAGTCACATTTTTGGACAGCACAAAAGCAACTTTGACCTTTGTATTTTCATCTCTCCTACCAGGTAAACTGAGAATAAATCAGGGCCTTTTATTGTGATCCAAAAGAAACATCTTGTTACATGGCGCTTTATGGGTCAATGCTATGGTATCTGTGCCAGTGTAAACCTGAGCTATAATATACCTTCCTGGGGAGAAAGAAAGGGCTTTGAAAAACAGTTCAGAGGATATGTAGAATAAGCTGTGGATTATTCAGAGATTTGCAATGGTACTTACATATATGAATAGCATCCGCTAGGTTTAAAGGGCTACATAAATCATTCCCAATTTACATATGCAAATACCTGTTTATGTAGACTGGCATCAGTGTAACGTTTTTATATATATTTCTGGAGATTCTTGGTGAATATTGCCCATTTCCATGTAATATAAAATAAAGGAAGAGAGAGATGATAGCATGACAGGAAGTTTTCTGGTTGGCAATTCTCAGTGCAGGGGTCAGTAGATTTGTGAAGCTGCAAAGTTTATCACGAACCAAATTAAAATGCAAAATAGTAGGAAGTCACACTTCAAAGTCACCACAAAAGTCCAGTGGCTATCAATCTAAATTAATTTCTGCCTTTCTAATCAATCATCTCTTTATGAAATACAAATAAAGCCCCATCAGTGTGACATGTTATTAAGAAAGAAAAGAGATGTGCTCTAAACTTCTGGTGTCAATTTGCATAAATGTCAATCCGGGCAGCGAGGTTAGACCTTTATTCTAAAGAGCATCTGCAGCTCCACAGTATGTCAGCCCAAGGACTGGCACCCAGAAGCCTGGGGGTACTGAAGGAGTGGGACAGGAGAAGGTTAATTTGGCACCTTTCTGCATGTTAGAGGGGTTTTGTGGCATAAAAAGGATGCAAACAAGTCCTCTAATGATAACAGATTATATATATAATGATAACAGACTATAGATCGGGAACGATTTCATAGATTTCATAGACATCAGGGCTGGAAGGGACCTCGGGAGATCATCGAGTCCAGCCCCCTGCCCAAAGGGCAGGAAGTCAGCTGGGGTCATAGGATCCCAGCAAGATAAGCATCCAATTTACTCTTGAAGGTGTTCAGTGTAGGTGCTTGAACCACCTCCGCTGGCAGACTGTTCCAGACCTTGGGGGCTCGGACAGTAAAGAAATTCTTCCTTATGTCCAGCCTGAAACGGTCTTGCAGGAGTTTGTGACCATTCGACCTAGTCATCCCTTGGGGCGCTCTGGTGAACAGACGTTCCCCCAGATCCTGGTGTTCACCCCTGATAAACTTATAGGTGGCCATCAGATCACCTATATATATATATATATATATATAATGATAACAGACTATATATATAATGATAACAGACTATAGATCGGGAACGATGCGTCTGTTCAGGGCTGAACCCTGTTTTCTTTTCTTATGCAAAACTCAGCTGTTTCCAATTAGGGATTTGCGTGAGCAACACAAGCTGGACTTGACTCTTGATGGTGACATTTGGTATTTCTACGACTCTCATCCACAGAGGTGCTGAATGCAACTGCGGCTCTGTCCCATCAGATGCGGTGCAAACACGTGGCAAATCCCCACCTCGAGACATCTACCTTGTGAACGTACAAGGAGTTTGGAACAGAACTGCAAAGAGGAGAAATGACTTCGACTGAAGGCCCCGCAGCAGGTCAGTGGTGGAGCGCTGGGAAGAAAAACGCAGTCCTGAAACTTGGAGGCTTGCCCCATCTGTTATACAGCAGTCCCCACACTGCACCCTCCTGATATGCTTCTTGGACAGTCCGCTCAAAAAGGGCATCTGACCGACGCAAGATCTCATTCACAGCCTGGTTCTTTCTTACGGTCTCTAATGTGTATTTTACTTTCTTCCCTGCCAGTTTGTTTATCATTTATTCCCCCTTCTGCTGTATCAGAAATGAACAAAGAATTTTTAAAAGGCCATTTCACAGCTTTAGGGAGCCGTATTCAGAAGGGTAATGTGTGATCTAAGGCAAGCTGAGGAGCATTATTTTCCTATCGCCATCCCACAGCTAACGTGGACTGACAGACTACATATCAGTCATAGCACATTGGGCAAGGGGCCAATCTGCCAGTAGTTCTGTCCTTTCTGGCTGTAAGCGAAGCATTGTTAGGAGTGAAATAATGGTTTATAAATAGCCCACCCTGTAGTCAGTCTTCCATAAAGGCTGCAAATCAGCCTGGTCTTTATTCAGGCTGTTCAGTGTAAGATCTCCTTATGCCCGTGTGCTCATATATCTATACACACACTACATACCTAGCATACAAACAACACATCCCATCTAGGTAGCCCCTTTCACGGCAAGGACAATTACTGCAATAGCTGACTATCAAGGGAATCTTCTCTCTAAACCCACTCTTTCTCCTTTCTTTGAAAGTGTTACAGAAATTACATGCAAGCTCCTTGGAAACATTTTCCTTTATTTTCACCATTGGCAATTCTTCTGTCTCTATTCCAGCTGACTTAAAAAATTGTCATTTAAAGTGGAAAACAATGTCCTACTAGGGACAAAAAAATAGTAGTGTGACAAGCGAGTATCTAATAGGAGAACTGACAACAATCGAGCATAGATCAAAACTTGTTCAAATCAGTCTGGTGAAATAAAATAGGACCACACTTTTGGAACACCAGGCACAAACATCAGTTTTATTTTCAAAACCCCTGTTTGTGTTACTTTACTGTGTCATTCAGCTGAAACAATGGACTTTGTGCCTTGATGTGTGAAAAAAGGACTTGGCACCCCTCTGGTTTATGTAGCTTTACACCACTGCTCTGCTTCTGACCCTGTTCACTGTTGGTGGCTAACGGTCCCAAATGGCCCGAATCGCTAAACTGCAGAATAGTCCATCCCCTAGATTACCCTTCTTGCCAGGGCAAATGATAGGACTGGCCTATCGTTGCCTATGAATCATCTATTCTATTCCAGTCTTCCCTTATGTTAGGAAATCCTTCTAGTCTATCCTAGGGTGACTTTGAATAAAACAGATTTAAGAGGAGCTGAGGAACTGGACTTTTTTTTAAGCCTTTACTTGTATTTTAATGGCTTCTAGTTCTGGATTTGCCTATAGTCTTTCTGAACCGATGTCATACTCTCCATTGGACTCCTGCTTGGTAGATATCACCATAGATGGGAAGGAGAACCAGATACTTAGTTTTCAGAAGAAAGGTTCAAAGGCATATGGAAAAAACTATTAAAAAAATACAAGAACGAAACAAAAACAAAAACAGAAACAAAATGTCTGTGCCAACAGAAGTTTTCAATTAGCATTAGGTGTTATTTGTCCTGCTTTAGTTTTATGCACAGAGCATCTATCGCTCCTGATAGACTAAGGACAAAGCAGACAAGTTACCCAATTGCCAAATGTATAAAATGAAGATTGCTGCTTTATTACATATGTTTTGGACTGGTCTGAAATCAGCACATTGGAGGCATACAATAAGAGACTCACTAAAATTCCTAGGCACCCAATTTCTGCCTTTTCTATATGACTTTATAAAGTAGCTATAGAAGCAAATTACTGTCTGTTGAATGAATAATTGTAAAAAGGAAGATTACACTACAGTAGGAATCCATATTATCAGTATAGATATAAGGGCAGTTCAAGGAACTAAAAAATACTATTCTTTTCAAGTGAGTCAGCTATATAGTTAGAAGGCATCATCCTTCTATCACTTATATTGGTGTAAAAGAGAAATAAGCCCTCCATTCAAATACAGAGTTATACTACTTCAATCCTACTGTATGTGAGAGAACAATCAGGCTCAGGTAGGATATTGTAGACTTTGAATTTCTACGGGACGCATTCATTTAATGCAAGTCTGTCTCTGCAATCGCAAATTGCCAGGTAGAGTGCATAGAAGTAAATGGGACAACTCCCAGCAGTAAGCATTGCTTCCCCTAGTGTTTCTTATGCTCAAACTGTGCACCTATTCTGGGTAGAGCAGTACATTAGGTAGGCACATGAAAAGTGGTGATATGCTCTTTTTGTAAGACAAGAAATAGATCTGCTATTGCATTAGAATTTAAATGCCATTCATTTCTCATATCTGCTACTTTCTAAATAAATATAAACAGCTGATTGTAAGCTATCTTCACTTTTCTGCAGTGGGATCATACTGCCAGTTTAAGGCCCAATTATGTACTGAGGAGTAGATTGAGTAGGAAGGAGCAAGCAGTGTTAGGCTTAGCGCACGTGGTACCATATGAAAACTATTGCTGGACTGTGTCTTGGGAGCATGATTAATTTTCTACTGGTGATCTTCAAGGCACTTTGACGTTTGGATCCGCATATTATGGAACCATATACTTACCGGTTGAAAGTTGGGACAGTGAATCTGCCCGAATAGAGATAAGTCGATTTATGCTAGCCAGAGATGTGCCTCACAGTCACTGATGCAGCAGGAAAACCGGGCCCTATAATAATAGTAAACAGTAACCAGTACCTCATTAGCTATGTCCCACTACAGGCTTCTTTGAATGTAAAACAGGGGTCCTCATACTGTGGGATGTGACTCCCTGGGCAGTCGCGAGCAACTAAAAGGGGGCCTCAACCTTCCCAGGGTATGTGTGGTGGTGCGGGAAAGCGGCACATGGCGGTGGCATGGAGTGGTGTATGGTGGCAGCGGCTGCTGCGTGTGAGCTCCCTTTCTCCTGCTGCTACCATCCAGCACTCGGGGTCATGGTATCACAAAGTTTGAGAACCCATGAACTAAAAGAAGGAAACTAATTGCAAACGTTATTGACACCTGGGCTTTCTGTCCTCTGTAACCTGCAGCAATTGTGTGTGCGTGTGTGCATAAGGTATATAATACTACTATAAACCTGTCTTTGTAGGGGGGATAAGCTAGGTGTTGCCCCATATTGTCTGTGTTCTCCTCACCATGTAGGCATTGCTGTAGTGATGTATTATATCACCGTACGGCACACTACGGCAGCATAGTGAGAACGTGAGTCTGCACATGATGGGCATCTACTGCACCGTAGTGGCATGCTTCCCCATTTTAGTGTGTTGCGATGGCAAAGTAATGCTGAAGTCTAACTGTGGACCATGTGCATGGCACAGTATGGGTGACTGCAGCGCTGTGCTTCAGTGCTTCCAAAGCAAAGCCTTCAAAATGTTGTGACAGCTGTAAAACAAGGCGAGTATAGGCAGATTCCCATGGTTTTGTTCTCACATTTCTCAGAATGAAGCTATGTGATTTCCATGTATTCTAGCTTTTTCTGTCCAGTAGAGGTGAGAAGGCAGGACCTGTCCCATAAATAGTCACAAGGTATAAAGGCTTAACTTTACTTTTATTATCGAACACTATATTACCATATTTACTATCATACCACTTGTACTTTTCCCTCAAGTATCAATCCTCCAAAATTGGGGTGCATATTTTAAGGGGGAAGCTGATTTTTCTTGACTGGAATAGAAGTAGGGAACAAGCAGACACTGTGCTCTACCAGATACGAAGATCGGTGCCACTTTTCTCTGGCCTCCGCAAGCAGAAGAGATGGTCCTCTGCTAACTCCCTCATAGCCACTAAGGAAGGTGCAGTGTCTATTCCCTGGGCACTGTAGCTTGTGCCTGAAGGAGCCACTGAGCTGGCTTAGGCTAAGGGAACTGCTACGTGCAGTCTGTAGTATCTTGATGAAGCTCATGGTGTGGACTGTACACTTATTTACAGGAATTTATATAAAGAACTATTTACAGTAAAGAAGTAACTGTCTTGCTACTATCCTTGCAGAGGTATGGGACCTGGGCTTGATGATATCCTGATCTAATGGGTGAGCCCAAGCTACCGAAAGCGTGTACATGTTTGGTGCACAGCCTCAGGACTGGGAAAGCCCAGCTGCTTACTTCTGCCCCAGGGCTGCACTTTTTCTACCCATCCATCCTGACCAGCTTATTTTTATCCTTTTGAGTGCCCATCCCCTCACAATCCTCCCTCCCTCCCCCAGGGACCCACCAACCTGAGAGCTCACCAGCTGCACCCCCTCCCTTTTCCTGCCAATGCCCCCTTGGACCTTCAACAGCCCCCTCCTGCAGACCCACTACCCCCCAGTCCTGCACACCCCCCACCATCTGATTTGCTTAGATCAAATGTCTGCATAAGGACCTGATCTACGATCACGTGGCTTAAACTGATCACAGATTGGGTCCTGGGGACATCTGTATGTGCCCCCAGACAATCTCCTGTACAGCCACTGTCCCTGGACAATCTGCGTACTAGGAGGACTTACTCTATGTCACAGAGTCAGCCACGACTCTAGAAATGTCTTTTCCCCCCTACATTCTGCCTTCCAAAAACAAGGTGTGTGTCTTATTTGGGACTGCATGTTATGTAAGAAATTATAGTATCAAAGACTGTGAAATACCACCCCCCCCCCGTGTTAATACCCTCTGAGTGAAGCTCTCTCTTGCAGGGGTGCGAAGGATGATAAAGAAATGAAAACTGAAGGTGTGTCATTCATTTCCTTAGCATATCCGATTAACACAATGGTAAACAAATGTTAATATTACTCATCTACCTTCTGCTTGTAAACGCTGAAGGTCTGTGTTTTTCTGAAGACAGCGGTTTCAATTGTCTATTTATTTACTGTAAAATCTGGTTAGTTCAAGAAAAAAAAAAGATTACTTGAAGAGATCAAATCCAGAGGTCCATGCTTTCAAAATGGCTTTAAAATCCAAGAGGAGCCTACCTGAATAAAAGAGCTCAGGCACTGGCCCTGTATAAGGCACATAAATTACTTTGGGAACAGAAAGACGTAACAAAAAAGACTCTATAATGCATGCAGTCTTCTGACAGTTTTTGCAAACATCAAGGAATATGACACCTAGGCTTAATATGTTTCTGCTCTGATTATGAATCCCCAGCTGCACAGAGTCCATCTTTGCATATGCCGGCTGAATCATTTTTCCAAACTGAGCTGTCTGGCATTTCTCTGTGTGGATGAAGAACTTGTTAAAAATGAAATATAGAATAATGGGCACTTATAATTTAAATGAATCACTGCGTCAGAAGTAATTTCCTTAAACTATCTGCCATGTAAATCACCATCGTGATACATATGGAATTTAAAAATTTGAATATATAGTATTTAAATCCTGTTGCAATTACTTCACATTCAGTTTAGTGTAATAAATTGTCTTCGGGCACAATCCCAGACTCCTATGCAGGGAAAACTTCCAGAGTCAGGAGAAGTTATGCCTGTAGCAAGGGTACAGTTTAAAAAGGTCTTATTCTAATGCATTCTGCTCTCTGACAAGCTAACCCAATGTTTGCTTTTGTTAAATTGCAAAGAAGAGCATCCACATAAGGCACAGCGGGGAAAAATGTTACCTTCCTCATTCTCAAGAAGCCTTTCATTATGCATGCAGCAAAAAGACGAATACATCAAGGCACATGGTTATCTTAACAAGCCAAGATGGCAGTCAGGGTATACTCCATTGGGGTATATGCAGAACTGCAGAGTATTTGCCTAGTTCTGATGCAGCTGGAATTAGGTCAGCATTGAGCAATTCTGAAGATTCGGCTTTGGGAGTCTGGCACTGTACTTACAAGTAGAGCGTCCCAGTTTGAATCAGAAAATGAAGTTCATTCTCTCTTGTAACAAGTAAGGATGCTAATTTAAAAGTCTGTCCTTCTTCAAGAGAGATGACTGGCTTCTCAGGATTAAGAATCCTTTGATCTTTTCTGGATTAAAAAAAACTAGAGCAAACCAAAGAAAGCGAGGAACAATAAAACTATTTTTGTTTATTTCCGAACTGAACTGCATGTCTCGCCGCACTACCGGTAACATTTAGACATATTTCTCATAAAATGGACTTCACTAAAAGCAGTTGCAGGATATAAAACTCCATGGATATGTTTTGTGTGTTTTGTGGTTTAAATCCAGTAGTATAGTTGGTTGTATCCTTGGGCTTGGTTTACATTGTTTATCATAGGGAAACTTTCCCTAAAATGGTATGGCCCTTTATCACAGCTCCCATAGTGAACTTGAAGCCTCACGTTAGAAATCCTAGGTCTAACACCAACACAAGCTAAGTGGTGAAGCTGGAGCACAGCAGATTTCACAACCAGTCTCACTATGTAAAGAAAAATATGGATCAGTAGAAGTTCGTGGAAAGAATCCCATGAACTTCAATAAGCTTTGAATCCAGTCCTTAGACTTTCCGATTCACCTTGGGCATGATCCTGAACTGTGTATACTAAAGTGAAACAAGACAAACCTTGCTGAAATAAATGGAGATATGCTGGTCTATACCTAGAATCAGAACTGAGCTCATAGGAATTAAATTGTTGTAAATGCTAGTGCAAGTGAGATAAAAAAAATCAGGCTTCCTCTGTTTTCCGTCTGGAAAAATATTCGTCTTTTGTTTGTCTTAGTAAATACTTTAATGGAAGAAAAGTGCTTTACAGGCAAAATTCATATTACCAAAACCAATTGGATTTACAATTTGTTTTTATTACCACTGAAGGAACACTAATTCAAGCTTCGGATGCAATATAATGCTATGAAACAACAATAATCTTCTTTTTATAGCTTTAAACATGTGGGAAAGCTGAGCCTTTCTTCTACTATATAGTGCCCAAAAGTCATTATAACTTGGTAAATGTAGCTGACAGTCATAATTTGTCTTTTTGTTGATGGCCTCGTGTTTCCATCTAACACAAAGTATTTTTGTTCAATACCACTTGATGTTCTGTTCTCTAAGTTAAGCAAGACACCTACATTTTCAAAGTATGATTTCAGTCAGATAACCCTTATTGATTTCAACCGATGCCCAATACCCTATCCCAAAGCTGGAACCCCTAATGAGAACATAATGGTGAAAGTCAAAGCAATGGGGAGAGTTGATCCATACCCTGGGAATACCTAGCTGCCAAAGTTCAAGATTTTGTCATCATTCAGGTAAAACAGGATTGTACAGGTGTGGACCCAGTGTGAGGAAGGGCATGCAGTCACACCCCACTTTCACTGTGTAACACATGTACGATGAGGAAGTGGAGAATGGCTGGAAATCAGGAATAGGATATTGTGACAAATTTCTTGTGCTGAAAGCACAAACAGGTTCCAAAACGGACTGCAGAGAGAGGTAGCTGCCTTAGCCCCTGAAGTTTAGCAGGCAGCTGATCTATCGACTGCAACCTCCCCAAGCTGCTCATGGATCTAAAATACTACTTGAGGCTTTTGGGTTGTGATGGAAGACTCTGCTAAAGCAACACAAATGTACCCTAGCCTTGGCATTTGTTTGTTTATTTGCTTCTGTTTTGATTTGGCTTAATTTTGTTGGTTTTTTTTTACCGAGAAGTTCATATTTATACAGGTTTCTCCATAAGACCGCACTGGAGGGTGCATTTCAGAGAAGGAGAAGAGACAGGGGGTGCATCTACACGTGTACTTTATTGTGGAGTTACTTGCCACCTACCCCCACACCATAGCACACCCATGCCCCAGCCAGCCCCTCTGCAGCATGTTGAGTTGGCGTGGAATAGCCCCAGGGCCCCTGCCAAACAGGACTGCTGTGGCCCAGCTCAATGTGCTGCAGACCCAGGCGCACATGTAAATGCTGTGCCCAAGAGCAGTAAACTCAGGTGCGAACTGCACTGGAGTTTATTGCTGTGTGTTAATTGCATGTGTAGATGCATCCAGGGAAGACCAGCTCATGCAACTTGGGTTATCTTAAGATGACCCTCCAAGGTGACCCTAAAAACCAGTGTAGACAGACCCATACTCCCCATTGGTAAAATTCACTCACTGATGAGTTGCACTTGACTTATGTAATGCCTGCCTTTACACAGACTTGTGTTTCCTGTCAGCCAGCATCAGGGTGCTAGTAAGTTAATATTAGTAAGTGTGGGAAGGATGCATTGGATGATAAAAGAAGAAAACATCAGAAAGCCCTTACAAGGAAGCTAAACTTTATACAAAGAAAGCACTGACAATATTTTATATGTGTTTACATGTATATTCAGGCTGTAAACATGATATAGGGATTGTCAGAAGAAAGCAGAAAGTGTATGGGCAGCGTGCTACTGCTTCATTTTAAAGTCTGTGCTTGGGGTAAGTAGCTTGGAGAAAATAAGAGACTGTCGCTGTTGAGAAATGGTTGGCTTTGTTCACAGCTGTGTAATTTCCAACCTGATAGATTGTCTACACATAGACACAACAAAAATGTATTGTCCTCAAAACCTCAACTTTTTGTTTTTTCCCATAAGAATTGTTTACTTTTTTTTCCAGTTGAAAACGAACATATTCCATCAGTGTAGAAACCCCAGTGCAACTGCAATTTCCCACAGCTAAAGCAGAGACTCCATAAAGTCATTTATGCCTATCATTCCTGTCCAGTGAAATAGTTTCTTCAGTGGTATTAATAAAATTGACACATGGAACATTTCCTTAAGTGGCAAAGTGGGATATTTGGGATAAAGCCTTTGTCTAATTTATTCTTCTATTATATTTTATCCTTTTAAATCAAAATAAAATTAACAGACTTGTTATGCCACTCTACAGTAATTATATAAACAGGTCACAGACTCAAAAAAGTTCTTGGGCATTAATAAATGATACACAAATGAAAAAGTATTGCTCTTTTAAGATGAACACCATTACCCACATGATCTGGAGACAACAGGGCAGATCCTACAGTAGAGTCTGCGGGACCTGAACCTGTTCAGCTTCCACAAGAGAAGGCTGAGGGGGGACTTGGTGACCATCTATAAACTCACTAGGGGGGACCAGAAGGGTTTGGGAGAGACCTAGTTTCCCCGAGCGCCCCCTGGCATGACAAGGAATAACGGCCACAAGTTGTTGGAGAGTAGGTTTAGATTAGACATCCGTAAGAACTACTTCACTGTCAGGGCGGCTAGGGTCTGGAACCAACTTCCAAGGGAAGTGGTGCTGGCTCCTACCCTGGGGGTCTTTAAGAAGAGGCTTGATGCCTACCTAGCTGGGATCATTTGAGCCCAGTTTTTTCTCCTGCCCAGGCAGGGGGGCGGACTTGAAGATCTACAAGGTCCCTTCCGACCCGACTTCTATGATTCTATGATTATTCTTGGGCACATTCTGTATTACTAAAAATGCTTGAGGTTTGGTTTGATCATAGGTATGAGATAGAGGAATGAAATCAGGGCCAAACAGAAACAAACTCATCTGGCAAGTATTGTATTGAACCTGGAAATGGCATGACATTCAGAAAATGGCATGAGAGCATTAATAGAACCAGCAAAGAAGGACTGGAGAAAATTTAAAAGTATACATGTGTGAAAAAAACCCCAAACAAAATAAATATATAGATAACTCTGTGTGTGTGTGTGTGTGTGTGTGTGTGTGTGTGTGAGTTAATTTGATAAATATACACTGTGGATGCATCTACACAAGACACTTTACTGTGGAGCTGACTAATTAGCTCTGACTAATTAGCAACTCTAATTAGTAAAGTGTTGTCATCTACATGTGCGCCTGCATTAGGGTGAAGGAAAATAATTAATTCAGCTGTAGTATGGTACTGTCTGGGACAAGTACTATCCTATAGCAGAGTAGTTACATGCAGCAAAATGCACATGTAGACAGTGATGGGGCTGGCTGGGGTACAGTGGCTGCCTGCCAGCTAGCCTCACACTGTAACACTCTCAGGCTCCAGCCAGATCCTGCCCAGCACGTTGAGCTAGGGCAGAGCAGGTCCAGACTGCTAGTCTGTCCCCCCTGCGTCCCCAGCCAGCTGGGGCTGTGCAGGTCCCGGGCGTATGTATAAATGCTGCGCCTGGGAGCAATAAACTCTGGCGCAAAATGTGCCGGAGTTTGTGTCGTATTAATATCACATATAGACATGCCGTGTGTGTGTGTATGTGTAAAGCACTGAATTTTTCTTAAATGTCAAATAAAAAAAATCCAGCCCTCCAGAACCTCTGAATGACATTTAGTACCAAAGGCAAGTGGTAGTTGGCACAAAACCGTGGGTTTCAGGTACAGAAAGTGAACCTGAAGTAATCCCATAATACTGACAGGCAGGTCCTGTTCCCAGTTATTAAGCGTACTTGAAGAATCCCAATGAATTGACGGAGATCTCAGTTATGCCAACCTAAACCCAGGGAGTCTTCAATGGACCCGATTCCAGAACCTCACCCACCCCCAAAGTAGAACAAAAGAAAATGATTTGAACCAAATACTCCATATACATGCTGGTATAGATAGAAACAGAACATGGCCTACTATACATTATATAACAAACAGCACTCTACTTTATTACAATCTAATCTTGCTGGAATTTGCTTCCTCAATATGTGGGGCCTTGCTGGTCAATTCCTTTGCAGGAGAAAATATCTAGACACGTAACGGGGGCATTTTTGTATTTTCTTGTTTGTTTTACACTACCTACACCAGCCCTGGAGCAAGGGTGGACATAAATGGCTCTCAGGCAAACTCAGTCTTTCAGACTCCTTAGTCTTAATGCCAGTGTCAGGATGGAGCTTTTTTTAACAGTCTTCCATTACAATTTTGGACATGAAGTAGAAAAAACACCACTTCTGTATTTGCATTTAACCTATACATATTGACTACAAATATTGCTAATGAAATAAGAAATGAGAGACATCATCATCTCTGGAACAATTCTAATTCTGATTAATTGCTCATTCTCTGAAAGGGATAGATTTATTGTATCCTATAGTGATGTTCACCACCATTTTACTTCACTGGGAAGGGAGGTGAATAAGTCCAAATATCACCCATTAGAAAATAGGCAATTAGTTTCTCTTGGATACGGCTCTATTAATCTCACTGCTGCAGTAGCAAGTGGTCCAAAGCAATTTGCTTAGATGATGTATCCCTGTTTAATTCTGAAAAAGTGTAACAACAATGTATTAATAAGCCAACTCCTTGAGGTGTGGTTATTATGAAATACACACATTTATGGGGAAGAGGGAGCCTTTATGCAGTAAAATGCCCCCGGGATATTATTGTCTCATGATAATCACATTCCATGCTGAGTCTTATTGCTTATAATTCTTGCTTCCTTATTAGAAAGACCATGTTCCATTAGAGCCGTTATATTACCAACTAACATATACTGTAACCGAGCCTCATCTCCTGTGCTCAAAGTAATTATTAGGGGAGCTCAACTGTTGGTTGAGATCAGAAATCAATTATTTCAAAACTCAAATTTGGATACTTCTCTAACAGTTCTGTTCTAATTATTATTTTTTAAATGTGTATCTTGTTTTCCCAGAAAGCAGGTCCTAAATGCACTCACCACTTTTGCTCTATACAGCAATATGTATTCTATAGCGACAGGTACAAAAGCAGATGCTAGAACCAACTGCAGAAGCTAAGAAATATACCGATGAAAAGAAACCGGTTTCTTTATCATCAGGTGGTGGGATAGCAATTAGACAGCTTCCAAAGCTTTCCCTGATGATGTATAACGTCCACACCCTTGAATTGCCTTCCAGACAAAAAAATATCCTTGTCCTTAGATCATGATAGTGTCTTGGAATCTGAAAAGGATGGGCTTAGCAGACATAGCCATCTCTAGAGACATAATTCTACGATGGCTGATTCAGGCAAGTGCTAGCTGAGTCAAAAGCCTCCAGATGCAATGGATTTTTCTTGCCAGTGATCATTATTTCCCCTTTCTGAGTGCTGTGACTTTGGGATGAACTTTTCATGCAAATAGCCTTGCTGCAACAAAGATCATACACCACCAAAGAATTCTTCAGAGTACAGTATTCATGGTATACAAAGGGTTGTGCATTTTTTCTGCCTTCAGCATTTGTAAGGAATATGGGATGCAAACCAGGGGTGCAACATCTCACCCACCCCTAAAGGAAAACAAAACCGATCCCTCCTCCCCTCTGCCTCCCCTGCAAGATTGAGGAGTCTGATCGCTCAAGATGCTGAGCACCTTCAACTCAAGTAATTTTCTGGGTTCTGAAGGACTAAGGTAGTAGAATCATGCCTCACGTACTTGATAATTTTGCTTGAGAGCAGTGCTGCTAGTACCAAACAGTTGATACACTACAGGGCAGAGATGGCTGTACACAAGTCATCCTGGTGTATATAAGGCCATATTCTTTTCTCTTGTCCATTAGCATAAATTGAGAATAACTCTGATGATATCCATAGAAGTACATAGATGTCAATTAGATTTAGGTGAATTACACGTAAAGGGAATTTAGGATAAAAGATGCTCTGGAAATCAGACTGACTTGCACCAAAGCCCAGGATCTGAACACCTTTGTCTCTAGAAAAGTGTATATCTAAATCAAACTCTCTTCTTCTAACTGGGGCAGACTGTTGTAAATCCATTGACTTCAGCATAGTTATTTCTGACACTGCTGTTTAGGCACACACTACAGTGCCGCACTGCTCCAAATGGCAGCTGTACGAAGAAACACATTACTACATAAATTGACTGAAGTCATAGAATTACAAGTGTAAATGCGGTAGAGCTGTTCAACGTTATGAAGCTACTGCCACTATAGCTAGGACTTTTCTGACACCATGGTCACACATCTTCCATGAACAACATCAGCTAAGCCAGCAGAAGCCTTTGTCTGTTGGTTTAGCTACATCAGTGGTCTCCAACCTTTTTATGGTGAAGATCACTTTCTGGCACTTGAGGATCTACCGCACCCTCCCTCCCCACTTCCACCCCCCTCCCCATCCTGCCTCCAGGACAAGCTGCCTGGGCTCTGACCCCACTCACCCAGCCCAGTCTGGGAAGCAGGGTGCGTGACTTAGCCCAGCCACGTGCATCCTGCCGCTCCCGATTGTGGAATCTCTGACAGACTGAGATCTGGCTGAGGGACAGACATTCAAAAAGCCTGAGCCTGAATTGATTCAATCTTTGCAGGTTAGTCTAACCTGGCTAGGCTAAATAAGTTTTGTAACCAGACAGACATCCCAGAAACGCAGCCACATACCTGCAGTGGCTCAGGCTAGAAGACAGGGAGCACTAGAGCAGCCCTCCCTTTGCTTCCAGAGGGCTTTGCTGAGGGGAGTGTGGCCAGGCAGTGGTAGGACACTGTGATTAGGGAGGGATCCCCCACCTTGATAAAAGAGCATTTATCATCTCTGTTATCGGTATTAACACCCCATTAGAAAACAAAGCCTTGCTCCTTATAAACTCTTCTTAAACAGCTTTGTTTCAAAAGAAGGAATGCAGGGACATTACCATCTGACCTGTTGATTACCTCCAAAAAGACCTAAGTGGACACTGTCCTATCTGCCTTACACAGCATTAGCTACCATACCACATGCTGGCTACAGTCTGTGCTGTGGGAGAGAGTGGTGAGAGGGCGGGGCACCAGGAAGCCAGCAGACCCTGCTATGCCTGTAAGTCTCTGCTGGAGCTCCAGCCAGGCGAGCAGAGGAGAGGGGCCAACTTTGCTGTGGAGCAGAGAGCCACGCCCAGCCCAGAGAGCATGCTGGGATGTTGGGGGTGTTTGGTTTAACTTAAACAAGCAAAGGGTCTGCATAAACTACTTTGACCCAAATCAGTTAAGTCTGCTACTACATTCAATCAGGATTATTTCAGACCAGTTTCAGCCATTTTCAGACTGGTTTATGTGCACTGAACATCTGTTCTGTTACTGGTTTAAACCAGGTTCTGATCACTTAAACCAGTTTATATGTAATGTCTGTCCCTAGCCCTAGATATTGGGGCTTGTTAGCACAGCTATACTGATTAGGAGCTGTGATGTTTTAGCACTCTATAGCTTAGGTAGCCATCCCTGTAACACTTTGTAGACCAGACCACATATTCAAGACTAATGTTTGCATGGTAAATTTGGGAGCACTCCTGATGAAAAGTGCTATCCAAAAGAAAATCAGTAGGCCTGCTACTATACCCCTTAGTGCAGCTTAACTTTATCTGACACCTCCTATCCTACCAGGGGTAGTGCACTTCATTAGGAGGCTATTCTGAAGGATAGTTTTTACATAGCTACCTGAGCTGGGACAGGGCAGGTTCCTTTCACCTTGTTTTACTGTACATTGTGCAATGAGATGAGCACGATTTGACCTAAGATGAACAATAAGGTAACCTGAGTCTTTAATCAGAGTAATACCGTATTCTACAAATATTCCCAATCAAATCCCCACCCTACTTACTAAGACAATATCATACAGGGAGAAATGATAGTAATGTGTATCCCTACAATTGTAGCAACACAAGCATGGCGATGCATAGTTCAGCTCTCAGCCTAGGCTATTGTTGTCCAGTTCCCTACCACAACAAGGTGAATTTAAGAATGCGTATAGAACTGGGTAGTAGCTGGGAGCCAGATTTTGTTTTCACCTTCTTCATTGTAAATCAGAAAAAAAACTCCATTGAGCACAGTGAACTTACACCAATGTTCTGAATATCGGCATAGCAACACCATGCCTGCAGTCTAGAGAACTGATTTTTTTTGGTGGGTAATAATGGGGCTTTTTGTGGTAATAGGTGTATATTGGTACTGGAGCTGAACTTGATTCATTTTTACTAGCAGGGAAATGAAAGTCTACCTTTCGTCTGTCATGCATCCACTTGTCATTTTTTAGAAAAGGAATCAGAGAAAAACAGAATTTTAACATGCTGTTTATTATTCATTTCACTTAACTACACTGCAACTGTTTTTGTCTTATTTTAAGAACTGTAATTTCTCATTGACCTTAGAGTTGTGAAAATTAGTTAGAACTAGGTATAGTATGTCAAATGGGAACACCTGTTAGAAAGATAAACATATTTAAATATCAACCTTTCCCTCTGATTGGCTTGTGTCGATGAAGCTACTGATTAGAAACAAGAATTTCAAACCATGACCTTCCACGATGGTAGCTAAAGTATGGTGAATATATGCTTAAACTTTGTCATCATCAAAACCACCTCATTAAATTAAAAGGGCAGTTTCAAGAGCTCCCCTTCAGTATATTTTTCTTTTTGCAACTTGTTATGGCTTGTCACGTTCCTAAGAAACTTGAAAACAAAGTTTCTGGGATAGAGCCATCATTGGTGAAAGCCACACAGTGCTATTTTAGTGAATATCGCTAAAATGACAATAACTAATACAAGTTGAATGCATCCTCATATTAGTCAGTCATTAGGGAGAACTCCAATGTTCATGGGTGCCCTGACTAAGGAGTGTTGTTTTGGGCCCACGAAATAACAATAATCTCTCCAGTGAAGCAGGTTAAATATTATTAACAGGAGAGAATGCCCATTTGTGTAACATGCCGATAGAGAGTATCATCAATTTAGTTGAACATTTACAAATATAACATTATTGGACTCCAGAAGTTTCTAATAAAACCTCCTTTTGAACTAAAGTTCTAACTCCGAAGAAAAGGATATGCATGAGTTGCTTCACGTGTGGAAACTACATGTACTGGATTTAGATTTTGCAGCTGTAATCTTGTCACAGCAGATTATCAAATGATTAGAGCAATAAAAAATGAATTGGGGTTTAAACTTTTATGAAAAAGCAGTTATATTGTGGGATCAGACTTTTTAATAGACTGCAGGCATTAAACAGACCTTGTATTAGGCTTTGAAATTAATGGGTCACTGTATAACATTCCAGTCTTCATGGCTTGATAAGATTAATGCTTGCTTATATAGCAAATTCAATGGCTCATTTAATTTCATATGAATGTTTTAAGTTAAATTGCTTTTGGATTAAGTCTAAACTCATTATTCATTTTAATGTCTAAAAGAACTTTCATTTTTCTTTCATTTTATTTAATCAAGTGCATCATCATTAAGTAAAGGCTATGAACTTGGATAGCTACAAAATAAAGGAAGTTTATTAATTTAGATAAAAAAGACCTATTTATTAAACTTTAATGCTACAACCATTTTAAATTCAACACGATTTCTGGAAAAAATTGCAATTGGGTGCCATTTTGTTTTCTTGAAATGATAAAACTATACGGAAGTCTTGGGCAATTCTTGTGTATAGCCAGTTGGGAATTCAGAATGCACAACTTCATGTTAAGTATGCTTTCGTATTCATGTTTTTCTTCAATTTATAAAAAGGACCCAGTCTTCTTCTTCTGAAGTCAATAGAGCTTTTACTTGGATTAAGTTTTCAACAGGTGTAAACCAGTCTAACTCAATTGATATCACTGCAGCTCTCTGTTTGCACCAGGTGAGAAACTGATCCTAAATTCCTTACAGATGCATCGGAAGGGGAATTGACAGTTGACTTTCCAGGTTGTAACAGAGGCAATATTTTAGTTAAAAATATGAAAAAAAGTTAAATATATAAAAAAATTTCAAAGAAATTCAAGAAGGCCCATTAACTTACTTGTCAACAGATCACTGATTTTGGTTATCTCTGTTGTTTCATATAGATGAACACTGTTTGCTACCCTAAGCATTCATATTCATCATAGACTTATACAACGTGCGGTAGTATATTAACACCCAGGCTAAATGCCTTTTTAAAAACACACACACACATCTCCCATTTATTATGTAAAACTTAATTCCTCTTCATGAGGAACAATGGCTGCAGAAGCACAAAGCCCCTCTTTGGGATTTACCTGGGACTATCAGAGTTGAAGAGTGTTAGCTAATGAATTATTCAAAATGCATTAATAGCTTAGGAGAGTCCTTCACCTGCTTTACACAACTTCATCTTTCGGAGATAAGGTCTCTCAGCTGACTCAGTCCCAGGCAACAAGCCATGTTTGTCTTTTCCAATTTACCACAGAGCAAATGGAAAATGTATGTCATTGCATAATATTAGTCATACCACCTAGCTCTTCTACAGGAATTCTTATTAGTACATTTAGAAGTATTTAACAAAGGATCAGTATCATTACCCTTATTTAAGTGGAGAAATTGAGATGCAGAGAGGCAAAATGTCTTGCCCAGAGTAGTAGAACTAAGACCAAATCTAGCGCTATATCCACTAGGAAATGCCGTCATCTTTATTTTAAAGTGATATACAGTATTTTCACCAGGTATAAGTGAAAGGTTAATTATTATTTCTCTTTTCCACTAATTATATGTGAAGAAAATTAAAAAGATGAAACCATATTATTTTTTAAAGTTCCTTTTCCTGGATAGTTTGTTACTTGGGAGCTACAGGAGAGTTTGGCTAGCACAGTGCAATTGTTCTATTTATTCACTGATGGTTAACAAGAGGAATCCAGCTTCTCTATATAATTGACTTTCCATGGACTGGCTCATGCTAGCCTTTCATTTTATTTGCATGTTGTCTGATTCTGCGTATCAAGATTTGCAGAAGGCTAGAAAGACCTGGAGCGTCCTTTTTCAGCGCTGTGATGTACTGCAAATTATAGACTGGTGGCAAGTAAAAATGCTGCACTATAATTCCGCCTTCTACAGCATTTGTATAACTGTTAATCATGTGACAATGGAGGAAATTTAAATCAGCTTTGCAGAGTAGCTTGTTGAATGTTCTTTTATGAGGATCTCTGTTCTCAGATAACTTGTAACCTGTTGCTGAATTGGCCCCTTCAGATTATCACTCTGAGTGTATGAGCATTCAAGAGTATGAGAGAAAATTAGATCCACCACACCACATCTCCAGCAATCACACTTGAGTGATTGGATGATCAGAGTGTATGGCAATGTGGGCTTTCACTACATCCTCCTCACTGCTTGAAGGGAATGAACAGTGGTTGTCTTGGCACCTCCTCCCACAACTGAAGACGGTGGCCAACAGAAGTGAGGTGGCACCAGTTGTGCTATAACTTACTACTTGTTTAGATCAATAGAAAATTACAACTTCCCTAGTGCAAAGAGGACATTTTGTCTCTGAGAAGTTCCTCATGGACCTATTCCACAGGGAATGCATATCATCCTTTTTGCCCAGTTGTGTTTCATGGCAGGTGTGGGGAAAACTAGGAGCAAGGGCTGAGTGTAACTAATGAAAACAGTAATGTACCACGGCATCAAAAGTAAGAGGCTGACATCAGCAGCAATATTGTAGAGATCAAGGCGTAGGGAACATCTCTTTGTACTAATAATACCTCCCTTATTTCTAAAGCAGAGAAGAAATATAACAAGCAAAATACATACAGTATTCCCCCAGGCCCAACTGCTAGAGATAGTTGATAAACCTTGCAAGGTACCGCTGCAGGATGGTGGACCACTGGATAACATTGTGTGCTATCAGAAGAAGTGAACATGACAAGAGAAGCAAGAATTCAATTTTGGCTATTATAAAAAAATACAATCTGCAATGACAGTACACCAAGGAACTGGCTAGAGTGTGCTTTTAAGCACAGCCCTGAGCAAAGTGTTTGTGTGTGCGTGTGTCTGAGACAATTTTTCCCAGGATGGGAGACTGACATGACAACTGTCCAGCACATCTGTTTGTTTTTCCTTTCTCCTAAGGGGTTGCTAGCCTTTACCAGGACCAACATATATCATCCCCTCTATCGCCTATCCCATCAGCTTATGTTGGAAAATGCTGTTTCAGTAATGCCGCTCTTTTTCCTGAAGTTGTTTCAATTTTGACAAAAAAAAGTGAAACAAGTATGGTTGAAATGTTTCTTTTTGTTTTGTGAAATTTGAATTTGTTAAAAAAAATGTGATGTGTTAATTGTTATATTGTTTTCATTATTTTGTGATCTCTTATGGTTTGAAAGCAATGTTGCTTCCTAGCAAAAATAGGAAAATGTTTCCATTCTGTCTAACACAATGAAAACTGCTAACACTCAACTATATCTGGGTGCTATTAGACTTATGTATTTATATTATTTTCTAGAGCAATGCATCAAAATGTTTTATTATAACACAAGCAGGAGACATTTTGATTTAGCAGTTAAGTATTTTGGTCTGTACTCACTGTACCTGCTCTTGATGATATTAATGAAACCAATTCAAATAGAATATTTTGACTATTCTGCCATATTATGACATTAAGACTAGTCTTCCGTGTCTTATGCAGCACCGTGATTGGCATATCAATAATAATTTTAACTAATGTGAAATTCATAAAAATAGTATAAAAAGGAAAATAAAACAACATTTGAAATTACATGTCCATACTGTAATAATGGTTTAAATATTGTTCCAAAATGGAAGGTCGGAAACAGTATATCTTATAATTTCACATTTGTGGGGCATCTAGAAAATATCTTGTTTTGTTTCTATTTGAGACAAAATCAAACTTAAAAAGGTTACTTTTTCCCTGGGAAAACTACTTATGTACTTGTGAGGTGATGCACAGCTTGTATTTTCAGAGTAGAACCATGTATTCAGCATTTGGGAATTATCATCAGGTGAGCCCTTATTTGCATTATGGATTCTGCTTGGAGCAGGTATGTATTAGCTGTAATGTTTTTTGGGTGTTATGATAGCTTCTAGCATCTTGCAGTATTTTACAACTATCAAAGCAAGGCAATGTAAACAGAACCTTTTTAGTGGTAACCTCCATGAAAGGAATCTATAGAAAAGATATTCAGTGATAATTGAATGGGCTGAAGGTAAATGACACAATAAGTTTCCAGCTGTTTAGAGTGTCAGATTAAAGTCCAAAGAAGCAATACAGGCTAAAGGATTATTGTCACATTCAAATGATGCAGAAATTATATGCCTGACTTCGAAAGAAACTATAATTGGTCGTTTTGAAAGTACAGTAAAACAGAACTAAAGCTGCTGCAACTCCAAATCAGTGGAACTATAACTATTTACCACAGCTGAAAACCTGACCCATGTTATTTTCCTTGCTTCTCTTCCACTTCCCTTTAATACCTGCTCCCACAACTGAAATCTTTGAAAAAAAAATAAAGGCTTGCTTAAAATATCCTTTGCATGAACTAAATACAGACTATGTAGTTACTCATATATGGATATTTTCTTATTCATATATCACACATGAAAATAAACTCACTCTCTGTGCAAAGTTTATCCTCTAGTTATTAGCTGGTCTCTACCTGCCTCTTTCTTTTGGCAGACAAACTGATTCTGGAATTACAAGATCTTCCCCTGAGTAGTGGCATGTAAAAACATCAAGTAACAAATTGCCAGATTGGTGATGAAGCAGTGCAGACTTCATGATTACCTTCTTCCCTACAGTGCTTTCACTTTTAGGAGCAAATAAGTGCAGCTCCCTCATGGACTCAAGCAAGATGCATGAAGAATAGTCACTTTACCTTTCCCACTCCTCTGTGAATTATGAAGCAGTAAGCACATTTTTAAATACAGCTTTTCAGACAGTGAGATACAGCTCTACTCTGCGAAAGACAAATTGAAGCTCATTTATGAAAGTACATCTAAAAATGCCAAGGGAGCAGACTTATCAAAGAGAAGACATCAAGTTGCCACTCATTCTTCGTACAAGCACCTGTGATTGAGAAAAATGTTTTCTTTAATATAACTTGATATTTGAAGAGAATATGACAAACTGAAGTCCCTTCCCTTTATCATTTACATTATGCCTTAGGGGTACGAAGTTGATCTAAGACATTTTGATTTATGCTTATTAGTGAAGTTGTACCCACAGATGATCTGAAGGTTCATTCTGATTTCTATAAAATACTCTGTTGTGTGGTTAGGGGAATCTATTAGGTATAATTATAATACAGCTATAAATGTCATAAACCTATGATAGTTCATGATAAATAAGATTTGATATGCCAGGCTTTTTCAAAAGATGAGGGTCACCTTCCCCCACCCCTATCTCCCCGCAAGTGCCTGAGAGATTGGCCCTAAACTAGATGGCTTGAAAAATGATGAACATAAAAAGGAAGCTATCACGCCTACAGACAATTTGGCAATGGGTAGTTTATGAACTCCTGTGCTTTTCCATTTGACATTGTACAGTACTAGATCACAAAAGGATGACTGTAATGAGGCTACCTTTTGTCTTTATTTCAAATGTATGTATCCTTTGTGGATTGAGATGTAATAGAGATGTGCTGGAAGGGTAAATGTAGGTATATGCTGACATGAGAAATCTAGATGAGCTTAAAGCACATTTGCAAAAGCCAGTACAGCAGAAAAGCTTTGGATAAGGATTGACATGAAGAAAGAAGTGTTGACATGTGGTGGATAATGGATTTCTCACATGCAAGAAGTTCACTCAAAGAAGATGGCTAGGAATATATAAACCACAACTAGCTTTATTTGCGGGAACCTTTAAAGGTCAAATGTCAAAAAAAATTGAAATGTGCATATTTGTCAAAGACAGTGAGAGGGGATTCATAACAACAAGATCACATATGAACATATCTTGTTGGATATATTAGGTGACTTCTTTTTTCTTTTTCTTTTTATTACAGTGAGGCAGCTACCTAAAATACCAGAAGACAGAGGTAAAGACAGACACTTGATAGATTGTTTTGATTTGTTATGGAAGCAAAATCAATACCATAGAGGGAAAACTCTGGGTGGGTAGTGACATCTGTGATGATGATGATGATGGTGGTGGCCAAACATGGGAACTGACATACTGGATCAGACCTATGATCTATCTAGTTTATTATCCTGTTGCACACTGTTCCAGCTCTGCATGCTTCAGGGCAAGGTATAAAAAGTTTCAGAAAGCCCAGAAATTTAAATTTGCTTAAGACCTGCAGTGAAGATCACTGCTTCTCACAGGTGGGAGGAACTCCCTGTAAACTACCACATTGTCCTCCTTCAAAACCTTTCTTAAAACCTTCCATTACAAAACCACTCAATAAAAGGAAGGCTGCTGAAGTGCTGACCATAATAATCTCTCCCCTAAAATACATATTGGCATTAATTGTTGCAACCATGGATATCTTATTACCCACATAAATATCCAATCCCTATTAAAATCTTTCTAAGACTTTGGCTTCAATTAGTATAAATATAATGGTATCGAGAATGTAAGAACAAAGAAATACAAGGAACAGGATTGTACCTAGGGAGGGCAAAAGAGGCAAGACAGTGGGCAGGAACAGAATAAATATAATGGAGGGTTGGAAGGTACAGTAATTACTGAGGAACAGCCAGCCAACAGCATTTGAATGCTCAGCCAGTCAGTGAAGAAGAAGAAGACATTGCTGTGCACAGGTAAGAAATAGTTGAGAAATTGCATAGCGTCCTGGAGCATGAGGAGAGAACAGCAGAGAAAGGGAGTTCACGGCCATCTGACAGTGAGTGGTCTGAGAAGAATGATTTGTAACGTGTTGGGCATTCTATAAGCCTTCTCCATTGGAGCAGTTTGTCTCATTTGTGGGACATCAGGAAAAAAGTCCCAGTCCTGCAAGACATTTTAGCACATATCTCATTTTAATCCTCAGGAGTACATGCAGACCAGAGTTAGGTCGATCTAAGTGCTGAACTGCACACACATTTGGGGAATTTTGATTAGACAAACATGGCCGACCAAGGGGTAAAACGCCCAGCTTCAGGAAGCCCAAGTAAGCCACCGGGAAATGCGTGGGGTGAGGGTTTCTATGGTGGGGCTCATGCATGGTGAGTGTGGAGCCCTGTTGTAAGGCCGTGTTGCAGACATATTCCCTTAGCTAGGAGAAAGAAAACAGCACCTCCAGGACGAGGGCAGACAGACTGTTGCAGGGGTAAATACCCTGGGGTAGGGAAGACGCCGCTGAACAGCCATACCTGGGTAGACGGGGGGACTGGAGGAATGCAAAATATTTTGGAGGTTGTACTGGCTACAAGTGGAATGTGGCAGCCTGTGCAAAAGCCAGGGACACAAACTGCACAAAGATCACCCACCATCCCTCCAAACGAGTGGAGAGCTGGTGGAGTTTGGGGCAGGAAACTTCAACCCTACACTAGCCTGGGAGATAAGGGATGGAAGCCCAAGATCAAAATGGTTCTGAGGGGCAAAAGGGTGTTCATGGGTAACCTCCCAAGTGGCTTATTTGACTATCAAAGATGAACTGAGAAAAGAAATGGGATATGCTACATTTGTAGAGCTGTACAGAGACTTTGGGGGGAGACCCCTGTCCAGAAACAGCTGAGGTCAAATGTTGTTATGCGGGGAGGTTTTCCAGTTGGGGGAGAAGATGGAATGAGAAGGCAGTTCCCGGGGCAGTAGGATTAATGATGGGAGGTCCCTGAAGCATTGGAGTCACCAGAACACACCATGGGTGGCACAGTGGGTAGATTGGGGCCCTGTGTTAGGAGAACCCCTAGAAAAGAGATGGGGAAATCTGTGCCTGTTGGTTGTGAAGATTAGTTTAATCATGCAGAAAAGTAACTTAACCTAACACCTTGTGCCCCACTCTACCTAATTGGCCATGAGCCTAGAGGCTCTCTGTTCCTTTAAGAGAAGAAACAGCTTAGCCAGGGAGCCCTGCAGGCTAGGCAGGTGAGGTAGTCAGGTCAACAGACTAATGGAGCAAATAGCAGGCACCTGTGGATGGTCAGCTGACTGGAGGTAGGCAGGGCCCTAGGAGCTTATAAACCCAAGGCTAGGCTTGGCCTGGGGGTTGGGTCTTTTATGGGCAGCTGCAGGGGAATGATCTCCATCTCAGGACAGCCACCCAAGGATGCTGGTCTGATTGCTCTGCTGCCTTCAGCAACACTCAGACGGGGAGCTCGCAAGGGGCCAGGCTGGGGGGTATGTTGATCCAAGGGTGAAGGAAGGTTGGCCATCTTAAAGGGGCAGAGGGCTGCTTCCTTTGTCGTTATTATGTTATAACCCAGGGGATGATGTTTATGTTGCTGTTTGGACCAGAGGTTTGGGATGGGGCTGTAAGGGGTAATTAAGGAGGTCCCATTAGTACCTGAGAGGCTAGCGATAACTTTGAGCCAAGGACAGGCTCAAGGCTTAAGCAGTTATTGAGCCCAGAGTGGGCAGATAGAGCAAGGGTCCAGCACCAGAGGGGTGCAGACACAGAGGGGCCTGGAGCCCAGAAGATGGGCCAGCGGCCTACTGACAAGAAAGAACAAGCAAGAGCTAGTGCATCAAAGTTAGGTCTGATACAGGGTCTAGGCTGGAATGCCTACCTGGAGTAAAGGGGTGGGGACTGAGGAGGCCAAAGTCCCAACAGAGGGAACAATGTTGTAGTACCACCTGTGAAGGCATGGTGTAGAGGAGGATTTGGGGCTATGCAAGTAGCCCTTTAGGCTTTGGGTGCCCTGCCAGGCACAGTTGACTATAGAGGCCCAGCTAGGGGCTAAGGACCAATAAGGACTAGTAGGGTGCTGGGGACCCTAGTGAGGATTTCAGTGCAACCGGGGCCATGCAAAAGTCTATAGGCAATCTCTTATCTACCATTATTTCATCAAGGCATGGCAGGAGAGATGGGAAAGTGCCCTAGGGGTGGAGCGGGGCATGGTTGTGGAGCCTGCAGGGGGTGTCACAGCCACCCCTAAGTCCCTGACATGCTACAGGCATTTGTTAAGGAGCTAGGGCCCAAATGATTAAACATATAAGGTAATGCAAAATGTTGGTGCATGTAGGAGATCAGCAGGTCATTTTTAAAGAGCTCATGGTGAACCCAGCACTGAACCCAACAAAGCCAATAGCACTAGAGCAGGACTGAATTTAGCCCAATGCACTCCTACTATATTATGTTTTTTTCTTCCTTTCTTCTCTTTCACATTCTAGTGTCTGACTTCACTACAAACTATATGAGACAAAGACTCCTCAGGGAACAGCCAGTGATTTGAAATTCGCATCACTTTTACCCTTAAGCCTGTCAGATGATCAGATAGCCAAGAAAGTGCTAATAGCTTATGCTCTGGTGAAATATGTTTTTCTGTACATGATTACCTTTGTATTTTGTTTCCCTTATCCCTGATTGTCAGCATTTTAATTAAAAGTAGAGGTGTGAGAACATGGGAAAATCTTTCCGCAGAACAAGCCTGCCTTAGGATGAAGTTGGTCTACTAAGTTTGCAAATTTAAGGCCCAATTATACTGCTGCTGTTTGCTTTCTAAAGTGCCTTGGTCTGCAAGTCATGCCACTGAAATCAAATGAAATAAACACACTGTAGACTACTCGATATACCTTAAGTAATGAATATTAGGGGTGCTGTGATCACTGCTTATTATTTTATTAATAAGTGTCTCTTTCTGTTGCCTTGTGTCCCTCCTGTTGATTTATTACACCCGCCAATTATTTCTTGTCTTAAGTGTGAGCTCTTTGGTTCAGTAACAGTCTTTGAAGGTATTACACTTCATAGGACAGTGAGGTCCTAATCCCTGTATTACAAGTAAGAAAACAATAATTATTATTAATAGAAGGGACTTTATAAAACTAAATTCTGTCTGGAGGTTTGTGTATTTTTGTGTTTTAAATTAATGTAGGTATATAAAAAGTATCTTAAACAGAATAAATAAAGAGGCAACAAAGACAACCTGTGGATAATAGTAGTGGTATCTAGACTAGGATGGCTTCTTTGAATAAAGACCCTTATCTATCACTCACCGAAGTTAATGGGGTTGGATCCGGCTGAATATGAGCAATATCTCCCTGAAGATAAAGTTGAGCCCATTAATGCACTTGCACTTCCAAGAAAACTTTGAGATTTTGAGGATTGGTTCCCACACTAATGCCAAAGGTAACATTTTCAAAGCCACATGCCTGTCTTTGGTTCTAATAGGAGACCAACTGGAGTTAGGTACCTACAGGTGCCTATAGACATGCAGAGAGGCTGCTCCAACATGCTGTAATTACAGTGCTTTGGAGCAGACTCAATTAATCAGGCCTGTTGCAGTATAGTAATTACCACACTCCAGAAGACTCCACTGTCACAGGTATCAGTGTCCCCATGCTGAAAAATGGCGGCAGGGGCTCTTTAACTAAAGCTTGTTTGATGAGCTTTAGTTAAAGCACTCCCACTGCCATTTTTCAGTGCAAGGATGATGATACATGTGATGCTCTGGGCACTTTAATAAGAGCACTCTTGGAGCTGCTCTAATTAAAGTTCCATTCTTCCCCGTCCCCCCACCCGACTTCCAGAGCACGTGTACAAACTCCCTACATTTCTCAGTTGCTTTTGAAAAAAATCACACTAGCTGCATATATGCATCTTTAGACACCTAAAATCTGACTCAGAGAATGAATCTCACTGAAAGCCAGTGGGACTTTGGCTTCTGAGGACCAGATCAAAGAAATAAGAATTGGGTACCCAAAGTGAGACTGTGCCAGAATTTAGGTACTTAAGTCTTGAAAATTCCCACTCATCTGGAGGTACCATCCAGAGCATCTTAACCCAGAATGAAACAGGGCTAAGGTACTGCAGTTTAGCTGCTTCTTGCTGGGGGATAGTATCGTACACATGAAACAGTTACTGCAGAGCAACTGCTACACAATAAATCCTCCCATGTTTAACTCAGTGTAATTTGTTTGTCTGCTTGCATCCTTATTTTTTGTCTTTAAAGATCCCTGGTCACACAGTGTGCCTCTACATATCCCCAGAGCAGTACTAGCTCTGACAAGTCTGATCACTTTGGCATCTATCTTGTACCTGATCCACATTCTCCTCCAGTATTCATATGGTAAAAGAAAGGAGTTGCTCCTGCTCAGTTCCTTGGTAGGAGTGGCATAGCCAGCTCAAGACCACTTCATGTTGAGCTTGCTGCCTCTTGCCTCAGGCATCTTTCATTAAGCTTAGATACAGGGAGCCTAATATTGGCTTTTGAATTCCACTCGGGTGTGGGCATCAAGGTGCCTAGGTTAATGCTTCTGCTGTCTTTTATTCTTACAGAGATTTTGCTATCAGAAAAACTATATTTTGAATACCAAAATACATTAATGAGATAACAAGAGGGGAAAAATGTATAATAAATCCATGGGGAGGTTTTATTAGATATTTTTTCCTAGTGGAGATGTTGTGAAGCAACTATGACAAGCTAGAGCAGTGCTTTCAACCAAGGTGCCACTTTCTTTGCAAAGAAAAATTGCTGTTATTTTTCATTGTGAAAATCAAGTGAAAACTAAAAGCTGTCAGTTTTTAAAGGGTGCCTTGAGTCTAACAAGGGGTGCCTTGTGTCTAAAATGGTTGTGAATCACTGGGATAGTGTGAAGGCTGAGGCGACAGCATCCTTCAACAGAAATAACTATGAGATGAAAAAAACCCATATGATAAAGAACAAAGATGATACAGCATAAATGCCAGACACATGGTACTAAGCACAAAGTACCTGTAATAACATTGGGACACAGTAGAATGTGATGGGTCAGAGAGTAAGTAGACTAACATGGTTTATGATGATCTTGTCTGGCAAAAAGCAATAGGATAATATATTGTAGTAGGAAAAGGTACTTTTGGAACACATATGGGATAACGCATCAATGAATAGAATAGAACAAAAAGCTACAAAGCATTGGGATGAAGACAGAATATTTTGATATCTCCATTGCAAAGACCAAATCCTTCCAGAGTAACTCAACCCAAAGGTTCTGCTCAAGTGGCTGAAATCAATGGACTTGCTCATGTTAAATGTTAATCCATCGCAGTCATCTGTTGCACAGAAATAACCAGAGGCCTTTCTTGTTAGGCTGTCATGCCAGCTTCCTTGAAAATATTTACAACAAGCATACTGATGTGCAGGATCAGGTCCAACACCATGCCTTCCATTTAAATGACAAGATTGGAATACTTCCTGCTTATGAGATGAATGGAGGTGAGATCCCTTTCTGTTCAAACGGTGGTTCTTCTAAATTCTCCAATTCCACGTGCTTATTGAGATTTCCCTACAATTTGCTATGCCCAGTGGAAGAAGGAGAGAGTTTGTATTTTACGTCTGGGGTCATTTGAACAAAATCATTTCAATTGCTAGAAAATGATCCCATTAAGAAGAAAATTTGAAAACCATATTCCAGAATAGGCACATACATAACTCACAAACTGAACAGTGAGTGTGTGCAAGTAGGCAAGAAACATTTAAGATCATTTGAATCGAACCTTTGACAGAACGCTGAAAAATTAAAGACTTTTATTTTACAAACGCTATAGCCAAAGGGTGTTTTTTTTTCCTTTGGGAGGAAGGAGAAGGAGGGAAAGGGATGTTATCTGAGCACACCAGAAAACTCAAAGACTCTCAAATATTTTTTAAAGGAAAATAAATTGCACGAGAAATTCTTGAAGGGAACAGGGGTAGGAAGTAAGTAATGAAGAAATGTGAGGAAAATATTGGGAGAGGGATATGGTACTCTAGTGAGAGGAAAGAGATAAATGGCTTCTAGGAGATGAAAGAATAGCTGGGTGAGGGGTCAGGATTAGGAGAAATGAGAGGTGGAAAATTGGAGACATGGCATGGGATGGGTGGCAAGGTGAAGAGGGGATTGGTAAGCCTGTCAAGCTTTTTATGGACAAGCCTTTTATCACCCCTCCAGGTATGGCTCAGCTAACCCATCCCCAAGCTGGAATCTGAGGGCACCTGTAGCTGTGTGAGGATGCTGCTCCAACACGTTGTAATTACAGTGCATCGGAGCAAACTTGACTACTTGAGTTTGCTGGAGTGAGCTAATCTGTGTACTCCAGCAGCCGCCATGTCTCGCGTATTCAGCATCCCCACACTTCAAAATTGTGGTGGGGTGCTTTAACTAAGGTGAATTGAACAAGCTTTAGTTAAACTGCCCCCACTGCCATTTTGAAGTGTGGGATGCTGAATACACATGACGCTGCAGGCACCTGAATTAAAGCAGCTCTTGGAGCAGCTCTAATTCGAGCACCTCCTCCCACCTCTGGAGCATAAGGGCCCTCTCAGCCTTTCCCTCCCTATGCCTGTCTTGTGCAGGGATCTGGGCTCCTCTGTTTGCTTCTCTCTTGTCACTGGGATGTGGGGAGTCCCTTCATTTCTAGAGCTGCCTGAATGACTGAAAGATCTTGTCCTTTGAGATCAGTGGTGCTCATGGTTTTGGCCTCTCAGGTCAGATGAATGGAGTGGGACTGGTCCACAGGCTGGATTGGGCTCTATTTCACCCCCCCCCCCCATGTCAGGATTGGGCCCTCTGCTACCCCTGCCTGACCCCAGCCCAGCTGAGATCCAGGTGCCCCAGGATGCCCCTAGTCCTCACTTGCCAGCAATTAAGCACCCCTGTTCTAGAGAATATGTGCCACTCTCTTTCCAGCCCTCATTTGAAAACCAAGATCTGGAACAGATCTTTGGGAGAGCGGGGAGAGGAAGTGTTTACCTGTCTCCTATACCAGGGTTAAGAGCTGCTGTCCTCTGCGGGTGTCTGCATTCATCGCCTTGCCCCCGAGGGAGCTGGCATAGGGCATTTGCAGAAGCCCTGCCCTTCAGCACAGGGAGCTGAGAACGACAAGACTAGACACAGAAAGATGAGTCTGGAGGGAGGAGCTGAGACGGGATATGCTTGATGCATAACACAGGTTCTCAAGCATGGTACTAAGAAGTGGGGATGAGACTACCCACTGAGTGGAATGGAGCAGTTCACACTTTCTAGAGCTATTGTTTGAGGCTATATTCAGCTCCATAGGGTGTTCCCGTTCAGCTGAGAATATCATGTTGAGATAAACAGGCCACTTCACACCTCTCTGGCAACCCCTTTCTGCTTAAATATTCACTTTCTAAGTGCTCTAAAACCTTTATGGTTACTTGGATGGTCTTGAATCTGGAGCACCTACTACTAATGCATGCACAGAATAGGGTTATTGATCCAAATCAGGAGGCTTTGAGCCAGGGGATCCCTAAAAATACAGTGTTTTTAAGACAGACTGATTTTTTCCAACCTTTTCTTTTTCTTTTGCTCATGGCTCAAAACAGGCCCCAAAGGAACTCAGTCCCACAGCACTTGCCATGATGACTGTATGGCACCCACCACCCTCTTGGGGAATCAGGACTGAACTTCTATTTAAGCCCATCAACAGCTATCAGTGTAAAGCTAAGCTCTACAGAGAGGCAGGAGGCTCCTTTTGTGTCTGTGCTCCATCTAAAGCATCCTATTTCTGTCCACTGTGTGGAGGAAAGGATCTGTGGACCTAGTCTTTTGGAGGGATTTGAGGCTGGCTGCCTGTATGCATTCGGTGAGGCTGCTGTATGTCAGAGCAGACTTGATTAATTGAGTCTGCTGGAGTGTGCTAATCAGCATGCTCCCGCAGCCTCCATGTCTCATGTATCAGCATCCCCACACTTCAAAATGGCAGTGGGTGCTTTAAGTAAAGCTTGTTCGACAAGCTTTAGATAAAGCACCCCCCCCCCCGCCATTTTGAAGTGTGTGGACACTAATACACAAGACGCTGCGGGCACTTTAGAGCAGCTCTAATTAAATTCCCCCTGGCCCACCCCCAGAACATGTGTAGAAATGCCCTCTGCTTGTCCTACCCCTCCTATGCACATACGGTGATCTCTTAATGCTTTGTCCTCTTGGTGGGATCTGAGCCCCTCTTCTGTTCTCATGCGAGTCTGAGGGTGCGCTGAAGGAAATCCATCTTTTCTCTTTTGAAGAGAAAAAATAGGAAGGAAAGAGAGGAAGCTAGCATGGAGAAGGAGGGTGATGCCTGAGTGATGGATAGGCCCAGGACAGGGTTGGGCAAGGAATGTGATCCAGCAAACAACGGAGCTGCTTAACTTAGGAAGTGCACAGCCACCCAAAAAAGCGGCTGCTAGTGACATGTGTATATGACTGTAGAAGGAAGAAGACAGCAAAGAGCAACTTTATAATCTGCTAATGGCTTAATGGGACAACGAGAGAAGGTGAGGGTGTATATGTTGTTGAACAGGGGGTGGAGAAGAAGAGAGGGCATTCAATTAAAGCTGGATAGAAACCAGTTGTAAAGTTGTTAGACATTTTCAAGCACTAACTTTGTAGCTGGTTAGCTCTTTTTATACCTAAATAGACATTCTTATGGCGTGATAATTACTTTCCATGTGTGGCCCATCTAAATGTATTAATTAGTTAATTGTGTAGTATATGTAACATGTGACAGGGACCTCAACACCTTGGTCTCCTCTCGCATTTAAAGTTACCATAAACACCATTTAATAAGATGGCCAAAGTTTTGGTTCATAGACCATGCCTGTGACTTCTCCCACTGGCCCTGCTAGCACCTCCAAACATTTCAGTACTTGGGCATAATCCTTTCCACTTTCACCACCATTCAGGAGGAGGAGCACATTCAGCATGATGTAGCATTCTTCAGCTTTACCTAGTTGCAGTAGATCTTAATAGACAATTCACCTGTGAAATATGACAGCCTCATCACCAATCCTGTAAGAAATATATCTCTTTCCTTAAGAAGCAAGCAAACAAACAAAACAGCATAGGAAACAGAGGACTTAAGGTTGCCTGGCGGCATTCACGTCCTCCCAGAATGCGGAGTTCAGAAAACTCAGACCTCTAAATAGTGGTGGCTCCAGAATTACAGTACATGCCCCCACAGCCAACACTGTCCTCCCAGGACAAGCACCAGCCAGCAGAATTTATCTGCAAGTGCTCCAGCTGCACTTCCTGCTTTAGGCATAGTGGTATTGAATGATGGAGGGATTAGTTGGAGGAACATGACAGAGCTGTGATTGTGATATGCCATGAGGTGGGAGGTCCATGCCCTTCTCCCTGACTTCTATGTGGGTGATCAAAGGAAAGAAGTGCTGGATAAATCCAGCCTGCCTCTTTCCTGAGATGTACTGCAGAGGCTATATCAGCGTTAATACTAATTCCAGACTCTGCAGTGTGCATTTATTCAGATAAAAAAACCCCCAAAAGAAAACATAGCCTTTGCATTAAAAACATGCTAAAGCCAATACCAGGTCTGAACGTCAGATATTTTGCATGGCTGTAAGGATTCTGTGTTTTCTTTTATTTTGGGACAAGTCGGTTGCTTGTATTCTTGGCTCATCTTTGCTCACAGAGGTAAAATTAGAGGCCTTGAGACTCCCGCTGGTAGCACAAGCTCTCAATTTCTCACTGTCAAAATTCAATCTGATTTCTATCTTTTTCACTAAAAAGCTGTCAACAGAAAATAAGCAATCCCCATCAAAGAGTTATATTAGTTTCTGAGGTGTATATACATTTGGCTTGCAGGAGGAAAAAAAAATCCAAGTATTTTAAATTGTTTTCCTTTTTTAATTTGTGCTTTCTAGGAAATTGAATAGAAAAAACCATCAGCATGGAGGGGACAAATATAATACCCCCAAAAGAAAATAGTTAAAAAGAGAGAGGATGATTCGCAGAAGGATCACAGTAATTGCTTTTGGTATATGTCACCTGGCCTTCTTCATGCTGGTATAAGTCCATAAAGCTCGGTACAGTTACTCCCCTTTTACCAGGATGAAGCTAGATGACATTTGTTCCATGTTTGCAGCATGTGGGGTAGCGTCCCGGTCTTCATCCTAGTATGTAGAATAACGTAATATCAGAACTAGAAATGAACAATGAGATACTCTTAATAAATTAACAGTAAGATTTGCAAATACCGGGGAAGGAAAAGGGTGAAAAGCAATTCAAATTCCATCATTTAAAAAAAAGAAATAAATTGTGGTTTGCCTTTTTAGATGGGTTGTTTAATACATAAGAGAAGACCTGAAAAATCAAACAACTTGATGACCATGAAAGTTTTTCCAGCTTTTCATAATCTGGAGAGAGATTCTTCTTGCCATGCTAATATTATACTACTCCTTCAGAAGCAGTAAACTGCTTGGAGTTTGAAATTAAGTCTACACTTTTGTTATGGATGTCCTTAAAACCAGAACTGTGTTTCTTCTGCATAGCTTACTCTTGGTTTTTGCCTCTGGATTTTAACTTTTTCTCTTTTATTTCTTTTGTCAAGGACTG
This sequence comes from Crocodylus porosus, assembly GCF_001723895.1. Lineage (NCBI taxonomy): Eukaryota > Metazoa > Chordata > Crocodylia > Crocodylidae > Crocodylus > Crocodylus porosus. The sequence continues at coordinate 30,864,885 of NW_017728915.1, read as the reverse complement.
GAGCAAAAGTCTAACTCAGTCTCATACATCTCTTAAGTTCATCCCACAGATTCACTGGCTGGATCCAAACCCTCTTTGCAGCACCATAAACTGCACGCATTGTGTGTTAACCATGCATTGTGTGTTAAATTGCAGTGCTGCAGCAAAATTTGCTGCCAGGATTTCTGGATAGGAAAAAAAAAACACAGAAGAAAAAAGCAGAGCAAAGCACACCCGAGCAGCATGCGTCGAGACAAACACCAAGACGAGGGAGCAGGCAGCCAAGGGCTGCTTCCTCCTCCCATCTCTGTGTACAGGGGAGCCCCCAAGCTGAGGCACCCTGTGTCCCAACCAGCTGTTCCCCGGCTGCCTGGGGCACAGTGTACCTCCAGATGGGGGAGCAGGCAGCCCGGGGCTCTGCACCCCTGTCTCTGCCACTTGGTGTGCCTCAGCATCTGGGCTCCATTGGGCATTTCTACACATGCTTGTGCTGCAGCGCCAGGTGCTTTTAAAAGTGACTGGCATTGCAACGCATGCATTTGTATAAATGGCAAAATGCACATCAAAAGTGGTGCGCTTTTGAATGAAAACACATTAACGGTCCTTGAATTCATGGAGAAGCAGGATGGCAAAGTCAATGTTAAAGGGCACAGGGGCACCCCACTGTTGACATCTAGGGCATTTGATTCTTTGTTTTTATAGGCTACAGTTGCCTTCATACCGGGATGTTGTAAGTATATGATCAACAGTTTTGGGGGACAACCCAGAACCACAAACCACAGGTCCGCTGACCTTTTTACTATTGCCATATTGTCTGTTGACTGTATTGAAGGCCTTCATCAGACTGATGAAGACTATGTACAGTGATGATGACTACATCAGACATCAGATTGATGAAGACTATGTACTAGTTCGTTTTTCTCTACACTTCTCTTGTAGTTGCTTGACAATATCATATCAATGGTGGAGCATCCTGAGCAAAAACCACACTGACTTTCCAGACAGATTCTTTCACCTAGAGATTGCAGCCTAGGGAACATAATGCAAGTGACAACTTTTCTGACAGTGTTCAACAGAGAGATACCTCTATAGTTGTTACAGTCTCTTCTATCTCCCTTGCTTTTGTATATTTGTACACACTGAACATCTCTGAAAACGTGCAGTAGAGCTTCCTCTTTCCAATAGATCAGTATAAATAAGACTTTGTTGATGGCACATATGTAGATCTCAGCAGACAAGCAGTCATTGCTAGATGCCTTATTTCCAGGGACTGATTTACTGATTTTCTGCAAATCTTCTAATGTAGGCTTGTTGTCCAAAACCATCATAACTTTGACCTGCAGTAATCCTTTCTGAATATCTTCATGGAGTTTCAGGCACAAATCTTGGGCACACTACCTAGCCTCTTTTTGCATTTCTCTTTGAGCCTTCCTCAAAATTTCCAGGGTTATGGTGTTGGGAGATTTCTTGTAGATGGTTAATGCTGTCCTTTTGTTCGCAACAAGTGGTAGAAGGGTTTCAGGGAGCTCTTCAAACAATCTCCATTTTTCTTGCATTTTTTGCCAAATGCTGTTACAGCAGCATTCCCAGGCCTTGGTGGCTAAGTTGTTAGGTAAACTTGCTTTCACAGCTTCTTCATTCAATAGTCTGCATCTTTCTACATCTTCCGTTTAGCCGATGTCAATCTGGGGACTGACAGTTTTGCTATGGTGGATATTTTTGGCATCAATTCTGACATTGCAGCAGACTAAGGCATGGTCAGTGTTAGAGTCAGCAATGATAAGACCTCGTGTGCAGGATTTCTTTCAGGTAGTTGCACCTGGTCAGTACTAGATCTACTTGGTGCCAGTGCCTTGACCTGGGGTGTTTCCACAATGTCTTTCTTATAATTATCCCAGTGAAGTGGGTGTTGGTAACACACAGATTTTGACTCGCACAGAGTTCTAACACTTGCTGGCCATTTTCATTTGTATTATCAATTCCATGTTTTCCCAGAATACCAGGCCAATTCTCAAAACTACATCCAACTGTTGCATTGACCTTGCCGACTATCATAAAGGTCTAATTTCTGTGAGTTTTCTTACTCTGTTCTTTAAGTTGTTGATGGAAAACGACTTAGTCATTAGTTTGGTGGGTAGGTGCATGGGTGCTAAACAACATGATGAACCTATTCTGTGTGCACGGTCTGAGCATCATGAGTCAACTATTGGGCTTTCAACAGGAAGATAGTAAGCTGCTTCTAATAGCAAAGTCTGCTCCCTGCTCTCTCTTTTCTCCTGCTGGATCCCCATGCCAGAATATGATGTAGTTATTCTTTTGGATAGCCCCTCTATCTGAGAGCTGAGTTTCTGATGATGTAGCAAGGTTGATTCCAAGTTTAACTAATTCATAGTTTAGTAGTGTCACTTTCCATAAATCGGAGTCCAAATCGAATCTGGGGGTCAGTTTGAACATTCCAACGTGTGAGTCACTTTATTTCATTTTGGCCAGGACAGATTGGGTTGGGGCATAGTTTTTTGGCCCACCACTTCTAGGGCCTTCTTCCAGAGAGGAAAGCAGGCCACTCATGAATAGGGCCGCCTGGATGCCTTGGCCGTGGCCAGATGATCATGCACATGCAGGTGTTTCCCACACTGCTACCTTGAAGCTCAGGGGCCTGGGGTTTTTTTGACCTCTGCAGATCCCAAGGTCAAAAACCCCCATGCCTTAAAGTGGGGCAGTGCATGTGGCAATAGTGTGCGCCACCTGAAGCTGGATCCTGGCCCACTGGAGCCACGCTCTGGCTGCTGGTCAGGCTCCCAGCTGCAGGAGCACCACAGCTGCAGCTCCCTGAGACCCCCAGGACCCCAGCCTCCCCTACCCCACCTGGGGTAACCTGCTTCATGCCAGTGGCTCCATGGCAGGGGTGTTCCCTGAGGACAAGTAACAGTGGCTACGGGGTGGGGGGGAAGGGTCTGTGCTTGTGTGGATGCAGCCCTTGGTAGCCTCAGGTTCCTTATGTTCCTTACCGAGTCCTGAAATCATCACACCAAGACCTTCAATGCATACACCTAGGGAAAAATATGGAGGAGTGGAGGCTGCCCTGGACCTACTTTAGGTCCCCGCTTTAGACCATTGAGACACAGTCCAAAGGCCAGACTGATTCCAGATGTTTAGTGCCTTGAGGGTTGCAGCTTCTGCCAGAGAGCAACAGGTTAGAGCTCCTGCTGACTATCAAACACCTCAGCAAGGGTGCAGCTCTGGCAGGGTGATGTCTCTTAGCTGTACTCCAGCCAAGGAATAGCCACAAGGCAGTGGGGGATAGGGTTTTGAGGTGCTCTATACTCACCTTGCTTTGGAGGTTGCAGCATTATGGCATTTTACAAGAGCTACACAGCCATGAGTAGCCCCACCACATTGTCACCAGGCCCTCCAGTCGGATGCAGTTTATGGTCATACCCAGGACCCTAGGCACGTGTATATTTAAATTCAAATGAACAAATACATTTAAAATGTCACCTTACCAAAACATAGCAATCCACTGGGGAGGGGAAGAGAAACCAAACTCATGGTGGGTGGTAGCGACGGGACTCACTGTGCTATGGGAAGAGGCTCAGATTTCATGGTGGACTGCAGTGTGAGCACATACGTAGCTAGAATAGAAAGACAGAAGATATTCTGGGACACTGAACTAAATGTTTGTTCTCGGTGGATCATCACAAAGTTATTTAGCACAGGTGTTTCATTTTGCACTTGTAATACTTTGGGAATATTTACAGTACAGTGTTTAATGGCGCTTAAAATCATACTTCCCCCTATGGTGTATGCTGGGGGAAGTGCTAGTACACCAGCCTGTATAATCTAAAACCTGTAGGAGAACTGGCTCTATCAACAACTACTTAACGGTTTTCCCTGCTTGCTCTGTGATTCTTTATTCATCCAAAACATATTGCTTTCTACCTTTAAAGTGTTTAGCAGATTGGAAAGAGGCACACTATGGAGCTCCCTCCCAGAAGCTATTTGAATGACCACGAATCTCATCACCTTCAGAAGTGCAAAACTTGCTGTGTTGATTTTGCTTTCCCAGAAATATAACATTTCCCATTCAAAGAGAAAGCTGAAAGACGATGACAGAAATCCAGTAGGTACAACGTAAAATGTTTAAGGCACTTGCATACCCTGATGACATGGTATAACTTCATCGACAGACAGACACAGATACTGAATAATATAGGGGCATTCCAATAAATCCTGAGATATGATTAGCTCCAGCATTTTTTAAGGCTTGTTTTAATGAAATCTGGCTTTGAGGTCCAACTTTTCTATTGGCACATGACATTAAGCAAAGCACTACAAACTATATTTTTAAAGGAGTTACTTTTGAAAATCCTAGTAGGTGCTAAGGAACATCAATAGACCCTTAAAAACCCAGCTTTTTAATCCCTTTCTACCTCTGAAAAGTGGGCATAACATTTTTTTTTTCTGCCTTGCTTAAAATGTCTTTATTGTGAATGGTTTAGCTCTTATTACCTACAGCACTCAACATCATCTCACCTGGAGCTCTGAAGTAATACAAATGGCAAGTCATAATAAGAAGAAATAAGCAGCTAAATATCTGGAGCATCCAAGCATCTGTGGACAGAAATACCTGAACAGGTCTCACAAGAACATGTTTTCTTCTGGCATTTTGGCTCCTTTGTTTCTCCTCCCACCACAGCTTTGTGGTACAGAAATCACTGGTAATGGGAGAAAATGTTACTTCAGCTTCTTTCAAAACATCAGAACAGATTTGGTTCAGTTTTGTATGGGTTTGTAGACATAAATTGAAGGTGACTGAGGAGAGCATGATTATACCTGGATCTCCTATCCACCCCAAAAGCATAATGGCAAGGGCACTCTGAAATCAAATAGTAATAATACTCCAGAAAAGCCTGTGAGGGAACAATGGCCCAAGGCCACATTCAGATCTCTGAGTACATAGTTTTCTCTTTAACCTGCTTTGGCACAAAGCCAGTGTTTGCAGCTACACAAGGCAGGGCAACTATTCCCGTGAAACTGGGACATCGCAGAGGTGGCAGAGCTGAGATGCTCAGCTTCTCACTGTGGTCTGCAAAAAAAAGAAACCCAGAAATCTACTCCAAAGTGCCCTTAAATAATCAGAAAGGGTGGTGGTGGTGGGGGGAGAAATGGGACTGTTTAAGTCCCCTTCTTATGGCATCAGTCACTGAAAATGCTAATGTAGCTGTAACTGCAAATGCCACGTGCAGAGGCAAATATCCAAAAAGTCACCCCAGGGTGTGAGCACCACACCACCCATGAACAGTTATTCTATCATAGTGTGCCTTTGCTTGTTCGCAGCATATAATTCCCAGTCCTTTATACAACAAAGTATATAGTAATGAGAATAGTAGAATCCCCCTCCCCCCACCTTTCTGGGATGTCTATGCTTCTAGCTTATTGCCTGCTGATCTAATGGCGCTTCATAATAAAGCTCCTCACTGTTCTGTACAGTGATCTTAGCTACTTCCTACTTTATGAAGAAGGGCTCTCAGAACACCAAGTGATGCTACTTACATGGACCTGACTGCAATAATAGCCAAGTGCCCCCAATCTTAAATGCACTTATCTGTACAAGGAATCAGAACTTGTGGTAGAGGTGATATTTTTTATTAGACCAACTAGATTTTTGCAAAAAAAAAAAAAAAAAAAAAAAATCTTTACTTGCAAGCTTTCAGGCACAAGCACCCTTCTTCAGGCATAGGAGAAAGATTGTAAAAGGACCTAACCTTAATTTTTTTGAACCCCAGTTTTCATCTGTAAGATAGGAAACACAGGTTTTTGGCTCACCACTTCTAGGGCCTTCCTCAAGAGAGGCTAGCAGGCCACTCCTGAATAGTAAAATCAGGTAAGCAGGCCACTCCTGAATGGTAAAATCTTTTCTCCTATGCCTGAAGAAGGGTTCTTGTGCCTGAAAGCTTGCCTGAAAGAGTGTTTTTCTTTTTGCGAAAATCTAGTTGGTCTAATAAAGGACCTCATCTCTACCGTGAGTTCTGATTACTTTTGCCTCTAGACCAATACTGCTACAGCCTGGATACCTTATCCACCCAAAACTCTTGAGAGGGAGGGAGGTACAACTATTTTTTGTTTTACAGATGAGAACTGGGGATTAAGGTTAGGTCCTTCTACTTGCTATTTTTTGTGACTTAGCTTTTAGGCTAAGATGAAGGCCCGCTACAAAAGTAGGGGATGTGACCATTTTTTCAAGGACTTCATCTACATGGAACAGGATCATCTATAGAGGAGTCAGTTCCATTTAGACTACTAACAGCTGGAATAGGAACTGGCCCTAAGTGACTTGCTGAAGGTCACACAGGAAAGCATAGCAGGGAATTCAACTGACATCCTTAGGCCCCCTTCTGGTACCCCACCACATCATTTTTCCATACTGCCAGTGACTTCATTTTGGCTAGTAGCTCCCTTAATGGGCTATGGCCTATTCTCTTTAGTAGATTTAGCTTTATCTAAAGGTACTGAAATAAATACCTGACACTTTGAAAAATGCTGTTGGTTCTTTGTCATAAGAAGGCTGGTTTGGGAAGCTTGGGTTACTTCAGGGAGGGAAAGACAAGGTTTAGACAACTTGCTTTATTTTCTTTTAAGTTCAGGTAAAGGTCCAGATGAATAACAATAGCTAGAGAAATTAAGGTGAAAATACTTGTATGGGAGGGGTATTGGAATGAACATCAACAAGACTGGGAATTGCACAAGTCTGCGTGTTTCAATTTGGCCATAGGTCCTTTCAATCTTAGTGTCTTAGGTCATTTATAGATGTGCTCTAGGAGGTGGGGGTCGGGGTACTTTAATTAGTGAAACTCCAAGACCCATGCTAATTAAAGCCCCCAGAGCATCATGTGTATCAGTGTCCCCATGCTAAAAAATGGTGGTAGGGTGCTTTGAACTAAAGCTTGAATGAGCTTTAGTTTAAAGCGCTCCACCATCATTTTTCAGTGCGGGGATGCTGACATACATGACACTGGAGTTTGCTGGAACATGGTAATTATCATGCTCCGGCAGACTTGATTAATCGAGTCTGCTCTGACGTGCTGTAATTACAGCACATTGGAGCAGCCTCCCTGCATGTGTCCAGCAGCCCTTAGACAGTTTCTTCCTGACTCCTTAATTCCCCTTGATATAGTGCTAAAGTCTACTTCAAATTAAAATTAATGCAAATATTGTGCTGTCATTTAACACTGCTTGTTCCATGGATCTCTTCATTGCACAGCACACTAGTCCTATTTGTTTTCATTTGTGTTTTCACTGGTCCTCCATTTACTTGAAAAACATAGTTGCTTCATAGTTGCTACATTTTTACTTACGCAAATAAAATAACTCTGCGGTCTAGATGGCAAATTAAACAATAATTGTAGCAAGTTAGATATTGTGATTAGGCTGAAAACAGTGTGGTCAATTGCAAACAAATGCAAAATATAATCCAATGTTCTGTACACCAGAAGCCAAATGAAAAAATAGTAGTTTATTAAAACAAGAAATAATATCACCCCAAACACATTATATCCATTATTTAAAATAGTTAATAGACTTTCTCTGGAAACCTCAGATAGCATTTCTTAAGGAATAATGGATATATAATCTATAAAATTATCTCTTGCACACATACCTAGTAAAATCTCTCTCTACTAATTGTTTACTATTTTTCAGGACTGACAAGGTGCACGAGTAGCTTAAGAGGTTATATAAAAAGGATTAGATATTTATAGTAATAAAGGGCTCATTTGCAGTGTTGCTAAATCAGGTGCACATAAAAAAAAAACAGAGTTCATTTTTATACTTCAGCATACATGCTACACATACATTACTGTGAATAGTCTTCATTGATCTGATGAAGGCCTTTGATACAATCAACAGACAGGGCCTTTTTACTGTTCTGAAGGAACTGGATTGTCCTCCCAAACTGTTGAAAACCATTCACTCACTACATCAAGGTAAGAAGTAACTGTAGCATATGTATGAAAACAAAGAATCAAGCACCTTTGCAGTAGGGATGCAGCCAAGCCCTGCAGTTACTGGAGTCATGACCGTCAGAGTGCTCTGCAGACAGTGTACTACTGGTGTGGCCTAAAGGGAAAAGTTGAACCCATGGGCCAACAGTACACTCCCCCGTGACCCCATTCCCTGGCCGGGTTGAGTAGCTGGCGAGCAACATGATCTCCCCAGGCCCATTTCCCAGACTGGAGTGAAACCTGGAAGCTGGGCATGACAGCCTGAGAGTTGGAGCTGATGAGCCCCTCTGTGGCTCTCAGCACCTGGTGGTGGCCACAGGGTACACAGGGGCAGGAAGAGGTTCGGGTTGGCCCAGGCCAACCCAGTACTTCCTTCATAAGACAGCAACAGCCTCAGAAGGGGGAAGACATTGGCATAGGTAATGGCCCACGTAATTGCCCTCCACCAGAGTCAAGGACCTTCAATCCTAGACAAGCTCAACTGTGGCTCCTACCACAGAACCCAAACTGTCCAGCAGATGCTGGAGGTCAGGTATCTACAGGGGTCTATAAAATGTGTGACGCCAGGCTACCTGAAGGGCTTGGCCCAACACAAGCCAGCCCACTTGGATTGGGATCATAGCAGGGGGCCAACCCTGAAGATCCCCAGCAGCTTGAAGAAAGGTGGCTACATGCTGCTGGACTGAGGTAAGGCCTGAAGCAGACACAGACACTATTATTTAAGCTATAACGGTTTCTTCATTTTCTTACATGACCTGGATGCCATTGGCCACAGACTCTTATCAGGATCCCTGGACTCAGCTTACTCATGCTGATCCCAAGCCACTTGGTTTTCTTCATTCACAGGCCTTTCAACCCAGTACACAAGGTCAGGTGCCTAGGAAAGCCAGGCACCTACTCTGATCACCAATGAAACAGATGACCCAAAAGGAAAGGGGTGCGGTGAAGGGGAGGTGGAGCCCCACAGACGATTCCTGGAAATCACAACATACACCTGTCTCAATGAGCCCTATATGGTCAGGTAACACTTCCTTATATCCATTATAGTTGCATCAAGTCAAGTCAGGAGGGATATAGAGGAATAAGACACTCATTGAGCGTGTATCACCCAGGTCCCATGCTAGTGTGCCCTCTCGACTCGGGTCCCTTTGACATCAATAATGGGGTTAAACAGGGATGTGTCTTAGTCCCTGTGCTCTTTAACATCTACTTCTCTTTCCTGCTTCTTCATGAATTCAAGGACAGAAATTATGACATTCATCTTTGAAACAGACTAGATGGAAGCTTCTTCAACACTGCAAGACTTAGAGCAAAAAACAAGGTGAAAGAGCTGGTTCTGAGAGTTTCCTGTTTGCGGATGATGCACACTTGGTTTCCTACAGTGACTCTTCCCTGCAAAATCTCTTTGACAGATTTTCTGAGTCATGCTAGAGCTTTGGGTTGATAATGAGTCTCAAGATCATGTACCAAGAGGTGGAAGAACCAATACCTGACATCACTATGGAGGGTTAACCTCTTGGCATCAATGACAGCTTTTTTTTCTTGAGTTTCATGATCAGCAAGAATCTGGAACTTCAGACTAAACCGACTAACAGAAATGGAAAAGCAGCTAAGAATTTCATGCTACTACAGAAACATGCATAGAATAACAGCAAACTATCAGCTAAGCTGAAGATATGAATCTATGCGATTTGTGTGCTGTCATACCTGCTTTATCATTCAGAAGCATGGACTACGTATGCTAGCCAATCAAGAGATGGAACAGCTTCTACATGAGATGCCTGTATAAGATCCTGAAAAATAATCGGGAAGACAAAATGCCAAACAGAGGTGCTGGAGTGGGCAGGACTGACACACTTAGAAACCTCAAGAAGAGGAGGTTGTAATGGCTTGGTCATTTCAGGAAAATGGGAGGAAACTGAGTCTCCAAGAATATTTTGTATAGTGAGATTCGAGACAGCTCCAGAAAGGGAGGTTGCTCTATGGCAGTACCACATGGTGTGCAAAAATTATATGAAATCATTCAACTTCAACATAGGAAGCTGGGAAGAGTAGGCAGAATCCCGGTGGAACTGGAGGGAACATCTGGCACTGGGTACAGCTCAACAGGAAGCGGCTTTGATCCAGAGGACGGAAGCAAAGCAACAAAGAAGAAAGCAGCATGCTGTAAATGTGGACTCCAACTCAGGCTACACATGGATCTGTGAAACTTGTAACAAGCTGTGTCACTCTTGTATTGGGCCTGTCAGCCACAAACAGATTCATCAGGCACCTGACTAGACCTCTTACGTATGCACCACGATCCAGAGGATCGACAGTTGCCTACTATATCCTGCACAACTGGAGATGAGAAGAAAAGTCCCAATTACATCTCTTCTTGGAAAGTTGCCTTTGACTACTTTCCCTCTTTGGAAGCTCCATTGACTACTGGTGTTCCTAGTGGCACATTCAATATCAGCAATTGTCAGAGATAGGTACCAACTTAAATAGTTTAAAACAACATTTCTCCAACCAGGGTTCCTGGTAAACTTACAAGGGTAAGTGAGAGGAAGAAATAGGAGAGGAGGGGGAGAAAAGGGGATATGTAAATAGATAGAAAGGATGAAAAAAGAAACAAAAATGAAGAATAAATCTGCAATACCTTCAAGGTTGCTGGAGACATCGGTGTGGCTGTAATGACACAGAATCCTATATCAATTTTCATGCCAGAATGGCAGATGCACATGCACATAACTACAGGTGCTGGCACTTAGAGCTTGCAATTCTATTTCACCCTCCAGCAAAATAGAATTGCCCCACATATAATCTGCCAGAAGTGAGATGGACTGGGTGTAGGGGAAGGGGTTGGAAACAACAGCCTAGCCTATAGCGCTACCAAGAAAGCCAATTTACGCTAGATAAGGTTCTGGGCCAAAATATTAATATAACTACCTACCTGTATACACATTCTATGTTCATGTGTTTTTCATTTTAGATGCATTATATTTCTTGCACTTCCCCAAGAACTGTAAATCAAAACCACAGAATTGGTGGAGTTAGTGATAGAAAACTGATAGGAACAGAACAGAACAGAACCAGACCTTAAGTATTTGAATGGGTTCCATGGGAATTCATCTTGAATTCAGTAATCTTTTCTCATTTTAAAAAATAATGCTAGTTTTCTATGTGATCAGTTTAGAGTTAGGTTAGAAATAATGTGGGTAGTCACAAGCAGGTGCAAAATGTAATCCCATGTTCTGCAAGCTGGGCAAGAGGTGGAAGAACATTTTTCTTAGTTTAGTCAGGTAAATACTAATAATTACTTAGAAGACAGTAAATACTAATAATTAGAAAAGATACTATATTAAAAATTAGTATCTCTCTTCCTTCCTTTTTTCCTCTGTACATTCAGACAGCTAAATATGCTACTTCATTTATTCCAAAGTTTCATTGGTAGTTAATGTTATTCAGCCTAACGTTTGTACACACTAAACGCATAGGATAATATCTTGGCTCTTTTGAAGTCACTGGCTAAACTACAATCAGTTTCAGTGGGGATGGGACCCATTGTCCTCTATTTTTATTTTTGGGTGCCCTCTGGCCCAGATATTCTCAGGCTATTTTAGCAGTTCTCACCAGGTTTTGATCCATGGACATTTTATTGTTTTTCTGGAGGAAAAAAAGTCAAGTGCATCAATAGTTTTGCCTGAAGTGTACCGTGCAATTTATTTCAGATTGTTCAGATGGAAGTGGCAACCCATGTAAAGCATATCAAATAGAGAGTCCTTGCCTCCTATGGATGAAAAAGACAAGTAGCTTCAGGTAGAGCAGAGGTACCATAACATTGACTCGCTTAGAACAGCTTTTTTCATTCTTTTCACTGTACTATTAAAATTCATTACCTTTTTATTTTGTACTTTTGCAAACAATAGAAATTCATGAAACACTGTCAACAGGGGAGAAGACTCTAGATGACAGTATTATACCAATAGCTTGATATTCATTTAAATGTAGGTTCAACAAGAATAAAAGAGTCACTTGCAGAAACCTTACAAACAAGAACGGATGCTACCAAGCTAGCTGGATGTAGTGGCAGGGATTTGTGGTCTGCCACACTGCCTAAGTACAGCCTGTCAAAAAGCCTGAGGCTGGATCGTTTCAATCTTTGCACGTTAGTCTAAGCTGCACAGATTGAACCGAGAAACAAGTAAATGGACATTCACTTTTGATTCTAGAAACGCTGCCATGTGCCTGCTGTGGCACAGGTTAGAAGCTGGGAAGTGCTACAGCAAGCCCCTCCCTTCCCTTTGGCAATGGCTGGAAGGCTGGAGGGAAGCTAAGCTCAGGACTGGGGGGCATGGCCAGGCCTGGCAGGCCACTGAGTATGATTAGGGAGGGGTTAAATCTCACCATGTCCTGCATGGTCCCCAGCAGGGGGATGCCTGGAGGGGGAAGCAGCCTCTGCCAGCCTTTTCCCAATTTGCTGCTCAAGCAGCAGGAGTGTGGAGCATGGCCAGATAGTGGTAGCCTGAGGAGAAGTAGGGGGTCTTTAATTCTTCAGAGAGTTTAATACTTCCCCCTTTGCCACAGGCTACTGGTGTATGGCCATGCCCCCTGCTTCTGCCACTGCAGCGGCGAGCAGGGTGCTGTGGGGAGTGGGGGTGGAGTAGGGACTCCTGGCATAGGCTGCTGCACCCCTGCCAGACAGACCCCAGCTAGGATGTGGTGGGAGAGAGGAGAGAGGGGGGATTAAAACCCTCCCTTTTCCCCTCTGCCTCTTGCCCTGCTCCCTGCTTGAGAGGAGAGCAGAGGGCATAGCCATACCCCAGCCTGGGGCCAGTGCACTGAGCCGGGGAAGAGAGGTTTAAACCCCTTCCTTGGTCCTGAAACACAGCCAGGGTTTCCATCTCAGGCTGTTTGCCCCACTTTGCGCCCCATTCCCCGCTCAAGCAGGGGGCATGGCCATGCCCCAGCCCAGGGCCAGTGCATTGAGTTGGGGAAGTGGGGTTTAAACTCCCTCCCTGGCCCTGGACCCTAGCTGGGGTTTGCCTGTGGTGGGGGGGAAGTCCTTCCCAGACTCTCCCCTCTACCTCATGCCTTTGCCCCCTCTGCTCCAGCAGCGAGTGGGGAATAGCCTGGCAGGGGTTGCCATGCCTTCCAGGCAGATCCCAGCTGTTGGTAGCAGACAGTTTTAAACCCTCTTCCCTCTCCTCCACCTGCGCCTGCTGGCCTATGCCCTCAGCCCCCTCTGCTATAGTGGGAAAAGTCTGGCAGGGGCTGCTTCCCCTTCCTGGCAGACCCTGCAGTAGTCCCAGCTGAGTTTCCTACCCCTACCCCATTGTCAATCAGACCTCACTGCTCCAGCTAGGGAGCAGAGGGGTGAGGTCAACCCTGCCCTCTGGAGCAGACAATACAGCCCAGCCCAGGACTGGAAAGCATGTTGGGATGCTGGGGACTCCAATTTAACTTGAACCAGGAAGGGGTCTGGGACAGAAGTTTCATAAACTGGGTTGACCTAAATCAGCTGAGTCTGGTACTACATTCTACCAGGTTTACCTTAAACAAGTTTCAGCCGTTTGAAACTGGTTTATGTGCACTGAGCTTCTATTCTGTTACAGGTTTAAACCAGTTTCTGATCATTTAAACCAGTTTATGTGTAACTTCTGTTCCTAGCCAGAGGGCAACAGTCTATTGGCTTCCAGTTTCTGATTAAGAAGCTAGAAGTTGTTTGTCTGATGTTATATATTTTGCTAAGTGAGACTGTTAAGAAGACTTGTAATAAGCATTTGTTTTAGAGGAAAGTGGCAAAAATCAGCACTCTGCTGCATTCCTATTGCTAAGATACACATGCATTATGACCTAAGGAGAACTACAATATGATGTGATTATATTAGCATATTTTTGTATCATAAATACTACAGCTGGGTAAAAACGAAACTCTGCAATTTTCTGAAGTTACAAGTATTAGATGAGGACCAATGGAAATGTTGATTTTCAGTCCAAAGCATGGAGAAACAAATTGAACTGAGAACAATTAGTAAGTTTTAATACTTGCTGTAATTCTATACATTTGTGGGAGGTAGAGATCTCAGGGTCCTTTAACTATATACCTGCTGAGGCATCTTCCTGTCCTAAAGTAAGAAAGCAAAATTCTGTTCCCAGCTTTATTAAAATGTTTCTGTATTTGAGTTTGTTGTAATTTCCTCTCTTTTTGAAAGAAAATTTCTTATATGTTAAGCTTTTGTACTGTATATGGTTATGTGTGGGACTCTTCTTTTAAGAAGTGCTTATTGAGTACACTATGTGTAGATGAAAGAAAGAAGCCCAAACATTGATCTGTCTTGGTTTTCTGTCTTCTGAACATTAGGTACAGTGTCAGAAGTGAGTTAGCTCCTGAAGGTATGTGAGAGAAGTTAAGAGAATTCAAGAAGCTAAGAAAATTGTGCGCGTGTGTGTGTGTGTGTGGAGGGGGGGGGAGGGTGGCGGGAGAGAGAGAAGTCACTATAATCGTGGCCCTGATGGCCCCAAACCACAGCTTTGCCCTTTAGCATATGGCTATGAAGGAGGGGAGCTGTGTTTAGCAAATGTGCATTCTTTGATCACAATGGGAAAACAATAGGATTGCAGTAAAATAAAAAAACAAAACAAAACAAAACAAAAAACAAAGGAAATGGTCAGGCCACAGCTGGAGTACTGTCTCCAGTTCTGCGCGCCCCACTTCAGGAGGGATGTGGAGAACATGGAGAGGGTCCAGAGGAGGGCCACTCACATGATCAGGGGGCAGCAGGGCAGACCCTACAATGAGAGACTGCGGGACCTGAACCTGTTCAGCCTTCACAAGAGAAGGCTGAGGGGGGACCTGGTGACCGTCTATAAACTCACTAGGGGGACCAGAAGGGTTTGAAAGAGACCTTGTTTCCCCTAGCACCCCCTGGCATAACAAGGAATAACGGCCACAAATTGTTGGAGAGGAGGTTTAGATCAGACATCTGTAAGAACTACTTCACAGTCAGGGCAGCTAGGGGCTGGAACCAATTTCCAAGGGAAGTGGTGCTGGCTCCTACCCTGGGGGTCTTTAAGAAGAGGCTTGATGCCTACCTAGCTGGGATCATTTGAGCCCAGTTTTTTCTCTTGCCAAGGCGGGGGGTCAGACTTGAAGATGTACAAGGTCCCTTCCGACCCAACTTCTATGATTCTATGAAATAAGAGCAGCCACACAACTGGCTGTAATATTGCCATGTGTGCACACAGCTTCTGAATACCTTATCTTAGTAGCAGACTGAGATGACCTGTGTTAAATCCAAGAATCATTTCAACAGCATCATAAACCTGCTATAAAATTTCATACGCAAATATACCTTTTCAGCAACACATCAGCATCTTGCCAGATTGCATAAAATGACTAATTTATGTGATGAACATAATGTGGATGAAAGATTCAGGGTACTCAAATGATACTGCTCAGAAAACTCGTATGACCATAACTCTGCTAGTAGCTATACATACATGCAAAGCTCATGAGCAACATAACATCCAAAAGCAGAACATAAAGGGGTTACCAAGTAGCGTAGAGAAAGTACGAAAATGCAAGGGAAGATGCATCTACATTTGTGCTAAACCAAATTGACAGCTACAAAGAGAGGAGATAAAAATGTAAAAACTGCTGGTAAATATGTGCTGATAAATATGTGGTAATGGACAATGCTATGCATATGAGGTCATATGCAATAATTGAGTCAAAAGTTGTAGATGAGAAAAATAAAATACAAAGACCCCCTAGCTGAGGAGTTAAGCAGTGGCTCCTGGCATGGAAGTTTACACATATGAATGCAGCTCAGAAGAGAAAAATAAATGTTTTGTAAAACTCAAACTAATATCAGAGAAAAGGACAAGGCAGCAGCACACAAACAAACAAACAGAAAATTGAATGCCAACTAGACAGTGAATATGCCAAATAATGAAGACTCTCTCAGCAATAAGGAAGAGCAGAAAACTGCATTAACCAGAGCCTGATTGAAATCATATCAGGGCACAATCATAATGCCTCTAGGATAATGTACATTAAAAGCAGAATACTAAGGAGAAGAACAGTTGGACAGTCACCTGAGTCACCGCTTTCGGCTAAAACGCATGAACTTATGAGCTTTTTAGTGACACCAAATCTGGGAGAAATTATTCATAAAGCAGATGTACTAGAAAAACAAACAAACATTTCCATAGTGGAACGTGCACTGAGGCACCCTGATGACAAAGCTGCTAAAAAATTACCAAAGATGCATTTGCAAGATTGGGATGCCTTCCAGGCTTGTTACTCCTGTAAATAAAACAATTCAGCCAGTAGAGCAGTCTTGCAAAGCATTAAGAGAAAAAAACAACAGGAACAACAAAAAGCAAATGGGAAAATGAAGCATCATTGCTACACGTACAAAGCTCACAGGTTAAATAAATATCATGGGAGCCACTGAGAAGGCCAGTAGGCTACGGATTCACAAAGACCCCAGCAATTTTAAGCAAAGTACTGAAAGCAACTCACTTCCAAATCCCTACAGGGGAAGACATATTACCAGACTTAACACAAGGAAATATATTTTGCCTTGGGACTTCACGACACAGATGGATATTGACATGTGCTCCTGGATTAGAAGAGCTGCTACCTCGCCACATTCTCAGCACCAGTGAACATTTCCACCGCTAGATATGATTTGGAGAGAGGGAGCAGTAATCAGCCAGCAACTTCTCCCTCTCTTCGTGCCTTCCTGAGACCAGGGTGACCCCAGTCTGGGGAAAGTGTGGGCTGATCCAGTCTTCCTGTTCCTAGAGGGGCAAGGAGGGTGGTGGGACTGGACCAGCAGGACTGGAGAAGCAGCTTCTCACACCAGGAACTCAGATGTGAGTAGCAGGCAGGCACCTCGTGGCTTTCAGTGCCTGGGAGACTCCAGCCAATTTCCCACATCAGGGAGTCCGGTGTGTGAAGAATTGGCAGGGAGCAGCTGGTGGCGCCTCCCTTCTGTCTCCCCCCACCTTCTCCAGACCAGGGTGACCCCAGTCTCAGGAAGGCATGGGAGCCTTGCCCTGCAGCTCCACTCCCCCTGGTCCCTGGGAGAGTGTACAAACTTCCATTCTCCTGGAAGAAACTCTCCCAGGAGTGAAATCTACCTAGCTAAAGTTGGGTTATTTTCCTCCTGAAATGTCAATTTTGTTCCAGGTGAAAATGCTAGAATGTCTGTATGGTCATGGTTTCTACCAGGAAAGTGGAAATTTTTTTGGTGAAACGGAACATCTATATGTGGTCTCTGACCCTATCAGTGTTAGAGGAAGGATTGTCCTCTAAACAAGGCCACCTGGCCCCAGAACAATGCCAGCTGTAAGCACCAAACTGATTGGCTGCTGAGCCAGTTGGGCTTATTATATTAGCTCAGGCTCTTCACTTGGGTTCTGGCTGCTCTACATCTCCATCTGGTAGCAGCTCAGTCCTGCTCCTGCTTTTGTCTTAAGCCTGCTCCTGCCTTTCCTTAACCTTCTCCAGCATTGCTCCTATGCTGGGCCCCTATACCCTGACTTTGACCATGGATCTGGATGCCTCATAAACTTAGATACTTGGTTAACTCCACATTCCTCAAGAGTGCTCCTACCCGCTTCCCTACAGATACCATGCTGTAATATCTTCTGCCTGATTTCAGACTAGCGTGCATTTCAAGAAAGGAACTGAGTATAATCTACTTGTAGAACAGCCTTGAAAGCTGAAAATATGGCAGTGGAACAAGGATATGAGATCATCTGCCTGACAGAAATACTGAAAATACAGAAAGACGTAGAAAACATCAGGTAGCCAGTTACATGCCAGTTCCAAGGAGGGGCTGGAAAAAATCCAAGAACAAACTGTGCAAGACAAAGATTTACAAGTGCTGACATTTGTCTTTCTGTCAGGATAGCCAGACACCTGGGAAGAAGCCCCACCTGCCCAACCAAGAATATTGGAATTACTGAGGTAAGTGAAGCATACAAATGCTTCTTATTAGAAAGGCAGATAAATTATAACACCCTTACAACTGAGAACACATACGCTCTTTCAAGAATGCAGATGCTTCCTCAGCCCGATGAAGGGTATTTGTGCCTGAAAACTTGTCAAGAAAAGATTTGCCAACTATTTGAGCACTGGAGTTGACAGGGGAAGGCGGTGGGGCTAGAGGAAGAGGCTGCAGACATGCAGCCTCTCTCATTGGATCGGCTCCAAAGTGGAGCCCGATCTTCCACCTTCCAGATCCAACAGTATCTATTGGGTCAGGAGGGTCAGTCTAATTCGTGGCACTTTCTGTGAAGCACCATGCATTAGATTGGGGAGCTGCACATTTGTCAGCACCCTAGGTTCTGGGTATTGTTGCATCTAATTGTAAGATGCACAAAATCTTTATTGGATCTGGCACTAAAAATCTGCAGGACTGCATGCATTTGTATGTGTGAGAGTGTGCAAAAGACTGAGGTACCTTAAAATGAAATAATTAAAAGGAAAGACTAGAATGTGCATAGATAATGCCTACGGGAATGTGAAAGATAATAGTTATCTGCAGCAGTAAACATGAAGTGTGAACAATTCATGACTTGTGATAACATTTAATGTGAGGAAGTAAATCAGATGAAGAAAACACTGCTGAAAGATGGAAAACACTCTCATGAGTAGACAGAGGTAAAGAAAAATATAAAAGCCTTCAGTTATCTTTACCTTGTAATTGAGATAACGTGTGTCTAATGATATATCCATACGGTGGCTAATGCACTTAGCTGCAAAGCTGCAAGACGGACTCAATAATAGCCAACCATGTGGATACTCTAAATTAGCATAGATGTACTTTTGGCTCTACTAAGTCCATTGCCTATTGAATCACACTCTAACACCAAACTTATTTTTGTATGTCCAGTACTCTAAAATATTCAGGTGCAAATCTGAATACAAAGATCCAGAATCCTTTAGGCAAGTTGTGCAACTAAATGAGAACTTCAGTGATTACTTTTGTTCCCACACCTATTTTCTGACAGCTTTAAACACAGTCTGCTACTCATACACAAGCTGATCAATAAATAACCTTCTATTGTTTCAAGGATGCACATAGTTTTGCCAAGTGAATACCAAAGTATAGAACATGCAGATCACTTATTAGTGTTCACCTGGTCACATCAAGCAAGTGTAATCACCCAAAAGAGCCATATTGGCCAATTAAAGCACATGCACTATTACAACAATAGAAATGTGACTGGATCTGCTTGATGAATACTAGTTTTACCAGGACAGGTTAGGTAAAATACAAAATAGGCCATGATATTGATTGAATAAAGGTTCTATATGCATCTGGGAACATGTGTGGTGCCGTCTTTCATTTCTCAGTTATTATTGCAAGTCCACAGCTACATAGAAGTAAGCAAACATTTTCATCATCCAATGACTCTTGAATACCATGGACAAAGTTAATCGGTGGTTCTCAGTCTAGTAACTCATGCCACATCACAGAACTGGCCTTAACATTTAGTCCTTATAATTGGTGTCCTCTTTGAAAATCCCTGAAGAAAAGGACTGACTAAGTATGAAGTGTGAACAACTGCCTTCTGTCTCACAGGATATTTGCACAAAAACACACTATCATGACATAACAAGGAATAGGGCTTCTAGTGTAGCAACTTCTCTGTGTGGTACTTGCTCCACTCTTCTTTACTTCATGGTAATTTGATCACGTGCTTATGCCCTGATTTCCTCTCTGTATGCACTACTTCATTTACAGGCATCCTTTCTATAAAGCAGGATTTTATGCTTCTACCAGGTCATCTGAATTTATTGGATTTATGTTCTCTAACTGATACATGTGTTGGGAAATTTGCAAAAGTATCATTAAAACAAGATTGATATTTTCCGTGTCAAGGGTTCATTTTCTGTGCGGAATAAAATAAATTAGAAGGAAATAGGAGACACCCTGCAGAACAGGGGTGTCAGTCTTGTCTTCAAAAGAAAAAAATGATACTACTGACTAGTAATGGTGGCACTATCAACATAACCTTGTCTTTATCTTGTTCATTCTCTTCCTCGGTGGAATCAGATTCTAAAAGACTAGCAGAAAAGAGCTCACTAAGAGGAACTCTACAGGAGCTATCTAACAGGTCCTAAATGTTTACTGGAAGAATTACAGCTGTAACAATTCTAACTACAGAGTGTAGTGATACTTCTGAGTAACAATAAAGGTTACTGCAACCACATGACTTCGGTGTTATGTCCTGGCCAGCCACCACAAGGCAATGCCTTTGTCCCAGTGTTAAAAAAAATTTCCCAGAATTGGCCCCAGCTACTTCAGAGATTCTGCCTCTTCTCTGGCAACTAACTAAGAATCATGAAATTGTTATAAGGAGAGACTTCTGGCTGGAGTGTTGAGGATCGGGAACATTCACAAAAGTAGGACTCAAAACTATGGGACTCATTTCCCTATGTCCTACGAATTACTGCTAACATCAGAGTTTTGAGAACAAAAGCCAAAACTATTTCTTTGACTTGGCTTTCTGAAAGTTAGTTTTCGACCTGCAGAGACATTTTTTTGACTTCATTTGGGATGGAGGAGGAAAGGCAGATTAAATATGTTGCTATGTATAATATTTTAGAGCTCTAGGGGCCCTGTAAGTAACCAGAAAAATGTATACATGTACTACTTCCTAGTCTTACTTACATCAGATTACTAATTAGCTTCTTCCTCTGTAGATTAGGCACACCTCTTTAATTACCCAAAAAGCTTTGACTGCCTGATTTTAGGATATTTAGGATTGAATGATATTTAGGGTTGAATTTGAAATTGCCCTCAACCATCCTGCCCTTCACATCTCTTATTTGGTGGCCTGCACCTAAGCCATGTGCAAAGTACATATTACTTCTTGAACATGAAACTAAGATACTTCCCAGGTTTCCTCATGGAACCCTTCTAGGATGTAGAAGTCATCCACTACCACTGTGGACTACTTGTCTCTTCTTTACCCTTGTCTCTAATCTATAGAGAGTAGAGACAGGGAAAGGGCTGTGGAAAGTCCTGAAGATAGGATCTTGGAACTGGGGCGAATGCAAAATGATATGTATGGTGATGACAAAAGGACCTTATAGTATTAAAACTTTCTAAAGTAAACAGAACATGATGTGGATCTTTTCATCCTTGCCAGCCAGGCATGAATCTTATAAGCATTCTATTGTGCTCAAAAACAAGTGCTTATACAGTCTCATAAATAAAGCTCTAGAGGACATGCCATCTGCTACAGGCTCAGGGGATCTGCTCTGGCACCTGTTGCCCGCTATGTGCCTGTCCTCCCTTCCCAGCCTCCCTCCCCGCTCCTATCCCTCCCCTGTCATACCTTGATGTTATGATATTTAACTGGGGAGACTGCCTCCAGAGGCTGAGGTAGCCTCTTCCTTGGTGTCTTTTCTCCTTTTTCTCCTTCCCTACTGTCCCTAAGGTGAAACACAGAGTGGTTGCCATGGGAAAATCCCTCCTTAGAGGGACTGAGGGGGCAAGCTGCTGCCCCGACTCTGTAGCCCAGGAGGACTGCTACTTCTCAGAGCCCCGCAACCCAAAGATTATCCGGCCCTCCGACCATTACCCTATGCTCCTTATTCATGTGGGCATGAACAGCGTGGCTCGGAGCAATCCCATCCCAGGTCATGAGAGACTAGAGCGCTCTGGGAGCAGGGCTTAGGGAGTTGCGGGCACAGGTGGTTTCTTCTTTGCTCCTCCTGGTTGTGGATCATGGGCTGAGGAGGGAGAGATGGGTCGAGCCAGTCAACCAAAGACTGTGGTGCTGGTGTCATCATGAGGGCTTCAGTTTCCATGATCACAGTCTGCTCTTTGTTGAGAGAGGCAGTGGACTGCTGGGAAGAGACAGCCTCCATCTCACTCTGCTGGGGAGGAGGCTCTTCTCAGCCAGACTTCCTGACCTACTCGACCGGGCTTTAAACTGAGCCCGCTGGGGGATGAGGGGACTACTGCCATTGCAAGCCCACTGGGAAGCTTTTGTAAATCCAGCAGGCTAAGGCACTCAAGGGGACCCACCCCTACCCCAGCCCCAGAGTGATCCATAGGGAAGGAGTGATCCACAGGGCCCCCAATGGGGCACTTATGTGTCTGTACACCTATGCCAGGAGCTTGGGGAACAAACAGGAGGAACGGTCCTCCTGCTAAACAAAAAGGATCACAACTGCATAAGGATAACGGAGACCTGGTTGGACTCTACCTATGACTGGGACACAGGTATAGATGGCTATACCTTGTACAGGAGAAATTGTTTGGAAAAAAGGCATGAGGGGGTAGCTCTTTATGTCAAGGAAAGCTACCCATCCCTGCGAACTGACACTGGCACTCGGGGGGATGATTGGAGACTCTCTGGGTCAAAATCTGTGGTAAACAAGGCACAGGGGACACAATTTTGGGAATTTTACAGACCTCCTAGCCAGGATCAAGAGCTTGACCAGGAATTCACCAGGAAACTAGGTTAGGCTGCAGGGTCCCAGTGCATGGTTGTCATGGGAGATTTCAATTACCCTGACATCTTGTGGGAAGAGCACTTGGCCACATCCGAACAGTTGCAAAGGTTCCTCATGTGAGTGGATGAGCTCTATCTGACTCAAGAAGTCTTTGGACTGATGAGAGGCAAAGCACTGCTCGACCTGGTACTGGCAATGGGGGATGACTTAATCAGTGACCTAATGATTGAAGGGAAGCTGGGAGACAGTGACCATGAGCTGATCACCTTCACCATCTGCCGTAAAGCTGACAAGTCAGTCAGCAATGCAGAAGTTCTCGACGTCAGGAACACTGACTTTAACAAGCCCTGTTAGCCTGATCTCTATCCCAGTGAAGTTCTTGAAAAAAATTATCAAAGATACCATTCTTGACAAACTTGCTGAAGGCAATTTCCTAAGTAATAGCTAGCATGGGTTGGTTGCTGGTAGGTCTTGCCAGACCAATCTCATCTCCTTCTATGACCAGGTGACATATCACCTGGACAAGGGAAAAGAGATTGATGTCATATATCTTGATTTTAAATTAAGCTTTCAATCTAGAAAGAGTCCAGAGAAGAGTCACATGCATGATCAGAGGTCAGGAAAACAGACCTTATGATGACAGACTGAGAGCCATGGGGCTCTTTAGCTTGGAAAAGCGCAGGCTCAGGGGTGACCTGATGGCCACCTATAAGTTTATTGGGGTGACCACCAGTATCTGGGAGAACGTTTGTTCACCAGAGCACCCCAAGGGATGACGAGGTCGAATGGTCATAAACTACCGAAAGACCGTTTTGGGCTGGACATAAGGAAGAATTTCTTTACTTTCCAAGCCCCCAAGGTCTGGAACAGCCTGCCATTGGAGGTGGTTCAAGCACCTACATTGAACACCTTCAAGAATAAATTGGAAGCTTATCTTGCTCGGATCCTCTGACCCCAACTGACTTCCTGCCCTTTGGGCAGGGGGCTGGACTCGATGATCTTCTGAGGTCCCTTCCAGCCCTGATGTCTATGAAATCTATGGTAACTCATGATCATCTCATAGAAAAACTGGCCAACTGCGGGCTCGGCTACATCACAGTCTGTTGGCTGGGGAATTGGCTCCGAGGTCGGACCCAGAGTGGTAGTTGATGTAAGTCAATTACTGTGGTGTGCTGTGACCAGTGGGGTCTCTCAAGACTCTGTCCTTGGGCTTATTCTTTTCAACATCTTCATTAATGATGTGGACATTGGTATCAGAAGTGGACTGGCCAAGGTTGCTGATGACAATAAACTTTGGGGTAAAGCGTCCACACCCGAGGACAGGATGGTGATGCAGGCTGACCTTGACAGGCTCAGAAAATGGGTGGACAAAAAATGATGCCTTCAACACCAAAAAATGCAAGGTATTCTACCTTGGGAAGAAAAACCTGCAGCATGTTTATAGGCTCAGCAGTGCTATGCTTGCTAGCACCATGGCCAAAAGGGACTTGGGGGTCATGATTGGCCAGAAGATGAATATGAGCCACCAATGTGATGCTGCAGCTGGCAAAGTGAGCAAAACTCTGGCTTACATCCATAGATGCTTCTCTAGCAAATCCCAGGATGTCATCTTCCCATTGTACTCGGCTTTGGTGAGGCTGCAGCTGGAGTACTGTGTCCTATTCTGGGCTCCACAATTTAAAAAGGATGTGGACAAGCTTGAGCGAGTCCAGAGGAGAGCTACATTCGTGATCAGAGGGCAGGAAAACAGGACTTATGATGAGAGGCTGAGAGCTATGGGACTCTTCAGCCTGGAAAAGCGCAGGCTCAGGGGGGACCTGGTGGCTGCCTCTAAGTATATAAGGGGTATACATCAGGATCTGGGGGACCGCCTATTTATCAGAGTGCCTCATGGGATAACAAGGTGAAATAGTCACAAACTCCTTCAGGACTGTTTCAGGCCGGACATAAGGAAGAACTTCCTTACTGTCCAAGCCCCCAAGGCTTGGAAAAGACTGCCAATGGAGGTGGTGCAAGCACATACTCTGGACTCCTTTAAGAGTCAATTGGACGTTTATCTTGCTGGGATCCTGTCCCCAGATGACTTCTGCCCCTGGGGCATGGGGCTGGGCTTGATGACCTTCCGAGGTCCCTTCCAGCCTTAATGTCTAATGTCTATGAAATCTTTTCTAGCCCTCAGAGCTCCTCTGTTTCAGACTGTATGTGGTGTAATTCACCTCTAAGATGACCCCAGTTGCACCTTAGAGCTATAATTATCTTATCCATCTTCCCCTATAGTCAAATCCATGCCTTCCAAATGTCACTCAGTATTTGGAGGGGGGCCCTGGCCCTGACTCTGTGTTTGTCACCTCAGGCCTTGAACCTTTGTTGTGGCTTCTGCCTTTCTGGTTTTGGCCCCTTTCCTCCAGCTATGCCTTCAGCTCAGGTCCATTGTCCTGGACCTTGGCTTCCAGGGCCCAGCCTTGTTTCATCCTCTGGGCTCTGGGCTCCTGGCCCTGGTCTCTTGTGGCAGCCCTTTGCATCCCTGCTCTTGGTAAGACGGCTTGTGTGCTGCTCTGCATCTGGGGCCCCTGACCCTGGCAAGGAAGCTTTATGCTGAATGCCTTTCAGGCACCCCTGTGGCCTCCATACTGCCCCCATATCCACAACCCAGTCCTCTAATCTTAAACTTAAGCCAAACAGAAATACAAACAAATTGCTTTCAACTAAAGTTCTCCCCAACTCTGGGTCAATACCCCACTGCAAGCTATATTTTTCCCTTAGCTATTGCAGTCTTGCACTTGTGGGTAGTTTGGGTATCCATGGGCCTATTTCCTGCAGCACTCTTCCCTGGGAGTAACTCTCCCTGCAGCATGCAGGGCCAGATACTCCTTCTACCTCTGGCCCTAGGCTTATATGCTTCAAAGCCCTGCCCCTTCCTGTCATGTGGCTCCCCAGGCACACATAGGAGTTTCCGCTTTACGTGAGGGGCAGCCTGTGCTCCTTTGCTGCAGTTCTCAGACTGCCAGCTAAGTCTGCTATACCCTCTTAAGGTAACAGGAGCCTCTGGCTCCCTGTTACATATCCTATTCAGTTTCTCTTCCAAAAATTATATTAGAGTATCATTTCCTCCATATATGTAGTATAATGGTTTGTATGCTTCACCTACTTCACTGTGGCTATTAATTTGTCATGCATAAGGATCTGCTGGTACATCTGATGGCTATTTCAAAACATCGCATACATAGAACAGAAGGTTTCTTCTACTAAATTTTCCTATAACTCCCTCACATGTATTTAAATATGGAAAGAAAAATACTTGTTTATTATAAAAGCAGAAGAATAGGAGCTACAATCTTTTCTTTATGGTAGAGATTTTCAAAAGGGCATTTGGGAATTACACTCTTGGAAATCCCAGACTCTGTTATTTTCCTTCTGACTGATGGGACACTATACTGCATTGTGAAAATGTCTGTAACCCCTGTAATCACTGGTGAAATGTTGCTAACTCTTTTTAATTTAGTATCTCCAATGAGCATTTAATTCAGATTTAGTGAGCCGGATACTGCTTTTTAATTAAATATAAGATGATTCTTTAAAAAAAAAAAAAAACCCCTTTATGGGTATTTAGAAGATAAATCTAATAGTCATGTAATTAGCTCAAAATTACATAAGCAAGAAGTGCCCGATTTTATTCTTACTAGCACATGAACCTTGTAAGAAATTTGTAGATATTTAATTAACATTTATCAAAATAGCCTAGAGCAAGTTAGGTTTCAATTAGTTGTTAAAATAGTGATATTTAATAGTCATAGTAAATTATTATGCACTTGGGACAACCATCCTATTTAGCTGCTAAGTGTTCCCTATCAAAAATTGACATCAATAATCATAATGTCAAGATTACCAAGAGTGACTAATGATTTTGGGGAGCTACATTTTTAGTCAATGACCAATTTAAGATGCTTTAATGAAGCTTGATTTTCAGTGGGGAGATGTTTAGTCCCCATCAGGTTTATGGAATTATATATTGAAAACATGTAAGATTCCAGACTTCATGATAATTCCTGAAAACTCTGACAATCAACCAGCGATAGGCTAAGATAAGGGTTGGTTTAGAACAGATCACTCACATTATTTTAAGATGTTCTGCAAAATATATCGTATTTATTCTAATCTAAGACAAGGTTCTCCAAACAGAAAGGTTCTCCAATCTTCCCTTGTCTTCGATTTGCATACAAAGCAGAGTGCGGGGGTGAGGGGAGGGCAGGTGGCTACTTTGGCTCCGAGACTGTCCCTGAGCCTGGGTCGAGGCCAAAGTCAGATCCACAGCAGCCTCCTGAACCCCATTTGCTTGTCCCCTGCAGCTTCTCCCCCTCCACCCTCCACCCCGCCTTACTGTGAGTTGCAGCTCGGCTCCAGCTTAGGCTGGGTTTCCTCCCAGGAACAGGGCACATGGAACCTCTGTCCCCTGCCCAGCCGACTGGTAGCCCTAATGCTGCTGCATTGTCTCCCCAGCCAGTCAGCAGCATTGACACTGCTGCATGGCCTGGCAAAGGCTGAATTTCCATGTGCTGAGCGCTGGGATGGAATAGAGTTCTATCACCATCTGACAGTGAGGACCAGGGGAAGAGGCAGAGACTGCAGGGGGGGAAGGGGCAGAGCTTGTGGGGAGTAGGGAGGAGGGCAGAGACTGTGGAGAGCTGGGGCTTGGGGTCCCTAATAGCAGCAGGGACAGGAAGGCGGCAGGGGAAAGGAAGTGGGGGAGAGGGCAAGGGGGCCGCCTAATGATCCCCCAGCCACTAATGTCCCTGCTGTAGGAGTACAAGGGGACAAATTTAAGACAACCCCCTATAGATTCTGTACCTGGAAAATTAGAATAAATGTATACATTTTCTATATATAGAATCTAATTATTAGGGGGTCATCTTAAATTCAGAGTCAAATATTGTGGATGGCTGGGACCTACTGGATTTATAATTTCAGATATATTTCAGAAGGAAATGTTTTTTAACCTTTCTTTTTAGAACTCTATTTACTTTTGTTTTGCTAACGCCTGTTTAGGTGTAATGTTTTGGAGAAAAATTCTGCTTGTTTAGATTCCAGTTGGTTTCAGTTAACAACTGAGAAGTCTCCAGATCAGATTTTGAAGTCCTCCAAGAAGCTCTTAAAAAAACCAAACACCCCTTAAGGTCAAATGTGATGTTCCTGCTATTTCTATGGAGCAATATTTGCATAAAGTTATTTTGCCCACACTCTCTTGGGTCCTGTACAAAATGTAGTTCAGCCAGACAAAAGGCCTTGAGTTTTATTTATGCATTTAAATTTCAACAACACACCTCTCATCAGAAATTATCCAGGGCACATTTTAAAGAAAGTGACTGAATTGAGAAGAGCAGAGTTTTTGCAACTCATGTTTTTGGATGACAGACTTAGAACTACTGTTCCTTAGAAAAGATGATTTAACATTTTGTTTTAGTAGACAATCTGCTTGACTAGTGTGGTGTAATCTAGTGTACCTCTATTACCTTTAACAAAGTTATCTTAATTTACAGTAGTTTAAAGAACAAAATCTAGCCCTTTATCTTCTAATTACTTGGATAAAATGTGGTGGAAGTAATTAAGGTTGCATTTATCACCCATGGGAGAAAATACTAATGATGGTTCATAATTTTAAAACTAGATTTCCAAGCTATTGAAAGAAACTTGAGTGCTGTAAGTTCCACCATTCCCAAACCAATATGATTAATTTATTTATAAGCCATTCTATGAATCGCAGAATTCTGTACAGGGACTTCACTAACACATGATCAGGCCATGATGGAAAAATGTGAGTCAATTAAATAACAGATGAGATGAGAACAGAGGAAAGTGAGATCATGTCTTATTCTAGAGTAATAGTGCCTACATAGGGAGTTATTTTGAAATAGCTATAGTGGAATATTTTCTCAAAAATAGCTGTTATTTTCAATTTCCGGATGTAGAGAAGAATGAAGAGAAGACTGTAAGCTATTAACCTAAGGTTGTGGAGGGGGGAGGTGGAGGGGGGACAGGCATTATTACCATTACAATTCAATTAGTATTTATTGCTCTACAATACTAAAAGTATCTCTCTTCAAGCCGCATCATGAACTTATGAAAAATAACTTTTTTCTAGAATGTATAAATTAGTCTTTTTATAAAAGTTTCCTGTTACAGGCAAAATATGTATGCTCTGATCATGTCATCTGTTGCACATTGTGATATCCTGGGCTTATGGACTGCATGATAATTAATGTGTATGAACCACAAAAATGATTGGGAATAAAATATTCACAGTTATTTTTTGCTCACGGTTTTACAATGTCTAGATATTCAAGAAGAAAAAAGGCTGGGGTGGTCATAAAGGAATTAACATGCATAACTTCAGCTTCTCCTTGCTCCAAAGATAAAGGAAAATCCAAAACACAGAACGGTTCTTTTCTAAAAAGAAACTCATCCTTAGAAATAGTTGTCAATTAAAGAGATTTGGAGACAGAATGGGCCAATGTGTTATTCTGTATTGGGGATTGTCTTCTACATGGATTTTCTTCCAGTTTGGCATTTTTTCCCCCTAAGTTAATGATAATAGATCTCTAGTAATCAGTTCAGGGGAGTGAAAGTCAGGAGGAGATAGTCAGAGGTGGGCAGGCTAAAAGGGAGAGACAGGCTACATCTAGATCTGGACAGGTTACAGGAGTGGGTGGATGAGAACAGGATGGGTTTTAATACGGACAAGTGCAAGGTGCTGCACCTGGGGAGGAAGAACCAGCACCATACCTACAGGCTGGGGAACTCCCTTCT
>NW_017728915.1:30760958-30835529 GCF_001723895.1 Crocodylus porosus | reverse complement strand
CCAAGGAGGTGATCCTCCCCCTCTATGCGGTACTGGTCAGGCCGCAGCTGGAGTACTGCGTCCAGTTCTGGGCACCGCACTTCAGGAGGGATGTCGACAGCATGGAGAGGGTCCAGAGGAGGGCCACTCACATGGTTAGGGGCCATTAGGGCAGGCCCTACGAGAAGAGGCTACGGGACCTGAACCTGTTCAGCCTCCACAAGAGAAGGCTGAGGGGGGATCTGGTGGCTGTCTATTAACTTACCGGGGGGACCTGTGGACAACAGGAGAGTCCCTGTTCCCCTGGGCACTACCAGGAGTCCCTAGGAATAACCTAGTTGATCGAGAATAGGTTCAGGGGCGACATCAGGAGGCGCTACTTCACTGTCAGGGTGGCTAGGATCTGGAACCAACTTCCAAGCGAAGTGGTACTCGCTCCTATGCTGGGGGTCTTCAAAAGGAGGCTAGACAAGCACCTTGCTGGGGTCATTTGACCCCAGCATCCTTTCCTGCCCATGGCAGGGAGTCAGACTTCATGATTTGCTCAGGTCCCTTCTGACCCTACGTACTATGAAACTGTAGGACACAGGCTCACTCTGTGAGTTTGAGCAGGTTTCCTTTACCACATCAAGGATCTCAAAATGGTGTTGCTGCTATGAACTATACTGACTAATTGCTAAGGCAGCTTCCAGTTCGTAAAGTTTTCACCAGCTGGAGAGAGATTATCTACTTTTATACGGGCAATAGTGATGGAACTTGTAATATCAGTAAGTTAAGAATGGCTTTAAGTATTACCACCAATAAATAATGCAGACAAATTAAGATTACAGTGAAACTAACAGAACTAATGTGCAATGAAGAAGCCAGGATGTTTGTGTGATTAATTATACAGTGCATTTGGAAAAAATAATGCTGTCTTCTAGCAGAACTAATTCTGCTGTCCTAGTAATGCCCTATATATATTATATGGAACAGTCTTCATTCAGATTGCTTATTGATGTGCATGCATTGTTTTAAATGGCATTTATTATTTTGCAAGTAGTCTAAGAGCTACTGATGTGGTAATTCATTTAATTTGTTTAACCTATTTAATATACTGGAGAGATTATGCAAGTACTTGTCAGTCCATTAGCTGCTACAATTATGGGGGCAGTTTCATCAATATTTAAGGACCCTCCTTTCCCAGGAAAGTTTGTTAAAAGCACACATATAGGGTAGATAACTAACTAAGCGAGAGTCAGTGTAATCCATTTCATTACTTCATGCTTTAGTGTGGAATGAAGGAGTGATCAATAACGTAAAGAAGTAAAAATATATCTGTGAGTAGAAAGGAAGGGTTGCTACGGGTAATCTACCCCGGTAACGTAGATGCTGAAATAATCCTACATAATCTGTCAAAAGAATACAAATAATTAAACAATACACAGTTTATTATTACACACATAAACCTTCTACAAGCAGTATTTATGATCACAGAAAGAGGAATAATTTATAACTCTGATGCTATCTGCGGTAAACAACAATTAAAGCAGTGGTGAAGTGCAGATCTGTGGGTCAAACAGCAACAAAAGTATGGCGTGTAATGAGTTTTAACTTTTCATATACTACTTTCTGAGATTTGACATTAGGTATAGTGTAGGCTGCTTAACTTGTTTCCTAACAGAGTGGTTTCTGTCTAATTTACTAGGGTTTTTTAATGTTTAAGCAAGGAGTATTTTCTGTCAGAAAAATACAGCTGGTGGGGGGGAACAGTTTATCTGTCAGCAGCTGCTCATGAAACCTTTTTTGTTGTAGGTTATAATGTGACAAAAAGGTGCAACTGCTGATAGAGAACATTTTCCTTGCAGAGAAATATAGACGCCACCAAAGCCGATTTTATTGGCTGCTAAAGTGAGAACGTTTTACCTGTTAGTGAAGTACAAATACTGACAGGGAACCTTTTATTCATCAGTAGTCAAACTTCTCTGGCACGTAACATCTTTTTCTGTCAGATGCTGCACATAAAATTGTCCCCTAAGTGGGATAATATTTGACAAAAAAGGTGGTTTCTGATGAAGCTATGTGTATGGTGGAGAGCGTGTCATCAGTTCACTACCCGTTGGGGCATCAGCTTTCACCAGCTGAGAATCTGGCCCAATTATGTATTACATGCATTAATGAAGCATTGCATATTGTTGTGGGAGCCAAAACAATAATACACGGAGGAGAAGTAACCTTATTATGCAAAATTCTATAATATCAACAATGTAATAGCTTCATTTTTCAGGGCAGCCGTGTGGAAAAAAGGATGCTTAATTGTTATTACTATAGATTGGAGAACTCGGATGACTGGTGTAGTGCTCTGGCACACAGCAGTAAGCTAAGGGCCCCCAGGCAGCCTTAACTTAGTGCACCTGATGTTGTTTGTTTCTTAGATTTGAGTCACCTTTCTAAAACACTTGCATCATTTTCACTCTCAATGGGTTTCAAAATGAGTGCCTTCCTGAAACTATGTTTGTACACCAAGGGGTACCTCTGCACCCAGTTACCCATTTGGAAGGCAGAAATGCCCATTTATTCCTAGGAGAATGTACTTGTTGAAAGCACCTTTTAAGAGACAATTCTGAAATTGCAGTCTGCTGTTAATTGAGCTAGAGATCCAGCTTCAAATAATGATCTGAGTCTTTCTGAACACTTCATATACCAACTGATCCATAGGATCCGGGATTCAGGCACCTTCCTAGTTCCCTGCAACCCATTCTCAGCAACAATCTCTGGTGTTTTATTGTGAAGACAAAAATGCACAACAACAAATGTATACACAACCTTGTACACTTTGAAATGCATGTATGAAAGGCATTCCCCCCCCATTCCGCACTTCAAATTCCTTCCACGTAAGCTATTGAAAAAGATGAAAATGGCTAAATGTATGCCACCAATGGTGTCCGCCTCACACTATATAGAGAGCTACCTTTTCATTAAGTCTGAAGTTTTTGAAATAATATAATCATAATGAAAGAAAGGAAATAAAATTCTCAGAAACTTCTCAAAGGAGTATTAAAAGATGAGATTTGAATAAGACTGATCAAATGTTGGAACGGAAGATGCAGATAGGTCATAAGCCTTTGCTTTTTTGATTGCCCATATTGTCTCGAAACTGTTCAGCAGAACAAAGAGTTTTGTGGATGAAAGACTGGTGTGAAGAAACATGAATGTCAACTTGAGTTCTGAAAGACAGCCTGCTAATGAAATATTCTAAAAGTCATTTTCAAGGTGGTAGAAAGTTCTCACTGATGTGCACCAATGCTTCTGATAAAAAGC
The DNA here is from genome assembly GCF_001723895.1 of Crocodylus porosus. Taxonomy (NCBI): domain Eukaryota; kingdom Metazoa; phylum Chordata; order Crocodylia; family Crocodylidae; genus Crocodylus; species Crocodylus porosus. Next base: position 30,832,250 of record NW_017728915.1, on the reverse strand, counting down.
ATCAAATAGTTATGCAAGTATTGGCTTTTAGGACTGAGAAAATAAAGCAAGGTTTATAAGACTCCAAACGTTGCAGAAAGGTATTTTGTGTCTTCTACTTGCAAAAAGATTAAAAACAATAATTAGAAGGTTTCTTTAGATTTCAATTTAGGCATTCAAAGCAATTATGGCTCAGTTTATTTTCAGGATGAAAAAAGAAAAAGATCAATATCAGATCGTACAGACTGGATAGCCTGAAAATAAAACGAGAGATCTCAAATCCATTTAGTACTTGGAAAACGTGAGATTAGAATTCTTACAATTTTGTGAACAAAGTCGTTGCCTGCCTAAGCAGCGTAGCTTGAGAAACCAGAGTAAACAACATATTTGGTTTCCCTTAGTAGAAAGTGGCTTCTGAATCTGACACTGTGTGATATTTAATAAGCTTTTGCATAATATGAGTCCATATGAAGAGATAGATGTAAAAATTGTAAACGTATTTCCAGCAGTGCTATGTGAACAGGGTTGATTACATTTTGGAATATGAAGGTGTTTGAAGTAATACTGTTAATTCCCACCTTCCACTGGAGTTCCTTTGGAGAACCACCTTATAAAAGGATGTCTGTATGCTTTACCTGAATTTCTTGCAATTCATATCTATATGTATATCTGAAATGTTATATATTTTTTTCATTTATACACACACACACACACACACACACACACAAAGGAAGAATGGGCTCCTAAGTCTGTATTCATGGCTCCTAAATAAAAGGCCTAGTTTATGACAGTGCTGGGCACACTTTGATTTAATTGGGAACTGCCTCATTTTAAGGGCAACAAATTGGGTGAACTTGGCATGAGAAAGAACAACTTCTTCCTCTCATGTCTTGTCACCGTGTTCAGATTTGGGTCCCAAAATGGCCACATACTATTGCTCAATCTGTAGCCTTAGTGAGGTCCTTATTAGTACATGGTTTCCCTATAGAATGGGGGGATGAACTATAGAATTTAAAGGCCGTGTGTAGACAAAACAACAGGCGTGTGTTCACAATTCTTTAAAGTGGGCTAAATGCTTTTGCACCACTTTAATGAAGTTGGTGTTTGCACACCTCAACTGTGTTTTACGCATTAATTGCAGCCACTGTAGGAAATTTGGTGATGTAATGTGCCTTAAATGACTTGGGGCGCAGCAAACGTCAAGTAGGTTTAGTTTGCTGCCCCTATAGTCATGGAACAAATCACTGGGCTCCATGCAGCTCTGCAGCTGTGTAGGAAGTCCTGCCTAAGAAAAGCAGCGAGCCTGAGCCCTCCCCGCACCATCCCCCCGCCCCCCGAGCCTGCCTGCCTGAACTACACAGGGGCCTGGTGCTTCCCTCCCCTGGGACCACCCGAACCAGAAGCCTGAGAGTGGGTGCCACCGCGGTGGGGGTGCTGTCACAGAGGGAAGCACCAACCCCCACACCCTGCACAGCCCAGGTACCACTTCACCTGCTGGCAGCTTGCCCTCCCATCTCTGCCAGAAAGGCAGATAAGTCAGCGGGGTGTGTGCACGACATGGGGGTTTAATCAGCACTACTAAACTGAAGTGGTGTTTTTTAAAACCACCACTTCAATTTAGGGCCCCCATTTCATCTATACGCATCCTAAGGACCAAATCCAGTAAAGGAATTAGCTGCCTAAGGGCATCTAAGAACAAAATATTGATCTTGAAAACCCCACGCATAGATGCTACATATGCTTGGCAGGGCCTGAGCTTCAAAGATGCTGTAATTTTTATTTTTTGGCTCTACAGTGTGACTAAGAGTGCACTTCTGCACACACCCAAAGGACTTAGTCACGGTTGACAGGGCAGCTCAGTACCCAGCTCTTAAACCCACCAGGATCCTGAAGGAAAGCATTTTCCTTTCTAAATTCTCTGAGGGCTTCAATCTCTGAATTATTTTCATATATGCCAGCAAGATGAAACTCCCTACAAGGTGCAGTCACAGTGGCCACTTCCTCTGAAGACATGGCTGGATGAAAGGATGCCCAATGTTTATATAATACCCTCGTGGTTAGCACACTCAGGCAGAAAGTGGGAGGCCAATTCAATTCCATTCACTTTATTAGGGGTTGAATCTTTTGCCTTCTATCTCCCTAGAAAGTGCCTTAACCCCCAGGTGATAGGCTATTTTGACTAGGACCCACTTCTTGGTTCTTTAGTGGAAGGTGTTCTGTGAAGAAAAGAATACGAGATTTTTTGGCCAGAGAGAAGGTGCAAGGAAGCCAGTGTCTCTGTAGCCTGCTGGCCAAGCCGCTCACTGGGGGATTCTGGGTCCTAGCACTGCTTCTGGGACAGCTGCTAGCTATGTAGTTAGAGTACTCCTTTGGGAAGAAGAAATCTGGATTTAAATCCCCTCCTGCAGGTGACCAAACTGAACCTGTGAGAATCTGAAGAGGGGGATTTAAAAGTAACTTCTGTTCCTTTCATCCCTCTTTTGGATCGAACTCCACGGGTGGGCAGTTATTTCGAGTGGAGGGCCGCTTACTGAGTTTTGGCAAGCCGTCAAGGGCCACATGACAGGCAGCCAGGGGCAGATAAATATGCATTTTCTAAATTTTTTAGGGGCCCCGCGGGCTGGATAGAATGGCTTGGCAGGCTGCATTTTGCCCACCCCCAGTCTACTCAGTGGCTGCATCCACACGTGCTTACTAAGGTGAAGCAATAAACTCTGGCACTTATCACACCAGAGTTTATTGCTCCTGGGCACCACTTTTTCATGTATACTCAGGAGTTCAGCATGTTTTGCTGGGTTGGAGCAACCCTGGATGGTAGGGGGCCCCGGGGGTCAGCCTGCCAACCTGGGGCTTCTTTGACCCAGCTCAACATGGGGAAGAGGGTTTGGCTGGGGCACGAGGGTGCTCTGGTGCAGGGACAGCTTGCAGGCAGCCCCTGCACTGAAGCACCCTCCTGCCCCAGCCAGCTGCATCAGGATCTACATGTGTGGTGCTGCAGAGTAAAAAAACTTCACAGCAGTATAGTACCTGTATTTACACTTGTATTTACAAGTACTACCCTGCTGTGGAGTTAGTTTCCTGTGTCCTAATAGGGCCTCATGTCTAGACACAAGATGCTTACTGCGGAGGTAATTAGTCTATTGCACAGTAACCTTCTTGCATAGATGTGCTGCCTATGTGGGATCACATATTGAGGTACTTGCTCTCTCCAGTGTATTGTGCAAGAAGCTAAGGCACCTAACCCAGCATTCTGGATTCAGCGTCCAGCTGCCTAATTTTCAGGTACCTAAATTCTTTACTGCATCTAGCCCTAAATCACAATCTGCAGTCATTTCTGTTTAATAGATTTTAAGTTTAAACTTCATTGGTTTCTGATCTGTGTATCTGAGCCAGAAACAGTTATTATATATAGGTCCTTGGGCCCCTCTACATTTTCAAGTAAAGGCATAATGGGATCTAATGGGCGATCCACACAATTGCACCTCCTTCTATGCCACAAGTACATGGCAGAAGGCAGGATTGTGTGGTTCACGCACTAGATCCCAGTGCGCCTTATTGCATGGGCTGCCCCCACACCTCCTGATCCCCCTGTGGCAGCAAGAAGCAGTATCCCCCAACTAGCAGCCTGGGTCAACTGACCTGGTCTCCCAGTTATGGGGGACTCCCAGGGGTCCTCAATGGCAGGAAGACCACAGTTGCTGCAATCTCCCCAGCATGGGGGGCGGGAGGGAGCTCAATGGCTGCTGTGATCTCCCAACTATGGGGAGAGCACAGAGCTGAAAGCCCTGTCAGCTGGGAGCTCTGAGATACAAGGGAGCACAAGGGCCTTCCCCCGGCTGGGAGCTCCAATCAGCTACAGGGGTACCCAGGAACACCTTCAGTTAATGGCATGACGGGAAGCTGACAGGGAGCAGCTACGAAATTATTACATATATTTTGAAGAATAACTCTGTTGCTTATTCCTCTATTTATCACACCATTAATTGTTTGAATGTGTGGCCAGGTGACCACTTAAGGCATGGTTAACTGGTTAATCATGTCTTAAGTGTAACATGTAGCGGGGGCCCTTGTTAGAATAGGCTACACTTTTTTTTTTACATTTTGCATTCACTGATGTCAGTAATTTATGGTAGGGCTTCAGTAAGAGCTGCTCTTTATTCCATAAGGTTAAGAATGCTGCTGGGTTTTAAAAAGATGATACGCTTCTATGCTAATAGAATATAGAGTATATTTGCTTTTAACACACGCACCCTTAGAAAGAAGCGATGACTAGTTGTTGTTGGCTATTCCCACTTATGACTTGAAAGAAGAAGAACAGTAAAGAGGCTTTGCTGACTGGCCTTTGATTTTCTGTCAATGCAGTTTTGCCAGAATTTTAACCTAAGTCCCCTAAGTAAAAGCAAAACATTAATCTACTCAGCCATCCAGTCCCTGGATAAGCCTTGGAAAGTGGAAAATATTTACAACAAAGGTATTATAGCCTTTTGAATACTTAAAAGAATAATAACAAAGCACATAATTCCCCATTTAAAACTGTTTAAGATGTGATGATATTATTCTGAATCAAGAGGAATAAATGAAAAACCCACGGATAAGATACATCCCATATTTTTAAGTTATTTAAACTTTTGTTTTAAACCAGCCCTAAATGAAATGTTTAACTCCCTTTAAATGCATGACACCATCCATCACAATTTTATAGTTAGACACATAATAATGTATAATCTCAGCTTGCTGTCCACTTGTAAAAATGGGAATAGACTTCGAGAAATAAGCAATTTCCCAACAGAAAATTGGAAATTCTGCCAACCAATTCCAGGTGACCTGCCATCAATCAGTGTTAAATTCTCCGGAGCTATTGCTGAAGGGTATTGCCATTACTGACGGGCTTCACCTGGTGACTAATGGTATATAACAAATACATTCAAGAACTATAGAAATCCTAAGAATCTGTAATTGTCAGTTAACTTTCAGCAAAGACCTTCTCAGGCAATTCAGAAATGAAGTGAGATTTTTATAACCTCAAGGCTCCTTGCTTTTATTCTAATATGTGATTTAGGGAAAAAAAAGTCAGAATGACTCAATGCTGTGCAACTAAATTACATCAGATCACAAAACATTCCTTTATTACTGAATAACTTAATGTAGATCTGTTTTGCCTCATGCTCTGAATATGTGCTAATATGACAATTATTCTGAATCTGAACTTAAATAATAAGTTCAAGTTTCCAGCAAAACGTTGTATGATATTAATAATGACGATTAATATTTGGAGTGTACCATCCCAGGGTAATAATTTCCTTTATTTAACTGAGCAATGTTTAAAATTCATTAAATATTCAAGCTGCTCAGTTATCCATGTAAGGCCAGTATAGCTGTGAATTTACTTAAGAGATGGGAAACATGCTAGAGATAAGGAATCTTGACTGTGCTGAACCAGCACCAACCAGAGAAATGACAGATTTTTGATACGACATCTCCAGGATAGGGAAATAGGTTTTTTCGCTGTCACAAAAAAAATGAAATCCATTAGCAGTTAAAGCTTGGATTGTCAAGTAAACAAAGTTTAGCTGAACTTAAATAAAAGGGTCAGAGAGAGAGCCTGGAAATTTGTTCTAGGAAGCCCCTTACACAGGATTCTTTTGAGATCATTAATTTTGAGTCTTGCTTATGTCATTGAAATCAATGGGGCTTGACACAGAGGTACCTGTGCATAGTTCCTGTCGAAGGGCTGGGGGGTGACTTCCAGGAAACGGTTCACTACGTAAGGATAAGCATATACATAAGAGTTTACAGGACAGAGGCCTAACTGTGAATCAGAGATGTGCAGTTAACCACATGCTGGAGTAGCTTCAGATAATAGAACTGTACCCAAAAAACAGCTGCTTCTTTCTTTCTTTATAAATTAGCCCACTTCATGCTGCTCCTCATCAGCTTAAACTGCTAATGGAAAATGCCTTGGATGGTACTTTAATACATTTCTGCTGGGAAGAAACAATGTTTTGCCAAAAGTGTCCACAGGAAATTAGGTTATTTCTGTAAATGAATTAAGAAAATGGCATGACAATGCCTGGCGTTCTAGTGACATTTAACAAAAATGTTTTAAATCATGGACAACAATAAGCTTTTTCATATGCTTTTCCACAATGGACCAGATGAACTAGAGAGAGGAAGAAAATGGACCCTGACATGAGATGCCTGGATTTTCTCTTGATTGTACTATATTGCGGCACTTTTTTCTGATTCCTTCACATATTGTGCTGATGGAGTGGGATTCCTTTTGATGTTTGCACTCTGTGGTATATCCATCATAACCATTGATCAGAAAATGATAGCAAGAGCTGAGCATTGAGCTTTCCAGAATCAGTGCTAAGAAAGTATAGCATTAAGAGTCTCTTAATGAAAGGATGATCCCCCTTTTTCTGGCAATATCAACTGACTTATTTAATGAGGATTTGCTTGCTGATAGGCATGTCAAGTATAGGGAAGTAAACTTTCTTCAAGTTAACTAATTTTTCAACAGATGTGAGGCTTACCATGACATGTTACCTAGTTTCTGGGCACTTTCCCATTAAACAGAAGTGGATTTAGATTCAGACAGTCCATTTCTAGTCACTGAAGGAAGCAATATTAAGACATACTGCTACTGTGAACATAGGGCTGATTTGGAGAAATCCATTTCAATTCCCACTGTGAAGTCAGGAGGCATTCACCACCTCATGAAGTCAGGCAGTTAAAAAGACCAGAGTGATTTATGAACATCCTCACAGCCTCTTTATAAGTGAGATATTATTTATACCCATTTTAGTGATGAAGCATCTGAGATGAGATGTTAACTAATTTGTCCAGTGCCTCAAATGACAGAGAAAGAATTATATGCCAGTTGTGTCTCATTCTGATGCCAAAAGACTGTATCTTTTATTATATCCCTGCCATCATATTGCTTTTTTCTCCCTGAGTTTGTTCTTTATTTTTTTAATGAATTCACTCTGGTTTTCAATATTTTAAACTGAAATACTTTAACTGAGCCTTTTTTAAACTGAAATACTTTTGTGATATTGACAGATGACAGGAAGCAACAAGAAACACATTAAGGGCTATGTTAGACTTTACGCTGTAAGCTGAACAAATGTTAATCGGCTTAGTGTTGTTCGGCTTAGCGGAACAGTCACATGATAAGGTGAAAAACCTGCTCTGACTGTTCCTCATCTGCACAGCTGAGACTTGCCGCTATAGGCTTAGTGAGCATGGGCAGGACCAGGAGCAGGACACCCCTGCTGCTCCTGCCAGGCAGAGAGTGGGCCTACTGCAGTGTCAGAAGCAGCTTCTGTGGGGCTCTCTGGTCTTGCTGAACCTGACGTATTGACTGTGCACTAAGAGTGGAGCACCAGGATTAAGCTGACAGCCCTGCTTTTGGTGTAGAGCCAGCTGCAGCCCTGGAGCTTGCTCACTCTGAGCTCCCACAAGCTCCATCCTTTTTTCTCTGGAGCTCAGATGTTGCCCACCCCGTGTCACCACCAGTGGAAGCAGGGCTGGTCCAGGTGGTAGCAGGAGGCACTTTGGCAGCCAAGCACTCTGTGGCAAAAAAGATCACCTCCGGCTTGGAGCTCAGGTGGTGCCTGGCCAGCCAGCAGCTTAACCAGTAGAGCGTGGGGTGGTGGGTGCCACCTGAGCTCCAGAGAAAAAAGTATCAGGCCTCTTGGAGGTCAGAGAATTCTGGGATACTGGAGGACTTCAACTTGGATGGAATAGCTGTGGGAAGTGGCCACATGGTAATGGAACAAAAACAAAATTAGGTAGATTGGAGATAATCCTACCTGGAGTGGTGTAACTCTAAACCAAATAAGGAGTGCTTTATGCCACTTTAAAGGTGTTAGCATGCAGCAAGTCCAGGGATTAAGAACTCCAGACATGCCATGTAACAGGGCCCTAAGAAAAACAGTGCCAAACACATGAATTAAATTACTCGACCTACTTTAAGGCCAGGTACACACATTATACTTTTACCAGTAAAATTGATTGGAAACCAGCCTGTACCCATAACAGAACAGAAGTTTGGCACACACAGACTGGTTTAAAAATGGAGAGCCCTGTCTAAGATTTGCCCCTCCCCCCAAACACTAAAGGCTGAATGTGTGTTCTGCTCATGATGATCTAAACTATGCCGTTTACAGAAAACCACATAACTTATATTGATTCCACCCTGAGCTTTTTAAATGTCTGTATCCGGCCTAAGAGATCAATATCTAATCTATGGTATACATTTATCATGTTAAGTTTGGAAGAACTCAGGACCACAAAACATATTTGACATGTATGTAGGGAAGAATGCTCTGTGTGGCTCATAAAGACATTTGTGATAAAGACTGTTTAATGAAAGTATCTAAAAAGTTATAGAAATAACTTTTCTTGTTCCTAGCTCTGATAGGAATAGCTTCACTTTCTAAAGCATGGCGGTGACACTTACCATCTTTGTTTGTTTGTTTTGTTGTTGGACGCAAGAGTTTTTAAGAAATGAAGTAGGGAATTAGAAGAATGATGGCTGTAGGATACATCTTATACTATTAGTATGATGGAACATGAAAGACCCTAAACCTTATGCCACTGTATTAAGCAAGGTGATGTCAACTCTAAAACATGACAGAAGTTCTTGGTAAAGTGTTGGGGATTTCATAAGAGTGATTAATTTCTTCTCATCATATTACACCATTAGAGTATTAATAGATGTTGACAAATGAAGCAGATCAGCTGTGCCAGGATGTGTCCCTCTACGGTTGATCTGCTTTATTGGGCAAAATACATATTTCCCGTTGTCCCACCTAATGATCATGCAGCATAGCAGGTGAGGTGTTCCCTACTTACAGAAGTGTATCCTTGGAGTTTCCTAGGGGCGTGTCTATTAAGAGGGGGATGCCAGACAGGCATTCCCAGGGCTTGAGGGGCCTGATTCTGCATGGGAATTCCTGGGGGGCTTTGGACTGGGCTTCAGGCTCTGGAAGTGCTTGCCTGGGGTGGCTGGAGAGTGCCAGCAGCTCCAGGATGCCCATGCTCTTCCATCATAATACCAAATGAATGTCTGCCATGGAAAAGCAGCATAGTCTGTTGCTACCTTTTGCCATGGCCACAACAAAGGTATTGTTATGGTGGCACTAAGGCAACATCTGTTTCCAGCCTGAGAGAAGACCAAATTTTTCATGGAAAAGTAGGTTCTGACACCTTTACTGATAAAAACCCAGCTCTATGAGTTTTCTCATCGATTTCAATACCTGCTCATTGATGAATTTGCTACATCAGTCTGGGGACCTGTAAGTGAAACCCTACTTTATACAAACAGGTCTGTTTTCTAAATTATTCCTCAGCAGACAATTTTCCCTGAACAAAAGCAAAACAGCATTAAAATAGCAGCAGTGCTAGTGCTTGAACACGTGGATTTTGCTGCCTTAAAAACTAACACTGAGACATGGGGATGCCCTTTACAAGCAAGAACCTCCTCCTTGAAAAATGCAATATAGGAAAACATTAAAGTGGTTTTGATAAATGTTTTAGATCTCTAAGGAAATTCAGAGGTTAGAAAGCTTTTAAATGGAGCAATTTTGTATCCTTTTGGAGTTTTCTTTTCTTGTACAATGGCATCTACTTCTTGGTAAAAAAACAACTGCTGATCCCATGAGTGTATTAAATGAATTGAGTATGCTCCTTTGAGTATATTAAGTCATATGGAGGCTACAGCTACAATAAGCCATTGTCCCAGTGCTTATGTAACTGCTTTTCCCCCAACAAATAAAAAAAACCCCCAAACCAAAAGAAAACCCCAACCTCTACTTTTAACAAGTATGGGAGGAAGGGGGGTGGTGGTGGGAAGAGACACATTTCAAGGTTCAGAAAAACGTGTTGAAAATAATGCACATCTGGAAATGTTTTAAAGTGGTACGGGTTTGGTTTGGGGTTGTTTTTTTCTTGCAAGCAAAATGCAAATTTTCTCTGTGGGAATTTCTGGAGGCTGAGGTATTTTGTAAGTCTGCCCTCAGAGGTCTAAAATACACTAAGGATTTCACAGGTGATTTCATGCTTCTGGTACCGCCATCCATGCCTTTTGCTCCTCATCCAGGCATCTATCCACAGCTGGTTAATGCAGTTTTGCCATTTCTTTCAACAAGCCATTGCCTCTGCTCAGAGGGAGAACAGCACCAGGTCGTAGGACACCTCTGTGGCTCCCCGGAGATTGTGAACAAACAAATGGAACGACAAGCAATCTGGAATCAAGAGCACTGCAACACAGAGCCCGATTGAAACGTATCTTACTACTCTTTCCATTCCTGGTAAAATTCAATTTGAGAAAGTTCACCGGAAAAAGCCATGTAGTCCCCAGGGGACAAAAGGAAGATTAGCAGGTCTGGGCAGCAATTCTTGACCAGCTGATGATAACTTTGTAGGGCGGTGACGCTTACAATCTTTGTTTGTTTGTTCTGTTGTTGGACGTGAGAGTTTTTAAGAAATGAAGTAGGGAGTTGGAAGAATGATGGCTGTAGGTACTTCTTCTCTAACCCAATAACTCTTGGGTCTTATTATTCCTTTCTTTCCGCTACAGTCTTTCAAAAAGCCATTTTTTTGTCCTTTCAGGGTAGGAGTATTAGGAGTTTTTGTATGAGTTTACACAGAAGCCCAGTGAAGTAAGACACATTTTATTTTGGAAAAGGAATTACATTTATACATGGAACCATCAAAGCTCATGCTTGATTAAGATATTGTGGAGCTGAATGTTACAAGGTTGCTGTATACTGTAACATTACAGCAAAATTGTACTACATTGAGCTAAAGGAATCTGCAGCCCTGCTGCATTCTGACAACATCTCTCTATATTCAGTATTATTTTAATATATTGTCTATACCTGTTGTCTAAATAAAGGTCCAGTGGGAAAATTAGAAAGGAACCTAGTCATATTTACCTCTCAAAGTTTCTATTGACTAGCCAGCTGTTCACTTAAAAGAAAACTTCCAACTGAGATTTTTTGTACACGTTACATATCTCTGGATAACTCCATCTCCAAAGGAAAATGGCATGACTGTCCACTGCTCTAGCGTGGGATTCTCAGACTGGTCATTCATTCAGACTCCACAACTGTAGTATTCAAAATTATAGTCTGACTTTGGTGGAGATACGCCTGTTTTCTACTGTCGTAAGTAAAAGGAGAATTAGGCCGCAAACTTTTTATGTGCCTAATGTGTCTAGAGTATTTTGAAATCTGATTTAAGTGATGACACAACGAAGCAACCAAAACCACAGTGCTCCAAAACCACACGGCTTGGCAGGCTGGTTTTCTGGAGATGGACTATGCTGATAACACCTGAAGAAATTCTGGAAAGGGAAAGGTCCCCTAAGAGATGACCCTGTCCGAGGAGAGTAGGTTCTTTTACAGGCTTCATTTTTTCCTGACCCTCCCCCCCCGAACATCCTTGACAAATTTTCTTCTTTTTCTTTATTTGAAAATGGAAATCTCTGTCTTTTCTACCATACATTTTTACAAATAAGGTCATGAGTTTTCAGACAAAAGTGAAGAAAAGTTAATTACCCATTTTTTTTTTTTTTTTACACACTGTATGCAGAGTATAAAGAAGTCAGGGGGAGAATTTCCAAGTCTTGGTTAAGAGACTTCCTGGTACATTCCTCAGGACCTGTAACAAATGCCATCTTTATAAACTTCAGATTGCCTGGGGCATCTGCAAAGCAACTTGTTATTGGCCTATCTTCCAGGATATATGGGGTGGGAAGGGACAGCCAGCTCTGTGGTTTAATAGGCAGCAGACTCCGGATTGTGAAAGGCAAGTGTTGATTTGAAATTTTTAAGAAGAGTTCTTATAATGAAGCAGTGCTAGTGACACAGATCTTCTAATCAGGCATTTAATAATTTTGCTTTGCAGCTTGGAAAATGTCTTTCATTTAAATTCACCTCCTAGAAGCTGTGTGTCAGGCAATTATTCTTTAACAGAGGATTTCAAAGTCCAAGTAAATTAAATGGGCTCTGTTCTTAAAGCAATACTGCCCTGAAAGCATCATTACTGTTAAGAAAAAGCCAACCTGAAGGCACAAAGGTCTCTAGTCTCCCCTCTGCACACAGGTGTAATTCCTATTAATGTTAATGGGAACGGTGTGAGCATATTTACAGCTCTGACCCTGGAGTTTTAGTGCACAGATGACACCGTTAAATTCCACTCACAATTACGAAAGACAGCCCACTGAAAATGAGAGCTAGGTTCATTTTTCAGAGAAGAGACCTCCAATTAAGGTAATGTATTATGGTCTGCAATAGTGACACTTCCAGATCTTCCCAGATCTCATCAGCTAAGACAGATCAGGTCTGGTCAGTAATAAGATTGTAAATCTCTGCAGAAGATCCAGGGCACAGCTGGATACAATGCCAATGCATAGAACTCTTCCCTTTCCATCCCCACTGGATACACGTCTTTGCATAGGAATATAGCACTCAGTATTTGGTCACTGAAGAAAAATTTAAATGGGTGAAGAGTCAAACCTGTTGCGTTCCAAAGGATAATGCAGTAAGATTTCAGCAGTCATTAAAATCCTATCCCTTACTTTCTGAAAGTGTTCACTTACCCTCATCAAAACTTTAATTTGGCTAGTTGCATTCTGTTCACTTTCAATTGTTCCTGCAGCCTCACTTGGACATGATATTTTCACCTGCCAGTGCTAAACCCTTAGGTATATTTAAATAATTGTTATATGCCACCTCAAGGGCTGTTACATACTAGTAATAGGCACAGGATTCCCATGATTCTTTCCCTGTATTACTTTTCAAGGGTCCTCTGGTGTGTCACCTACCTCACAGAAACAAATGAAAAGTCAGATTCTGCCCCAAAGAATGTATAGTCTAATGGCCATTAAAATATATGTATATAAGTGCCTAAAGGTGCAGACAGTCAGATCAGCTTTTAGTCCACCGAGACTCATTTACATAGAGGCCACAAACAGACATTCATCTCTACTGGTGGAAATTCCTTAGATGTTCTACCGGTAGAAGTCTTTCCAGGAGAGATTCACCCTGCAGTTGTTCCTTCTTCTTGTTCTCTGCCCATTCACCAGACTGAGGTGCTTCCAGCTGGGGAAGGCATGGGGAGCAATGCCTCCCCTCCCTTCTGGTCCAGGAGAAGTCTGAAGCAGTGGGGCACTGTCCCTGGCCTGTTCCCCTGACTGGGCAGTCCCAGGACTGGGGATGTGTGATGAGCATTGCCCCACTGCTTCACTCCCCCCTGACGACCAGACCAGGAGAAGAGTGCTCAGTCTTGCATCTACCTGAATCATGTACATCTGGGAGCATGAATCCTGCTTACTTCCACTGAGACTTGTAAGTGCCTAAACTACTTTTGAAAATAGGACTTGGGTTCCTAAGTCACTGTTGTGCCTTCCACAATTTTACCCACCATGATTTCTTAGTATGATCCTGCTTGCACAGTAACCTCCCTCTTAGCAAAAGTCAACACTCCCTCAAAGATTAGTGCAGATTTGGGGCCTAAGATATGTCCAAATGCACTAAGATGGCTCAGGTAATATAAAGTGGCTTTTATGCATTTCTCTAGAAGATGCGTCAGAAACAGGGACAGACTTTATAAAGTGTTTTGCAGGTCCTTTAGAGGAAAAGCTTAGAATAAATATATATCATTGCAACAGATTTTTAACATGAGAAGTACTATCTACAAAGGAGGATGCAGTGGCTGACTTAGCATATTACAGTTCCTTAGGAACTGTGCCTGTCAGTAGTGAATTTATTTATTTATTGAGTTGATACATCTTTCCTTATTGCTTTCAATCTCTCTTGTTAAAAAGTACTGTATTGCAGTACTCATTGAAGCTGGTGAGCATAACAGCTACTCTTCACTGAAATAAATGTAAAAGCAATCAAATTACTTTTCTGGAACAGATTAGATACCTCAAACAGGAGAAGCAACTGTCCAAAGTGCTGGCCAAATGCAAGACCACAGTAGAAGCTGGCCTGAGAGGTTTTTCCTAGGGTTGAACTGCAGACGCTGGGGGCTGTGTACTGTTTGAGTATGAGAGCTGTGTAGAGACACCACAAAATCGCACACAAAGACAGTCAGAGAAGCATTTATGTTATCTCTCAGAAAAAGGAGGGATGTGCTTTGGAGTCGAGTGCTGGAAACAGGCATGGAACTGTGAAGAAAGAAACCATCTCCTGCTGTTTGATTCCTACTGTGTTCAGGGAAGCAAGTCTCTCTACCTTATTTGCAAACAAACAAATGGTATCAAAAGAAATATGCAACTTGATCATCAACATATTTCATAGTATCATAGTACTTAGGGTTGGAAAGGACCTAAACAGATCATCAGGTCCGACCGCCTGCCCCAGGCAGGAACGGGTGCCGGGATCATATCACCCTAGCCAAATCTTTGTCCTTAGATGCTACTTATTGACTAAGCACTTGGGCCATAATGGATACCAATATCTCTCTTCATTGTCATCAGTTAGGTACATTTTTAGACTACTGCATGTGCCTTTCAAACCAAAAGTACACAGATCTCTTGAAACACATGAATTAGAAATTGTTCTCCAAAGCGTCTTATCCAGCAATATCCTTCTACTTAAGGGGAGCTAAAAGAAAATGATGCTTAGGTTTACTTGAAAGGGCAAAGAATTCCAGAGCCAGTTAATAATATAACAGATCTCTGGCACTAGAGAGCAGTCAACAGAATTCAGTCTGATAATCCAGTACAATCTGTATTGCTAAAACTCTACTTAAAAATGACAGCATCTCCTCTGATCCCATAAACAACTGCTGCCATAATCAGACAGGCTTTCAGCGCTATAATACCCCTTTACTGTTGTATACTTTCTTGGCCAGATTTTTAAATGTAGTGAAGCTTGCAATAACTCCCGCTGAAAACAATGGGGATGAAAAGACAACCCTAGTTGTCTGTCTTGCCTAGTGCAGGGGGGGTGGACTTGATGATCTTACAAGGCCCCTTCCAGCCTTTGCAATCTGTGAATCTACGGTTGCTGGTTTCTGTGCACTATTGTAAATTCCTCCATCTCTGTATCTCCATCTTCATTTGCTATTTCTTATTGATCAGAAATGAGTATGTAAATAGAAACTTTCTAATCATTTGTCTCTCCTCCTGCATTATGCATTCACCAGTGACATAGTCTAGATCACGTGACATTGCAGTGACCATCGTGGCTGTGGAATCTAACATTGACTTAGACAGAGGGTGGCAGGTTTGGCTTGACAATATTTTCTTTACCCATTGATTGATTTATGCTAACCAGGCTTGTGGCTGGATTTGTTTTTACCGCTAAGTTTTGAACATCTATCAAAGTATGTACAAGTGGGGATAACCAAAAAGCAGCAGCAGCAACAACAACAATAAAAATGATGATAATGCTTTGATTAATGGTTTCCAGCCTAGCTATCAGATTATAACACTGAAAATGCTTTTATTGACTTGTTTTAGTGGAAACTTTCCTTGCCAGTTCCAGTAAGAAATATGTGTATATAAACACACAGCATATGTGTGTGTGTGAGTATGTATAAATCAAGGCAGAGTTTTATATATATATTTACAGATATAAATATCTATAAATATCTATATATATATAAAATAGAAATATCTGTCTATCTATCTATCAATCAATCAAATTCTGTTGTCATTTAGTCAATTATAATATATATAATTGGTTACTTGAGGCAGAGTTATGAAGGGAAAAAATGTAAAAGTCCCAGAATGATGGAATCTTAAGTTAAAAAGTTATTTAAGATTGTTTTCAAGTGCATATAAGTAACTATTTCCCAGTGATATTTAACGGAACTTAGCTTATAAGGATTTGATTTTTTTAAAGGTATCTAGACACCTAAAAAATTTGAGTTAGCTGTTAGAACTTACTAGGCACCTATGTGCACTGTTTTTTACTAAACTCCTCTGAACTGCTTTGAAAATCTCATTATAAGTGCCTAAGTCACTTTGATAAATGTGACTTGGGAGACTAAGGGCATTTTTACATGTGCTCTAGGATTCGGCCCTAGATGGTTTAATTAGTGAACTAATAAAAATCCCTGCATGTCATGTGTCTCCACATCCCTGTACTGAAAAAATACTGGTGGGGTACTTTCAACTAAACATCACTGAATGTGTTTTATTTCAAAGCACCCTGCCACCATTTTTCAGTATGGAGGGACGAGGATACACGTAATGTGGAAGGCTACCGGAGTGCATCAATTTCTTTGCTCCAGCAGATTAATCGAGTCTCCTTCAACAAGCTGGATCTCTAGCATGTTAGAGCAGGCTCCCCACATGTGTATAGAAGCCCTAAGTTATTTAAAAGTTTTGACAATTTTTCCCTAAGTGGCTACTGCAAGTTCACAGAGAGGATTAGTCCATGACTTGAGAAGCCACATAGGCAAATACTTAATGTTAAGTACATGGTATTTCCCTTAGCTTCAGTGGAAGTGCTCATGTTTTTAGAACTAAATATGTGAGTGCTTTGCTATATGGGAAACTTCTTGTCAGAGTCACATGGGAACAAAAATGTTCCTGAATTCCCATCCCCAACAATAATTACTAATTGCATTTCTCTCCTGCTCTATTGTCTTTAAAAAAAGTCAATATAGAAAGTGGCGCAGAGGGACATTTGAATTTAAATATACTTTCAGGATATTCCCCCACTAACCATATTGTGCAGTAGTTACCTGAATAGTGTCATGACTGCTATCTCTGTGTTTGCTGCATGTGTTCTAACACACACCTTTTCTTTATTTTAAATTTGTTCTTCCTCTAATTGTACAGTTAAGTCTATAAGGGATATTATTGTTCATTGGGCGCTAAGCCAATTTCAAACTGTTAGAGACTAACATAACATCTTTAGCGGGGGCTAATTATTTGTCTACCATGGGGGTCTTATACCTGCTTCTGAAGCATCTGATACTAGCCACTATCAGAGACAGGATATGGGCTGAGATGGACATTTGGTTTAGTCCAGTATGACAATTCCTGTCTTCTTAGGGCATTGAACCTACAATGTTGTGGCCTCATTCAGGCCCCTGTGCTCATCAACCATGCCTTCCAATTTGGAACCTGCTGCAGTACTGGGTGCTAAGTCATTCCTTCCCATATAATGGCTCTGCTCCGTCCCCATATCCTCTGCTTGTCTTTCCATTCATCTTGTTCATTCTTTCATAAACCTATTTATAAGGAGTAAAAACCCCCCAATACTTCTGATTGTATAAAATAAACCAAATTGTTGAATGTCACTTGACAATATCATCTGTAAATCATTTCAAGGAGAAATCATGATCCATATCAAATATCTGTAGAGTATCTAACACAGCAGGGTCCTGGCTTTTACGTGTTGGCACTGAATTTGTGATCCAGTTACCTTGTTTCAGGTGGACCCAAACCTTTAGATTGAAAATGACTTTTCTATTCAATAATAGGCCATTTGTATTGATACGTAGTGATAGCAGATAAGAATAATACAAACAAATCTATATGTACCAGTTCTAAGGCTGTCACAGAGGGAAGGTACATCTGGCCAGTACATGAGCTTCACCTTGAGGTTCTTTCTTGAATGTCAGATGTCAGCAGCCTGGAGGTCAAAGGCTGAGCTCCCTCCTCTTCCCCCAGTCAGGTGGATGAGATGGGCTGGTATTGTGCTCTCTCTCCATTGTGGCCTTGGTTTTCCCTCTTGGGGACCCTTTGTCGCTCTGAAATCCCTCCTTTTGTGTTCTTTTCCCCCTCTGATGACTCTTTATTTTCAGGCATCATTGATTGGTTTCCCTGTGGTTGTCATACTGTCCAAGTTCTGTCTTGTTAGTATATTCCTTTGTTCCAACAAACCCATCACGTGCACACATCTCAATCTGATTATTTACTGGTCTTCCTTATTTGGTTTGTTCACCAAACTAGAAATCTCAGGGACTCTGAAGTTGGGCACTGTGTTCTAATGCCACGTTATCTGATGTAATGGAACAGTATGATACATGTCTTAAATTTCCCAGCCTGTGTATGACCACTGGTTCATTGGCCTCAGACATGGTGTCTGCTGGTCCCAGACACAGTAGGTCTTGAAGGAAATTTTGTCACAAATAAGCTTTTAGAAATCAGTTAACCCTTGCCCTTGCCCTAGACCATTGTTCTAATGCATATATACTTTACCGACAAGCCAGTTCCTAAAAGCAAACTAAGTACCATTTTTTAGCCATCACTAGGTACTGCAGTACACAAACAACACACAAAAAACATACACCCATCATTACATTACAACACCACACATGTTGTGTGTTATACAAATGTTAAGGCAATAAAATAAAATAAAGAGCTGTTTTGAGTAGTAAACAAGGCCACAGAAAAATCCATCAGGAGTCAAAGATAAATATGCTTAAAGCCATGAAATTACTACATGTCAAAACTAATCAAGGGAAGTAGCTTGTCACTAATGCAATTGTGCTTTAATAATTGAGATGGCATCTATACGAGGCTGTGAGAAAGGCAACTTTAAGAGATATAAATGAAAACTTTCAGAGTGATCAGTCTCACTCTCCTATTTGTGTTGTGCATCAGGCTGAAATAATTGGACGGCATCATTTCAAAACAGTCCGTTTCTGCCTGAGTGGGTTGGGAGGGCCTCCTGCGGTTCAGAGTAACCCACAGTCTGTTCCAGGGACCTTGAAAATTCCCCAGGTGGTGCCCTAAGAAACATCCCATGTCATCTGATCTCCTATTTCTGTCCTAGTCCCAAATTTGTATGGTCTGTTAAGGTTGTCATTGTGAAAGCCATTTAGATGTTGTCTTGTTTTGCATTTCCAGATTAAATATGCTGGCAGTGAATCAGCTATCTTTGAACAGAACATAATTTAGATTTTTATTAAGGGCCCAGTTTATTAAGTAAAAGGCAGTGGAACAAAGAAGAATAAAACATTTTATTTCCTCACCCCCCCCATCTAAACTGTACTGCAGCCCTTTTAAGGCCAGCATTGCTTAACCCAGCTAAAATGAAAGTGATATGAATCACAATCAAATAACTGTCATGTGCCTTATTAAATTTCATTCAATTTCATACCAAATCTTAAGGGGCCATCACTATCTTCCAATTTAGACAAAGATTAAATAAAAGCTGATCAAAGATTTATAGAATTCTAAAGTGAAACTAAACACAATGTGCCATGCCTGGAGAGCTGCCCTTGCTGTGGTGGAGTAAGAAGTGGCCAGCTCTAATGGTTTTATTTAATCACTGCTTTCCACAGGAGAAAAAATTAGCAGTTCACAGCCATTTTCTGAAGTAGTTAAATGTTACTAATTTAAAACTGAGGGGTGGTTTACCAAATAGTTGACATGCAAAGTATTGATTTGCAGGAATGAAAACACAAAACAAAACAAAACAACCAAGACTGAACACCTGTCCAATGTTTTTTATACTGAAGGAAGAACTTTTCTCTGAAGGTATTGCAGATTGGCAATTTCCAGCTATTTGGGGTTAGACAATCATAACCAGATCAATACCATAAAATGGCCTAGGGTGAAAACACAGTCCCTTAAATTTTACCCTCTATTGGTATCAGTGCATTCACATGATAATCAATGCTAGGCATCTGAATGTCTCAAATGACATCTGAATATCTCACAGTCTTTACTAGCTTGCATCTTCAAAACATCTCTTAATACAATTGGAGAGTATTATCATTATGCCCTAACTGGACTGAAGAGCAGGGTAAATTACATGACTCATCAAAGGTCACATAGGAAGACTATAGCTGAGCTGGGAATTGAACAAAGGTCTCTCCAGTACTAGCATGGTGTGCCTATTTGCTGTGTTATTTATTCTAACCAGTAGGCTATCTGTCATTCCTATCCTACTGTAGGGTAAAGACCACGGATTGTCATATCCCCATTCTATACTAGTAATGCAGGATGTTGGAGGAGAAATGGAAGCAAGGAGAGCAGGAAAAGAAAAATGCATAAGAAAGTTGTCTCATATTTTCCATTGTATGAAGACAGAATGTTAAAACATCCTTCTGTGAAAGTATTACGGTATTAAATAAATGAAAAGTCATAAATAAAGAATCGACTCCCTTAGCCATTGAAAAATCTTTTAAAATCTGTTTTTTGATTTTTTTTGTTTCTTATACATTTTCCCCAACATACTAAATGTTCCCTTTATCATGTATCTCAGTGTGGTACACAACGGAAAGCAGTCAGCTCACTGCAGGGTTTAAATCTAGTTCCTGACAGACTATTTATGGTTATGAACATACCAAGTGGCACCATCATAATGGTCCCAATTCAACCCTGGTGTGAGTCCCCTAAAGTCACTATATACCAGGAATAAATTTGGCCCAGTGTGTTTTCCTGGGGTGTAAGCCTGGAAATAATTTCACCCAGGTTTTGTAGATCTGATGTAACTTTGTCTATCAGATTTCTTTTGCTGGTGACCATCATGTCAGCATCAGCACGATGCATGCTTCCTTACTAAACCTACAGCAATCTATGCAGAGCTTGGAAAACCTTGCAGTTGTTCACCACAGGTCTAAATTTGGATCTGCAACTAATGAAGATACAAATGTAGCATAAAGAGCTGGGGCTCAAATCCTTGCTTTACTTGTACAATACATTACCAGTGACTTCACAGAACATGTATAGTTACTGGCAGAATTCGCAACATTAATGCTTATGGAGTGGCTCTGTAATCCTGCTATAATACTGACCTGGGATAAGGATGATCCCCTACTGCCACCATCTTGAACAGCTTAGACACATCATTAATGACTTCCAATCCCTCCTGGAAAAGCATGACTGTCTCAAGGTAACCATAGGAGAAAAATATGTCCTGATTTATAACAGTCTCCCAACCTCAAATGACATCTTTCAAGCAACAGACTAAGGTCCATCCTTACCGAGTCATCAGGCCTTGCAATGAACCCAAATGCCTAGTGTGCCCTCACATCAATGTAGACTATATAATCACTGGACTGAATTACAAGGAGTTTAACATCTGAGGTTCATACACTGCCAATGTGCCATCACCTGCTTACAATACCCCTCTGCTATCTACATTGGATGGACAGGGCGACATCTTTGTGTAAGAATGAATGAATGTGGATCTGACATCAGGTGCAGAAAGAAACTAAGGCCTGCGTCATAACACTTTAACCTCCTTAGACATCACTGACCTCAGGATTGCTGTTCTCAGGCTGCAAAATTTAAATACCAGTGTGAACGAGAAATTGCAGAACAAGAAATCACACACAGACTGGATCACGTCAAGTATGGTTTAAACAGGGACTATGGATTCTTCTCTCATTAGCCAGATTCACTTTTGTGACCCCTTGTTCCTGTGGTTTCTTTGCTGGTTTGCCTCTCCCAGAACTCCCTTCTCTGCTCCATGCTTTCTCTCCTTCCTCCCTTCCCACCTTCTATAATCAAATCACTAACTCCAGTGCTGCAAATAACTAACTCCAATATGATGCAGATCTACCTTGCCTTCTGCCTGACTTCAGACTAGCATGGCTAACTTCCTCTCTCCATAACCCCTGCAATTCATGACTTCAAACTGTATTCCTATCTTCAAGGTGTAGAGAACACAAATAGTACACCGGGCAAGGTAGCATTTAAGGCAGTCTCTTATTAGTACAAAAAACTTAGAATATTTCTAAATATACCTGGCTTAAATAATAACTAGTGGCATTAGTGACAGTGTTTGTATTTTTAATTAGCAGATAACAGAACAAACCCTATCAGTACACAATAAAAATAAACCAAGTTTCCATGGCTGCACTTCATAAACGTCAGCGATAAAAGAAAAGACAATACAGTGGTTTTGATGAACATGTTTACTTTTTGTGAACAATTTAAAATTGAGAACCTTTCCCCTCTCTTCAGTCACATCATAGGCAATTAAGTCAATATCCTTTTGTCATGGCTTAAAGAAAAGGGAATGCAAATAACACTGTGAAACATGACAGGAATCATTGCCTGCTGATCATCAACTTCAGGGCTGGCATAACTAATTCATTTTGGTCCTACTTAAAATATATGATTTAAGATGCATTCTGAAATGTCAAGGTAGCTGCTTGCGGAGATGGATTAGACAGCAATTAACGGGTCTATCATATGTCATTTCAAATGATCACATTTCCTGCTTTCTTGTGACTAGTGTAGATACAGAGTCAAGATCAAGAAATTAAAAAACCAAGAGTCAGCAAAATGAACCAAAGTGGGAACCTGGTGGATGTGACCTTTTCCTCTGCAAGAGATTTGGTTTCCAGCGTGCCCTTAAAGCAGGATCTCTCTGTCTCTCTCTTATGTTCAAGCATGTGAAATGTAAATAATTATGAAAATTTTTAATTTTCAGTGCCACAGAACCCTCTTTACAATCATCTCCAAAGGGATTTGCATCTGAGGAAATAGCTTCATCTGAATTCTAACCACTGGGTTGATTTAATATTCCTATTCTGGAACATCTCCAAAGAAATTGTTTGAGATGAATAGAGATGAGACAAAAACTTTGCCTTTTCCAAACTTCTGTCATTAAGGGTCACCTTAGTTACAAGCCAGATGAAGATATTTATCAGGGAAAAAAATTGTGACATACATTCGTCAGGGGTATTCATTCAAAGTGTACATCTGATGGTGTTCCTAAGAGGATATAACTCCTACCACACCTCTTGTCTTCAGAGATGGCAGTTAGCATTCAGAGGCCTACCACATAATCAGCCACTCCTCCCTCATTTCAGTACTGGAAATGGTATTCATTCATTACTGACCTTTGATGATGCAAAACTATTTCTACAGTATTGTTTTAATGCTACCTCAAGGTGATATCCTACCTGCAAAGGTTTTAGCTCACATTTCAAATCTAAGGGAAACTGAGGCCAAAAGCTAGTAAAAGGGGATACACAGGACACCTGCACTCAAGAAGAGGGTGGTGAAGAAGACCCTCACTGTTGCTACCCCAGGGGGATATGCATGCCCCTCATAGCCCTTCTTTATCCTCACAAGCTGCACCTACTTTATTATGCATTTTTTATTTTTCAGCGAGTAGGTGGAAGGCTGGTGGGGCAGAAGACCCAGCCTGCTCTTTTATGGTCTCTGCTCCTCTCTTGTTCCAATATGGGGTGCTTTACCACAGGTTTCCTCAGATCCCATTTTAGACTCCAGGACGGTTAATCAGAAAGCCTCTAATCAAAAACCTTTACTTAGGGCATTGTTAGGGCCTTTTTATGCCTTACACTATGAGCTGCACATATATTGATGCATGTTAGTGCTACCTCAAGTATGGAGCAGTCACACATTTAGGTCAGCAGGGGCCTGGACTGACTGAAGCATTCCCATCCCTCCCATTTTGGGCTTCCTCCCTGCCCCCCAGGGCACGCCTGGTTCTTCCTCCCTGGCCCCAGGGCTCCAACCCTGCCTCTTGGGGTTCCCTCCTACCTCCTGCTTCCCCCCATCCCAAGGCATTACTTACTTACAATTGCGTGCACTATTTGTGCCAGGGGAACAGGCAGGGAAGAATTAACCTGCCTGCCCACCTACCAGGGACAAGCAGCCATGGTGGT
This sequence comes from Crocodylus porosus, assembly GCF_001723895.1. Taxonomy (NCBI): domain Eukaryota; kingdom Metazoa; phylum Chordata; order Crocodylia; family Crocodylidae; genus Crocodylus; species Crocodylus porosus. Next base: position 30,808,694 of record NW_017728915.1, on the reverse strand, counting down.
GGTGACCAGGCAGGGAGGTCAACACTTCCCTGCCTACTGCCCCAGACAGATAATTCCGGCAACCACAAGTAAGCAGGGGGTGGGCTGGGGGGCAGTGAGCAGGGATCTGGGGTGCTGGGCAGGAGGGGTAGTAGGCCTGATCTGGGCCAGCAGGGGAGGGGAGCGGGTGGGGTGTACACACTAAGGTGTAGCCTAGTATGACTGCACCTTAATGCAACACAAGCTGCATAACAAACAAGAGGTAATCCTGCCCTGAAGTGTCCTAAGGTTGAGCTGCCTAATGAGCACTTAAAACCAGTTTCAGGTGTTAATATATAGACAAACCTGGTGTCAAGAGCTCCAGAAGCCATCAAATTATCATGTAACAAAGCCCTTACACATTATACGTTAAGCTTCTCAAGTGTTGATGGGTGTTAGTGCTAGGTCAAATTTAGAGCAGTCAAATGTTCAGGCTAAAAGCTTTCTTTGACTCTCCCTCACCCGCACATCTTTGACTTGCAATTAGAGGGCTGGCTAGAAGAGGTCTGCCTGGGAGCTACAGTTGTAAGCTGCCACAACAGGGCTGGTGAGCCAGGACAGGCCTCTCTCCTTGCTCTAGGTAGGGGTGCATTGAAGAGATGGGCTGCTGGAGGTGGAAGCATGAGGCTGGAAGGGGGAGAGTTTATTGAAGGGGACTGGGTAGGGAAATTGGTGGTGGAGAGGCAATGGGTGGGAATGGCAGCTCAGACTGGGTGGTAAAATGAAGGAAGTCAGCCACTGAAGCCACTAAAGGATAAAATAAAAAGAGGTAAAAAATGTAAAAGAAAAAAGTAAGTAAACTAAAGAAAGTCTCATGTTTTAATAAATTGTGATTGGGACAATCAGGGGGTCGAAAGTGTGTCTGTGTAGAATGGGGGGAGAGAGGACACATTGCATCTTGGGATGCTGGAGGACTGAAGCATGCATTCATGGAACCCATGCTGGGTAACACAGACAAGAGATAAACCGGCCTTGGAGTATCATAACTTCATAGATTTCATAGACATTAGGGCTGGAAGGGACCTCAGAAGATTGAGTCCAGCTCCCCGCCCAAAGGGCAGGAAGTCAGCTGGGGTCATAGGATCCTAGCAAGATAAGCATCCAATTTACTCTTGAAGGTGTTCAATGTAGGTGCTTGAACCACCTCCAATGGCAGGCTGTTTCAGACCTTGGGGGCTCGGACAGTAAAGAAATTCTTCCTTATGTCCAGCCTGAAATGGTCTTGCAGTAGTTTATAACCTTTCGACCTCATCATCCCTTGGGGTGTTCTGGTGAATGAATGTTCCCCCAGATCCTGGTGGTCACCCCTGATAAACTTATAGGTGGCCATCAGATCACCCCTGAGCCTGCGCTTTTCCAGGCTAAAGAGCCCCATGGCTCTCAGCCTGTCTCAACTTTAAGGTTCCTAAGGTTGTGGTGGGGGAGGGTTAAAACTAGTTTACACTTCTTGAGATGCAGGCAATTCAGGGGTTAATAACTCTCTTAGCTGTCTAAAATTACTGTGTAACAAAGCCTTTATTTTTACAGCCTTTCTGTTATATAGACCTGAATCTGACATTCTGACGGTTCAGAGGGTTTCTACTCAGAATCTCCTGGGGAAGTTCAGACCATTTTGGGAAAATGGACTTTGATCTCATTTACACAGAAGCAGGATTAACTTCTGATCTCCAAGGGTCAAATTCTTAATTGGCATAAATACCCTTTGCTCCATCGACAATGAAGTTATGACAATCTATGCCAACTGAGAATCTGACCCCTGGAATCCAAGAAGACGTCCACCCTGAATCAAAGCACCAAACAATTACAGTCTTAGCAATAATGCTATCTGATACTATTTATTAGTAACATTTTCATCATTTAATTCCTAGGGGACAATTTCTGCCATTAGATGATCGTTCAAATTACAGTTAAGTCAGTGTTTGTGAATGCATCCTAAGGGAAAATTTGGCATTAACTCTTTGATGAAAGCAAAAGCCTAACCTCCTTTGAAATCAGCTCAATCCTAAAATCAAAGCTATCTCCAGGCTATTTCTAAGATGATGCAAACCATTTATATTTGTTTCTATTTGGGAAATGTTAACAGAAACAACCTGCAGATTTTGTGTTGTACATTTCATATTTAGACAGAGAGACTGACAGACATAAATACAAAAACATGAAAGTCTTGTCCATTAGGAAAATAAATTCAAGTCTTCAAAATCTGTATAGGATAGCACATCGGATAAAAGACTTATACATAAAACAATACCTTGCAATGCTTCTGTCCAAAGCCATTTAAAGGATAATATCTTCAGTACAAAACCTGTGTGATGCACCACTGTCATGACAATTCAAAGAATATCCATTCATATAAAATATTTTAAAAAAATAGTAAATTTATTCTAATAGAAAGTCTTAATCACATAGACAGTGTTCTGCTTCATGATATTAAAAAACCCAACGTGCTGGCTTTTTAGAGTTTTTAGAACCTATAACAAGCAAAGTAACATACTGTATACATAATATGACATTTTCTTAAGTTTCCAAACAGACTGTTCTCAATTTTGCAGAAACCAATCAGAGGCTTTTAACAGGGCCACTTTTTAGGAAACGCTGAACACTAAAATGATTTGAAAATGCTTTTTTGACATTTACCTGATACCTTAGCTTACTCACTCCTTTAAAGCAAAACTTCCTAACCCTAAACGTTTTACTTCGTTTAATGTACGTTATCCTCAACCAAATATTCCTAGTGCTTATGGAATTTTCTTTGAGACCAAAGTCCTCATCTCCACACAGAAATAAAACTGTTGAGTCCTTATTTACAAAGTAAAGGCTTATGCATAACATAGAAATGCCTGTGAATCAAAGAGTAGTTAATAGAAAATGGCATCTATAAGGACAAGGAAGCCAAGACAGTCTCTTGGTAGCTTAAACATGTGACAGACCCCTAGGCAGCTTCAAAGCTGCTATCATGACTGCATCTGCCAAGCAGCCAGATGCTGCTGCTAGACAATCTCTTTTGTGACTTGGCATCTAGGTCTTGTGCTTGCCGTTCAAAAGCAACAGAAGGAGTTACAGATTATAAAGGAAGAGGTAGCCACTACTCCATCACACAACAGCTGTAAAAATCTTTGCAGAGGAAGAAGCTGCTGTGATAAATTGAGGTTTGCTCTTAAGAGTTGAAACACTGTTTTTTAAAGACAGCAGCAATATCATATTTTATCTGTTTTGAGTACTGGTGTGCTCTCCTTACTAATATAGAACCTTATCTGTGAAGTAGGAAACTATGATCATCACGGTTTTAAAGGAAATGGAAGAACGGAAAGACTAGGTGACAGAAGTGCTGAGGCAAAAGAGGGGACCGAAACTCTGTTACCTAAATTCAAGACTACTGCCCTTACCACTGGACCATCATTTCTTTCCTATACATTTTAGTTTTACTCTGTAGAGCATGGAGTTTACCCTATAGTACAAAATAGGAATGAAGCCAACAGGACTCAGTTAAATTATGGTTGTACAGAATTCACTCTTAAAAGCCATAATTATATTTATTAAAAGACTGCATTTCCTACAGGTTATTTATTTTAGAGTTAATTTTTGGAAGGCTATAATTCATTATTAAGATCTTTCATATAATTCTTTTTTAGTTAAATTTCAATTGAAATTTTCCATAAGGTTGAGAAGATCTGTTTAAATCCTATTACTGATTTCAGAGTATATATAATTGTAGTTATACTTGCTATTTTGATGGGTCTCATTGGAGTGAATAGAGCTCCATTATCCTTTCTTCTTCATGGACATCAAAGTAGCAGGTACTCTCAGGTTGGAAATATCATTTGGCATTCATGTTACTGCACAGGTAGCCAGGCACAGAAATGTCCAGGGCAGCAACTGTAAAGCTTTCTGATTCATTTTCTTGTGAACAACAACGAGGCAAAGCAAACTAAGCCCACAGCTGAAAAGTTAGCTCATTTGTATCTATGAAGGTGTTTCTTATTGCTGAAGGGCAGGCCTAGAATCTCTAGTCTTTGAACTCATTCCTGTTGTAACAGGGAATACACTGTGGCATCAGTTACAAATAGGAGAATTATACCCAACACCCTTTGGAAAGTGAAAACTTACCTGCACTGGGAAACACCAATTAAAGAGAATGGGGCCATGCCCACTGCTAAGGGCACTGCTAAGGTTGCCTTTCTTTTAGCCAGCTGGAGGGAAACACCTGGGTGCAGTCCTGGCTCTCTTTAGTGCCAGAAAAACCCAGAAGTTAAAACCTGAGAGGAACTGGACAGTCAGCTGCCCTGGAGAGGGGAGCACATGAGAGAGATGGCTTGTGCATACCACATGGATGTGTGGGAATTTACCTAAGAATCCAGGCTGCTTGGGGAGATGGAGGGGATTGAAAAGAAGGAATACTTATCTTTAATGAAGAGGTGATGCAGATGTCTTTAGTGCTGGTGAGAGCAGCAATTTGGTGAGTGAAAGTTATGTTGTCTATACTTCCTGAGAGAGAGAGAGAGAGAGAGAAGACAAAGGGTTTTCTGGACCTGGGGGCTTGAGGGTCAACATCCCCTTGGCCTAGTAAGGTGCTCTGGAGAAAGGGAAAGATTTGGGGGACTTAATCTAAATAAGACAATTGGTCATAGCAGCCATAACAGGTAAGTGTTCACCCTGAGGAAATAAGGGCTAGAGACTAGGATTAACTGATGGAAACCAAGAGCAGCTGAATGAATTGCCAGCAGCAAAGATAGATGGTTGGGATGACATCATAAGCCAATAAGGAAACTAGTGAGAGTCGATAAAGACTGAGTTTGGGGAAGTGGTTGAAGAGACATTTGGGATAAGTGAATATAGAAGAGGAAACCAGACTGTTTTCTATTCTTGGGTGTTATGAGAGAGAGCCCAGAGAGGTCACCTGCCAAGAACAGCCGTGGTGTGATAAGGACAGGGTGTAGGGATGGAGGAGCCCTGTGAAGAGGTCCACAGCATTATCTGCATATTAATCAAGCAGAGAACCTCACCTCCCAATGTCTATTTTATCTTTTTGGGTTTTTTTAACATCAAAAGCATGGTGGGTGGGTGAGCAAGGAAGGAGGGTAGACAAGAGAGCCAGGTAGAGATGGTCCATTACCAGACCAAGTGGGACTCTTACACCTATATTTAATTGTAGCCAGAATTGTGGTAATTTCAAGAGAAGATGGGGAATTGCAAGAGAGTGATGGTGGTGAATTATTATCTAGGATAAAAAGAGTGACTTGGAAAGGGAAGCAACAAGTGTTTACAGAAAGTAAATAGGATATAATATAAATTACTACAAAGAATTATACAGTTTAAGATAATACGCCTCGCCTATGGACTATTTAAATCCAACATTACTGCGAATTAATCTCAGATGAAGGTTATAATTCTCTCAGTTGTTTAGACTTCCTCATGTGATTGGAGCATCTGTGTTCATGTATAAGAAGTGGGGAGGGGTATTAAGACTGTTTTTGAACTTGGAATGTTACTTCTCATATTTTATTACTTCTTTGAAAGGGGAGCCCAGAAATAGTCCCACTGTATTAAGCACAAGAAGTCCTCTCCTCAAAGGAAAGCCTAAATCAGAGAATTCAAAGCTAGTTACTGTCATTATAAGACAAACATGAGACACACTGTACAAACCAGGCAAATGGGGGATGACAGGGAGAAGGGATGGGAAGGAGAACATGATAAATGACAGAGACATTTTTTGTATCTTCGAGTTTTCTCTCTTGGGAATTTTGCCACTGACTTTGGTTGTAAAAGGGCAGGGCCAGTCATGAAGCCATGGCCACATATACTGCAATAGGTGAACACATACTGGTGTTCTGAAGCCTTCATTTATGGTAAGTTGGTATGGTGATTGAAATCCCAAAATGAAAATAGTAAGGGAAGATAGCTAGTCTGTATATACAAGCCCTCCAGAAGTAGTTCTATGATGCTCAGACTACGTTACCCCTTATTTTTGGAAGACATTTCTTGTTAACGAGTAAAATGTTATAATTTGGTGACACTAGTATGTCATTCCATTGCTGGGTTTTCCAGTCTGTTGCACAATGGTCAGCTCTAAAATACACTTTATGCAGAAGCCAAGCTGACTAAAAAGTTATTCAGATCATGTGCTCCAAAGTATCATATTTCATACACATCTGTTGTAAGAATATTCCAACCCATGCAGCTAGGAGCAAAATAACTCTTTAATGACAGCCATCGATGTATGAGGGGGGGTAAAAAACCATATGCAGAAATGTACTGATAGTGAAGGAGAAAAATCTTCTTATGACACCTGCTTCCAGATTCACGTTCCTACAAACAAACTGCCACATAAAAATGTACTTATCTAATTATATATGACATGTATAGCACATCTTTTATCAAGTTTTATGAGATCCTAACAATAATTTAAACTAGGGGATATTCAACACTGGGTTCTTTAAAATCAAAGCTTTTAAAAGCATTGCATTTTGACTGCATGTTTCCAGTCATATAGTTTTTACAGGTTTACTACAGGACAGTACAGATAACATGTCAGGAGACACTGTATTCCTATTATGTTTTTCAAATTTTTAAAATACCAATTTTCAAATTTAATCAACAATGTTTAAAATTCATAAACTGTTTACCAGCTTTGTATTGCATCAAAATATTTTTTCTTTTTTTAAGTAAAATACTGTTTTTTCGTTTTATCTAAATTTTGAAAATTTTACCCAGCTTTCGGTAGAGATGAAAGGTGAGATGGTCAGTGTGCAGGTAATTCTAAAAGGCAGGTCTGGGTTGGGTCATCTACTCCAAGCACTGTTGGTTGATATTTTTCAGAGAGTGGGTGGAAGCAATGATCAACCCATTTCTTGTCCGTTTCTAGACTTTCCCTATCCACTTACGTGAGAGATGAAAAAACACTAGACACACACTGGGCCTTTTTTTCTTCTCAAAAGTCAGAGCTCCCTTAAAGGAAAGCAGAGACATATTAGTCTTGAAAATAGAAAGACACCCTCAAAAATAGACTTTATTATAATATCCCCTGAGTCAATTCCTTCTGGAATATGCTGGAGCTGCAGCATAGGACCTAGCTTATTTACTTTATTTCCCAAAACCTAATAGGACTTCCTCAGAAGTAGGAAGATTCAGGCCATACTGTAAATATGATACATTGCATGAGTCTATGAGATATCAAATAAGTGTTGACTTTGGGTGGGAACACTTGCATTGACACTGTCATTGCTCATGGGACCAGCTAAGCAAGACACCATTATACACCGATTCAAAGACAAAAGAGAGAGTTAAAATATCTAGGTTGCATGTGAACCTCAGACTATTTTAGAGCTAACCACAGATGGGGAGATGTCTGTCACATAACACATGCTATATAGTTTCTCTGGTTAAATACGAATCCAGCCATTTCAAGTAATATCTTGGAAATGTAACATTTCTATTTGTTTAGATAGCACCATGAAATTCAGCAGGAGACGGTGTCTGATCCAAATAAATACTGGCTGCAACAAGAGTGTGTGATGAAGCACCTCTTATTGATTAGTAGATCTGTTCTTGTGTATTGTATTTCACAACATCCTTAATCAAGCCTTCTCGAAAAGTTTTCAGTAAGATTCAAGAAAATTCTTGATTGTGATGAATTGGCTGTCAAGGCAGGTTAGGCCTGCAATAATTTTCACCTTCAATTGGACCTTACATTCTGGTACAATGAACACAAAAAAGTCATAATATGCCAATTAAAAACAATCTTACTACATAGTAGAAAAATCACACATTTCATTATAAAGCCGTTGGCATTATTCTGTGGAGGAAAGCTGCTTTCAGTGTGTGAACTGATCTTGTTCTGGGAGGGGATATTCTACACAAATCCATTGCTTATATGTTGGTGATACAACAGAGGCAGTCATGAGAAACTGCTTCACTTATACCCTCTAATATTCTACAGACCTTTGACCATCATGTCTAGGTTTCCATATAAGGAAGAAATGAACTAACACATGGGAAGCTAAAGGAGATGCTTTGAGATAGGACTACAAAGAAACGGCAAGGACAAAATTATAGTGTTTATAAGCTTTCACCAAAGGAGCTGGGTTTGTAAAGGGAACTTATGCTTGTGAACCGTCCATGCAAAGTATAAACTGGATTTGCTCATTATGCTCTTTCTCCAAAGTATTCACTTCCCCAGAAGATTCATACACCATCTAACATACAGGGGATGACATGGATTTTTAAATAGGACTGAACAGGTCTTATCGCTGGTATGTAATTCCTGATTCCTTTCAAAGTGGGATAGCTTGTCTTTTTTCAGACATCTCTGTGATGACTTTTCAAACCTTTTAAGTCAAGTCAGTAGAAATTCTGTGTGTATGCAGATGCAGTTTTCCAGCTATTTTCTGCTACTTTCACAAACGTTTTGGTATGTCTAAGATGAACAAGATTCTGAAACAGAAAGCAACCTTTAACATGAGAAATACCATTGCTTCTTTTGTCCAAGAGCACTTCTCATGTGGAACTCCATAAACGAGCATTAACTTCCAATGCTGGCTGAAGGATCTCAGCAAGCCCAACTGAACAGAATAAGCACTGCATCATTGGAATATTACATTTTTAAAGTATTAATCTTCCTTTGATTTAGAACTGATATCCACGTCATCCTTTATCCACTCAATCCTTAGGTACATGCTAAGCACGGAGAATATAGGGCTCCAAAAAGCACTGAAATGAAGCAGTGCTCAAGATAATGGGAATGCTTCTTCAAAAGTTAGAGACTTGATTTATTAGAAATGGTTCAAACATTTTTCCTAATTAATGTGAGCAAAGTGCCTAACAAAACTAGAAAAATGTCTGTAGTTTGGGCTCCACTGAGACTAATACCCATCCTTCACACTTCGAAGGGCAAAGTTGGATAAAGGAAAAGCATGAACACAGGTTTTAGTCTCTGTGACAACATGAAAGAGGGCAATTTCATTTTAGAGTGCAAGCCATGGTTGGTGAACAAATTCTGTATTTTTCAAACATGAGTCATAAATAAGTCTTCAAGCTTAATCTATAAAATGTGCCATTAGCTTGTAATTTGTAGTAATATAGAGTACTTGTATTAGCACTTTAGTTTATATTTGTAAATCACTCTCAAGGTTAAATCTTCACACTACTCCCAAGGGGAAGTTAAGTAGGATTTTTCCTCCTTTACCGATGGATAAACTGAGGCATGGAAGTTAAACCCCAGATTGAAAAAGGATTTAAGTGGAATTCAGGAGTCCAAAAATGTGATCAGTGAAATCCCCACACACATCTTTAGCTACAAGAAGACTGTAGATACCTACATTTTCCTGTGTAAAATTCCACATTCACCTACAGATGTGTGCCTGAGCCCCAAGTACTATCAGGTCCTCAGACTAGACATTCTCTGACCTAAATCCCTGAAGAAGCTCCGTTTGCTAGTTGTGATCACCAACAAAAGTGAGCACCACACAAAACCTATCAGCCATGGCCATTCCCATTCAACAATATAGCCATAATAGGAAGTTATGTCCAGTAGTGTCATGATGGGCTGCCAGCCCTGGTCACCAACCTTGGACGATGTGGGAGAAGGACCAGAATGCAAAAAGAACAGCAACTGCACTGCCAGCATTGCCACCACCACACTGGTGGTAATGCAGCCACTAATTCTGCCCCATTTGTAGGTACTGCCCTGGGTGCTCAAATGCTTCTGGTGATGTCACTATCCTCTTCCTGTACCACAGTTCAGTGGTTAGACTCGCTCAGGATGCAGGAAATGTAGAGTCAGGCATCGTCATCCTGAGCTGGTGAATTTTCAGCTGAGAGAAGTAGCTAAACTTTGTAACAGGGCAGGTCAGAAGATCAGCTCTCATCACACTAGCAATGATCATACTTACTTGAATATAAGATAACCCTCAATAATTAGATTCTATATATGGAAGACATATTTGTTATAATTTCGGTATACTAGCCAATTGCCCAGGAAGGAAGACAGGCAGGGGGTGCGGGTGGGGACAGTGGCTTATGTCTCACTCCCCCTTTCCCTCACTCCACTGTGGGGCTGGGCCTTCCCCCACTACCATCCCTGCTGCCGTTGTGGGGCCGGGTCCACTCCTCCCATCCTCCCTGCCCCCACCATCAGCCCAGATCTGCTGCTCCCTAACCCCTGCCGGCACATTCTCCCCCGCTTTCAGGACTGCTCCTCTCCTCCCCCCTGCCACTGCCACATCCACCCAGGCCCACTGCTCCCCCCCGCTGATGTTGGGAGGGAGCAGCATGGGAGAGAGAGCATGTATTTGCCACCTGCAGGGAACAGTGCTGCTGGCCTTGCCCTGCCCCAAAGTGTCCCAACCCCACTCCCCCCCCACTACTACCTCCAAGGAGTAGGGCAGGCCTTGCTAACCTGCCTGCTTCATCCTCTGTGTCCCCACTGTCATGGTGGCACTCTGCCACCTCCTAGCCGAACACTGTATTCGCACTCTGATTGGTTGTTTCCATCAGCCAATCAGAGTACGAATAAAGTGTTATGGACAGACAGACTACCGCTTTTATAATATTAGAATAACCTTATTATTGGAAGTTTGACTTGAATTCCTCCCTTCCCACTACTACAGAAAGGAAAATAAATCGGGTGGGACAGGTAGCGCCCTTCTCCTCTGCCCCTCCTAACCTCTTCAGCCTGTAGCCCCTCTTCCCTCCTCCCTTACTGTCAGATCTTGCTCTCCAGAGGCACATGGAAGTGATGGGTAAATTTGAAAACATTGACTTTAAAAATAAATGTACCTGTAGTAATTTAGTCCATCCAGACTGGATGCATTTGACCTCTTCTGGAAACTGCTGGTAGCTTTAGCACAGGTATTTCATAAACATATATTTAAGAAGCACTTTTGTACCTACTTATATATATTAAAAACCATGCATAGTATCAGTCTAAAGCCAAAAGGCTCATGATTTACCATATAGCTCATTGAGCTTGACCCAGCAGGGTCAGCAGCATTTTAAGCCATGGTCAACCCTATAGTTCAGCACTGCTGAGTGTGTGTGTGTACTCCAGATACTCCCCAGAAAGAAGTCATGTGCTAATTAACCCCTTGCTCATGACTGGAACCTGGTGTTCTTGTCACAAGTCTTAGAATCCTCCAAAAATGTATATGTAGATGAGCACAGGCCAACTTGGTTTGGCTCTACCTCATGGAGAACAGGTTCATACTAATCATACGTGACAGGCTGGATGAGAGGGTGACAGAGGGATTCTGGGTCAACTCTTTGGGGCCCCATTTGATGATGTTTGCCAGACATTTGAGGCTGGTGAAGAAACAGGAAATCATAGTAAATGGAAAAGAAAGGTGCAGCTCGGCTGTGGGGCTAAAGAGGAAGTAAAAATGTATTCTGTGTAGTGGCTCACCACTCACCAAAAAAAGTTAGTGTGCGGTGGGCTATGTACAACAGGCACTACCATATATAGTATTCAGATGAGTTGCACTAAGTTATCCTTGTGGTAGGTTCCCACCAGTATGTCTGCCTCATATGGGCCATGTGTTTTATAATTATGTTCAATGTCGGCTGCATCAGCTTCACAGTTGGTTTCCATTACTGAGCACATGCTGCTTTTGGCAGCAGTTTAAGGATAGACAATTCATTTAATGAGTTTCCTTGTATGCAAGTGTAGGATGAGGAATTTCTTCCTATGCTGCTTGGGGGAAAAACCCCTCAATTTATATTCAAGTAAATACAGTATACCCCCATCCTGAGGTGCCTACTTCTGGGTAGGAGGCTTGAGCACCTAACTCTTAGCCAAGATTCCAGTCTGGGAGCCAGGCATCTGGAAATGAGGTCCTGCACTACTGAGCATTGCAGTGGTTTTTTCCCTTCTAAATCTAAGCCTAAATATCTCATGGGTACATTATTAGCCACTGGAAACACAGACCCCAAAACTCCTTGAAGTTAATACCTCACATTTATCATGTGCAAGATTAAAAACCTTTGTAACTATCCATTTCCTTTTTGCCGAGGCTGAAATCATAGCTCTTTTGCCCCATTTATACTCAGAATAGGCCAAAGTATGAGCAGTTTCTAAGAATAATTTGAATGGGGGTTGAGTTTGCTCCGTCCCACCCACATCATAGGAACTGGCCTTCTATCTTTCAAAAGATGCCAAGCATTTTAATTTTAGCATTCACTGCAAGGAATGCCTCTTAACTGTAAAACTCTCTTTGTCAACCTGCCACCACAATGTGAAGAAAACACCTTGTTTGAAAGCTAAACAAGGAGAGTTTTCAATGTGTAAATAACAAGACTCTGATGTTTTGTGTGTCAAGATTGTAGATCACTGAAGAAACTTGACATTCTTCTTCTAGTTGTTACTTTAATGAAAGGGAATAAAAATTGACTTCATAGGCCTTTCCACAAAGAATAATAGTATTGACAACACTAGTGTGAATATTAAAGGTCTTGTTTTGATTTGACATGCAATCCAGTCTTGCTATCAATGTGATGTTCCATCATGAGTAAGTCACACTGACAATTTAGTAAGTAATAATTTAACAAAGTCTATTGAATTACTTTCTAATGTTCCTACTATACACTATGAGCTATTAATAAAATGCAATGGAATCAATTTAAGCAAATGCATTCATGTCATACTTCCCTTCTCCTCATTCTGGTTAAAAGCAAATACTTAAATTTTTGATGGATTTGTATTAATAAGATGTCCTATATGATATTATGCAGTTCTGAAGACTGAATAACAGACCAGACTAATAATATCAATGTCGGTCCCATACATAACAAATATGACTAATTTTTTGGTGGATTTTTAACGCAGTTCTCTCTTGTGCCTTTATGCATCTGATTAATCATAATTTTTCCACAAACTTCCGTGAGACCAACTGAAAGTTTCTAATACCTTTGTGTTCAGGTATTACAAGTGTATGTGCAAAAAATCCTGGACCGCTTGGTTTTGCTTATTTGCATTCTAATGTCTATGCATGGAAGTTTTGAGCTTACACCTTTTTGTGCTGATGTTAGTGCATATCTAGTTGCGAGGTAATGAAAGCAATATACATTAGGGATCTAAAATTGAGGCCTATCACTACATGGAAGGCGCAGAGTCTTCTTTGGGATATGAGAAGAAGATTGTCTACAACCTTAACACTTCTGGTCAAAGCTTGAAATGTTACTCTGAAATATTCCTGGTCATAATAGGGAGAGATTGCCGCTGTTACAGGAACATTAGGGAAAAGCACCCATTTTGTTGCAGACTTTCTCTCTGACCCATGGAACTGGGCAACATATTGACTGTTCGCCCATCCATGATGCGAAATACCCGCTAGGGGCTTGGGTGAAGCGACCATTACTTGCTGACAACGACAAGGTGCTTAATCAGATTGGGATAACAACAGGCTTTTTTGCCAATTAAGTCTTTTCGGCTGGTGACGGACAACTGGAGATTGACAACATCTGGGTGGAAACAGTGTATAAAGGACTGTTGGTGTGATCAGCACTTACCCAGAAGGGGAAGAGGAGCCGAGGCTTTAGACAGCAGAGACTGCAAGTAGCCTGTGTGGTGGTGCAGGTGATGAAAGAGAGATTCGCCAAGAATTTCTTGTTGAAGTGGTGAGTGTTGGGCATCCAGCCCGTCAGAAGATGAATTGCTGATTCAGCCGGAAAATTGCAGCTCCATCTGGATCTGTGACAAGGACTTTGTTGCTGTGAATTGATAAGCGGGGCTGGCTTGCAAATGCCCACCCGGTGAGTGTTCATTGTGGGACTGATAAGTGAATTGGGAACTTGAATGGAAAGCCGGCTGAGGGACCTACAGCTGGCGGCTAGCCAAGTTACATTTCTTGTGAGTGGGCATTGCTGATGCCCATTATTAAAACTAAGTGATCACTCCTCTCATGTGGTGTCCCCCTTTAATTACTCCCATCAAAGTCATGGTAGGAGAGATTGACACCAAAATGAGGGAAGATGAAGCTAAGTGCCCTAGAAGAAGACCATGCTCACACTGGTGTATTCATTTTCTTAAAGAACATAAACACACAAACCCCTTTTTCTATATTCCAGGTGGAGCAGGCTGAACAATTAAGTCTTTTTGACAAATTCAGCTGCTTTTACTGTTTGTAAATTAGCTTTAGATAAGTTTTCATTTTTATAAATGTAGTTGTATTCAAAGTCAGGTGGGACATGATGTAGGGAAATATATTTCAGCCTGTGGATTGCTCATGAACTAGTAGCTTTGACTATTGCTTTAAGTATTCAGCATTTTATAGTTCATCCAGTGAATTGTATGACTGAACCTGAATTACACTGGATGACATATTGGTGAATAACTTCTCGACTTTGGTGTGTCAATTTTGGGATGCAGAACTTCAGGCCTCTTGGTTTTCTGACCCTATCTGGAGTTGTGAATGCTCAGCCCTGTAACAGTCAGGTCTTGGTATCTCAAAACTGGACACCTAGAATTAGTGGGCATTTTTTTTCAATTTTTTACAAGTACATCCCTATTTCCAGACTAGGAAGCCCCAAGTTTATATAAAGAGGTTTCAAGACAGACACACAAAATGTTTAGTCCCAAATATTTGTGCAAACACATACAGACAACAGTTTTTGTTCCCCTTTACAGTCATTATTTTGAAAAAAATGTGTTAATATGAATGATCTTAGGGAGGAAATACGTAAGTGCAAATGATTTTGCAATTTTTACCCAAATTAATATTCTTTCCTCTCCAAAATGTCTGCAAGCTAGTCTTATTTGGAGTTAAGCTATGATGTAACCATATTGCTGTTTCCCAGACCTTCCTCTTCAGTGACAAGGGAGCTCAGACATGTATGGTTACCAGTCTTCTATAAACTTACTTAATTTTCACTTATATTTTATACATATACACACATGCACTTATTTTTTACTTGTGTATATTTATATATGTGCATATACAAGAGTACACATAGATATATTCATGAATATTAGTACTCTCCTCCCTAAGATGTGTAGATAAGGAGAAAAGTTTTTCACAGAGCATATCCATCATGCTTTGCAAACTCTTAGCTGCTAATGCTTGAAAGCCTTTCACTACAATTATAATTCTAACAGCTTTTTTACGTGGGGTTTGCAAGAAAGACATGAGAACATAAATTATCTGGAAAAATAAGTAAAACAATATCTGAACGCTGAATCTCATCATGATGGAATTGTTTGCTTGAAAGCATACGCGATCCAAAAATATCACAGGTTTACCACAGGAAGTCTGTCTAAGATTTAAATTTACGTTGTATGAATAAAGGTGTTTCGAAGGTAACAGCATAATTTAACTAGTTTCGAAGTTGGCCTTGTCCTTCCAGAACTCTCCTTGTAGCAAAATCATCACAGTTTTGGGGTCTTTTTTTGTTTTTTAACCTCCTCTGTTCTTGTCACAAAAATCCATCAAGTTCAGTGGTTAAGCCTTAAATGTTCTACATACAACAAAAATGCAAGTGTAACAAAAAAACCCTCTGTGTTATTTATAGCTTTTCTGATAGGAACGTAATTGATTCAAATGGGTAATTCACAAATGTAATTTACATTCTGGCATCTCTGTTTTAAAGCTTTATTTTAGAAACAACCACCAGGAGAGTAATCAATTTAGCGGTGAAGCAGAGATAATAATTGTACAGAATTTTTATGATATCTTCATGCTTTTACATAAAGTTTTTACTTCTTCTTGTCCTTCATTCTCATAATGGGTGATATTTATGCCAACCATACACTTTTCCTTTCATAGCATGATTCATTGAGTCATAAAAGAGAAATAAAGTTGATCAACAAGCGAGGGGGTAATTATAAATGGCTAAGCTACTTCTGAATTGCCCTCCATTGTTATTACAGCCTCCTTCTGAGAATGCTCTTCAATTAGATTAACTAATTCCTTTATTGCATGGCATTTCCTTTCCATTTCCTTAACTGCATTACTATGCCAGTACTTTCTTTCTCAGTCAACTAATTAAAATTCTTTGACTGTTCTTCTATCTGCTATGATTTTCTCAGGAACACAGTGCTGTGTATAACCTTGGAACACTGCTTTTAAGATACCGAAGACTGTTAATATGTTTCATCCATGTATAAATGAAGTTATGAATGAGAGAACTTTATGCATTTGCAGCTTTAATTCAAGTTTCAATTTTCTTATAATATTCCTGATGAGGTGTTAAGCAGTATAGCTGAAATAAAAGCTGTCACAAGAAGAATATAGATGAAGCTTAATTTTTTTTTTTTTAACCAAAGCTGAAGTTATCTTCATAGATTATTCACAGATATACTGGTATTCCCTAATTTACCTTGATTTGATTGGAAAACCACAGCCATGCATGCATACATGATCTTGTTTCTCTTCTATTCTATAACATTACTATCTGTATTAATTTAGTAGACTCCAGACGTGCAGAGGCATTTTGTAAAGCATGAGATGCAGGTGTTTTTGATCTATACATTCAAACTAAGCTCACATTCCTTGTGAATGTTTTCTACCTTACCAAAATGTAAGGGTAGTCTATTTTGGCTAGGCTACAAATAAAGTGGATATTGTTCAACAATTGCGCTTCTACCACTTGCGACACATAAAAAAGAAGCTTATTTATATTCAGTACCGCTGGATAAATAGGAACAGAATACAAGATGGCTGTTGCAAGATTGATGAATGAAATGACTAAAATGTCTTTCTCCTTCAAGAATGCATCGGCTTCAGTATCCACAGCAGTATGACTTTCCTGTAAATCATAACTGGAGCTCAGCAGGAGGAGCAGGATTGCTATTTCAGGGGAAACTTAAATTTCAACTTTTTTATAAAGCAAAGCAACCCCCCCCCCCACCCCCAAATATCTATTTAATTTCAGCTTGGAATACAATTTGTTTTATGATGCAGTTTCAAAAACTCCAAAATGTTTCATTCCAATTTTACCTTTTTTTAAATTAAAGAATATAAAAGTAAAAGAAAATCTTAAAATGAACAATCAAAATGTTTCATTCTGAAAAGGTAAAAAAAAAAAATACATATTTTGACCTCATCATTCTTATTTTTTTCTGGTGTCCAGTTTTATCAAAATTCTGTACATATCTGTGAATCATTTTGTTTTGTGACAAATCATCTTTTTTCCAATGGCAGGAAAAAAAATTAAAACGTTATGAAAGGATTGTCAACAAGCTAGTCAGTACTGACACTGAGGCTTTAATTGAAAGCTGTGGTTGCCTTGATTGATGACCTGGTATACCTAACTGTATCACCTCATGCTATAAGTTTCAGTGTATTCAGCAAATAAGGATATTCAGATGTGAGAGACCTCTCAAACCAAAGGAATTAGAAAATCTACATCAACTTGTACCAAATACATCTTGCTGCTTCCTAGATCTGGACATATCCATGGGATTAGAAATTCTCCAAACACTGGAGGAAGACCACCACGTATTTGATGCTGACCCTTTGCCCTTGTGGGTAGAGAAAGGCACTGATTCTTAAAAGGCTTTTTTTGGAGAAACTTATATACTGTCTACCTGCATGTAGGTGTCCAAAGCATCACCGGGTGACACTATCAACAATCTTCTCAATCAATACACAGTGCTAAACTATTCAGAAACGTCATTACTTTCAAAACTCTAGTTTCTTCCCATTTCCCACATCTACTTTGAATCCTTGAGAGATTACGTGGGTTGTAGTACCCAAGGTTTGAAGAAATACATTTCCTTCATATCAGGTGTATCATTTTCCAATTGTCCCAGCAATGAACTAGCCCAAGCAAAATTTAGGCAAGATGGGTATCATTATGGTGATATTAGGCTAAAGAAGAGAACATTTTCAAGGACTTGCTAAATTAACACCATGTTGATTCAAGTTTCATGGCTTCCTAGTCTGTAGGGTTGGGGTGCAAGCTCAGGGTTCTTTGAAAGCCTTTGCTACTTGTGAGTAAGGTGACTATATGTCATCCTGGTTTCCTGGGACACTCCTGGGACTCTGTAGCCTGGTTCTGGCCTGTTAGTCAAAAGTCCCAGGAGGTGGAGTGGCATGGTGCTCTAGGCAGGCAGCTGGGAAGGCACCACTGCTGCTGTGTGGGAGCAAGGATGTGTCATGTGTGGGTGGGATGGCACCTGCTCCAGTTCACCAACACTGCTTCCCCACAGCAGCAGTAGTGCCTGCTTGGCTGCCTGCCTGGCATACCATGCTGCTCCACCTCACGACCATGGGTAACTTGTGCCTCCCGGCTCTGGTAGGGGCACCAGCACACCAGCAGCCGATTGCCGACAGGGGTGAGGGGTGGGGGGCGTCTCCCAGCAGCCGACTGCTGACTGGGGGTGGGGATATTGTTAGTTGGGGGGGGGGTTGTTTTAAAAACAAAAATAAAACAATTTAAGTATTTTTGTTTTTTGGTGGGTTTGTAACATGCCATTTTATTGCAACATGTCTACTTAACCAGAATTTTGTCTTAAATTAGGGTCTGATGAGACCTCAACTTTTCCTTGCCCTTGTCAAGGGTGTTCTTGTTTTTTCAGCTATTATTTCAACAAATTCTCATTAATGGCAGGTTCTGTAACAGGAGAGGTGCCTGAGGTTCCTGTGATGCCCCAAGTGGCTACTTTAATCCTGCCTGGTTTTGCTCTTGCCCTTGCCTCCCAGGATCTTCCCCTGCTTCCTTGCCTCTCACATCTCTCTGTCTCTTGTCTCAATCTCTTGTTCCCTCTTGCCCTACATGCTTTAAGGGCTAAATTCATGACCTCCTTTTGCCCCTACAGCCACACGCATGTGTCACAGATGTTACTCTGTACACTGTTCTGTCCCTTGGGGCTTCTGACTACAGACCTCCAACCCTAGCCCACCCTGTTGGTTTTCTGTCTCTCTAAGCCCCTGGCCCCTGTGTCTCATGCTCAGGGCTCCTGTTCCTTATGCCTGTGTCTCCCACTCTGGGCTAGTCCTAAGCCCTTAGGGTGCCCGACCCCAAGCTGGGCTGCCCTCACTGTCTCTAGCCCTTAGCTGTCTGGTCCATGACCCCATGCTGGGCTGCGTCTCCACCCCCTCTGATCCTTGACCCTAGCTAGGCTGCTTAATGTAGAGTGCTCTACCAGGCACCCCACCATAGCCACAAGACAGCCACAATCTGGTCCTGCTCTACACAGCTTAAATTGCAACATCAATACAAGACACTGTTCCCAACTAAGGGCACTTTTACATGTGCTCTGGGAGTGGCAGGGGAACACTTTAATTAGAGCAGCTCTGAGAGGCTCTCTAATTAAAGTGCCAGTGTCTTGTATTTTAGCATTCCCAGACTTCAAAATGGTGTGCGGGGGGGGCACTTGAACCAACATGTTGAGGTGTGGGGGCACTGATACATGAGACACGGAGGCTGGGTGGAGCAAGGTAATTACCACGCTCCAGCAAACTCGGTTAATCAGGTGTTCTCCAGCATGGTGTAATTAGAGTGCATCAGAACAGCCTCCATGCTCATGTACAGGCATCCTAAAAGCCTACCCAGCTCTGGGCGGCCGCCTTATTCAGGCCATCACTTTCCCTGAGTCCCTCGGCAGTCCCAGGGAATAGCTCAGGTGCCTGGTAGTCCATCTGCTGCAGGCAGCTCCCTCTGGAGCACCTCACCCTTCACCATGCATGGCCAGACTGCCTGCTCTGGCTCAGGGTCTGGGTTTATATGCTTGGAAGCCATACCCCCTTTTGGTCATGTCGCTTCCCCAGCTCTGCACAGGTCTTTCACTGTCAGTCAAAGGCCAACCTGCCCTCCTGCAGCTGTGGCCCCACACAGCCAGCTGAGCCTGCTGCATCTTCTTAAAAGGTCAGGAGCCTCCTGGCCTCCTGCCACAATTACCTCCTCTGTCCTTCCTTTACTCCCAACTCAACAGGGTCTGGGTCACCTGTTACAGGCTCCCATATGCTTATCAAATGACAACACATTCATCCTGTGTGCATATCTCCATATGAGAATCACCTTTACAAAATAACTTTCACTCAGTCGTATAATACAGGGAGGAACAGATGTTTTTTGAGCGTCTTTGCAGTAGCAGTTCAATTGTTTTGTTTGTCTTAACAGGACCCTGGATCCTTGTATCTGCAAGTAACTTCCACACTTTTATAAAGATTTTAAAAGGTGCTCTAGTTAGAGACCCCAAGTACATTCAACTCTTTCATCCTTTTCCAATAAAAGGCCGGTGTGAGACCAGAATCTGAAAATGTGAGAGAGAGAATCACACACATGGGAGAAAAGATAAGATATTTTACTTCTCAAGAGAGCCTCCCTCTTTGCCATAGTTTTAAAAGACACTTTTAATATTAAAAGAGTTTCTGCTGGAATAGCTTCACCTCAGCCCTTCCAGAAAGGACAGGCAACAATAGCCCTTTATTTTTATTCTCCTCAGCTGGTACCTGTGCTCTCATTTTTGTGTTTTCTTTTTCTCCCTTAGTCTCGAAAGCAAGGCACAGGCAAAGGCAGGGGTTTCTTGGAAACAGAATAGATAAATGCAATGGGTCAAATTCTCAAAGGTGCCATGCTGGGAGAAAATATGGCCAAGCATACATTATACAGACATAACCTGAGGGCCTAACTGAGGCAGAACTTCATACTCCTACGGAGCTCAATAGAACATCAGTGTTACAAATATGTGAATAAGGGATTGGCTCCACATAAAACAAATACAGCATATTTTCCATCTTGATTCTGGCAAAACACACTGCACCCAGAATACTCTGTATCAGTCAGTGTTGCAACTTCTGCATGCTACTCAAGTAAGGGAACTGAATGATAAAGCTCAAAAAATCAGAAAGCGATGTAGCCCTACCTAAGAAAAACTTTTACAAGTTAAATAATGATGCTACTGGTAGATTAGGCAAATCATTAACAACACAATTGGTCAGCAAAGCAGACAGGCTTTGTAGCAATGGAAGCAGGAAATGGAACGAGAACAACCAATATTATGCCTATTATGCAATATTTATGGGATAAAAGCTCCTAGAAGTCTTAACTGTTTCACAGCTTCAAAGACGCTAGGCTCTGTTCACATAACAGTCTGCCTTCACAAACAAAAAAAGAAAGTATTGCTTCTGACTTTATCTGAGGAGAGAGAGAAACAAAGCGAGAACAGGTAACTTACTCACCGTCCCACACCCGTCTCTGAAGGAGCCCTGACCGACACTAAGCTCTCCTGAGTTTCAACCCCACCAAAAGACCATGTTACATTCATAAGAGAATTGAATTGGGAGCTGTACTTGAGAGGATCCCAGCCTACATTACTGAAGCGTGACTTCACTTGGTAGTAATTTTCTCTCCCAAATTTGTATAAAATGAGTCCGTAGACTGAATCAAGTCTTAGAATCATAGAAAATAGAATAATAGAAAATTAGGCTTGTAGCCCCCAGGTCCTTTTCTGCAGAGCTGCTTCTTAGCCAGTTGGTCTCAAGCCTGTAGCAGACCATGGGATTCTTCCGTCCTATGTGCAGGACTTTGCATTTGTCCTTGTTGAACCTCATGAGATTTTCTTTGGCTCAATCTTTCAGTTTGTCTCAAGCACTCTGAATCTTAGCCCTACCCTCTAGTGTATCTACTGTGAAATAGGCTGTATTCAATCCCGATTCAGATTCGGCTCAAATTGGGGACAGTGATTTGATTAGTTGGTTTAGATCACTGTCCCCGATTCGAGTCGGCCAAATCCGAATCTGAAGATTCAGTGCTGATTTAGGGAATCAGTGATTCAGCCACAGACACAGCTTTAAATGTTTTCTCTACATACCTCAAGGTACCAGGTATGGCTTGTGAACATTGTGACGGTGGCGGTGGATGCAGCATCCCACAGGAACATGGCTGGGGGGCCACATGCTCAGCAGCAAACCCAGAAGCAGACCAGAAGTACTGCCGGTCCACTTCTGGTCCACCAGGGAGCGCACAGGGCCCTGCCCCTTTGTGCCCCCACAACTTGGCAATTGGCCACAGGGGGACCCCCCCACACACCCAGGAGGCACCAGTTGCTGAGCTGAGGGAGTGCAGAAGTGCTTCTGGTTCACTTCTGGGTCTGCTGCTGAGCACGCTGGGGACTCCCTGCACTCCTGTGGGACGCTCCATCCACTCCAGCATCTCAGCACTCACAAGCCACCTGGTACCTTGAGGTATGTTGAAAAAACAGTTAAAACTGCATTTACGTCCGGATTGTCAAATCTTTCCAAATCTCTCTGAACTGATTTTTTGAGCTTTATCATTCAGTTCCCTTACTCCGATTCGATTTGGAGAGATTAAAGGGTCTCCTGATTCAATTCGGATTTGGAGATTCAGTCACCATAGTGGGCTGAATCTCCACCAAATCAAATCAGGGACCAATGCTTTGCACAGCCCTAGTAATCTACTACTCCCCACAACTTGATGTCATCTGTGAACTTGCTTAGGGTGCACTTCATGCCATGTTCTAGTTTGTTAATGAAGATATTAAACAAAAGAAGCCTCAGGATTGACCCCTGGAGTCAACTAGGTGTTGAGCTATTGTTCCTACCCATTGAGTCTGGTGGTCCAGCCAGCTTTTTATCCACCTTACAGTCCATTCATCCAACCCATACTTCCTTAGCTTGTTTGAAAGAATGTTGTGGGTGACCACATCAAAAGCCTTGCTAAAGTCAAGGTAGATCACATCCACAGGACTCCCTGCACCCACAGAGCCAGTTATCTCATCACAGCTGGAAATCAGGTTGGTCAGGTATGACTTGCCCTTGGTGAATCCATGCTGATTCTAATTGCTAATCACCTTCTCCTCCAAGTGCTTAGAAATGGATTCTTTGGGGACCTGCTCCATGATTTTTCAAGGGACTGAAGTGAGGCTGACTGGTTTGTTCCCTGGATCCTCCTCCTTCCCTTTCTTAAAGATGGGCACTATATTTCTCCTTTTCCAATTGTCTGGGGCCTCTTCTGATTAACATGAGTTTTCAAAGATAATGGCTGGCAGCTCTGCAATCACATCAGGCAACTCTGTCAACACCCTCGGATGCATTATATCTGGTCCCATGGACTTGTACATGTCCTGCTTTTCTAAATAGTCCCTAACCTGTTCTTTTACCACTGAGGGCTGCTCACCTCCTCCCCAGACTGTGCTACCCAGTGCAGTAGTCTGGGAGCTGACTTGCCCATAAAGACTGAGGTGAAAAAGGCTTTGAGCACTTCAGCCTTTTCCACATCCTCTGCCTTTAGGTTGCTTCCCCCATTCAGTAAGGGACCCACACTTTTCCTGACCTTCCTTTTGTTCCTCTTGTTGTCTTGTAGGTTATGATAACAATAACGGCTGCTGTATTACTACTTTTTATGCTGCATGGATGCAACGGATAAAAGACTGGACTGTTCAGGGTTGTCCATCTAGTGTCTTCTGGACCAGGTCTCAGCCCCCTGCAGCCAGTGTCTGCATAGATAAAGTACTCAGTACCTTTTTCACTTCAGTCTTAACATGCTAGGTGAGCTCCCAGACTCCCCAGGTCCACCCCCTCTCCAGCCCCCCACCTCTCACCTCAGGGGATCCCATCTCCCTCCCTGCTGCTATGCAGACACCGGCTGCACGGGGCTGAGACCAGGTCTAAAAGACACTAGATGAACGGCCCTGAACTGTCTAGCTAGTGTCTTTTGGGACCAATAAAGTCATTTAAAAATTAACATCTGACACTAATATTAATTTCAAAACTTTTGAACTTAAAATATTTCTTGGCACCTTTGGAAAACAAATACCCCTTTGCAAATCTTCAGATGACAAGCTTTGGACCCTTAATGCATTTTTTAAATGCAAAGTGCTAACAATCATAGCAGACCACGGAGAACAGTGCTACGGAAAACTTAAAAATGAACTGCAGGAAATAAATAAGTAAGTAAATAAATAAATAAACATACATCCTCTTGTGTGATTCCTTCACTGGCTTTGTGCAAACTTGCACTTGATACGTGAAGAGCGCTGTCTGAAATCATTAATAACAAAAACAATCACCAAATGAAAGAACAGCCTTGCAAGCAACCATCCATAAAAAGAAAGCCAGTTAATTAAACAAATCACAAGCTATCTCCAGACTGTCTCTTTCACTTTAAAGTCCACGGTGCAGAAAAGAAAAAAAATCTCATCAAATGATATAATCATAACAGCCTCAAAATAACACTCACATATTTCCAGATAAATCACTTCTGAAATACCAAGTACCTAGGAATGGACTGTTTTTCCATCCACTGCCTTGGGTCTGATTCTTGTTTCCCAGAGAGGCCTTGGAGACAAATGGGTTGCTTTTGCCTTTGTTTTCTTGTTGCTTAAAAGTTTGTTCTCATTCCTTAAAGTGTCATTTTTAATATACAATTTTAATTAATCTTTGGACCCACTCATCACTTGATGTTTCAGGACTATTATGTCCTATGAGGCATTTAATTAGAATTGAAGTCTCTGGTCAGAGATGCGACACTTCTCCCTTTCTGAGACTTGCAAAGCCTTCTGAGTAGGGCTGGAGAAGAACTATTGCAGAGGGAAATTAGTTGGAAGAGGGCCAAAGGCAAGGTGGGGTAACTGTGCAGTGTCACCCTATCAAGCTTATAGAAAAGACAGCAGATAGTTAACATACCCAACTCTGTACTACACTTCTATGATTCTCTCAACATGACAATAACACATCTTCTGTTGGCTTCTGGGGGGTCACAGCAGATAGGTAGGGGCCTTGAGGATATAGTACCATTATAAGACCCTTATGAATTCAAAGTCTAATTTGAAGATCAATTTGGATTGGAATCAGAAACCAATATGAGGATGATTTTAGGACAGATAAGATGCATTTACTCTGTTGGGTGCCAGAAATCAATCTCCGGCGTTCTGAGCTGAGCCAGCTGCCAAAAAAGATGATGGATAATGTGCAAATAAAGAATTATAGTAATCCAATCTGGATGCGATAAAAGTGCAGAAAACCGGCTGTAAATCCATCTGAGCTAAACAAAATTTAATCCCAGCTAAATATCTCAGATAATGGCAAGAAGGCTTCATGGTATTTCTTACATGTTTGATTATAACAAAATATAGTCAACATCCATCTGCAAGAAAACCTGGTAAAAGCAACGATCACCTACCCATGACATTTCCCCTCCCATGTACTTAGATCATACACTTTGTAATAATGGCAACACCTGCTTTAGAGCCACATAGCACCAGGGCACGGACATATGGCTACCACAGGCATTGACTGTACTCCTTTGAAACTAAAGCAACTCCCTCATTTATCATGTAATCCTGTGCAGTAATGAGCATCATGGAAACTTGCTCATGGCATTTATTATCACTTGTCATTTGTGATACAACAGTACCTGGACTATTGAGGTCTATCTCTTTAAGGGCAGTGCTCCCCAGATTGAGTCTGCTTTGGGTATTGACTCTAGCAAGCCCCTTAAGGACTGATCAATCACTGAACGCTTAGGCTAAGTACAGACAGTCAAAAAGCCCAAGACAGAATCGATCCAATCTACACAGGTTTCTCTAAGCTGCCAGTGAAGGAATCACACAAGAGGATGTATTTTTATTTATTTATTTACTTATTTATTTCCTGCAGTTCATTTTTAAGTTTTCCGTAGCACTGTTCTCCGTAGTCTGCTATGATTGTTAGCACTTTGCATTTAAAAAATGCATTAAGGGTCCAAAGCTTGTCATCTGAAGATTTGCAAAGGGGTATTTGTTTTCCAAAGGTGCTAAGAAATATTTTAAGTTCAAAAGTTTTGAAATTAATATTAGCTGCATTAACAAACAGACTCACGTTCACTAGCCAAGAAAGGCAGATGCTTCCCCATCCAGAAGAAGGGGGATGCTCCCACACACTTCCCAGCTCTGCTGGACAGCAAACAGCCCAGGTTGGCCCCCTGCCTCTCACTTCAGGGGCTCCCTTCTCCCCCCTACTATGCAGACACTGGCTGTGGGGGGCTGGGGCCAAGGTGGGGGTCCATTTTCTCCTCACCTGCCCCATGTTCCTGCTGGCCAGGCTGGAAAGCAAAGGCTGTGCTACCTCAGCTCTGTTACAGCCTAGGGCTGGGGCACCTGGTTTGTCTGGAGCAGAGGTGAGCTTGCCCCATTCAGGGGAAGGGGGGAAGTGGGATGTCACAATACACCCTGGGATGCCAGGGGTCTGTGACCTAGCTTGTGTCAGGAGGTGATCTGGAACAGAAGTTCGATAGAGTGGTCTAACTTAAAGTGATTCAGTCTGATACTACATCCATCTAGATCCATCTTAAAATGGATTTTGTCTTTTTGAAACCAGTCTATATGCAATGAACTTTTGTTATGTTACAGGTTTAGGCTGGTTTCTGCTTACTTATACTGGTTTATGTGTCATTTCTGTCTCTAGCTTTAGACGCCTCGAGTGGAACTGAGACATGTATAGTCTATTTAGACAAAAAGGTGGGAAGGGAAACAGAGGTACAGTAAGAGGAAATTGCTTGTTCTAAAATCACTGAACATTTTTACTTTCTCTGCAAGGCTGTGCCTTAAAACTTTGTCAGTTTGTCTAAGTGCAGAAGTATGGCTGAGACGCGAGATCTAGTTATCTAAAGCAAAATTGGGATGTGTTTTTGCAGACAGTCACTGCAGAATCAGTTTTATTCAGATTTTGCCTTAATTGGTGTGAAGCTTTCGGTGAACCTAATTTCAGCTGGAACTAATTACAGGGGGAAAAGGTCACAACTGTAAGAGTCATGCATAACTACATTGAAAGACTATTGACATCATGTGGTATTAACTCTGCTTCTGTAAAGGACATGAATACCTAGCATTAAAAACCCCCTTAAGAGATGGAACAAAATGTACCTATCTGTTGATTAGAAGGAAAAATGAAACCAAAAAAAAAAAAAAAATCTGTAAATGGAGATCTAAAATCATATAACAAGGAGGGACTGTGAAATCAGGGAAGACTGATGAAATGTCTCAGGTGAAATTTGAAGTAGCACTAGAAACAAACAACATTATTGCATCTGGGCTAAATCTTATCCAATAGATAATAAGGAAAATTGCTTTCCCTAACAGAAACAAACCAGAACAAAATTGCAAGCACTGATTATCAGGTGGAGCTGCAGATTCCTCAACCCTTCCAGGACACAACAGCCTTCAGTAGTGTAACAAAGGCAGGGCAGCACCTATGGGTACCAACTTTGGGGGTGCAGAGGAGGCAGAAATATAACAGCTGCCAATCAGCCACACTGCCCCAGCCACCACTGTCAGCACCCAGGAGCCACCGCTGCTCCAGTAGACACCACTGCCTAGGATGACAAGCTGCCCTATTCTGTCTCTGATACTGCCTGAAACCTCTGAACACATAGCCTACGGACAGAAATTACCCATACACCGAGTTGTCAGAAACCTGTTCAAATCTGTAAGACTACAGATGTTCAGTGCATATAATCTGCTTCCAAAATGGCCAAAACTGGTTTAAGATAAACCTGGATGGATGCAGTAGCAGGCCTAACTGATTTAGGTTAAAATGGTTTATTGAACTTCTGTCTCAATTCCCTTCCAGATTCAGGAGAAGTCACAGTCCCCCAGCAGCCCAGGATGCTTTGCGCCCGCCCTACAACACTCCCTTGCAGACTAGGCCTAAGCTGTCTGCTCCAGTTGAGCAGGGATGCATACTCTGGCACCCCCTGGCTTCTGGTCTGGGCCACTGCAGGCATGTGGCTGCATTTCCAGAATGAAAAGTGAATGTGTTCGCTTGTTTGTCAGTTCTATCCTCACAGCTTAGACTAAACTGTGAAGATTGAATCGATTTGGCCTTGGATTTTTTGAGTGTCTGTACTTAGCTATAAGGTCTAATTAATCAATTAAGGCCAGTACCTTAAATTAAATGGTCTTTGGTCACTGGGGTCAAAAATGTTTCTGGTATAAGTGAAAGGAGCCTAAGGGTTGCTCCAAATTATAATGGATACATCAACTGTGTAGGAACCATTCTGATGGCAAAGCATATCAACTGGTCCCTGCTGTACCTTTCTCCCCTTCTGGCACACTGTTGATGTGAGACACCTAATTTATACCACCTTCATGGCATCCAAAAGCTTCCTTAGCACCAGGCAAACCTCTGCCATTCCCTTTTGGTGCAGTTTGAGATCACTTTGCACTTTCTGACCCAAGAGACTAAACAAACGAAACAGGCTGCATTCTGGCCCAAAACAGGCCTACTAAACTCCAGTGCGACTCAGAGAAGATCCCAGGCTCTGGTGACTTAAGGAACAGTTGGATCTGGATCCAAAGATGCTAGGATAAGTGGGGACTTACAGACATTCTCTAACTGGCAGCAGGCAGCGGGGTGTGTTAATTAGTATAGCTCTGAGAGCCGCGGTAACTAAGAGCGCCCGGAGCATCACATACATCAACGCCCCCATGCTGAAAAATGGCAGCTGGGTGCCTTGAACTAAAGCTCATTGAATGAGCTTCAGTGTAAAGCAACCTACAGCCATTTTTCAGCATGGGGATGCTGATGCCTGTGATGCTAGAGTGAGGTGTGCCCATGCTCCAGCAGACTCGATTAATTGAGTCTACTCCAACATGCTGGAATTACAGTGCATTGAAGCATCCTCCCTGCATGTATGTACGTGGCCATTGGGAGCAGGGCCATGCCTGCTCTCTCAGGCAGGGGAAGCACCATTCCCCTTACCCCCAGATATACTGCAGGGTACAGTCCTGTGCTCCTGTGGTTGGCCGGGGCAGTGCAGGGCTTTTCCTGTTGATGCTGAATATGGTAACAGCTTGGCCAGGCCTACACATAAAATCTTTATAACGAAATTAAAATAACAGTGCAAGAATGCACAAGAATGAAAAGTGGCAGCTGGGGCCATACAAAACAGAGCAACCCCAATTGGTTTTATTTTCTCTGCTAGATTATGTCAAATCAAGAAAACTATCAACAAAGGCTTAACATGCTCATCGTGTGTGTGTCTAAGAAAGCCAGTGAAGGCCAGGAGACCATATATGCATTTCAATTGACTTAGGAGCTAAAGAAAGCAAAAGGCTAAACATGCATTTCAAAATAAACTTGTAAAAGGTACAGAAAAGATGCCCTGTACATGAGAAACACACCCTTCTCACGTTTCTTCCAACAAACATCTAATGTAGAGGGTGTTACAAATGTCTGAACCATTCAGTATATGTCTGGAGTTTGGGGAACAGACCATTACCCATACAAACTACTGCCAATGTGCCCCATTGTCAAAAAAATACCCCAAAACAGGTTTGGTGATACCTGAGGATCTTGTCTGACCACTCCAGGCCCATCACCTGTATTGACCTATAATTGCAGGAATTGCAGAAAAACATATGTCTGTACACCTAGACAATCCAAGAACAGGAGCTGGGCTCAATCACGATATGATGGTCAACCTTTTCCTCCCTTTTTGTTTGAGATCTAAGTGACCAAGTATCCAGGAAAAAGGCTTTGAAGTTATCCAGTTAAACAGAATAAGAACTAAGCATATTTGCCAGCAAGGTGTGCACTCCGGGAGAAGCAGAGAGAGATCACTGCTACATTGCAACCAGATTCACCAGCAACAGATCCTGCTTGGTGAAAGCTGCAATGCCAGCTTCCTTCACTGGCACTGGTGAGAAAACACTATTGCTGCTAAATATCTAGTAGGACTTTGTAGAGTGGCTCATTTCATTTTGGGAAGGAGTATTTTTCTGCCATTCTGTTTTATAAGCTTCCTTGTGGTATTGCTATTAAAGTCTTTCTGCCATTGATCAACCAGGTGTTGTGTCAATTCTTGGGGCACTAGGTTTAAAAATCCGTTTTTTAAGTGCAACATCCCCACCATGGGAAAGACTCCTGGGGAAGGAGGGGAGCACCATTTAGCTTGCTCCACTCAGCTACTGCCCCCAGATATACTGGCTGGGGTGGCACTGCACTGTCCGGCTCCTACGGCCAGACAGAGGCGGTGCAGAGCTGTGGTACAGACTCCCAGAGGGGGAATCTTGGCACCCCTCACAGTCAGAGCCTGGGGCAGGTGCCCCATTCTGGTTGCACTACTACAAAATGCTGGTTTTCATTTACCTTGGGGTAAAAGTGTGCACATTGGCTACTGCCCTGGAGTGGGAAATGTACTGCGAGTTCACCACGTAGCTTCCCTTGAAGTAACTTGTCTGTGCACCCCAAACTTCATACTAGTGACAAATGTTCTTAGTGCACACTGATTGGATAAGAAACTAGAAAAGACCGACATCGTTCTTCCTGATGCACCCATGTGTCTTCCTGAATTTTCTCCTGAAGAAAACTGCCATGTGCCCATATCACATTGCCTCCTGACCATTCCCATCTTGCCCATTCCTTACACTTGTGACTATCATCCAGTTAACGTATCCTCACCCCGCTTCAGTGCCATGAGTCTGCAAACACGCAGCTCAGCTTGAACAGTCACGCAGCAAGGATGGAGAGGATTTATTTAAGGTGGTATGAGTGGGTCCAAATGGGAGCAAGAGGATAAAATAAGAGGGCTCTTGTACACAGAACGGGATTTGATCCTCATTAAATTAAATAGATTTGTAAAATTTGAAATGGGTTATTTTAAAACATCCCATTAATAGGGGAAAAAACCCTTAAAAGTATTTTAGCTATGCAAGGGGAATGCTGGCTCAAATGTCTGAAAGTCCAGAATACCAACACAATGGTAGATTATGCTCTAGAGGGATCTACTGGGTCAGTGAGGCTTCTTCTATTAACTCCAATGATATATCTATGATTTCAGGGGCAGCAGTAGCAAGGCAGCACCAGCAGCTGGGCCAGTAGCAGCACCATCTCCATTCATGTGCCACCTCTAAGTCAGTGCCCAGCGATTGTGCCCTGGTCTCTCACCCATAGATACGCTCAGGAACTAGATTATACCCAATACCTGCATCCAGTAGTTTGTAGTGTACTGTGGGTACTGAATATCATGCTGTTTATCTTTCTCATGGTACAGTCTATGAGTTAATGAGAGATGCCTGAGGAAAGAATTTTGCTCTCTTTTCAGTGCATTCCAGCTGTTATAAAGCACCTTTTACAATTACGGCAGTTGCTCAGTAATAAATCACCACAATAATGCACTATCATGAACAATAATAACAAATATATGAGAGGCCAGTCCATTGGGTCCCACTCACTCCCCAGCAGTGCAAGTTCTTTTGACCCATTAATCACAAAAGAGTATTCAGTAATCCTGGCTGAATGTCCTCTGCCTATAAAGGAAAAGCCAAAAGACAGTGCATCATCAGTGTGGGTTTGCAACCCACAATAATAAATAAGTGGGAATGTAGGTTGAATTCACACTTCAATTTGACCCGAGTGATCAGATCCAAAATTGTGTGCGCTGATGAAACCTGCAGCCAGACAGGGCCAGGCATGTTTGCTGTGCATCTTGATGGAATTGATTTGCTGTGTTTTTGGATGAACTTTATTGAATGAAGTATCTCTGACTTTTCATAGGCTTCTTCTTCCTCCTCCCCATGTGCCACCCCTCCCCACCCATCAGGACTGCAGATATGAAAAGAAGGGAATTACAAATAAGAAGGTATATAGTCCATCCATAAGCATTGTGTTTCAACCACAGATAATCAGTTATGTATTACTGCATACACACACACACACACACATATACATACACTTTTTTTTTTATATATATATATAAAATAATATATAGATATAATAATATATATATATATGCAGACATATATGTGTGTATATAGATGTATATATGTGTGTGCATGTGTGTGGATGAGCACAATTGTGTGTGTGTATATGCATATAATTATACATACAGTTGCAAAATAATTTCTTTTTTGGCAGTTACGTACTTCTGAATGCCAGCATTTCCAGGCTCCGCTCTGGCACGGCATAGTCTGGCGTGGGTTCTAGAGCTAACATTCATTGCTAACCTATATTGATTTGCAATATGTCTACATTGCATAACTCAATGGTGTGTATAGAAATTTAGCAGAACAACATACCAATTACTATCCCCACTGGGCCTGCATGTGTTCTCAGGGTGATTACAGAGCCTCACTCAAGCTGTATCTTTTTGAGCTTTAAACAAAGTGCTTAAAGTTACAGCGTCATTAAAAATAACAGAGGTTCAGCATTTGATGGTGGGGGCTTGGTACCTCCATGCGCTGACCAAGGCCAGGAGGCAGGGGGTGCTGTAGCCCATTGTGGAAGCTGGTCAGGGCTTCCCCACCCCGATCGCTGCTGGAGACAGCCAGACAGCAGTCATTCCCCCATATGGGGGATTGTGGGGGGGGGTTGGGAGTGTGCCCCCTACCCCATCAATGGCATTGGGCATTGGGGAAACTTTTCTGAGGTGAAGGTCCCAGTCAGGGCTCCCCCAAATCCCAATTGCTGGGCTACTGGTCCCCACCCGTCTGGAGACAGTCAGCTAGAGAGCTGGCCAGCATTCATTCCCCAATATGTGTATGGTAGGGGGAGCAGGAGCCCAGTGAATGGAGGGTGGGGGTGGGGAGGAGGTCTGGCTAGGATTCCCCCTGCAGGGAAGTGTCCCTGGTGCTCCACAGCATGGGGGGTGGGGTGGGGTGGGGTGGGACACTACCCCTCCCCCCCTACACACAAACTCCCTCCCGCACTGCACAGAGAGGAGACTGTCTGCCTTCTTCCGGTGACAGACCTGGGGCATGGCATGCAGATGGAAACACCTGCATTTAACCCTTGCAGGGATCCTAAAGTGCTCCATTCTGGAGCGCCTTCAGCTGATTAACTGAGGGTTAAGTTTTTGCTAAATTGGCTGTTTTAAACTGCAGCCATGCATGTGTGTTTTGTCACAGCCATAGAGTGCTTTCAAGGGCCAGGTCTTGCAAAAATTTTAACTTGTGTCTGCACCCTTAGATACACCAGTGTAAACAGGGAGTATCACTGGGACCAGATACAGTGACTTCAATCTAGTTAGCTGTCATTCATGTAGGTGTAATGAAAATAACATCAAGTCCTTATATATCAATCACCTGTCAGTTTAGATGAATGGGTACAACATACAACAAGGTTAACTACAAGTATTTTGTTAGTACTTGCAGCTAGGGCATAAGGATATTCAAGAAGTTCTTGATCTATCCATAGCATACTAAGATTAATTTAATAAATATCATATTAATATTATGTTATTTGTTAATGGAACATACATGAAGCTGGGCAAAGGTGAAATTTAAATAACTTATGTCTTATGTTACAGTCTGGCAAGCTACATAACCTTAAATCTAATTGAATCCTTTAAAAAAAAAAAGAATCATTTTATTTAATAAACAGGATGAATATATAATGGATCCTCCAACTTTCTGTATACCTTCTCAATTCTGCTCTAATTACTGATCTGATCTCTCTAGTTCCATCTCCATTATGGCCTGTGTCAAAAAATAATTTGAATTGCCAACAGTACAAGTTTAAGAAAATAAACAAACTACAATACAGCATTAACTCAGTTTCTCAGAAGTGTAAATTAGAAGAAGATGGATTTAGGAATCAAATGTTCATAAAAAAAAATTAGGAAAAAGGGGAAAGTAAACATGAAACACTTCATCATGAAAAGGAAGGAGATATTTTTATCCATACTTCTCTATCCAGATATTATTCAACTTGCTGGAACATTAGTTCTTCAAATTGCTTTTAATTACAGGGCCTAGGAATAAATATGCACCACCATTAGCACACTCTCAGGTTGACTACAAGGGGGTACTCACTTTCATTCCAGTCAAGGCACTATTCCAAGGTGATTTATACTCTCATTATAGGCTGTTGCCTTTCCTATGTAAATTTGTAATCAAATATTCTAAACAGGTGATGACAAATAATTTGGGTAACTACTGCTCGCAGCCTAAATCACAGTCATAGGACTTCAGGAGTCTAATTGGTGAATTTTAGATACCCAGACATGCACGTGCACACGCACACGTGTGCACATGCACACACATGCCACATAGGCACATTTCCCAAGTTATTAAATCTTCTAGCAATGTCTGAAAACATGGAACCAAACGATATCAAATTGGTGACAAAAATCTTTTACTATGCTTAATTTAGCAAACTTATTTCTCATTATATGAGCTATTAGAACAAAGGAACTTTAATTAACTTACTGGATCTTTGGTCATATGTTGCAGTGATAATCTATCATTTTAATAGGCTGTCCTATAAGTGGCTTTTTTATAAGTGTTTCACAGAGTGAACCAACAAATTAATATCTAATGATTCCCTGTTCATGGTTCAAATATTATGCATCACTCTCTGTTGTTTAATTACACTTTTATTACAGATGTAGAATGGGCAAGTTTCTTCCTCTTAAGCAGAGACACAAAGTCACTGTTGGCATTATATCACTGATGTTAAGGAGCTTTCACTATCTTAGAATCTGCCTTGTCATTCTAATTGTTATTGTATTCAATTAAAAAAAAAGTTCTATAAAGTCTCGGAGAGGAACTTAAACTTTGATTAATACTATCTACCAAATGAATGTTTTCTAAAAACCTGGAGCTGGGGACCCAAATTTTAGAATGAGCAGATCACCCACCCTTTTTTCCACTGTAAGATGTCTCAAGTTGGAAAGCCAAAACTCAAAGCATCCAAAACCAGCAGTTATCTTAAAAGAAATTAGGCCTACATCTATTTACATTTGAAATATTTTTAGATTCCTTTCCCAGCTTTCTCCTTTTCTACAAGCGCTCTGGGAGAAAAAAAAATCCCCTTTTTCTTAGCTTTTGCTTTTATTTCATCTTTCTATTATTGACTTAGTGCACGCAGAAAGCACTGACAGAACCTGATTTCTATCTGAGAAAGAAGAGGATGGGCTGCATGACCTAGCAGGTCTTTTCCATCTGTTAGAATGACTTTGTGAAGATGGAGACGTTTGACAGATGTATTGTAGGAATGACCAAAAAGCCCCTATTAGATATTTGCAATAGGATTCAGCATTTGATCCTCAAGAATGACTCCCCTTCTGTAGAATATAGTCTCTTAGGGTATACAAAGGGGTGCCTAGGGAGGAAGCTATGAAAAAGATACACTGAAAAGGGGCAATTCAAGCCCTATCCACCTGCTTACACACACAAAGCCCATTGCATGAGGAATTTAGCCTTTTGGAGTGATGTGATGACCTACATAGACCTCAGTAGGGAACAGAGTAAAGCAACTCTATCCATGAAAGAGAACGTTAAAATGCTCTCTTACTCTTCAGAGGCTATGGGATGACTGGGAGAAGTAAACACTGCAAAGCATCTGTGAAAAAGCCTAATACAATCCAAGGATATATTAGACATAACACAAGAGGAGGTTTTATAATGCAATGGCACTGGTCAGACCCCACTTAGAATACTATGAGCATTTCTGGTCACCGATGTCAAAAAAATGAACTTAAACTGGAAGGAGTTCAAAGAAGAGTCACTAAGGTGGTTAAGGAAATGGAGATTAAAGAAGCGTGACTTGTTTAAATTAGCAAAACAGAGACTAAGGGGATATAATCACACTTTACAAGTATATTTGTGGGGTAGCTATGAGAGAAGAGCTTTTTGGGCTGAAAAACATCACCAGCACAAGATCAAATGGCTGTAAACTGGCTACAGATACATTTAGAGTGGAAATTAAAGAATACTTCTACATATCAGAAGAGTCTAGGTTTGGAAATTTCTTCCAAGCAAAGTGGAGTTTTGAGAGGACGGGAAGTTTTGTCCCACTATCTCATTGGGTGCTTCTACATGTCACCCCACGTCATCGTAGTGATGCGCCGCGTTGCTCTACAACCCGCTAAAGTGACGTAGCGATCACGTGAGTCTACATACGACCAGCAGCTACTTGGCCGTAGCGGCATGCTCCCCCATGTTAGCGCACTGCTATGGCACAGCAGCAGCTAAAACTAACCATGCACTGTGCACACAGCACAGTACAGGCAGTTACTGTGCTGTGCTTTAGTACTTCCTCTGGGAAGTACTAACACACGATGCAGTAACAACATCACCGTACGGTGACGTGTAGAGACGTGCCCATTAAGTAACAGTACAAAACCTAGACTGGAATTGAATCACACATTTGTTCCTAAAATTTTCAGAAATTTCTTACGTTCTCCACTGATACAATTCCTTCTTTTGCCACAGTTGAGGTTAGGACAAAAAAAGATGATACAGCCTGATTTTTCCCAGCCCATTGAATTCCACTCTCTTACAGGTTCTCTCAAAGTTTTGTGGAGATCTGGGGTTTTACACTCAGAAAGGGTCCCTATATTAAATACTACAGTTGTACTGCCTCCTCTCCAATGCAGGAGTAAGGACCACTGATATTCTGGACAACAGTTCAGCCTTTCCTGTGTATTCAGGGAACCAACATGAACTGGACCAGAAGTCATCTGTGTGCACAGCCAAAGAGGTGTCATCACTGTTTAGGCCTCTAGTTTGCCAACCACTTCAGTATTCTGACGTTGGTGATCAGACCTGAAAGACAAATTATTAAGAAAAAACTGAAAGGGAAGGGTCTAGACAATTCCCTAATGAGGAACCTTTTAGATCCTTTCTAGAGTACTGCGTGTAGCATAGGAGAAGGCAAACCGCTTCAGAAAACAAAAAACGGGTTGGAAAAGCGCCTGAAAAGAATCAAACAGAATATAGGCCAGAACTTTACCTAGTTCAGTTCTACTTTACCTTTTCTCTCATTTAGCTCTGCACTTTCTGCTGTCAGTTAAAGGCAGGAGGAGAAATGAAGCACTGAGAAAGAGGCTGCTTTTGTGCTGTATCCTACTCAGCCTGGGCTCAGACAAACCAGAAAACTCTGGGGAAAGTCTCTTCTTGTGAGATTTCCAGCCCCATGTTCAGTCTAAAGAAGCTGGGATAATTTCAGATAAGCACCCAAGATATTCTCTGCTTACCTGAGCTGACCTGCTGAATCTTTCAGGGTTTAACTGTTAGTAGCAACCATGAGCAAAAGTTGATATTTAGAGAAAACTCCGATGGGAAGAAATAGAAGAGAAATAAATGAAAGGTTACTATATTATCAGGAACTTCTTCCTGTACTCCTCTTTATTGGCAGGGAGCGGGATTTGAGAGAAGGTTTCTAAGGATATACTTGCCTATTGTTCTAGAACATCTTCCCAGGTGGCTATTACTAGGTGAATATTTTTCGCATTATGTCCATGGAAATGGAAACCTCCAGTTGATGAACAAAATCAGCCCATGGATGAAGCATATCTGGCTGAAGCTGAACTTGAGCAAGACAGAGGTGATGCTAAGGGGCATAAGAAGTTTGCTTTGGTGTAAGACACATGCCCACAATTCAGTCCATAGCTTACAATTACTCTTCGATTCCTTAGTGATACTAA
The DNA here is from genome assembly GCF_001723895.1 of Crocodylus porosus. Taxonomy (NCBI): domain Eukaryota; kingdom Metazoa; phylum Chordata; order Crocodylia; family Crocodylidae; genus Crocodylus; species Crocodylus porosus. Next base: position 30,771,383 of record NW_017728915.1, on the reverse strand, counting down.
GCCCTCAAATAGCAGCATCTATAAATAATGCTTTATATTACCTTCAGTTGGTTTGGTGACTGTGGCCCACCCTTGGGAACTATGATCTGGCTTTGGTTATTCACTTTTGTCACCTATCAGGTGAACTAATGTAATACTACATACATTGGCATGAAGCTCAGTGTTCAGGAAACTTCATTTAGCACAGAGCACTGCAGTGTTTCTGCTCACCAGTGCAGACACACTTGTACTCCACTCTCGACATTTGTGTCTCATGGGATTTTGAATAAAGTTCAAAGTCTGACACATTTGTCATAAAGGTGATCCATGACCTGGGCCCCAGGATATCTAAATACATGGGTGGGATAAAGATCATGCTCAACACTTTGTTCCTCTGGGAACATGGTGCTCTGTTTAACTCCAGTTCTGTGGCTAAGTATAGACAGTCAAAAGCCTGAGGTTGAATTGATAAAATCTCAGGTTAGTCTCAGTTGTGCAGATTGAATTTATAAGATAGTGAACAGACGTTCACTTTTGATTCAGGAAATGCAGTCAGATGCCTGCAGTGGCCCAGGCTAGAAGCTGGGGGCTGTTGGAGCAGACAAGCCAAGACTGGAGCTTGGGCCAAGGCTAGCCCACCCACCCCACAAGATGGATTTATTGGGGAGGTACAAAGCATCCTGGGATGTTGGGGGACTGTGAGTTAACTTGAAACTGGAGGGGATCTGAAACAGAAGTTCAATAAACTAATTTGACTTAAATCAGTTAAGTCTGATACTACATCCTTCCAGGTGTACCTTCAACCAGTTTGGGCCATTCTGAAAGCAGTTTATGTGCAGTGAACTTCTGTTGTCCTACATAGCTGAACCAGTTTTTGATCATTTATACCACTTTTTGTGTCATTTCTCTCCCTAGCCTGAGAGACAACCTTTCTCAGATGGAGAACGAACTCCCTCGGGAACTAAGAACTATTACAAACCTCACCATATTCTACTTCAAGTGCAAGGCACATTTCTTTGACCTTGCATTCTCCAGCATAAATACACACTTGTGTGTGCATGCATGTATGTATATACACAGATGAACAAAAGAGAAGACGTTACACTGCACACTCTTCTCCTCACGTGGAGAATTACTTGATGCAGTAGCAGAAGGTGCTCAGATATTATAATGATAACAGTGTAAGAAGACCCGAGACCAAACAGCATGCATCGCAGAGAATCACTACTAGCCAGCTCCTTAGCAGCCCACCCGACTTCTCTGAATTGATCTTGGTACACAAAAGAATGCAACTATATTAAGCATGCCAAGCCATAATGCCCATGTACTCAATGTACCTGAGAAGCACAGAAATGCACAAAGACAAAAAAAATGAGACTGCCCTTTCCAATAACACAGTATAATTTATAAAGAGATGTGCTGTCCAGATTGAAGTCTCCTCACCGCTCTCCTCACTGCCTCCATGTGCAATCACTAGTCTTTTAAAATTCCAGCCTTAATGAAATAGGTAAGCTGCAGAAAAGATTAAACTAGAAAATACAGCAGGAATACAGAATGAGGACAGGTGATTGATCTTTGAGTGGGTATCCAACAGTGCAATGAAATTCTCAGGCAGGTTCTTCTTTACTTCAAAAATGGGTTTGATTCAGAGGGATTTTATAGCAGCTAAATCATGCAGTTGGCGAGGATTGTGCAAGCTTTTCAGAGTGTTATACTTTGAAAGGTGTCACATTTGGCAGAGGCAGTAAAGCTCCATGAATTTATTGTTGTTTTCCATTGAACGTTAAAATCCAGGGCATCGAAAGATGAAACAGCACAAGTTACAGTACACTTGTGCGGAATCACCTGCTATCCTGGCTAGCACAAAACTGGCACGTTACCCCCCGCCCCAGCTGCAAATGGAAGCCACCTGGAATTCACGGCTGTGTGGTGACATGGGGGATTTTTCCTAGTTGCAAATAAAGGCCCTTGATCCTGAACCCACATAATGCACAAGTATATTGAGATCTCTGAAGTGAATGCAAATCATTCTTCTCCCAATTCAAATTCTCCAGTGTATTAAGAAACTGTAAGCTGTTAGATAAGACTACTTTGAGATCCAGTTCTGAAAGATTTTTTTTTTTACAGCATTAATAGTTGTTTTAGAAAATACCCAGTCTTTTGTATCCCTATGGCACATTGCCAATAAAAAGTCTCAGTAGATATACTCAGTAACATATATGACAACCACATAAGTGGTTTACATGACAACAACTACCGCAAGGAAGTACTAGGAGTGCTCTGATCCTTTGTTTAACCTTGCAAGGTGTGCTATGGAATGATATACAATATGAATAAAGCTTGGGTTTTCATCTTTTCTGTACATTGATGGGAATAGAAAGCCCTTATGTACATTACAAAGAGGTGAGATGTATGCAATACGCATTTACATGGTGGAAGAAGAAATGTTAGCTTGTTGCTCACAGTAGGGGAATGTCATACTTTTCTATATACTTTAGTTCAGCATTTTTCTAATTTTACAGACCCCAATTTACATTTGTCAGTGTTTGAAGTTGGATGATATTAGTCTACTCAGGAAATGACTTAAAGGGGATGGAGGTCACACACCTTTTGGGCAGTACCATACTTCAGTGATGCATAAATAAGCTGCTGCACCAGCTGTCAGCAAAAATGGATGTCCCTAAAGACAGCTGATGGAGAGAACACTGTTTGCTAGAAACAAAAGGTTAAATATGTAAAAACTGCAAGGATGATGTGAAGATGTGAATGGAATCTGGCTAAATCCTTAACACAAATCAACCTTGGGGCATTCGCTGTGAACCTACAGATATAGAGGCACTAGTAGTTTCCCTATATTGATTAGTGGGGTCTGCGTTGGGATTATCATTTATTTATAAGCTAAAATGCTGATAGACTTTGCTGCATCTGATTGTTAAGAAATTCACTCTTGTTTATGGTCCTGATACAAAATACACTGAAGTCAACAGAAACCTTTTGATTGATTTTAATGGGTTTTGGATGATGCCATAAAATCTTGGCAGCCTTATCCAGTTACCAGTAAGTAATCTCTGAAGTGGTAGGACACTGTGTCAATCAGCCCTCCTATCTTCAATATAAAGATCTGTTTCATGGTTGAACTGACTCTGTGTTTCCTGGAATATACTTAGGAAAAAAGTAGTGTTTAATAGTTGTAACTTTTCCTCACTGAAATTGGAAAAGTAAAGCAACTCCAAGTCACATGTTCCTTTATGTACCAACTAAATGCATAACTCCGGAATGAATTCATGAGCTCTCTCAACCCAAGTGACTTGGCTATGCACAAAGGCTTGAATGAGACCTCTCTGAATGCAGCCAATATCTCATCATTACTTGGACACGTTCTTGACAGAATTTATTTACGGAAAGCATCCACGTGTAATTCTAATACCCATATTTGTAGTAAAGTGTTTTTAATGTGAATAAGTGATATTATAAGAACAAATGGAGGGCACTCTTGGATCAGTTCTTCTCCTATACTTAGAGAGTCAATTAAAAATTTAATACTATTTAAAACTATACATATTCCTTCAGCTGCTAATTAAGGATTAGAGGATATATATTAAACAATATATTAGGATTTTCTAAATGCTGAGTGGAAGAGGCAAACATCACAAAGTTTGGATGCTTAACTGAACGTACCGAAATGCTAACTTATAACTTTAAAAAAACCCAAACCTTTCATAAATTTCTAGCCCAATATTTTTAGACTCAGTTCTTATTGTACTTGAAGTTTCCATATTATTCCATCGAGGAACATACAGACCATAAGGGAAAGTGACAAGTTTTTGTACACTGGTATCTGTGTGTTTGTCCTGTACCTTTGCAAATAGCTGCAATTTCCAGCAACCGAGTAGTAAATATTTAAGTTTTGGGTTTGAGTGACAATACTTGAAGTCTTGGACGCAACAGCTGTGGCCGACCATAAGTGCACATAAACAAACAGTGTTGGACATATAATGTCGGGAGGGTACAGTTGCATACCTCTTCAGTGTACTGTAGCAATTCTAATAGAGAATACCAACTGTATGTAACAGTTTTTCATTTATTGTATAGCAAAAGGCAATAAGCCAAATATTGGTTCCATAAAGGAGCTAATCAAAAAAGTCAGGAGAACAGTCAATATGTGTGTTAAAATAATGAATTTCATTAAACAAAAACAAACAAACAAAAGCTAAACTGTTAAAACAAGACATTTGAATGGTAACAACTGTTAAAATGAACCTTGAAATCTCTGTGCAACATGAGATTTTTATTGGCAAACAATTAAATCTCTCTTTAAGTGCACTTCCCCTGTAGAAGCTAATTTATAATCTTATCAGGCATGTCTCTCAGAAGAATTTGCTACCAGCCTAAGTCTTTATCTGCACAATGCAGAATACTAACAATTGTCTTGGATGTTTGTTTCCAGCGTCAAAGACTGAAATTCCAATTTGAGGTGCTGACTGCTTTCAGAATTCAACATTACTTTTTAAAGTGCTGTCACTTTTGTTCACGTGGTACGTCAAAAAGGAAAATATAAGGATAATAAAACCGTGCATTGCTACTAAGAAAGAGGGAAAAGGTGGCAAGGCAAAGAATCAGTTTGCTACAGCTCATTTGCTGCTTTATCATTTTCCTGTTAACCCCCAGGGACCCTGTTTTATTTCAGCCCTACTCATTAGGGTATTCAGTTTTATGATAAGCATTAAGGTAAAGAAAGTTAGAGGCAAGGTGGAATTAACAGAGTGTATTTTATGTATATTTTGTCCAGCTATACATTTCTGAGTCTTGTAGTATTTATGATTATATATAGCTTAATTTGTGTTGTCGGTTCTACGTGCACCTGCTTTTGCTTCTTCTACAATGCTAGGCATGAATCAGGAATAAATTTCCTTTCCTAGCCATGACATTCAGCAAGATTTCTTCCTCCAACTGGACTAATAATTTCTGATAAATAGGATCCACTAATCCCTACCTTTTGTCAGGGTCAGAGCAGGGAAAGAGGACTAATTTCAGGAGAGGTAAAGAAGAAGTGGGGTGCGGGCGAAGCGGAAGGAAAAGTGTTATAAAGAGGATAAACAAGAGGCAACCAGAACTAGGGAGTTGTAAGGGGCCTATTAGCTGATGGTAAGGAGTGAGGATGGATGATTTAATAGGAGGCTCGTCCACCTCATTTATTTTTCTTGACAAACTGCCCCAACAAACTCAAATAGAGTTGGCACCTACCCCCGGCACCTGCCCATTTTGTACTGTTACCTCCTGTCCTGCTTCATAGCCCAAGTTCTGATGCTAAGTGAAAAAGGAAGCCACAACCATCATATAGATCATTGTCCTAGATTTGTTATATTGCTGACTCCAACTAACCATTCAGCACAAACAGTTAATATCTTTGTCTCTGTCTTTCTTTTTATGTGCCTCAGAACACCTGATGGCTAATTCTTGCTTGAGATAATTAATCTTCAGTTTTCACAGGTTACATTCTCACCTGTTCAGCTTACAAATGCCTTGAACTTTGATCTTTTCCAATTAGTATGTTCAGATCCATCCCTGGTAGCATACAGCTGGAAGGCATCCCTTCCACAAGAGGATTACATCTTCACTTACAAAACTTACTCAGTTGTTCCCACTGAAAAAAAGACAGTGCATTTCATAGAACAAACTCAGGATTGAGTTTCTTTTTCTGATACAGATGACTACTGCCATGGAAAGGGCAAATAGAAGGGAAAGAGGAAATAAAAGGAAATTTTTCCTTAAAAGATATGCAAGCAGGTCTAAAACATTCCACTTCCCTTTATGCCAAAGTCATGATCCAGTGCTGAAGTACAAAGAATACCTCTCTCTCCTAATAAGGCCTATCAGATGTGGAACCGGCGTGGGCTGTAGGGATTTTACTTTTAACCTACTGGTATAATCCTTTGCTGTAGGTATTGCAGGCTGTATTAAGTATTTAGCAGTATAAATACTGCCCAGGTATGAAGGCTTCCTACCTATAGACTCTACAATATATTATATCAGATTCAAGGGAGGTAACTTCTAGAAGTGCTATTCTAAAGCAGCAAGATACACCAACTGCACAGTATCCTAATACAAACGCCATTTCATTCTCTCTTTCATCTGAAGTTGATTTATACTCCTTCGGGGTATATGATTAAGGTATATAACCTCAAGTTCTCAAGTGAAAAATGAATGCTGCCTCCTTTACCTCGTTATGACTGAAGTTAGCAGAGAAATCCCAATGCTGTCTTCCAAACATTTTTTCCAGTGGTTGCTTGAACATGCAAGATATGAGGTGCCTCTAGAATTTATAATCATAGGAAAATAGGGTTGGAAGGGACCTCAGGAGGTTATCTACTCTAACCCCCAATCATAGAAAGTTAGGTCTGGGTATAGGGCATGGGTGTAGAGCAAGATCCAAAATAATGGCCCATTGGGCAAGTGTAGGAAAGGCATATGATTTTGTAGAGCTAAGGACAAACAAGAGAAGCCAATGAAGCTAGCATCATGTCTAATTGTCTTTTTCTCCCCAGCCTGATCAGGTATCCATTTCTAGATGGGAATTGAATAAGTAAAGGTGATAAAAACTGGTGGTCCAGAAAGAGAAGGTAATACAGGGTTGATGCAATCAATTGATTCAATTATTGGAATTAGCTCTTGTAAGTTGAGTCATTCTTTGGTATTGGGTTGGTGAGACTAGACTAATGACAGGAAACCTAGGTAAATGAATACCAGGAAGAAGACAAGAAGGGCTGATTGTCACTTCCAAAGTGATTTTAGCTTTTATTATTGACCATGATACCCAGCCTTCACATCTCCTAAATTATTCCTCATTGTTTTATACTTGCCGCCTGCTGTCTTGACCCATAGCCTGAACTTCAGAAAACACTTTGTCTATACAAAAATAAAAAAATCGTGTCCTTTGTGTCAACACTATTAATTAACACAAGCTAATTAAGCGTGTGAGGTTAACTATTGAAAGATGGCCTTACAACCCAGAGTTTTATGACAGAGCCTGAGTATATTTTTAAGAATGGTCAGACAATGTGAAGGGTATAGGGAGCAAGCTTCTGAGAGATTTTATGATTACTGATAGGATTATGTGAGGAAAACTAGGCTTGTTAAAGGATTGTTTCATTTGGAAAAGATTCCTGCTGTGGTATGCCAGCTGCAGATTACAATGCTCATCTGGCAAAGAGGTTGAGTGGGTGGAGGCAGAGACAAGATTACCTCTCTTCCCGTCTACAGTCACCTGGTCTGAGGAAAATTGTAAGGCCCAGATCCTCAAAAGTTTCGGTGCTTCTAATGCCCAGTGATTTCAGCAGGAGTTCACACATAAATACCTTTGAGGGTCTGCGTTTTGTATCTGGACCTTAAGATCCAGATAGCGTCATGCGCAGTGAACTGGGATGAATGCTTTGCTGCATGGATGTACAATGGCAGTCACACTCTACCCCTTAGAGATCAAGACAGCAGGAAATTCATGAAGATTTAAAGTAGTTAAAGGAGTTTATTTTCCAAGTGGGAAATTCAAGTGTCTGAAGAAAAGTAACGATAAATTTTGCTATTCAGCTTTCCACATAAAGTGCAAAATCATTTGGAGCACATGGAAAGCTCAATATGAAGTATGGCTGTTAGCAAGTGAAAGGTATGGTCAGTGGTTTTGAATGATTGATGGGGATATTGCCAACCTGAAGTATGAAGGTTGGAACAGAAGGAAAATACTCAGATCTGTTATAATGCCATTTTATACCTTTTTTTCTGTGATGGTCAAATAAAGTTCAATTGTACAGAACGATTGTTACTTTGCATTAACGATATCTACGGTGGTTCTGAATGTACCTGCCAGAACTCTTTATCTGAAGCGACAGAATAATTTTTCATGTGGAGATAATTTTGAAAGGCCTCCCAATAATAATGTCTCTCTCTAAAAAGGAGAGAAGGTGAAATAGATTCAATTTTTTTTAAACATTTGTTTTGAAGGTAAAATGAATATTTGAATGAGTGTGTTGGGTCGATGTTTTGTTGATGGTGATATTTAAAATACTTCCAAAAACTGTGGCTACTCTGAATACCAGCAAACACATCAGCTTCACTCAATAAAATTAGGCTCAATATAATTATTATACTTAAATTAGATTTTTCCCACTAGTTAAGCTCTCTTCCTCTGCCCCCCTTCCCCTCCCCACACATATCATCACTTTCCACCCCTGGAAATACTGAGAAACTAAAGTTGCGTCCATATACAGTTAATGAAACAGTAGCACAATGCGGGAACATGGATGGTCTTAGACAATTAATGCTTTATTTCTAAAACACTCTTAAAATGTGACTTGACCAGTTCTAATACTTCAAAATAGTCCCATTAAATTCAGCAGTACTGCTCCTGGACCAAGGATCCATATCAGTTATTTAAAATGAGTAAGTTTAGAGCAGTCCCTAAAGAAACAGAGAGCCAGTATAGTCCCAAGAAACTGTGTTAGATGCAGCCATGTGCAGTCACTGGTCCCACCCCTGCCTTAATTAATTGGTCTTGCTGTTGTTGAGTGAAGTGCTAAAGAAAGATCGATAGTAACTGGGGGACTCATTCATTTCTTATTCTATCAAATAAAAATAAGAAGGGAATGTATTTTGTTAGGAAAAAATAGAGGAAAACCCAAAAAGAATGAGCCAATTCTTAAAAAGGATTTTAAAACTGAAAAATGTCATTCTCTTTCCATCCGTGTAATTTCCCCACCTCATTTATACCAAGATGTGGATATGCTGACAGTTCTAATCAAACAACTCAAACTCAGGATTTTTCCATCTTGAATTTTAGCATATTTCCTAGTTTTTTGTGCTCAGGTTCTAATAGTGCTTCGTGACCAAAGAATCTGACCAGCATGCTATTGTACATTAAGGAATTTGACTGATTAGCATTTGTCACATATATTTCATTCTGTTAGAGATTGCAGGTCATAGTCACGTGTCTGGTACTTAGTGTAGAAGTCTATGACAGTTTGTTCTACAAATTCACAACCGCCTCCATGAAGGCAGTCTCCTCTGCTGATGAGCTTCCTTTTCATCTTGGGTAATGGCCATACAAAAAGTAGAAAAGCTTGTTAAAAATGAGGAATTAGTAAAAAAAAAAAAAAAAAGTAAAATAAAAAAAAAAATCATTTGTCAGTGTGAATATGCATAATTTTCTTTTTTTCTTTACTAGAAAAAGGAGGTACTTGTAATACTGCTTGATGTTGAAAGGAACGCTGTTACATGCCAGATACATTAAGGAAATTGTTCAAGAGCAGTTCATCCTTGTGGAAAAATGACCTCTGTAAAGCTGCCAAAGAGAGAGAGACCTACTGTAGAGATCTGCTGAGCAAGTGCTGGTCACACAAGTCAAAGCTGCTAGGAAGCTTTAAAAGGAGACTCGCATTCTTTCAGTATTACAACATATCTGCGATGAGAGTGTAAACTCACCATCTGAAGCAGTTCTCTTTCTTTTTCTGCTTGGTAAGTTAAAGGAAGACAATACCAGATTCCAGCATCCTTGTGTTTTCCTATATTGCTTGAGACCCCTTAGTGTGAGATGGTCATCCTCCCATACACCTGGCTTGATCCTAGCTATATGGGAGGATGATAATAGAAGGCCCCTGTTGAGGTTGGTCAATGGGCTGGCCTGAAACTACATTTTTCCTACAAGTACATTCAAGGAAACGAGTCCATTTAAGGAGAGTTTCTGCTTTTTTAGGAAAAGTTAACATTTCCCATGGTTGAGGAGGAGGGAGAGGTGTCTTCTACTTTCTGATCAACTTTAATACTGGCATACTGAGAAATCATTATCCTAATGAAAAGGTGTAACTATTTTCTCTAGTATTGCAAAACTGATAAGAGGCCGAGAGAACACCTTTATCATTCTGAATGACAGATTTTATTTAAAAAGAAAATGGCCCAAGATGCAGTAATTCTTTCTGGGAACCTCACAATCCACTTCTGTTTGGGCTAGTAATCAGATGTGAAACCCTGCCTTGCCCAATATTGATTTTAAGATGGCACGACATTATTATGATAAAGTAATTTTTGGACACACACTGTTAATATGCACCTGGAGCCATTGCATACTTTCCCATTAAGGCTGCTGAATACATTCAATAAAACCATTAATTATGCATGGAGTTCTACGCACTGCTGAGGTTGGAGTTAAGTATCTACTTTTTAAAATGAATGCCATGCCAGAGAGGGAACATACCTATTACTTCTTATTCTCTTAAACTGTTTCACTTTTTCCTTTTTTTCAATAAAAAGCTTGGTGATGAAACTTCATTTAGTTTTGTCTTTTTTCAGTCTTTTATTCATTCCCCCCCCCTTATTCTTCTGTTTCTTTTTACTTTCTCTTCCTTTTTTTCATCCACTGGAAAATGAACATGTAGAACAGAAAAGGGAACAGTAAAAAAA
>NW_017728915.1:30736984-30760858 GCF_001723895.1 Crocodylus porosus | reverse complement strand
ATATATATATATATATATATATATATATATATATATATCAAAAGCATGAAAAAGTTGATAGGGAGAAGGGTATTTTTTTTCTTTTGTCTTTTTTGCCATAGGCCTGTGATTTTCTTTTTTCCCCTATAATTCCACATGAAAGTAACCAGCAACTGTTCCAATAATCCCAACTATGAATGGCCAGTTTTGAATTCTAACTTGTTGCTGGGATTATTGATATGTTGTTATAAATAATGACTGTCACTTGTATTCCGGTATGACTTCTACTGATACTGGAAATCAGTTTCCATTTATAGGGTTTAGGAAACATGCCAGGACAAGCTGGTCTCTATGTTCCCTTCTACTGTTGGCCAAGGTGGTGCAATGATGTTTTGTTGTTCGTTCTGCTTCCTTTTGTAGCACAGTGCCAAGCTTGCCTATCATGGGCCATATCCTCTCAAGACATTAAAGTCCAGTCAGGGAGACTGTATGTGCCGCTTAATGCAGTCCTTGTAGCGGAGCTTGGAACAGCCAACCTTCCTACCGCCCTGTTCAGATTCACTCTCTTAGGCAATTGATTGTTGTTCATACAGATGATGTGGCTGATCCAAGTCATTTGCCTCCATCCTAGCATGGTTTCCATGCTTGGCATAGCTACCAGTCATAATACTTCGGTTTTGATGATTTTGTCAGACCATTTAATTCCCGTTATGCTGCATAGGTGGCCGCGTTACAGGCAGTTAAGTTCTTTGATATGGCGATGATAAAGGGAGCAGGTCTGCAACGTGTATCGGAGACAAGGGAGCACAACAGCTCTGTAAACTTGGCATTTTGTAAAGTTTGGTCAACTCTACAAACTTGGCCAATTAGAATTCTAATTTGTCACTGGAATTATTGATATGTGTTTATTTATTTGCATTACAGTAGAGTCCAAAGCATCTAGTTTGGCACAAGGCCCCATGGTGTTTGTGGGGGCAAAGCTAAGGAAAAAAGCAGAGACAAGAAAACATAAGGTGGTAATAAGGTGATGTGGTTACATAAACAAGCATGTGTACAGCTTGTTGGTTCTGTATTAGTTAAGCATGTTATATTTGGGCTTCTGGGGCACTTTCTTAGCTACCATTAATGATAGCAAAAATAAGTGATGATGGTGGGCTTGAAGGGGGAGAAAGATAACCTCAAAACCCTGTTGAATGTGGCAGCCGTTGCACAGAGTGATCCCTTTATCTGGATTTCAGTTGAACTCAGATACAGTCCTGAACCAAGGGAATTTAGCTAAGGTCTTCAAAAGGGGTCAGGATTTTATCCATAAGGTCCATCTAAAAGTTGAGATTATTCCATCCTATGGAGACCGACAAGGCAGATTTTGATTCCAAAACTTGTTGCTCACAGTAATATCAGATTGATGATGGCTGAGCCCCTGATTTGCCTAACTTGTTCTGAGTTTGATCAGAAAGGAAACCCTACACTTCCGCCATGTATTCAAACAAATCCAGGTTACAATGGTAGAGCCAGCAAGCAAGTACCGGACATTTTATTGTTCTCTTTACGACGAAAAAATTGACTTTCTAATCTCCCGCACATCTGGGATTTACATTAGTTCAGTAACTTAAGGTTAAAGCTACTTCTTGCTTTCTCTCTTCTAGGATTTTAACTGAGTGAGTTAGCTCAGTGGAAAAACAAACTTTTTTTTTTTTCCCTACTGAATATATAACCCAAGTGACAGTTAACCTCAAAAGAAAATACTAGCTGCATTCAGATAGGAAACATCACAGTGCATTTTGATATGGCACTCAGTTTAATTAGCACTTGGACAATTCCTTTTGTTCTTTGTAAACAACAGGAAGAATTGACAAGGAAGAGAAGAGAGTGTATTTGTTGCTTTCATATGTCACTCAAACTAGCCTATCACCTCTCCTAAACTAATACTTTTTTACACTAACTTCTACTAAACAGCGTTAGATTTTTAAGTTTAAAACTGGCAGGTTTTCCCAGGGTTGCATCTGATATCAAAATCAAGGTTTATTAACATTACAAAGAGCACTGCTGTCCTAGAGTGCCCCTTTTATCATTCTAAGCAGCTGCCTCGAGGCAATGCATTTAACCTTGGGAAATGTGATAGGAATTCTGGGAAGTCAGAAATCTTTGACAGCTAAAGCTTTTTACCACATCTACAGTATGGCTTTAGCTCCCACACTGAAAGAAGATGAGACCCTTATTTTCACTTGATGCTTATCAATTCTATTCATTGCACTTAAAATCGAGAGATATGGTGGCTTTTACTTATAAGGAGCGATATTCCATTTATGCTTAAAGTGGCCCAGTGATGAAAATATTTCTTCTCCCCACTGAGAATGCTATTAGGAAGAAAGCTCTCTGAAAAAAAGGAGTGCGCTAAATGTTTAAAAATAGTTCTGCAGATTATCTTCTTCCTTCCTGCTGTTTTATAACAAAACGATAAATTTCACATTCCATTTCCCTACAACAACACCTATTGCTATAGCTATAGTGAAGGGCCTGAGATTGTTTCAGTTATAAGACCTTATTTGTCAGGGGTTTAGAATTGGCTGGAAAATCTACATCATTCTGATGCTTCACATAACAGTTCTCACTAAATCTTTTCCTTTCCAAAAGTCCCAAAGCACTTCACACACTCTACACAGACAACCCTCTGAAATACAGTCATCTCGGGGTGGGAAGTAACCCTCCTGGACTATGTTACCCTGCACAATAGCACCAATGTAGAGCACAACTGACTTAGGACGCTGGACACATTTGAAAAATGTGCTATGGGAACTTGAATGCTCACACTGGTCATACAAAGTCTCTTTCTCTAAGATATCTGATTTTAAAAAATCAGTACAATAAACTACCTGCTATGAGGTTCATGGCCAAATTCAGAAGTGAGTCTAAGATTGCCTCCCACTGTTCCTCAGCTACGTTGTTTTAACTTATAGCAAATTAAACTTCTGGACTCTTAGAATGAGTCAACTTCCAATTCAGTTAGACATACTTAAACTCTATCCACCTATCAATGCATATCATCATTTTCTCCCTTTACAAGTGAATTTGACCTAATGGGGTAATTCAAAGTGAAATAAAAGTCAGTTCTCCCCCTCAGATTAAATTTAAGGATTGGTTAATTAATTTAATTAATTTAGGGATAGGAATTCCAACACTGCAGGAATTGCTATAGAGTAGCCATATTCATATATACATACACAACATGCATACCATACTATATACATACACACACATATGTGGGTGTACACATTTTTACATACACAAATATACATGCCTATAGATCTACACATACACGAAAATCTCATCAGAGGTATAAACACAATGCAATAGTCACCTGAAGAGACAGCAATAACTTAACTTAGCTAATTGCATATGTATAGTATGGTGTGTGTCTGTGCATGCATGTACACATGCATACAAACTGCATTAAAGGTGCTAGTAAGGGCACCAAGTCAAATAACAGAAGGAAGTGCTCATGCAACCTCAATTTGGGTCCCTTGTACATTATGACACAACCAGTAATGATATGACAGTATAGTATTTCTTCCACTGGACCCCTTCCTCAGGCACGCACCAACTGGAGGGTCTCCAGGGAATCCTTCAGAATCAGAGATGCTATGATATAGCTATGTAAGGTATTATTGCTACATAAAGCAGTGATAGTTTAGACTAGAGCTGGGGAGTGTATCTCCTTGCTTATTCTACAGATGGGCATATTACCGTGCTGCTTACCCTGCGTGCTGCGATGCCCGAAGAGCTCTATTTTGAGTCCTATGCTTTCCTGTGAATATCTGCTGCCATTGTAATCTATTTTGATGCATTTTAATCTGGACAGCCATTGGTATGAGGCAGATAAGCAAGTTTAGTTCCCTATGCCAGCTGGCTTTAAGGAGAGTGTTCTCTAAGAAGGTAAATGACTGTGGGAGCTTCAATTAGGGATGCCCTCTAACTTTCATAGATTTAATTTTGATAAGTCTGATGTCCTTCTGCTTAGCTCTCACCACCTGTTCAGTAATGCTTCTCACATTGCCATCTCAATTGGTGGCACTTATCTGCTCGGTCAAACACCTAGATGTACTGTTCAATGAGGAACCAAGCTTTGAGGCTGACATTTGACACATTATCAATCTATCTTATTACCACTTTAGCTATGTGACCAGATTAAAATGTGTGTTTTCACATGTAGATGCCAAGATTTCTGTTCACGTTGTCATTATGTCCAGACTTGACTAGAGCAATTCCCTTTTCTCTGTTTCAAGGAACAAAGCTCACTATGTCACAGCTTTCCCATTTCTTTTCACAGAAACCTAGGACAAAATTCTATCTGACACCCCATAACTTGTATGAGACTTAGTTATGTGAGATGAAAATATTATGAAATAACTGACTACACTGCACTGACAGCAGTTGTAAATTTAGTTTATATATCGTCGTTTTTCCAACTCCATGTCATATGAACACAATGGGCCAAATAAAACCCGATTGTAATTCCATTGCTTTCAGTGGCATTATGAAATGTATGCAACATATCATAAATACTTAATATATTCTTAAGTCTACTACTCTTGAATGTGTCATTCAATACGGAGTGGCCTATCCTCATTTGATATTATAATAGTACATTCATGTATTCAAAAATGATTTATTTTTTAAAAAAAATTTCCATCTGTATTGTGCAACACACATTAGTTCCAAAGTTGTTTTAATTTGAAGAGAGTTTCATTATTTAGTTTTGGACAAGCCTGTTAATTTGCATGCCCAATTTTTTCTCCCACCTGACTCCAAGGCGAAGATTTTGCTCTTATACTTCCCTTGGTGTAATTTCAATTTGGAAGATTTCCCTAATATACAGCTTCACTATTACTGTTGCTAAATTTCATCTCATTAGTTCTAGTTGTATCCCATCGACCATACTAATCAATTCCTCCTTGATCTTCATATCGCTCTAATACTTGGAGTTAATTATTGTATACCCTTTAGTTATTTCTTGTCTGAGTAATGTACATTTAGTTCTCATAGGACATAAGGACTCAAGGAAAGAGGGCTGATATACCACTGTCTAAATTTTATCTACCACTGAATGCCAACCCAACTGAATAACGTACCCTAGTTATTTGCAAACTGTGCCAAGCTATGTGAGCTATGACAGGAGTAGAAAATCATTCCCTGAATAGCAGCTGGACATCAGCAGTTAGTAGCAGATCCAGATTAGGGAGGGGAAAAAGGAAATGACCTTGAAGGCAGGGGCTTGCATCTCTATGATGGGAAGTTGATCTACCCATTCAAGTAATTAAGAACATCTTTAAGCAAGTCACACTAACCATTATGAAAATTGGCTACATATTCTTAAGTCCACCTTCAGCAAAGCTCCTAAGCACATGCTTAGGCATATGCTTCGGTATTTTGGTGAACTGAGAACAGAATTGCACACATCAGTGCTTCCATTTTCCCACTTAATACTTGTTTCTATATTTTACTAGAAAATTGTTAGACTTTGGACTTCTGGGATTTTATTTTATAATACATAACATAGTACAGCATAATTCTCATGATGGGAACCAGCTAAGAGTAGATTGTGATGTCAGACAAGCACGACACAACTGGACTCAGTTGTAACGATCTAACTTGGACTACTGAAATGTATGTGGAGATTGTAATTCTTATATAAATTCTCTGTTTAGTCACTCAGCCTATGCGTGTGTTGAAGCAGATTCGATAGCTTCCTGTCCAATGCAGTGCTATTGTGAACTACATGTATTGTGTATTATCAGTTAGAATCAGAGAAAACTGGGGTTGGCAGGAACCTCAGGAGGTCATCCAGTCCAATCCTCTGCTCAAAGCAGGACCATTAGCCGATCATCAGCAGATCATCTCATCCAGGGCTTTGTTGAGCTGGACCTTAAAAAACTCTAAGGATGGAGATTTCACTGCCTCTCTAGGTAACCCATTCCAGTGCTTCACCACCCTCCTGGTGAGAAAGTTGTTCCTAATATCCAACCCAAACTTCCCTTGCTGCAACTCGTTGCTGTTGTTCCTTGTTTTGTCATCTGCCCCCACTGACAACAGTTTGTCTCCATCCTCTTTGGAACTGCTTGTTAAAGAGTTAAAAGTTGCTATCAAATCCTCCCTCAGTCTTCTCTTTCACATACTAAATAAGCCCAGTTCCTCCAGCCTTTCCTCAGAAGTCATATGCCCTAGCACCCTAACCATTTTCACTTCCCTCTGATGGACTCTCTCCAATTTGGGTACATCCTTTCTATAGTGGGGGGCCCAAAACTGTGCACAGTACTCCAAATGTGGCCCCACCAGTGCTGAATAGAGCAGAATAATCACTTCCCTTGATCTGCTGGCAATGCTCTATGAATGCAGCCTAATATGCTGTAAGCCTTACTTGGCAACAAGGGCACACTGTTGGCTCATGTTCAGCTTCTTGTCCACTGTAACCCCGGGTCCTTTTTTGCAGAGCTTCTGCTTAGCCAGTTGGTCCCAAGTCTGTAGTGGTGAATGGGATTGTCCCATCCCAAGTGCAGGACTTTGCATGTGTCCTTGTTGAACCTCATGAGATTTCTTTTGGCCCAATCCTAAAATGTGTCTAGGTCACTCTGAATCCTAGCTCTACTCTCCAGCAAACCTACTACTTCCCCCAACTTGGTGTCATCTGCAAACTCGCTAAGGGTGCAATCCACCCCATCTTCCATTTTATCAATGAGCAATCTTCCAGATCATCACCATTGAACAAAACCAGCCCCAGGACCAACCCCTGAGGAACTTCACTTGATACCAGCTGCCAAATACACCTCAAGCCATTAATCACTACCTGTTGAGCCTGATGATCCAGCTATCTTTCTATCCACCTTCTAGTCCATTCATCCAACCTGGACTTCCTGAACTTGCAAGAATGCTGTGGGAGACTATCAAAAGCCTTGCTAAAGTCAAGGTGTATTACACCCACTGCCCTCCCCGCATCCACAGCGCTAGTTATCACAGAAGGCAGTCAGGTTTGTCAGGCATGGCTTGTCCTTGGTGAATCCATGCTGATGGTTCCTAACCCCATTCTCTTCCTCCTCCAAGTGCTAAAAAATGGATTCCTTAAGGACCTGTTTCATGATTTTTCCAGGGATTGAGGTGAGGCTGACTGGTCTGTAACAGTTCCTTGGATCCTCCTCCTTCCTTTTCTTGAAGATAGGCACTGTCCCTTGTCCAGTTGTCTGAGACCTCCCCCACTTGCCATGAGTTGTCAAACTGTTATGGTCAGCAGCTCTGCAATCACATCAGCAAACTCCCTCAGCTGCCTTGGATGCATCCCATCCAGCTCCATGGACTTGTACACTTCCAGCTTTTCTAAATAGCCCCTAACCTGTTCTCACACCACTGAGGGATTCTCACCATCTCCCCAAACTGTGTTGCCCAGTGCAGTAGTCTGGGGGCTGATCTTGCTCGTGAAGATCGGGGTGAAAAAGACAGGTGAGTACTTCAGCCTTTTCTTTATGATCTGTGACGAGGTTGCTTCCCCCATTCAGTAAGGAACTCACACTTTCCCTAACCTTTCTCTTAAACGTGTAGAAACCTTTCTTGTTACCTTTCACATCCCTTGCTAGTTGCAATCAGGAAGGCCAGTTGTGTTTTGGCCTTCCTGATTTCATCCCTGCATGCCCGAGCAATGTTCTTATACTCCTCACTAGTCATCTGTCCAAGCTTCCTCTTCTTGTAAGCTTTTTTTGTGTGTTTAAGCTCACTGAAGAGTTCTGTACTAAGCCAAGCTGGTTCCTGCCATGTTTGTTATTCTTCCTGCACGTCAGGTTGGTTTGTTCCTGCGTCCTCAGTAAAGTTTCTTTAAAATACAACCAGCTCTCCTGGATTCCTTTCTTCCTCATTCTGGCCTCCCAAACGATCCTGCCCAGCAGTTCTCTGAGGGAGTAAAAGTCTGCTTTTATGAAGTTCAGCATCTATACTCTGCTACTCTCCTTTCTTCCTTTTGCCAGGATCCTGAACTTGATCATCTTGTGATCACTGCTGCCCAAGTTGCCATTCACTACTGCATTCCCTGCCAATTCTTCCCTCTTCATGAGAAGCAGATCAAAAAGAGCATGGCCCGAGTTGGTCTCTTTAGCATTTGCACCAGGAAGTTGTCCCCAAAATTTTTGAAAAACTTCCTGTTTTGCCTGTGTACTGCTGTATTGCCCTCCCAGTGGATGCCAGGGTGAGTGATGTTGATGATCTAAGTACTGGCTCCAAGTGTGCAGAGAAGAAGATTAAGGTCTCATCACAGTACAACTTTAGAGGTGATAAAGAAATGATACACCATGTCATAATGACACCAGGGAAGGCGTGTAAGGGGGTGCATGTGGGTGCACATGCACCCCCTGAGCGTGGTGGTGCAACCCGTACACTGGCAACAAATTCCCACTGGCCACTACTGTTGCCAGCAGTGCCTGTGGGTGGTCACTGACCCCTGGTTGGTGCTCGCCCCCTTCCTCCCCAACAGTGCCGGTGGCATCTGCAGGAGCTCTGCGCTTACCGCCGCCATGCTGTGGCCACCACCAGTGCAGCCGTGCCCCCCAGCCACCAGGGGCACACACCATTCATGAATGGCACTAAGATTTGGTGATGTTTAAAAAATGTTTTTAAGGGTTTATAAGAGAAACCAGACTCAAAGATTTTGAGGCTTTCTGCTGATACATCCATTGCTGCCATAAGAGATGGATTTGTTCTGACCTATGATGGCATACACACTACTCAACCATTGTCAAACATAATGGCTCAGTGCTTCCCCTCCTATATAACTTGCTATTTTAACTGCATTGCAAGTGGACCAAATGTGTTCAAGCATGGATTTTTCTCTCCTAGCAGAGGGAGCTATAGCATGGCCATTTTGACTTCTTTTGTGCTGAGAGGATTATAACATCAGAAACATTTGTACAACAGTTTCAGATCTCTCACTACCTTTCAGGGGATGGCAAAGTTTCAAAGATGTTAAGTTTAGTGAACTTGCCAGAAATTCAGATTGCAAGGCTTTAGCACCCTTCAGGGCACCAGTTAAATGGGAGGTTTGTCAGGGGAAGTCATGAGACAAATGGCCCAAAGGCAGGGCTCCTGATTTAAGCATATTGTCTCAAAATCCTGACATGCTGCCATATTCCTTCAACAGGTTTAAGGTTTGATAGGGTGGACTGGACTGGTATTAACTACACTGTGCAACAGAATTGGTAAAAAAAACCCCATTTCATATTATTGGCTGTGAGACCAAATTGTATCCTGCTCTTCTGTTTGACTAGAATAGCTAGGGGCTGAATAGATATAGGTGGGGAGAAAAAAGAGGGGAAAAAAGAAAGTTTTTTTTTTCTTTAAACAATGACACCATATTTGCATCACCCTGGCATCTCTCAAACTGTGAAAACCTTAAAGAAAAAGTAGGAACCTGACACTGGTTCAGTACATTCATTAATTCCCACAAATCCCTCCAATGTATATCATCTGGACCAGCTGAGCTGAATGTCACACTGACAATTCATGTCCCTTAGCAATGTCCCACATGCATATTCCATAAGACATCCCCATCCAACCATGCTGCCACTGTCTGCATCCCCAGCTGAGCCCAGCACCCACCCAGCTGTCAGGAAGGGTGCTGATGCTTCTCCACCCCCAGAGACAGAGGGAAAAGGCAGGTGGGGGAGCGGGGTATGTGGGGAGGAAGGGTCTGGGAGTGGGCATACCTCTGAGCTGGAAGGAAAAGGGAGAGGTTTTTCACTTGCTTTTGGCACTTAAAAATGTCTCCGGAGGCTCCCACAGTACAATCCAATCTAAAAGCAGGGGGGTGGCACCCACACCACTGCAGCCCCTCCATATCCACCCCATCCCTAAGCACAGACAGAAGATTCTGAGCTGCCAACAAACCCCTAGAACAAGAGGATCCCTCCCACCCCCAAGCCTAACCCCACAGCTGGGAGGCCTCCCAGCTCCCAGGTTGGGGGCCTCAGGGCCCATACCACTTCTCATGGCATGGACTGGCCTAGCTACCTGTGTCTTAAATATAACTCTGGGATCCTTACCACTCACAAACAGAAAATCATGCTCTAACCCTAACCCTAGCTTGGACTTCTCCCACAGCCAGGATGCCTAGAGCTGCTTGACTACAGAACTGGAACTGGCTTTGAAAGCTCCCATGTCCCATCAAAGTGCCCAGCTGGAAGCTCTCAAGCTGTCTAATCACCCCGGAGCAAGAGGAATCCCCCCAGCCCCAAGCCTGACTCCACTACTGGGAGCCCTCCCAGCCCCAACCCTAGGTAGGGGGCCAAAGAGTCCATTTTGCTTACCTACTACATGGGCTGTCCTACCTACCTGTCCCATAAATATGACTCCTGGAGCCCTACCTATTGCAAGCAGAGAGACAGCTCTCATGGTTCTAATATTACCTTACCACAATGTGCGTGTATGAAAAGCCATCTTACTTCTTGTAACCCCCTTTTTTCCATTATTGCCTCTGCCTTTCTGCTGCTTTGCATATCATTCCTCAAAGATTGTGCCTCTCTCTCACTTTCCTCCTCTGTTCTCCTTTTCTACTGCTGGGTCTTTGCTCTCAAATCTTTGTCAAGCATCATATGACTGTCCCCATGCTGTGTAAATTCTTGTTCCTTTCATTTTATCCAGAGTGTTACATTGTATCCTTTCTTTTTCTTTTCTTTTTCTTCTTTTAGATCTAGAAATATAGCTCTATTAAAAATCTTTTTTGTTAGCCATCGTCTAATACTACACTATGCTGTGCTTCAGAACATAAGGCCATCCCTACGCTCTGCCAGTTCTCCTTAGAATCTATGGTACACGCTACTTCTTTTGGTATCTCATTATATGTGTCATCGATATCTTGCTTGGCCTACAGCCACATGGCAGGCTGACAAGATGTGCTGCAGTTTGGCAGTTTCCATACAGGGCACAGCTGTCAGCATCTCTTATTCTCCATTTCAGAAAATCAGCTGGTACTGGCAAGAGATCATACGCTAAGACTAAGCAGTAACTGTGCATCCTTTTTAGTAGGGCAAAAATGGAAAAATCATTTCATAGATCGTTTTCTGTCCCAGGGTTTTGGCAGCTCTTTCTCACTGATGGGAAATCAGATAGTTATTTCTTTTCTGTTTCAGCACCTCATATCATATAGAGTGGGTTTCCCCACCTCGTTCTATTACTTGCTGCTAACACACAGCATGCTGCTAGGAGGCATATAATAGAAAGGCTCCTCATTACATATATGAGCATATGCTCTGCCTGCTAAGAACATATACTTCAGCCGCTTCCTCAGGCCACTGTCAGAAATACAAGGTATCAGCTTACTGAAAAGGAACTTGGAGGCTTTCTGCCATGTTGACTAATGTCCTATGTTACTACATTTTGTCTAAAGCTAGGGGGAATCATATGATACGTTACAGAGTATCAAAGAGAGGAAGAGAAGAAAAACAAGAGAAAGTAACCTAAAAAGAGAGTGGGGAAGATCAAGAGACAAAACAGGAGGTGCACAGAAGGGAAAGTGGGGTAATATAAATCTGGCCGTGAGCCCTAAGCAAAGAGCTAGTACAAAGGAAAGTACAGATCCTTGGCTCTCTTGAGTTGAGTACTAATAGATTTCAAAGACAGGGTGTTTCAGCACTATGTGATTATTTTAATATTTGTTTTTATGTTCCAGGAATTAAATGGTGGCACCTGAGGAGTTAAAACATGAGCATTATGGGAAAGGAAGAAAATTCACACTCAGGGAGAGATTCAGGTTGGAGGACAGTGGAGATGCACAGAAGCTCTCAGCTAAGGTGGGGTATAGCAGAGACTGAGCATGCTCTTCTTTCCCAAGAGACACCTTTCTGCTTTTGAGGCTTTCAGCTGAAAGATGCTTAAGTGAAGAGAAACAGATAGGCTGGACACAGCGGTTTCATTCAAGGTAAGCACAATTCAGGATCTTCAATATGACAATGATAGCTAAAAGCAAAGTGAATTACTACTATTAATCAAAGAGGGAAAATGAGGCGGCAAAACGAGTGTGATCTAAGCAGCCACAAAAGGCAGTGTTTGAGCACAGGGGCGAATGGCTACCAAAGCAAAGAGAGACAGTATATAGATACAAACTGAACCAGAAAAGGAGGGATCATTATCTGAGTAAGATAATGTTAATATAGAAATTATTACTAGGAACTGGTGGGCCTTTGTACACGCATCTTCTGTGTGACTACGTCTTCCTGTGAGCAGGCCCTTTACATTCAGATAGCCATGTAAGCATTTATCACTGCTGCAAAAAAATGCCCTGACACCTACGTTTAATGCTAGTGACAACTCTGCATAGCTAATGATATTATTCTATACAATAAACCAACATGCGGGTGTATCCTTTATTTTGGGGATATTTATTTGAGAACATGCTTACTCAGCAATGTGAGTAGAATATGGGGCTGTGCAATAAGCCTACAAGCATCATTAATGTTCTCCAACTAGTGAACTGAGGGCAGAGAGTTTCATGCTCAAATGTAATTAAGAGTACAAGGAGTGTTTATTACTTCTGAAAAGTTCAGGGGAATGAAGGGTTCGAATGATCTCCCAAGGAACGGATAAAGGGAGAGGAAATGTTCAAGATGGGGCCCAACAAGTTTATAGGAGGGACACAATGACAGGATGGAGGCATTCTTGAGCTAATAATCAGAACGTGACATGGGGATTCAAGTACTTGGTAACTTCATGAAGGAGCTGAAAGAAAATTTGATCTCCATGAAGGAGACGTGTGGTCAGAGTGGTAAGAACTGGAAGGTTTTTTGCCTTTCTCTGTAGTGCGGGCGTGGCGGTTGTCCTAGATCATCTGAGCATGAATTAAGCCAACACATTTTTTGTCATTGCAATAACAAGGTAGTGGGAGCACACTTGTTTCCCCTGGTCTTTATCTTTGGGACATTATGGAGTTTTTTGGTAGAGGGTGGTTAGGGTTGTCCGTGGCTGTGATGCACGAGGAGACCCTTTTGATGCACGATTGCCTGCATAACAGAAATCTGGACTCACTGGCCTGGAAGGATCCTATGTTCCTTATCAAGTTTGTTTTGATTGACAAGTAAATTGCCTATTATGGAAGAAACAGATGGAATATTTATACCATATAGTCAAGCTGGATGGAGGGTTTATAAATCCCTGGACAGCACTAACCTTGAATATTTCATACCTGAAACAAAACAACATTGCCTAGTGCTATCACATGTCACCTTGCAGGGGATACAGGCTTCAGCAGATAATCTATAAAAATTTAATAGCTATCACATGTATTATAAGAAATGAAGTCAGAAATGAATTTCTAAGTAGACTTTGGTTTCTCCTACATGTTTTTATTTCATGTCCCAGACCGGGCATCTCTGCACTCCTATCCCTTTTATTCTCTTTCTTTTGTTTTTCTCCTCAGCCTGATTTGGAACCTGCAGGCCAGGCTGCACAAGAGAAGAAAGGGCTGTAACAAGAGCAGCCTAACAAATCTATGCAGTAAATGATCAGCTGTAATGCCTGCCAGGCAACACAATAGATCACAGAAAGGAGAACTTTGTTGGAAGTTCTGAAGATATATAAAGTTACCTCCTGCAGCTAGGGCCACAAGAAAAGACTTCACTTTAAAATTTATGTAAGCTCATGTACACAATGCAAGACTACATGGACGCAATCGCCCCTCTAACGGTATTGTTGTGCTTAACAGAAACAACAGTTGTATTGTTTTTTGACATTTAATGGGCTTAAAGTGTTTCTTTCCAGGTTACTATGCCCTTTTAGGAGGGATGATTAGATTAAAAGAAACCATATACGCACATGGTTACTTCCTGGAATTAGGTTATCACACACAGTCATGCACTGAGAGGTTGACAAGGGTGGCGGTAATCACTTTTTGGCTCTAGTCAGTCACTGCTGGACTCAAAAAGCCAGGAATGCATAAAATGAGGCCTGAGAGCCATACCTTTTTATAGTAACTTCTGCATTAATTCACAGCAATTACAGATATGTGTTAACTGCATTGCTAAAAGCAAGATGTGCAAATACACATAGCTTTTGCTCCTCATGTTGTGAAAATCTCTTGCAAAGGGTCAAAGCACTACATAGATCTATTGAAAAGAAATTCAATTTAGCTGCAGAGCATTTATTTTGTTTTATAAAGACCAAAGGACAAAGACATCTGAGATCTTTTTCTGTCTTATTTCAGAACTAGGTGAAAGAAACCCAAAGAAATAGGAGATTCTTAAGCAAGAATTTTCCTAAATTGACAATATCTAGTGAGAGACAGAGGGGAGGGATGAAATGAATGGAGTCAAAGATTCAATCTGTATCTCAAAAAAGGTTTTGTACGTCTGGCTTTCTTTCCAAATGATGCATTTTTATCACTTCAATGTTTTGTGAACAGCAATGAGCAAACTTCAGAATGACTGGAAATCTAGTTTGACGTGGACAAGATCTCTAAAATATGACAGGTTAGCTGAGCTTCACCTAAACTATCAGACCTTGGATGAAACCACAATTTAGTCAGGTGCTTAAAGCATGTGCTTAATTTTAAGCATCTAGGTAGTCCTACTGATCTCAGTGTGCTTACAATGAGAAGTTCCTGTGTACCCTATTGAATTAGAACCACATTCTCTAAAAAGGGATAGAAATATGTCAGCTGACTTTCTCATACTATTTTTCACTTCTGCTTCATATCCTGTAGATCATTTGTCATATCCGAGAAGTTCACAACTTATTTAAATCAGGAGGGTCTCACCCATTCCCATAGCCAAGATACAGCCTCTAAATACTAAAGTTATGGGAACTTTCAAAATGCCTGCAATCAGATCTGAACCTCTCTGCCTCTATACTGTGTGTATCATACTTAGATAACGGTACCTGGAAATGATGAGCATATGGAATAATTTAATTAAATGAACTAAACTGTAGCTGAAAACATCTGAGGTGAGAGAGGACATAGGCAGATTTCCACCACGTTTTGGTCTTCCTGTTTAGTTTCTGATCCTCAGAGCACTAGGGGCTGGATTAATCTTGGGCAAATTAAGACACTTCTGAACTTGCCTTAACTTCTGCAGGCAATGAGCTACCACGTGGACTATTTCATCAGCCCAGAATCAATAGAATATGCCAGCTTGTGCTGGAGGGGACGTGATGTGAGGGCCAGAAGCGGGTAGTATATTAATAGCTGTTCTGCTTTTGTATAAGTTTGGCTATGCATGGGGAATCCTTACTCAGTTGCTTAATAATGGATCTGGCTAAGTAATGCATGCAGAAAAAAAAGTTTCCTATCGGGGCTGCTTATGTTACAGTAGTGAACCTTCAAATCCATCATGGATTTGCATGAACAGCATACATTACAACTGTAGATATCACTAGAAAATCCAATAATAGGAAAATATATCCAAATGTGTCCATCCTGTGAAAGTTAACTATTATTACAGCATGGAGCGATAATATTAACTTTGTTCCAATAGAATTGGCTGGCGTATGTGTTTGTGTGTGCCAAACAATAGGTCGTTACTGAAATAGCAAAACAAACCTGTTCACCATTCTTGTTCCAGCACATTACATTTAGATTTTAAGATCATAACTGTTGGATACCTTTCCTGCAGTGATGTACAAGACCTATTCTGCCAGCAGCTATATTCTTTCATAAAATGACATTGCTATATCTTTATTCCCTTACTCAT
Source organism: Crocodylus porosus (assembly GCF_001723895.1). Taxonomy (NCBI): domain Eukaryota; kingdom Metazoa; phylum Chordata; order Crocodylia; family Crocodylidae; genus Crocodylus; species Crocodylus porosus. The sequence goes on along the minus strand of NW_017728915.1, from coordinate 30,745,169 downwards.
CTCAACATAACAAAGTTTAACAGTCCTATACACAATGCCAGATGTCCTTCATTCATAAGTAAGGTGAAGGCAAGTCGTACAAATATCTAATGATCTTCTATGTCATTTTTTTCTTGTGAATTATTAAGTAATAATTTATAAGCTAAATTATGTATGTGTATCTTCTAATTCATGGGGGTGGAAATTTCAACCCTTCATATTCTTTCTGTTAATGGGCATTGCTAATTGAAAAAAAATGTTCTCTGCATATATCACTAACTTCCTAATCATTTACTTATTGAAAACTTTGACAATGGAAATAACATGAATGCCACATTTAATGGAACTATACAGAGTGTGCATGCTGCTATGCAAAGCGCATTCCTTTGCAGACAACAAGCAATGACGGAAACATCATATTGCCATCTTTCAGTCTCTGCAAAAGTGAGCGGCTGTCAAGAATAGCAATTGAGGTTTGTAGACACTGATTATATCCAAATGCTAGTTTTAATGCTAGAGTTGTTTCCTGTGTGACGTTCCCTAAAGTGACAAGCAACATTTTGACAATCCAACATTAAACGTGTCATCCTTTTAGGACCTGGACTTTAATGAGCTTTGGAGCAGGGCATGTCCAAAATATAGGTCCTATATCTTGGTTCTCCCTCGACTACCTAGAGCCCCACAAGGCACCTTCCTCATTTGCATTACCTTGGTGCAGCAGCACGAAGGATGCACAAGGTGAGACAAATAATGAGCCCGCTGCTTCCTGCATACAAACACAGGAAACTGAAACAGAGTCACTCTTGGAATCACGCCAACTAGGCCTGTGCGACTAGGCAGCTTTTCTATTTGGCTTTCGGATATGGTCTCTTCAGATACCAATGATCTGATCTGGAGCTCCGGACTGGGTTCCCGCTTTGATTTGGCCAAAGTGGCTCTGAAGCTGCCTCAGAGATCTGGCCATAGGGTATAGTAACTATCTATAACTTTGTTGCTTTGTCTGATTGGGTGAAGCTTGCAGGGATGGTAGCCTCTGCTGAGAGTGTGAAGCCTGCCAAGTTTCAAGAAGAGTGGTGCAGGGATTCGGGGATACTGCACCCCGCATTCTTGAAAGAAAATCTCATGTCGTGTGCGTGTTACAACAAGGTGAGGTGAAAACTGCAGGAGTAGTAGCCCCTGCTGAGTCCATGAAGTGTACCAAGTTTCAAGGTGATAGGTGCAGGGGTTTGGGGGGAACTATACCTGAAGCTGTTGACAGGCAAATCTCGTGAGATGGGTGACACTGTGTGTTAAGGAGTTTCCTCTCCTTAGTCTGTGGTTTTGTAGGTGCTAATGAGTTAATGAGCAGTGATCAACACCTACAGAACCACAAACTAAGGAGAGGAAAAAAATCAATACAGACAATCAACTGCCCCAAGACAGACACAAGCAGTTGCACAAGCACCCATGACGCAAGTTTTGCCTATCAGCAGCCAGGGGTGCAGAACCCCAGAACCCAAAAGCCCTGTACCAATCTCCTCAACAGCTGGCAGGCTTCCTGGCCACAGCAGGGGCTACCATCCCTGCAGCTTTCATCCTGCTTCACCTTAACACACACAGTGTCACCCATGTCATGAGTTTTGCTTGTCTACGGCTTAAAGTGCAGTTCCCCCCAAACCCCTGCACTTATCTCCTTGATACTTGACAGTATTTGTGGCCTGAGCAGGGGCCACTACCCCTGCAGCTTCCACCCTGCTGCTTGTTAACACACACAAGGTCATGTATGTCACAAGTTTTGCCTGTTAGTAGTTTGAAGTGCAGTTTCCCCCAAACCCCTGCACCTATCTTCTTGAAACTTAGCAGGCTTTGGGGCTTCACCAGGAGCTACCATCCCTGCAGTATTCACTCCCCTGTGTTGTAACACATATATGTGACATGAGTTTTGCTTTCAAGAATTTGGGGTGAAGTTCCCCCCCAAACCGTGCACCAATATTCTTGAAACTTAGCTGGCTTCATGCTCTCAACAGGGGCTACCAACCCTTTATGTTTCATCCAGATCAGATTAAAAACAACAAAGTTATAGATATTTCATTGATTCCCAATTATACCCTATGATTATACCCTGTGATCTCTGAGGTGGCTCTGAAGCTTTTCTGAAACAGTTCAGAAGCTCCAGACCACTTCAGAAAGCCTAACAAAGCCAGTGCTTTGATCCGGACATGCTGCTTTGGACGCCAAAGTGTCTGAAGCTTCTCCAGATCTGAAGCACGGTCCAAAGCCTCACACAGCCCTAACACCCACCCCCTGTCTCTGGCTACATCTAGACTTGAACTAGGTAATGACTCCAAATGATTGCAGGCACAGTGCAGGAAAGCCATTAGGGGTAGAGATCAAAATGCATGGACCCCTGGGGGTTCTCTCTGCGAGGGGATGGGGAGTGGGGTGTCTGCTTCCTTTCAGCAGATAGACACAGCAATCTCATTTTGCCACAGGTGGGAACAAGCTAGCCTGTGCATAAGTGCCAACAATTGCAGTTATACCAATGCTCAGCTGTCATTTAGGTGCATACTAGTTTCTTCTAAGCAGCATGTTTGGTGCGCACAAAAGCCTGATTTTCTGAAAAAAGCAAATGGAAGGCCAAAAGTCAAAAGAGAGACCAAAACTACAGGTTGATTTATTTAGGAGTTTATTAATTTTAGGGGTTTTATTCATGACCTTTGCTTGCTTCACATTGGCAGTACTGAAACTCGGATCAAAGTAGCCTCCCTTAATCAATAAAGATTTAAGGCAAAGTAGACCAACAACCACTGCATTTATATTAATGCAAGGTAGAAGGCCTAGCTGAGGTAGATGCACTGTCTATTGTAGGCTGAACTCTGTATTTTTTTCTTGAATATTTATTGGTGTCTGACAACAGGGCCTCAAGATAAAGCTGTTGTAAGGAATTGCAACAGCTCCAAGGATTGCAGCTCTTAGGTTTCCCCAAGGCATTTTGGCCTGTTCTCAGAGAGCCTTCATTCAGTTGCTGTCACTCCATCTACCCCCAACATAGGTCAGAAAGAAAAACAGAAATTTATCCCATGTTGGGCATAGGTACTATGTCTGTAAGATCTATTTACCATCTGCCCTACAGTCATACAGTTTTGAATTATGTTCTATCTGCAGGTATTGCTAGAAATTTCAAGGTAGCTGTTATGAGCATTCTGCTTTTTTTCCATCACATATTTGAGCAAGACTGTTCATATAGCTAACCTTAACCACAAATTCCCTTTGAATTCTAACCTAATTGATGGGAGTAGGAAACTGAAGACCACAATGCCTGATCTATTATATTCAAAGGAAGAAAAATCTGGAGTCCAAAGCAACAATGTTAACCACTCTGTTTATAGTAGAATACCAGGCAATTTACTACACAATATTTTTCTAACACTAAACTTTACAGTAATTATGATCCCCTTGTTGGCATTTTATTACAATATACAAATGACTCTCAGAATCATTGTTACAAGGGAGATAAAAGGATCTATAGTATTTAATTGAATTTAAGGGCAAGAATTAATCAGTTCATAAACTACCATACATTAACCTCATTGTCTGTTTCAGGAGTCTAACCTCTAAAGTTGATACAAAGGTAACCTGAATCCCTCCGGTGAGAACTATTCATATCCATTAATTGTTGCAATAGAAGATACTATGGGTCTGAGCTTGTTGCCAGTTCTTCAGTATCTGAAATGTGCTCTCAGCAGAGTGGAGGACACCACTGGGACTCATTTGACTCTGACTTTCACATTAATTTTGCTGTGCTGTGAAGAGCAAAGACAAAATCAATGTCCATCAGTGATTATTCAAGGTAAAATATCTAGTGATATTGAATACCAATGGCAGTAGTGAGCATTAAACTTACTTAAGGTTTGTGGAGTTGACAATGCCATTTATTCCAGTTCCACTTCATTTTCTATGATGCATATGAGTTTAGAAAAAAATGTAACAGTTATAATGAAAATATTGGATTACAGTTTCTGCCAATGCTAAGGCAATGAAACTATTGTGGATAAAACTCTTTTTTCCAGCTGAAAAAAGAAAAAAAAAAAAAGGAATATTTCATACAAGAATGAGGTGAAGTTCTAACAATATTTCCTGACTCTTGCAGATAGTCATTTGAATAGTCATGCTAATATTTGGTGAAGGATGTCTCTGGGTTTTATGACTGATCTGTACATAGAAAATACCCAAGTAAGGTGGCAGCTTTCCCACCTAAATCTTTTTTCTAATTTTCCCCCAATAAACTCTAGGTGAAAGTTTGACCTCATTGAGGCTAATGGGAGTCAGATGCCATCTCATGGCTTTTTAAAAAACCTTGCAAACATAGCATGAACTGAATGAACACAAGGTTTTTGTTGCATTTCGGAGATCTTTCCCCCTGAAATATTTACAAACGCATTCTTCTCTTTCTAAGATCTCCTTGTTATTGCTCAAATACTGCAGGTTATGACACCAATTCAGCAGAGCTCTTAAGGCAGGCTTTACTTGGCAATGGAAGCCAAATGACCTCTTTCTCCTCATCTAAACCAGTTTAAAGCACTAGTAGATCCATTACAATTAATAGCATTTTGTCAACAATAATTTTGGTTCACAAAGGGTTTTTGTCCCTTGCCACATAAAAAAGTTTGATTAAAAAAACTTAAAATCAATATTTGCATTGGAAAACCATGCATAAAACGTTAGAGCTGCTCTAGATGAGCTACCTCCTAAACCAGAAGCAGCAGCACCTTCTGCATATACTGCTGTGGGTGGGCTAATTTACAATGACACAGAGATGGGTTAATTAGCCATGCTAATTAGGCCACCCAAAGCACAGAGCAGCCATGGTTATATTGCTTCTGGAGACTGCCCACCAGAAACAATGCAGGGGACTTGAAGCATCCACTGCTCCTTACAGGAGACCTGGCCTAATTCTGATCATCTGTGTTATGAATTATGCTCGTAAGCCACGTGCAGTTTGCTCTTGTCTGGGGCAATGATTACGCAGAGCAAGTACCCAGAGTCAGATACAGAATCTTTATTTGCTGCAGCGAGGTGCCTCCGGGGAGGGACCCCACCTATTAGATACAATACTATTTTATACCTTTGTTAGTACATTAGCATTGGCTCGTGCTTGGGAAAATATCCAATCATTTACTAACTAAACTTCTACTCTATCCAATCTGGTTACATTGTGTACGTGAATACCGAGGTTTAACCCTCGTGACTGCATGCTCTATACACTTCTGCCAAATAGTCTGCCTCATCTAAACAACAGTCCTTGTACTTCTCTCAAGGTTTCTTGTTGACTGGATTCAGCTAGTTTCATATCTTATCAGTAGCCCTTACACAGCACTTCTCTTTTTCATCGTTTTGTATGTGCTGTGTCCGCTTCTATGTAATAGCGGTTAAAGGTAAAAGAAATGGCCTCACTTTTATATCGCAAAATCCACATACAACAGCTGTACATACACGATCAGATGTACTGGGAACCAGATCACCAGGGAGTCTTCCATGCGCTTATTCCAGCCAGTGTCCAAGCTACAGGATCAACTAAAATGTGCATAAAGTCTAATGAAATGAACAAAACTCACGTAAAAATATTTTAGGGAAGAGACTGCTCCTACTTACTACATAATAAAACATGATAAAACCCTTATGGCCTTGCAAAGGTGGCGATTTTATTTGTAAATTAAGGGATAAAATGGAAGCACTCTCTCCCTGCTAACAGAGACGTGTTTCAGCATAAAACAGACCAGTGCTTTAAACGAGCGCAGAGTAATGCTGATGAAGCTAATGGGCCTCTCACAACTCCCAAAAGCATGGGTTAAACTCAAAACAATGGTTAATACAAGCAGAGAGTTCTCCACAATGGGAATTGTCACCAAGGAATTTTAATATAAGAACATATCTTTGGTTTTTGTTTTGTTTTTTCCATTTGAGACTATTCACTGGTTTGACCTACAGGAAAGCCTTGCTCACAAGCCACACAGGGAAAAGAAAATGGCATTTAAACAAATGGATCTTTTTAAAAGTACAAACCATAGGGGAGAGGAATTTTCGTCTATATTCAAATGTAATTTTGTTCTCTATTTTGGCATCAGCATTGTCGTAACTAATTAAATTATTCTTTTTAAGTAGAAATCCCAATGAATATTTATTTATATTCTAATTACATCTTTTGCACCATAAAAGTAGTAGTAGTATTTGTACACATTACTATCTGTAGTTAAGTATAGAATAAAAACCTCAGTGTCTCACTGGTACCATAACTGTTTTTATTGTTCTGGAATGGCATCAGCTTTCAACACTCTCTCTATGGAGTACAAAGGATGGCCCCAGCTCCACCGTGCATTCTGCTGGGGCCAAAGGCCCATCAGTTTAGGTGCCCGAATCACAATGAAAAGCCAAAAGGTTTTTACACTTGCAATGTGTTAGAGGGTATGCGCTTCAAAAGCTGAGCTGAACCCTAAAAAGTGATGCCAGGAAATGGCATAAAAGGAAGAGAACCACAGTGGAGAAATCAAATATTGTAACAAAAAGAGAAACACTGGAGGAACAGAAAAAATAGTGTATATGTGCAGTGTAAATATACATCTGACCTGATGTTGGCGGCCACAATAAATTAGTAAATTAATGCTAATGCTCTTTAACTACCACACATTTACAGGTAAGGAACAATACAAAGATGGGTAAATGATATCATCTCCAGTTCAGAGATGGCAAAGATCAGATGCATAAACGTAAAAAGGTTTGTGCAAGGTTGTAGGTAGCGGCACATTCAGAACAAGAACCCAGGGCCTTCAAACTTCATGCACCTTTAATGAAACTGCAGCTTTTGCACAATGGCACATCCAGGGGAATCTGTGTGCATGCTACTCAAGGAAATTAATGTGGCATTATAAATTTCAGCTGCTTGCTGCTGTCTGGCCAGCTGCTCAAATTAAGGCAAGAGGTGTTCTGCCTGTGAAAGAAAATATTTGCTGTTTGTAAATTGATTTTTGTTTCTCCTTCCAAAGAAAAATCAGCCATGCATATCCAGTCCCGTCAGTTAAAACTATCATGCCGTGCAGCATCACAGTCATTCAGATGACACTATGTAAGCAGTCTCATGTGATGAATTATAAGTTCAAGGAGACATGCCAAGGAGACCCTTGTATGGTGAGACAATACTGATATGGGTCCCAACAAAAATGATCACCCTTAATTTTCTATTTCTCAGTGTGTGTAGGGATGGATGGGTGTTCATAAGGCTAGCAGGAATAAGTGGGGGGAGGGGATTATTTGATTGTTTTCTGATTTAAACAAAACTGCTACATCTTCATAATAGGCAAAACCAGGAGGTAGTATTCCTAAGAAAGTACACTTAGACGAAGGACTTTGGCTACTAATACATCTACAATGTCCATAAAAATACATGTATTATAATGGCATTTCAGCTTGTGTCCTTTGAAATGAAGGTAGGGGGCTTCAGGACATGTTCCCCTGAGATGGACTTTGAAAACACCTGCAGTCTGGTTCAAATCAGATAATATATGAATCCAAAAGTGCTGGTTTCAGCAAAGATGTTTGAAATGATCTTTTGTCACAATCAGGACAAGGACACAGTGAGCGAAGTTATTAGGACTGTGCAAAGCTTCGGGTGGTGATTTGATTCAGAGGAGATTCAGCCCAATTCGGACACTGAATCTCTGAATCCAAATCAAATCGGGACGAATTTAAAGGCCTGAATCTATTCAAAGCTGAATCTTCAGCAAATCTCTGAATCTTCAGCAAAGATTTGGAGAACTTTGATGATTCGCGCAGTCCCCGGTGGCCGCAGCAGGGAGCTGCAGCTGACTCTGAGCTGGTAAGTACTAGGGACGGGGAAGGGGGAACTGGGTAAGGGAACCATGGGGGGATCCCTGCCAACCCCCCATCTCCCGGCCTCCCTGACCCCTGCCCTGCCCACCCCAGATCCCGGTGCTTTAAAGAAAATCCCCAGTGCTCATCGGGTGCTGCCAGGCAGGGCGGAGATCCCCGCTGCCCCCCACTGCTCCATGCTGCATGTGGGACTCTGCATGAGCCCCCCCGACCCCTCCTGCTCCCCCATGGGTGTCCTGCCCAGGCTAGCTCTGGCCCTTTAAGAAAAAAAAAATGAAAAAAGTCCTGGGATTCACTACCCCTGCAGTGGCCTTGGGCCTTTGGGGGGCTTGTGGCATGGGGC
>NW_017728915.1:30666130-30736790 GCF_001723895.1 Crocodylus porosus | reverse complement strand
CCCTGCCCAGCAGCACCCACTGAGTTGGGGCTTTTTCCACCCTAAGAGCTGGGAGCTGGGACAGGTGGGGCAGCCATTGCCAGGCTGTCGTGGATGGGACCTGGCTGATTCAGAGATTCAGCAGCAGCTGAATCTCCAAATCAGATTCAGTCAAATCGATTCAGGACAGTGATTCAAATCACTGAATCAAATCACTCTCCCCAGAATTGGCTGAATCCACAGCGAATACTAGCCGCTTCGCACAGTCCTAGAAGTTATACTCTTTGGCTTTCCCTTCAAATTGGCAGTAGATGGTCATGACTGACCACTCCCCAGTATACTAGGACAGCTCTGATTTCCATTGAATCCAACCTTCAAAGCATGCCTCTATTCTGTCATTTGACTTATAAAGGATTTTGGTGACTGCAGGCTAGATAGACCTTAAGTTCAAGATGAATAAGCAAGGGAAGTTACTCCTCATTTCATCCTTCCCTTCCATCTTACCACTCCGTCTAATATTGCCTCATTGGCAGCTTAGTTGAAAAAGATGGTCAAAGAGCAGCTGATGCAATTGGTTTGGATCAATCGTCTACTGCTCTTCATCTTTCTTACCTGGTCATAACCATGATTTGTGAAGCCGCTAACATATCTTTCTTCTTCCAATGTTTGTTTTAATGATCTCTCTTTCCTCAGCTCTAATTGGAACAGTTACCAGCTTAAAGAAACTTCTTGTTACGTTATGGTACTCCCTGGTGAAAATAGCAGCAATAACGCTAATAGGAGTTTGGTATTGCTACTTAACTTTAAACTGCTGCATATCTTGCTGGATGAATCAAAAAGAAGTCTGCAAAACATTAGATATGCAGTGGCATTGGGAACCAGCTTTAATAAATTGACATCAGAATCTCCATTCAGTGCAATGTTTGCTAGGGATGAATATTCACAGTTGTTAGCGCTTGCACTGCATCTCAAGGGCAAAATTAAAACATACTTCTAACCCACACAGACATAAATTGCAGGAAGGATCCTTTGAAAAACAAAGGGCTGAAGGCCATATCATAAAAGTGCTGCTTCCTCTTCTCCCTCTTTGTTTGTCATCTTCCTGACAAGGTGAGTTTTCTGACAAATAATCTCTCTCTCTAGAGCAGTCAGGAATGCTGACGGGATTAGTGAAATACGAGTCATCCTTCCACGACCAAGATCAGGTGCAGCAATAAAACTGGGTAAGTGCCCAGCCTCATACTCTGTTTAAATAGAACAGAGCTTATGAACCACCTTGGCCTTTCCTTATTGAAAAAAGTCTTGAATGTATGCCTTTTTTTTTTTTTTTAAGAGGTGACTCAAAGAAAGTTACCAGATTATACCAAGTATAAGCTTTTAGCCTGCGTTTTAAAATGGGTTAAGAAAGGATTCAGAGTGTCCGATGATGAAAAATGAATAGATATCGCTCTTTGTTGGAAACAGCAATGATGCTTCAAGAAACATGGCTCCTAGGTGACTGTTTTACTGTTCACCGATTCCCATGGAAGTTCAGGGCTGGAAGGGACCTTGTGAGATCATTGGGTCCAGCCCCCCAGCTCTGGGCAGGAAAGACTGCTGTGCCCCTTTATTCAACCAGTTTAAACTATTCATATGCATTTATATTAGTTATTTGTTATGGGGGGCATGTCTACACAGCCTCTATGATGAGCCTGGCAGCGGTGCTGAGAAACATTCCCTGCCTACTTGACCCCCCTTAGTGCATGCCAAAGCTCAGAAATCAGGCATCTGAGCCAGTTTCACACAGCCCCGAGCTCACGCTCAGAGCTGTCCTTGAGTTCTCAGTCTCAAACGTGCTGCTTGATTCATGCTCAGAGCTGCTTTCCACTGCCTCATTTCCAGGCTTTGGCACAGTCTGACTAGCAGCATGTGGAGAAAGGTCCAGGTGTGTTTCTCAGGTGTCCCCCCAGGCTCCCCATGCAGAGGCAGAAATATTCCCTGCTTACTTGGAGAGGCAGAAACTTTCCCTGCCTCTGCATTTTCCATGGAGGCTCCAGCTCAAATGACTGGGGAGGACTAGAGCCTGCTTTCAGGGACGCTCTTAAATACATTCAGCAGGTGTTAACAGGTATGTGCCATCTTCCCTTCATTATTCTTCTAATACTTTTTACCTGTGCAGCCAGCTTTCCAGCTTGGCCGAGGTCTGCTTACTATTTCACAATCACCAGTTTTATTTTCCCCCCAACTTTCAGCCTAGCTCAGTTGCTGTCTTCTGGGCCTGGTGCTTTGCTATATTCTGCAATGCCTAAAGTACTCTTCTCCCTGAAAGACTCCGTAGACACTCTTTGTCTCTGGCTTTGCATAGGGAGTTGGTGAAATTAATTACTGTAACTACCTTGCATCTTTTACTGGAATAATAGCTCACAGGGATTTTTTTAGAATTTAGACTGAAAAAAAAAATCTGCATTGTTGAAAGGCATCCTAAAGGATGCTTTTTATGGATTGCTTTTACAGACTTCCATAGCTTTTTATTATTATTGTTATTAAAAAAAAAAAGCATGCAAACACTGGAGCCTGTAAAAAGCCAAAGACCCAAAAATATGCACAGAAAGACGCTGTATTTTAATCCAAAACAGCAGTACTCAGCTTGGGTATTATTAGCTCGGCAGTAGGCTTATGGGTATGAACAGGCATTCATTCCCAGTCCTAGAAACTTCTGGGAAATTTCCAGCACTAGAAATCATTCAAGGAGAGCGAGGATGCAGGTGTTATAGCCTGCAGTCATCCCCTCTCCTGTGCTCCTCACACCTTCACCAAACCAGTGATTCGAGTCTGGGGATGGCATGGGGAGCAGTAGCCGCTTCATTCCTGGTCCCCGAGGGGAGTGAAGCAGCAAGACAATGCATCTCACACTGGGCTGTGCCAGGTCTGGGAGACATGCCAGAGGCATTGCCTGGCTGCTCCTCTCCTCCCTTTCTAGTTGCAACTCCTTTATGATTGGGAAGGGTGAAGCTGTGTGGAAATGCCCCTGCATCTTCCAGACTAGATTCCCCCCAGTCTGGGGAACACACAAGGAGAAGCTGCTGCTTGACTCCTCCCAATCACAAAGGAGTCCAGCATACAGGTGTTCATTTTAGTGAGAGAAATTCCTTTGCAGGGAAAATCTTCCAGGCGTCAACCTAGAAGAGCGTTCTCCTAGATGTTTCCTCCAGGAGAAACTGAATGAACAGTTGTAGGCTGGCAGTTTCTATCAAGAGTGCCGTGATCGTCTCAGTAGAAAAGTAATGCTTCTGTGTGGTCTGTGTTTTTGGGCCCTATTACACAATAATTTTGGGTAACTTCTTGAGCTTTTTACATTTGGATCGCCTGCTTGTTAACACACAAAAATAGTTTTGAGCGCTTGTTAGGCAGCTCAAAGTTACGCCACTCCATGGCTGGATTATCTCTGATCGTGATGAGGGCACCTACTGTTGATCGGTCACCATACCAGCCCACCGCTTCATTTAGGAAAGGCTGCTCCATCTTTCCTGCCACGACTTGTTGTAAGTCAATCTGTTGGAATAGGTTCCCTGCCCATTTAATACCTTAATGCAAGGGGGTTCACACATGACTTCAATCTCTTCTTATGGTGTCCCATGACTCACAGATGACATCCTAGAGTTGCTTTATGATCCAGCTTGAGGCCAGGCCAAACTCAGTCCCTTGCTAGGCCACACACATTCATCCTTTCACTCCACCCCCAGTGGGCCTCATTCATACCACCCGCTCTCACCGGACCTGTAGCACTCCACTCGCTCTTACCGGGCCTCTTACTCACTGCCCTGCATGGGGCCACACTCCGCCTGCCCTGCTCTCTTGAGCGGATCCCATACTCTGTCAGGCTTACTTACTCACATCCCTTGACTGGCCCTGGTGCAGCCTTTTGGGTCTCGTCTGTGAACCTCATCTGAGCAGTGACCACCCAATTCGCTTGGCCCTAGACAGAGCTCTGACTCGAGTCCCTCCCCAGGTGACTCATTACTCTTGTCCCCTACACTAGGACTCAGAGTCTTACACCCCTTGGGCTCAGTTTCCTCTCTCTAGGTATGCCTAGCCCCAACTCTGCCCTCTCACTACGGCCTGGGATCTTATACCCCCTTGGGTTCGGGTGTCTCGCTCTACACATGCCTGGCCCCACTGCTTCCACTACTACCCACTGGGCAGTAGGGGCTGGGGTTTTAAGGCAGCTGCTGGTACTTGGATCATTGCTAGAAAGTCATGTTTCCAATAGCTGTTGTCAGAGGTCTTCCCCAGCAGTCTGTCTTTAAGGCCCTTTTTACAACTCCAATCCTGTCAGCAATATTACAAGAGCTCTTCATCATGTCCGTGCGCCAGATTTACAGGGTACTCAATGCCACAACCGTGATGAAGTTGCTTTGTGAATGCCTTTAGTAATTGGCAGGCCCTGAATGTGCTTACTTAAAGGCTGAGCCAACTGGGATTTGTTGGTCTGTGCCTGACTACCACACCCTAGTTTTCCAGTGTGGCCTTGTAAGACAGCCACGTGAATTCTGTTAGGCACTTCCCGCATTTTGGGGACAATACAACCACTGCATGGCAATAGTGACACAGGATAGCCTTTACAGAGCAAATCAGTGTAATTAGTCTTCAAAAGTACAGACTATCAGGACCTTATGTCTGGATTAAATTAGAGTCCATGTTAGCAGAACCATCCTCCCCGCTTCCCCAGTCTTTTGTGGTTTCTTTTCTCAAGCTTTCTGTGGGATTTAGTGAGTCTCTCTGCCCTGAGAACTGCATCCGTATCTGGGTTGCCTTGCCCTCCCTTTGGGGAAATTTCATTCTTTTCCTGGTGAAGCAGATAAGGAATTCACTTTCCTCACCCTCATCTACCATTGTCCTCCAGGTGTTTCCATCTGAATATATATAGTCCCTGTCTCTCTAGGGTTCTCTCTCCATATGAATAGTCCTTGATGTTTCATTCATACCAGCTCAGGCATGCTATTTAACACCCCACTCTCACCCTCCCTCCATACCCAATGAGTTGTAACACAAAATGAACAGGTAAACTGAGTCACGTATCTTATTTTTAAAAATATTACAAAAAAATCTTACATTCTCCATACAAGGCTCCTCCTCAATTATACTGTGGGCAAAGCCCTCCCCCACTGAGACCCTGAGCCTTCAGTAAGGCTGTGTGCCCCTACTGAGACCAGCCTATTATAGTGGGGAGGGCCGTAGGAATGGCTCGACACCATGACAGATACCATGGTATCTTGGCAGCTTACGTGGTTGTATGTGCCTTGCACTGGCCTTTTGCACAGCAGTGAACTGCACCTTCAATAGATTCATCAGAAAGCTACAAAGGTCAAGAAATGATCCGTGAATGGTTAAAGGGTCTCCTTCTAGGTTAATAAATACTGTCACATAACTCTGGTGACTCATCATATTTTGAAAACAATTGAAGAGCGATTATTCATAGAGAGGACTCTGTAAGCGAGCCACATGCCTTGAACAACTGCAAAGCACTTTTTGTTTTTTTTAATCACATATGCATGACAAAAAGTGTTGAACAGAAAAGAACTAAATTCACTCGATAAATGATTCATAAGAAATGACTATCTGCTCTGTCTATCACTAAGAAAAATACAATGACACACAATACACTCCTTAAACTACTTGAAAACTCCTCAAACTCCTATAAAAGTGTAAGCATGATTGCTTCTTTTTGTAATTAGCATTGTTTGCTAACATGCCTTTTACTGGCAAAGAGCATTTGCTTACTTTTAGCACAGAAAGGTATTTCCCATAAAAGCAAATAAGAAAAATGGTTTCAGATACTGCATTGTTATTTGTGAAGCTCCAGAGCGTAGAGAGGCAACATGGAATTGTTTTAATTTGCAAAGAATTCTTTGTGTGATTACTTTGTTTTGCTGCAATTTAGATCTGCCAGCTTGGAAATGGCTATTTAAAGGTTTGCGGGGGTTGTCAGCATCGTTTCAGCACTGCATAGGTTTATATTAGCAGAGGGTGCTTTCACAATCAGCTTGCGTCTTGAATGTCTAAATCTCCTAGCTTTACTAGGCAGCATAGATACCTAGGGATATATTTTCCACTTGGCTGAGACTTGAAATCCTTTACTGGTGGCAAAAGTTGGCCGTATAAAAAAATATGCCTATAATATGAATCGCACGCACAGGTCAATTTCTGGCACAAAAATATAGATCCCTCAAGGCTTAAGAAGAAAAAAATTCTAAACGTATCTACTAACTGAGATTCAATCCAGCTTCCTAGGTGAAAAACAGAAAAAAAATTTGGCAAAACTATCATTTTCCCAGAGCCCTTTTTGTTTTATTTTATAGAATCTACATCTTTCATTCCAACCTACAGTCTAAATGTAAAGATTTAAAAAAAAAAAAATTTGTTTGGGATGCCTCTTAGAAGAAGGCTGAATTTAGCCCTCAAAAATATTGATATTATTGATGTGATTAAAAAAAGAGGATGAAAGCTGTGAACCATTATTAGTGTTGAGAAAGAGTCACATCTACCTGGATCCAACAGAGTTGTGATGAACTGGAAGGCTGGACACGGTGAGGTTCATTATGTGCTAGAATCACTTATGAGACTATTTGTAAACTGGATGCTAGTGATGGTACAAACCCTTTTTTTCTCTCCCTGAAAACATGCAAAACCATTGGCATCTTTTCCCGTATGCTGGGTTTCCAACATCAAATTCACATGCTGTGTTTTCTAATTATTCTGAGTTTAAAGAAAATAATTACTTTCATTTGATTCTGATATGGATCCCCACCTTTTTCATAGACTTCAGTAAGGGATAGATCATACCCTAAAGAAGCCATTGCTACCTGCTTGCTCAATAGGAGCACTGGAAGCGTGTTCTTGATGTATGGCAAACCAGTGGGGTTCTCTAAGGGTTGCTTTTGGTCCTCCAAAAATAAAAACAAAGAGCTCTGCTCACCCGTGTACAACACAAAGTAGACACATTTGGAATGATCATACAGTAATTTAAACTATAATCACATTTTCATTGTCTAGGATGAAACTGGACGTTTACTCTGGTCATCTACAACAGAATGTATTTTATGTCTCTATAAAGACAAATGTCTAGGTCATTTTAACTTGTTAAAGATAGAATGGAGACCAAAAAGCCAGTTTGGGTTAATGAAGAACAGAATAGTAGTATACCTGAGGTTACATCCAGATATTTTCCTTTGAATAGTCACACAGATTTTAGATGGTAAAAGGCCTGTAGGCCTTTTGTGTTCACCTCCCATAAATATATTTCCCATCAAATTCTACCATCAGGCATATTCACAGAAAGCAAATGTGAAAGCTGTATTGGGGAGTATTATTAGGAAGTGAATATCTGAACCAGTGCAAAACCTTTTCATTTGGTTGGACTTTTAGCAGGTGGGGTTAAGCTTGGTTGTTCTTTGGGAAGTGATTATTTTATTATTTTATCTGTTTTTGTGACTGTAATTGTAAGCTACCCTGAAGCTTTTTGCAGAGGGTGGCATAGAAATCAAATAAATAATCCATGCCAAATGTACTGAAGCCCTGATTAGAGAAGAGTGGCAAATAACTTTCCTGTCCCAGGAAAAGTTTTGAGATATCAAAAATATTATCAGTCCCAAAATGGATGTGAAAAGTAGAAATTTTGAATATTTGAAACACATTTTTCAATCAACTTGAAATATTTATTTTTGGATCTTGTCTATTAAAATTAAAAAAAGAAAATTTCCAAATACAAAATTTGAATTTTAGAAGCCCAAATCTATTTCTTGGCAGAAACCTTTCCCCCGCCTTTTTTTAAGGGTAAACTCTTTGAAACTGATAATTTCCAATGAAAACCTTGATTTAAAAAAAAACTGGTATTTTGCAACATTTCATCAAACAATTCTTGACCAATTCTAGCCCTGTTCAAGCCCATGAACAAAACCAATCAGTGTGTGAAGTTCATCCATGTAGAGAAGATTGACAGTAGGCTGATTCACTACTGGATCCTTTCAGGAGGATTCAAATGGAAATTATATGTTGCAAAAATCTGTGCTGGCCTGCTGCATAATTCTACCCATCATGGACATTCAGAATTAATTCATAATGCTTTAATGAAATAAAACAATGATCAAATCAGGGACATTCCATAAGCAAAAAAAAGGTTCAATAAATGATTTGTCATGTATTTTTCACTGGTAACAATTATGGAGGAACTTTCATGTAAAGAAAGACTGAATGAACTAGAATTAATATTTTTCTTTAAAAAACCACAATGATGAAAAAAAAGACAGTGAGAGGAAACCCTGTGAACTGGAAAAACAAACCTTTGATCCTTTTATTGCCTTTCAGAAATAAAAAGGCACTATGTATTCAAAATCTATGCACTTGCATCAATTGATTTACTATGTCACAATATACTTATTATTACTATTGTTTTTATTGCACCGTCAGTGAGGTATTGGAGAGGATGGGCTGTACAAACACATTTGTTAGAACGTATTCTTTGATGCTTCTGCTTCCAAATCTAGTATCTCCCTTGCATAACTATTTATTTATTTATTTTTTAAGTTGTAGGGACTCCTTTCTATGACCGGGTGGGTGAAATGGGAAAATCAACAAAGTGGAAGGTCTGGGGAAACATCTAAAGTCCTTTAAAAAATAAAAAGTAATAGGTTTGTATAAGATACTTTATTCATAGTGACATTCAGAGTATTGTGACTGTCTTTGTCACTCTATACACTATTCCTGTAACAGAAAGAAACAAATCCATTTGCAGACATTCACAATTTGGCCTACAGACCTGGGGGCGGGGGAACTTTCTGGAGTTGATGAATATACATTTACAACTTTCGTTTCCAACCACAGATTCTTTCTGTGTCTCCTATTTAGTCCCATCTCTACGGGTCAGAAACTTTCACACTTAATTGCACTGAGTTGTTCTTATGCATGTAGTTCCACTGAAATCACAAGGCCATTTATACAATAAGACACTCCTCAGCCTGAGTGACAGAACCTAGCCCTGTATATTTTTTTACCTCTGAAAGTATGTGGATAGCATTAACAAGAACTGACGTCTATATGTAATGCAGCCTTATGCACAGAGATGACTCCGTCATAGGCGACTGGGAGGGGGTGCATGTGTCCCCCCTGATGCTGTCGGTAGGACTGGTGCCCCCCCAACAGAGCTGTGCGGCTTCTGTGGGTGCCCCCCCAGATTCAGGAGGCACCAGTCACTCATGCTCTCTGTAATGCATCAGACTTCAGTCCTGTTCCTATTTTGCTTGGACGAATTCTTCAGCTACTAATACTTTTACTTCTGAATGCCCCAAGAGAATCTTAGATTGCATTTATATCCCTGAAAGAGACACCACTAAGCCCATAAAGTCCTTTTATAACAAAAGAAAACAATCTCAAGCAACTAAAACACTGATCTTATATCTTCAATTCTGAGCTAAGCTCTGTTCTAGCTGACATGTCACACCAGGTCACTTTGACCACACTGGTAATGTTATATGATTTGTCTGCACACCTCACGGTGTGCTGGCCAGAGATTTATCAATAAGATTCTCCCTAGAATATATACAGAGAGATGTGTTTAAAAAACAGTCTTTCACACAGGATCCTGTGCCAGGAAGTCGGTTAAGTGGTTTCTTTTCTATTTCCCACTCACTGTGGTTAGCAGGGAAATTAGCATCAAGCTGCATTGTGTTTTTAAGCACAACCTTGAGCTTAGGGTAACTTGTAGCTGTTCCTTCCCAAAAACAGCATTGGGAAAATGCTCACTCAGACACCTTTCTACCAGAGCACCTGTTTACCAAGACAGAAAGAGAGACTATGCTGCACCAGCTCTTTATAAAATGCAGGCACACTCTTGTCTCTTGCGTCCATCCAGCTCCAGTGTGATGCAGCTATGGCTCTGTTTCCTCTCCATCCTTACCACCCCGATTGTAGACCTCTTCTTGCATGGTGTCTGCAGCCCATGCTAATCCCCAGCCAACTCAGACTTAGGATTTAGATAGGTTATGCACAGAGGCAAATACAGGAAGGTGGATTGTACCCTTAGATAGTTTAGGGCACTAGAGGGAATAGTATGAGGGGTCGGGTCTGTCGATCAATACATATATATACAAAATAAAAGCACATATATGTAAAGCTAAAAAGCTTTATCCCACTTAGTTTGCAGAAGTGAAACGTACTAAATGAAACAAGACAGAGAAAGAAGGGGTGTAGAGAAATAAAACACTAATCATAGCAACTGAACGAACAGATGTAGCCTGAATGAACTGAGGGCAGTCATTTCTGACATGTGGGGATACACTAGGTCAAGAATATTAAATGCCATTTAGGCCGGCAATAGGCATCCTAAGTCTGGTCATAATAACAAAATATTACTGCTGCCAAAATAAATCCAGACCAACAGGGGTTTGAAACAAAGTAAACTAGCCTATTTGTTTTACTGTGTTGACAGTAAATTACTGGAATGCCTGACTCTGTCATTGTCTGATAATGGAGTAACATCTGTAGTGAATGCAATGGAAAGCAAGGAAAACAAAATGCTATTTCTTAGTTAGATAGAAATACACCCACCGTGTGGCACAGCTATTGTGACTCAACAATAACAGACTTATTGTAACAGTGCATATCCTTGCACAGGGATTGATTTTGGGCTTGCTAGAGAGCTAGATTAGAAGAAAGGGTGATAACTGACAGTTACTGGGAGCACATTGGGGGTGGACAGTGGGGAAGAAAGGGATAGACGGTGTCCATTAACTCTAATCAATGTAATATACTTCCCCTGAATGGTGTTCCATTTTTTTATCCAGGTGTACATTATTTTCACTTATTGCTCTTTACTTTGAGCCTTGATGGGAGTCTCTGCCCTTCCTTCTTCACAAATGGAGAATCTACCAAAATGTAGTTACTCAGCAGGAGACTATACAGTGAAGTATAAAAGAACCTTTTATTAAACTTAAAAGGATTAATGCATTTCTTTCAGCAAAGGCTCAGCAGGTCTTTCTAGGCAAGCACTTGATAAGACTACAAGGATTTGTGTTTTCTTGTTTGTTTAAAACATTTGTCAAACCCAATTATCTTACATGAAATCTCAAGTTGTTTGTCTGGGATCAAAACTGAGCATGGCGGGGGGGCATGGCCCTCTTGAAAAACTCCTGGGCTGAAATGCATGTATGCATGTCATGCAAGAGGGAGCAAGGTGGGATCAGAAAGATTTCAAGAGTAGGAAATCTCAAGTTTACCCCTGTTTTTTCACTTATGTAGCTTCACCACAGGCAAGTGCTGTGTTCAACACAGCTTGTCAAGATTTCAGGTTTCAAACTAAATGTTCTGAGCATTTTCCTTTACAAATTCTTTTAATAGTCGTTTCCCCCCCCTTGTCATTGTTAACAGAGCTTAAAGGAGCCAGAGGCTGCAACACTGAGCATTACAGAGCAAAATCAGCCTCACAGAATCCACAGCCCTCCTTTAGGCACCAATACTCCTTATATGAATGCATGGGGAGAGTCAGTGCCTAAGAACGGGAGCCCAAAAGGCCAATGCATTGATAATGGAGCTACCTAACCTAGCAAGTAGGAAATGCCAAGGAGAGGGGTAGGGCTTAAGTTTTGGGGACTTATGGGTTAATGCCAGGTAGAAAGGAGATGCCTATCTGTGCTAGGCATTCAAAGCTGTGAATCATTTCCAAGAGGCAGGTGTCTAGGATGACTTGTTCCCATAAAATGTGGCAAAGGATGAGAGGAAAGGGGAAGAGAAGGATGCAGTGATACCTTTTTTTAATTTTATTTTATTTTATTTTATTTTATTTTATTTTTTTAACTGAAAGCCAAATGTGCCCATCCTGCTTCAAACCTCTACTGGTTAGGGTACTTACCTGCAAATGTGGGGAGATCTGGCTTCCAATCTTTGCTTCAACTGATATTTAACTAATTAATATATAGCTAGTAGGGCCATTTTTCCTATTTCTCACCATCCCTCCAGCCTAATGACTCTTTAAACATTCTGTATACAGAATATCCTTCAACAGGAAGGATTCAGAGACCTGCCACATCAAAATCTCCATTAGCTTGGTGGCAAGGGAATTCAGCTGGGGAGTGAGAAGCAGATGCCCATCAACTCAAGTAAGGGTGTGGGACACATGCAAGTTGAGCACTTTAGCTATTGGGCTGTTGTTGAAAAGAGGGGCACAAGTAGCACCTAGAGAGTGTGCTTGGAGAATATGCTCCCTGTACTGATCTCCAGAGATGAAGAATGTGACAGAATGCTTAGCTTGTGCACCCTGACCTAGTTAGACATGTGCAAGGCCAGCTAGCTGCTCAGAATTGCCAAAGCTTAGCAGGATCTGGGAATGCCCAGACACAGATGTTTAGTTGTCCATGGAATGTTACAAAGAGTTACATTGGTACCTAGGGGCCTTTGGGCTAGGGACAGACATTCCCCTAGGTACCAAAAAGCCTAAGCCTGAATGGATTCAATCTTTGCAGGTTAGTCTAACCTGCAAAGCTTGAACCAATTTAGAGGTGGATAGACATTCCCTTTTCATTCTAGAAATGCAGGCGCATGCCTGCAGTGGCTTAGGTGAGATGGTGAGGGGCGTTTGAGCAGCCCTCCCTTCTATTTCACAGTGCTGAGCTGAGGGAGGGGGGGTCCTGGCAAGATGCTGATTAGGAAGGGGTTTAAACCCTGACCCTGGCTGCACCATCCCAGGTTTTCTCCTGCTCACTGCTCAAGGTGTGGGAGTGTTACTAGCCCTCTGCCCCAAGATAGTACTCTGAGGCAAAGTGGGGGTGTTCAGTATCATCTGTTGATGATACTGAGCTTTTCAATCTCCCTCTCCCTGTCTGCAAACCTTATAGGACTGCAAAACAGAAGGAGGATAAAACCATAGTGTTTATCAGCTCATAAGCAAAAAAACAACCTCTCTCATAAATTCAATCTCTTCTTAAACATTTTTTTTCAAGGAAGGAACAGAAGGACATTACCAGCTACCTGTTGATTAGCTCCAAAAAGCCCTGAGCAGACACTGTCCTGTCTGCCTGTCCCAGTGAAACTGGAGACACAGACACCTCTCAGCATTAGCTAGCATACTGCATGCCTAGAGGCCATGGAGCTGGGGTCTGTGCTGTGGGAGATGGAAGGGGGAGAGGGGGAATCCCTTCTTGAGCAGTGAGCAGCAAGGGAAGCCAGGCAGACACTGCTGTGCCTGAAGCCTCCCCCTGAGCTCTGGCTATGGAGGAGAGGGATGGGGCCAGCCTGTTCTTTGGAGCAGAGAGTATAGCTTAGCCTAGCGCAGCCCAGGGTTGCAAAGCTTCTGGGAGGCTGGGGGACTCTGGTTTAACTTAAACCAGCAACGGGTCTGGGACAGACATTGAAGAAGCCAGTTTGACCCAAATCAGTTAGGTCTGATACTACATTCAACAAGGCTGACCTTTAACCAGTTTCAGCCATTTTGAAACTGGTTTATGTGCACTGAACTTATGCTCCGTTATAGGTTTAAAACAATTTCTGATCACTCAAACCAGTTTATGTGTAATGTCTGTCCCTAGCCTTGTTGCTTGCAAAATCAGACAACAGATGGGGGTGTAGACGAGGATATAATGCTGCCTACATTAGCAATTAGGTGGCAGGTGCCTAAGTGATTTGGTGGATTAAGCCCTAAGAATATGCTATTTGTGATGCTTATTTTGACATATCTTGAGTCACATATCAAACCACAAAAAGACATTTTTCATCGGTTCTAAATAATAGTGAGAATTACATCATCATTATATAATGGAAATTAATGGATAAAAACTATAACCAGAGTTAAAGACTTGAAATGACATTAGCTCTAAACTTGAAACAAACAAAGCAAACTACATATTGAACATGATCTCCTGCATAATTTGGGATTTCAGTGCATTACTGCGCTCTTAATCAAAGTCACCTTTCTTGTAACCTTAACTGTTTGAATATCTCTTCTGCTTGAATGTCAATACAAGCCAATAGTGCAGGTCAATGAGGCTGCTTCACAGTTCACACACTGTCCTTTATCATCATCAGGCTGTACTTGTTGAAGAGCTCAACAAATGAAGCACTAAGCAAAAATCAGCACAACTTGCATCTTTGGAAGCACAAAAAAAAAAAAAGAAGCCTATGATAAAAAAGATAAAGAATAATTTCAATGAAAAATAGAGCTTGTTGACAGATTACATGAACTAGAGGCCAGTGAGGGGGAGTTGACATTAGGTGCAGTTGTCCTATGGTAACTATAACAGACAAGCTACATCTTCTCTGTGATTGAATAAAGGGTGTTTACCCTTTCGGGAATATTATGCCCACCCTCCCCTACACTAACTGGATGAACTTAGAAAAGTGAAGCTTAATTTAGTCCGTACAAGCACACACATTTTTGGATCCTGTGTTGCAAATGCTGATCTTCCTTATATTTCCCTGACACATATGGGAGCTGATACTTAGCAGTTCAAAATCAGTCAGGATGAGGCCCAGTTTTGAACTTGCTTGTTGTCAACCATTCATAGGTGTGCTATGATTGTGGGTGTGAGGGGCAGGAGAGGAGGCAAGGGAGACAAGCATGACAGGGGAAATAGCCCTCTATTTATTTGCCTCTCCTCAAAGGCTAATGGTGCTATTATTCAAATTAGTGTAGTGTTTTCCAAATGTAGAGGAAGGCACATTCCCAGTTGGAGCTATAACAATGTGTACGGAAGGAAGAGGATTGGTAGATGCGTTTTATTTGGTTGCTCTACACACATCTTGTTACAAATGTTCCACAAATTGTACAAAATTCTCACCCCCTAAGGAGTATCTTAATGAGGTTTTATGCCCTACTACTTAATGCCAGCCAAATACAAATAGACTGTCTGACTGTCATCCCTGCTGCCCTTCTCATTCATTGCCCAAACAGTATGTCTTTACTAGTATTTAGGGCTGATCTCAAGCCTCTCAGGAGTTCATGCCCCCAAGACCTCCTCATGAGCTGCTGAGTATTAGGGCTGTGCAAAGCTTCAGTCCCTGATTTGATTTGCCAAAAATTCGGCCTGATTCAGTGGCCCAATCTCTGAATCTAAATCAAATCAGAGGACACTTTAATCTCTCAAAATTGAATTGGAACCCTCCAAATTGATTTGGAAAGATTCAGAGATTCAGACACAGAGAGCTTTAAGTGTTTTTTCTACATACCTCTAGGTAGCAGAGTCTCATCAGTGTTGCAATGGCGGGGTGCATGTGGAGGCTCCCCAGCATGCTTGGCTGCAGACCCAGAAGTGGACCAGAAGCACTTTTGGTCCACTTCAAGGTCCACCAGGGTGTGCGGGTCCCCCCATTGCACCCTCCTGTCTTGGTGACTGGGGCCTCCTGGGTCTGGAGGGGGCACCCAGGGTCCTCTGCAGCCAATCGTTCAGCTGGGGGGGGGCTGTGTCCCCCCCCCGTGCACTTCCCAGCAGACCCAGAAGTGGACTGGAAGTGCTTCTGATCCACTTCCGGGCCTGCAGCCAAGTGTGCTGGGCCCCACCCCTACACTGGTGTGGGATGCTCCATGCACCCCAGCATTATAGCAATCATAAGCCACGCCTGCTACCTCAAGGTACGTAGAAGAAAAATGCTTTTAAAGCTGTGTCTGAATTGTTGATTCTCCAAATCAGCATCAAAACTTCAAATTCGGATTCAGCTGAATCAAATCAGGGACAGTGATCCAAATCAACAAATCGAATCACTGTCCCTACTTCAGGCTGAATCTGAATCTGAATTGAATAGGACCCGCTTCACACACCCCTACTGAATATCAACTCAACTGAGTGCCATTTGCAAGTGCTGTTTGAGCTAATCAGCACCTTGCAAATGGCACTCAACAACCTGAACCTCTTATTTTTGAGTCCATTTTGTATGTCCTTCTAGGATTTTCAAAGAGAAATTCAAGAGTTATCACCAGTTTTCTCCAGCTTTTGAAAATTTCATCTTTCATGAGTAACAGCAGCATAAATCCAATAGGAATACCTTCAGAAAGTACAATCCAATGAGACAGGACAGGTAAGTAACGCTCTGTCCCACCAGGTTCAATGCATTTATTCTTAATCTAATTTCTAGGTGTATAACAAATATTTTTGCTACTTAATGCAACTTGTATTTCACTTTTGCTATCTGTTTATGATCATAAAGGAGAATCTATAAAGAAAGGACTTTAAAAATACTAAAACGATCTAATTGTGCTACCTTGATTTGCTTTGATATTAGACTATAAAAATAAATACAAGAGCCTTTAAGTTTTAAAACCTTATCTGCACTGCGGGTTTTTAAGCAGTGAGGTCCCATTTTAATTAAACCACCTTCCTTTGGTTCTGCACAATCTGTGTTCATGGCCTGTTAGAAGCAGCATTTAGTCAATTAACTATTTTATTAACCAATTGATTTTTTCTGTAGGTCCTTACCTCCTTGTACCTGTTAGGAATGGTTATGAAAGCTGAATAAATTGGTTTCTTTCATCTCTAAAAGGCAACAATAAATAATAAAACAGTTTGAACAAGGTTTCAGTGGGGAACCTAAATACGAATAAAAAATACCTGCCGTGTATTATACAGTGTAAAATACTAACTGCTAGGAGCAGCGCAGTATTTCAATAAATCATATTGTCACGCTGACCTTTATTGATACACTGTTTTTCAACTTAAAGCATCAGTCCTGCTGCTTTAAAAGATCTTTTGTTGTGAAAGAGCTGCAGATTCATCAGGTAAGAAAATAATGATTTGATAACTACAAGGTTATCTAAAGCTACACTAAAAAAAATAAGCTCTCATAGGGGCTTTTTAAATCCTGGTGTCACAAGAAAACAAATAGACATTCTGGAAATAAATAGAAGGTGTGATTTATATTACTAGCTACTGAGCTCACAGAGGGAGGGAGAGAGAGAGAAACACTTTCCATTTCTAGTAGATAATCGACTGTTTAATTTTACGGAACACTCTCTTGTTATAAAGTATAGCAACTATGCAATGGCAATATGGCATTATAAAATCCAGTTCACCACACTGGCTGAAATTCAGCAGATTTATTTGTTCACTTGTATCAAAGGCTGGATTGGAAAGGTTAGGCATTTTTGCAGTAACAGAAAAGACTCCTATCATAGCACAGTTACTCTTAACATAGCTAAATATGTACACGCTCCTCCCTAAGCTACCTGCCAATCTTTAAATAGAGAAGAATGGAGGAAACTGTCCTTAGGTCCAGTTCAGGATCCAGCATATGATTAACGAGTGCAATTAGTATGAGGTTAATTCTGAGCGAAGGTGGATTAAACTGCATTAGGGCATTTTGAGCTGTTTTCACAAGGCTGTTGCTATTAAATGGTGAAAATGCACCAGGGCACCCCAAGGGAAGACAACATCTAATGGTCACAAACACCAGGAAGACCATTTTAGGCTGGACATAAGAAAAAACTTCTTTACCGCGCGAATCTCCAGAGTCTGGAATAGACTCCCCCACCAAAGTGGTGCAAGCACCTGCCTACTCTGGACACCTTTAAGACACACTGGGATACCTATCTTGCTAAGATCATTTGACTCCGGCTGACTTCCTGCCCCTTGGGCAGGGGGCTGGACCCAATGATCTTGCGAGGCTCCTTCCAGCCCTAATGTCTATGAAATCTTTGATATTCTACGAATCCAGACACCCTTCTCTTGTCTTGAATGGTAAGAACATTGCGGGAGTATGTTGTCTCACAGTGCATGAGGTTAGAAAACCAAAATGCAAACTGTATAATGAAGAGGGAAGTTTAGGGATCAGTTAACATAACAGTCTCGCTGGACTGTCCATAGTATATACCACTTCACCCTAGCCACAACCATCACTCTCTCCATTGTACATCTAGATTTGGAAAGAAAAGGTATGTCAAAGGGGTTTGTGGCCAGGCAGAAGAGGGACACTGATAGTGATTATTCAGTACTTCCCATGTTGCATGTGCTTTCAGTGGTTCATTGGTCTAAATTTGATGGGGTCTCAGAAGGAACTGCAGTCTACATACAGTCCTTGAATAATGGCCCCTGTCCCTTCCTCCCTTCTGTGTTACTGCCAGATCTGCATACAAGGCAACTCTGCTGCGTTGGGGTAGTGGGATAGTTAGGTATTCCTTCATCTGCAGAGCCTTCCACCACATGCTTTCTCCTCCCTGTATTGTTATTCTGATATGTTAGCCTCTGAAGTGAATCATAGGTGTTTCGAGGTCAGAGGTAAACTCAATGGAAAATTGACTGGGGACAGGCTGATCCTCAGAATATGCTTAGTTCCTCCCTCATTTGCCTCCTCCTGCCTCCTCTGACCACCCCGGTTGCTATCTCCTGCACAGATGGCCATTTGACTTTCCTCGTTGTGCATCATGTACCCTTCTATACTCTCCTGACATCTTTTTTGCTGTTCCTAGCTTCCATCCACCCTCTCTTCCTCTCCCCAGCTCCTGTTTTCCATGGCCTGCTCACCTGTACCCATTCCAACAGGTCACCTGGAAGCCAAACTTTACCTTGACACCCTCCTCTCCATAAGCAGCTCCCTACTTCTCCTTTTTAAGCCATGTGACTATCAGGAAATACAACCCTCATTCCCCCCCCCACCACAAGATCTCCTTTAATCCCCTTCCCCCTTTCCTATCTTATTGCTCCCCACTTATAAAATGTGAACAAAATCAGGGGTCAGATAGCATTGCCTTTTCATGCCATTGAAATGAAAAATTAAAATGCCACCATATGGGGCAGTCAGCCCAAAATTAATCAAAATGGGCCAGGATGTTGCCTTTTCTTTCCCAAAATGTGCCATCCCTGAGGCAGACATGTCCTTGGCTTTCCTGCAATGATTGCCTTGTACAGCGACACAGAGAATAGCTGAAGACAGTAGATTTGTTGACAATTTTGGATATACCCGTTGTGCTTCCTGTGTGCCTGGCCCTGGAGCGCTACGGGAAACGTGGGCCAGAATAAAGTTGAATGATTTGTATTTGTTACTCAAGTGGCTTCCATTTCATTGTCCCTCACTATCACACTTTCATTGTCATTTGGAGTTCCTGAAATTTCAGCTTCAGGAGCCCAAGCTGTTGGGCTTGTCAGCTAGTTCAAAATGTCTGCACAGTATGAACAGAACTTGCTGTCCTCTGTGCAAACTGTTTTGGTGGCTCTAATAGGAAACACAGCTATGCCTCTTTTATGCTCAAGTAGGTAACAATCCGCCTTTTTCACGAGGAGAAAACGTTTTTGTTTGATCGAGTGCCTTGCTAGCTTTATATTAAAAGTAAAACCTCAAAAACTCACAGGTGGTCAAGGGAGTTCACAGTGAATTCAAATCATTGCCTGGTCTTACAGTTTCTCCTTGGATTTAAAATCCGGGTGACAAAAAGCATTAGTTTTTTTAACTGGCAAGACTAAAATGTGATATAGACCTTGTAGAATAAGATTCATGCCGCCACGCCATGCTCTCAGTACCGATGCCATCAGAACCCAATTTGCTTTTTGCCTGCATTTGCTATTCCAAATGGTCTTTGCCTCTTGAAATATTTCGTCATTGCATTGCCTTGTAGTATTAATTTGCCAAACCGTTTCATTCTTTAGCACAACTTTACAAACTTGCTAAGTTCACCTGGAGTTTTTAAGGCCCTGGGATTTAAAGCAAACAAACAAAAACAAGCAAAAACTCTATATTTTTTTTTAGTCCAATTTTTGTATACTCTATGTGGTTTGCTGCTGTCAGCCAGAAGGGCCCCTAAGGGAGTCCCAAGGTCGCTACTTGCTGAAAAGAGACATTGCACAAGCAGTTAGGATGAAAGAAAATCCCCCTGGGGCTTTGGACTTACAGTTTCCTGGCTCTTGCAACTCAAAATAAATGTATCACTGTCTGGAGTGAGCAGCCATATTCTCTCTCGTGAAGTTAACACTGCAGTTAAACATTGCAGTTAGGTGAAGTGGATGAAAATCCTGATCCATATATTATATATGCATCAATGCCTTGGCCTCTATACACTAGGGGACAGAGTGAATTCCTGGTACCGCTGAAGTCAGTGACAAGGTCCCATTTACCTTAACGAAGCCCAGGATTTCAGCACAGAATCACTTCAAAAAAAAAGGCTGTCTGAATGCAATTGCTTCAGGGAACAAATCATTGTACAAGTTCATAGAAGTGGAAAGTAGGATGATGATAAGGCAAGAGAAGCCATATCACCTATGTCCAAAACCTGCCTTTTCCACTGAAAGCAAGGTTTACTTTAATCGTTCTTAAAGGAGCATATGGTACCCTTACAGGAGAAGCCCTTCAAGATTATAGCAGATGAACACTGAGGTTTGGTGGACTTGGGATTAAGGCCAGGTACAGACATTACACTTTTACCAGTATAAGTGATCAGAAACTGGTCAAGTTGTTGGAAACTGTTACCCATAACAGGACAGAAGTTAGGCATACAAAACCAATGTATACCCATAACAGAGCAGCAGTTTAGTGCACACAGACTGGTTTAAAAGTGATGAAACCCAGCCTAAGATTCCCCCCACCACCAAAGGGTGAGCACATGGTCTGTTCACTACTGATCTAAACTACACCGCTTACAGAAAACCACGTAACAAATCAATTCCTCCTTGGGCTTTTTTGAACTTAGCCTAAACCTCCAAATGAACTGGGTTTTCTTCCAGTGACCTTGACTCTCCTTGACCTTGAGTAAGTTATTAAAATCTTTCATTCCCTCCGTTCTTAAAATACTTCCTTACTTCCTCTAGATGCCATGAGGCAATATTTATTAATGCATCTGTGAGGCCATATGAAGCTCATTTAAAAAAAAAAGACACCTACACTATAACAAGCAAAGCATTAATAGGTAAAAGAAATATATTCAATACTCTTCACTTTGGAGAATGAGGTTGTGAACATCTGGGAACTTAACTGAATTAATTTTCTTACACTTTCAGAAGTTTGCCCATCTGTACTTCACACAAGACAATTAAGTGAACCATCCAGTCAGCAGTCTCTCCTTTGCTTGAGAGAAAAGAAATTAAACTCCAAGAAAACTCCAAAAACATAAACTGTGCTCAGGACTGAACCCTCATACAAGGCCCAGCTATGAACCAGACCTTTTTCATTCAGTTTAAAATTGAAGGCTTGCTGAGAGGGAAGAAAAAATAGACCTAAATTGTATAATGTCCTCTCTTAGGAATGAAGATAGAAGGTGGTAGCCAGCAGTTTATGCAGTTAACCTTTTTACTCTATGCTGAATGTGAGTAACTCACTTAAGTTTGATTTTAGGTAATTCTTCATATTATCATGAATGAAGTTTTGGGAAAAGGCTTATCAAGCATCTGAAGAATGAGAGATCGTGGGTCTCTAAAGTGACATGCTATTGTTTAACATTAGTGTTTAACTATGGCTTGCAGAAAATGCACAAAAAACTTCCTGGACTGGATACCTAATAGGGCTGTGCAAAGCTTTGGTTGCTGATTCGATTCAGAGGAGATTCGACAGCCAATCTCCATATCTGAATCGAATCAGGAGACCAGTTAAAAGGTCTGAATTGATTCAAAGCCTCCAAACCAATTCAGAGAAGATTTGAGATTTTTTTTTAAGTGCTAGGACACTGGGGCCAGGTGAGGCAGCCATTGATGGGGCTGGGAGAGTGGGCAGGGGATAGGGCCAGGAGAGTGGGCAGAGGATGGGGCCTGAATCTCTGAATCAGATTCAGCTGAATCAGTTCGGGACAATGATTTGAATCACTGAATTGAATCTCTGTTCCCCAAATCAGCCCAATCTGAAGCAAATACTAGCCGCTTTGCACAGGCCTAATAACTAATGCTGTGCTGAGCCTGTAGCTTTATATCCAGTGCTTTCTGTTATGTTGCATGACTGATCCAGCTAGATGTGAGACATCACAAAGCCACAATGTCACTCAGGCCAGTTTTGAAAAGGAAGATTTTTTATTATTATTCTTACAAAAATGGGACTCTTTGTCAGCTGTCTGTTAAAATTAAAGCTGTTGTACAGGTCCTCATGGGAGAGTTATGCTCCTCAAGCCCTTGCAGGCTTACAAGCAGCTCATTGCTGTATTCCCAAAGGACTCAGGAGAACATCCATGTCAAAATACTTCTTAGGTTTCTGATGAAACGTGAACTCTTATTAAAAAAAAATTGCCAAAATGCTTGCTATACAGAAAGTCAAGACACTAACCACATCCCAAATGCCAACTATAGGGGTAAAATGTACATTATATCCAATGATGTTAATTGGAGATACTTGCAAACAATTAGGGGGCAGGTTGAGCTAGTTGGATACCCTGAGAACGAATTAAAAGTCTGTGGAAAGGACACAATAAAAGGAAGGTATGCTCAACACCTGCTGAGTAGGTTTGGGATACCGAATGCTCCCCCAAATAATATCATGTTAAACCCCATTGATCTCCTGGTGATACCAGTTCAGTTTGACTTATGGTAGTGTTTTCCATTTAGGAGGCAGGAACTAAAACTGTTTCATTTAAATAGCTTAGGTAAAGGTGTAAATAGCTTTGTCTCAGAGGTTAGATGTAATATATATTGATTTATATTGCTGTTTATACTGTGATCATCACTTTGGTATTAAAAGAACCTCAGTGAAAACAAAAAAGTTATGCAAGACCTTTGATCCTCTCCCCACTGGCCCTGAAGGCATGAAGTTACACTTCATTATCATAGGAAGATAATAGAAGGTTTTTAATTTGTTCTTCAAAATGGTGAGACTAGCTGGGGTTCCAGATTAAAAGGTCTATGTATTGGACAAGCTCATCCATTTCCTTGCACCTCTTGTTTCTAAGTTGATATTGATGATGCTGAGCACACTGTTTAGTCACCAGCAATGTTCAGCCCACATGAACTGCTTTACCTGGTTATCTACCAGACTACCATGCTGACTACTACACTCACTGTGACCAGAGATTGACGACAGGCTTCACTGAGAAAACTTCAGACTGATGAAGTAGTTCTAGATGAAAGTGGATCCTTGCCGAATTCATCGGTAGGTTGTTCATAAATTGGAGGTAAGATATTTGACCAGGTGTAGGTCCTCTTTACATATTTCACTTAACCATGCAAACATGACTAGCAAGCACCCTGTGAATGCTTGCTACTGCTGGCCTAGACTTTGAGACTGTATTCCTAGATGAAAGGTTCTCACGCAGGATGTTGTGGCCACAAGTGGGATGGCAACCTCAGACATGCAACTGGAAATGGGGTCACCAACAGAAAAGTTTCCGAATCATTGCCCTACAGCATCCACCAGAAGGGAATAACTTAGTTTGTTTCTCAACCCCAGCATGTTTTGCTAGGGCAAGATGACACATGCCTCAGTGTGTACAGCAGCTTTTAAAACTTACATGGGTCCAATGTAGAAATTAAAATGTAATCCATATTCTGCAATTTATGCACATAAATTGCAATTTCCTTTAGGGTCGTGACAGTTTATACTGAAACTGGCTTGGTTATATAGAAATAAAGCTAGCTTTTCTGTGGTTTTCCTTTGTTTAGAAGACTATGCCTTTGGTAAACACTGGATGGAGCCATTAAATTACATTTACAGTAGAGGCAGTATACTCTATACCTCACTCCATTCAGAGAGTAGACCTTATAATAAGGTTGGGAGAGGACTTCTGGAAAATAAAGTAGTTGGTCTACTCAGTAGACGATGCTGAGGATATAGATATAAATGTTTCATGCAAGCAAAGTAAAAATCATACAAACCCTTAAGCCTTTGCTTAGCTTTACACATATGAATAGTCCCAATCAATTCAGCTTCATTATTTTAGTTATGTTTGTTGTAAAGTTAAGCATGTATAAGTGTTTGCATGATCTGTGCCTTAACCCGCACATTGTTTTCAACCACTTTACATTTTATTCATGCAAATGTACCAGCCAAATCACATAACCTAGTTGCCAACTTTTGTTTCCATGATGATGATGATGACAATAATGAGAAAAAAAAAGATGATACTGAAAATAAATCATTAGTTCTAAGTGAATGGGTAAATAGGGTTGTTTGCATATTGAAATGCAATTCTATTATATCAAGCAAAGCCATTATAGATGTCAGTTCTGGCTAAAATGCATTAGCATTTGGGGAAATAAACAGAATTTGAATACAATTATCTATTCCTTAACAAGTTGAAATACTGGGTTTTAACTACTGAGAAAAGAAGAAAGCAGAAGTCAAAACCTTTGTAAGTGCCATAGTGTGAAGCCCTCCCACATCTTCCAGGTGAATTTCAACAGTGATATTTTGTCCTCTCGATAGGAGCTTCTCTGACTATTGCAATTGCAAAAGGGGACAGAACAACAGTTGGCCTTGAAAATGAGATGTGATACTGAGATTCACCTTTTCAGGGAAACAATCTGCATCTTTTCAGAGATGCAGATCAGAAATAGCAGCCTGTAAAGAGAGTTATGCTGAGGGTGGTGGGCTTCTGAAGTTGCTAGGGATCATAGCAACTCCCGAACAAATTACAGCAGCCATAAGATTGCTCAGCAACTCTGAATATTGACAGTACCTTTTAGCTATTGCTCCTCTTTTTCATATGACAGTTACCTGTCATCAGCATATCCCTATGGTTATGGCTACATTGCAGACACAGGTGCAGCTACAGTTTTTCCTTAATGAGTTTTAAAGTAGCTCTCTCATAACAATATAACCACAGCAGCATGAAGCCCAGTTCAGGTTGGGCAAAACCCAGTGGGGATCTTGGGTAAACACTCAGGTTATTAGCTCTCATTGAGATCTACACAGCTGTAGCCACACATCCTTCTTGTTGCTTGACATTCGTACTTGAAGATGAGCTTGGGGTATATCTATCTATGTGAGATAGATTACAACTTTAACTGTGCCCACTCACTCAATGCCATGGACTCAGAGAGAGGCCCTACATATACCCAGATCGTTTTCTTTTTGCCTGGGGTATTTGTGGATGGATGAACTATTATAAGGAGTATACTATGTAGTACAACATTTTGCCTCTGATATGTAGATCTAAGAGGAGAATTTCTCACTTCTCTGATTGAAAAAAGGTTTCACATTCTATTCACATTCATTTCGATTCACCGAATAGACATATATGGCAATTGATTGCCCTGACACATACCTGTACAACCTCGCTGACTTCTGTGAGATTGCAGAGGTGTAATGCAAGGCAGACTGTGAATCTCTGTCTCTATTCATAGCACTTTTCTTTAAAATTTTCAAATCCAGAATTCCAGAAACAAGGGTGAGTGGATGTACAAACCCTCTTCTTGGGTTGCTTAATGTTCTCTTTTTAAGCAGCCCATGCACCACAGCTACATGCCTGCAAGAGAGATTGCCAGGGAAGCTTGCTGTGATGTAAGTGGTTATGTTCACTTACCAAATAAAATGGGTGGAGGTCCTAGATAGTGTGTTAGATTGACCTTTCAGGTCATAGACCCCGATGTAATATGCACCTACCATCTGATGTAAACATAAAACATTTAAATCAACATATACTGTCCCTCAATTATCTTATCTGGGGAGGGAAATGACCTTTCACTATAAATCAGCCTGACCTCTCTGCTGCTGACCTGATCGCTGCTGATATTTTATCTAATCCAGGTTTACCAAGTTGTTGGGTTCACACTTCTTTCTTATAGTAATCACACTTCAGACTATTGGATCACATCCTATGGAGCTTTCCCCCTAATACTCATATTAGGTTTTTCTACTGCCCATCACTCCTAATTATAATAGTTGGTTATGTGAATAATTTCTTCTGTCTTCCTTGTGTTCATAAACTTAAAGACCATGACCAGCTTCCTCCTTAGTCACTGATCTGCCAAGCTTAGCCCATTTCATTCTTTCCCAATAAAACAGCAGCTGCCCCAGATCACATTTAATTACTCTTTTCTGAACTCCTACCAAGTTTTCAGTATTTTTCAGGGATTGCACAAAATATTCCTAATATTGTTGCACAATAGCCATATCAAGGAACAACTCATTTCTCTTCTGCAAGAAGATGCTTCTGCCCCTACGCCCCCCAGGTCGTCCAGCTGTTGGACCCTGCTAAGACTCTCCCAACGTGCGTCAGCCATTGCCGTATTTATAGGCATGTGGTCACCTGTCCATTTGGAACTGATTTAATCCAGGGCTAGCAGTTTATTTTACATAGCTTGCTAAACAACCATCAAATAGTAGCAATTACCTTTATTCTGTGCTAACTTGGTTGAGAGTTGAAAATGATGAATAAGAGCAATAAATCCAGCACTTTTCATGAACATTACATTCGCTTAAAAAAATTGGAGTTAGGCAGTGATGCATGTTGCCAACTCACCCTATCTATCAGATATTTGACTCTGCTCTCAACCATAAAGACACGATGATAGCAATTCTTTTTCTGTCACAAGTTAAGTAGACATTCTTTATATATTAGCTTTTATTCATGGATGTTTGCATTAGGTATTGTGAATTCTTATTTTCCCAGTTCTAATTTTGTGAATTCTGATTTGATGAATGTACACAAATTATCCCAAAGGGATCTCAGAGAATCATAATCTGAGTGTGATCAAAGCTTGGATATATGGCTCAAGTTAATTTTGATTTCAAATTACATAAATTATGAGCCGTCAGAAACAGACATTTCTACGGGCTATTGAAATGCTGCAGTGGGGTGCAGATAAGAATCCTGTTCATTCTTTGATCTTCCCAGTAACTTGTACTATACAAGCAAATACATTGTATCCCAGACATTCAAACAAACTTTTCATTTTTGCTGAATAATAGCTTGACAATAGGTCTTTTGTATCAATGAACATCATGGGAAGTAACCTTCTAATATCAGTCCTGTAGACATTAATCTGGGGCATAAATGTTGCTCAAGAATTGTTCTATGGCCTTTTACATACAGCACTAGAATAATCACAAAATAAAACACCAAGGACAAACAGATGTAATTAATATTTCTAACCTCTATTGAGGATTAACAGATCTTCAGCTATTATAATTATTGTAGCTGCATTCATTTCAGTGGAGCTATACCAATGTATATCCACAGAGGATCTGGTCCTGAATATTCTGCCTTACGTTATACAAGTTAAGCCTCTGAGAGCTTAGATGAGTTCTTCTAGCCAAATCCAGCCTCTCTTAGGCTGCACAATTAAATAGGTCAGCTTCAGCAGCCTGATAAAAAAGACTTCAAAAAGATAATGCCATTATGGCTTTGATGTTGTTGAAGACTCGCATTGCATTTCTAAGTGAATGAATCAGGAGCATTAGCTCAAGGGATGAGTAACCTGCCATAACAAGTAGGAACAAACAGTAAGAGTCCACAATAATATCACCTCTCCTTCAAATAGAAGTTCACTCTCATTTAGGTAAGAAATTGGATACATAAACCTCAGCTAACTATGACCTTACCCCTCCAAGTGTCTATCATCAGGGGGGAACTATTGCATCAAAAAGAATTTTAGTTCTAGAGGCCTTGTAGCTCTTTTTAATGACAAGTACCTCTTATTATTGTAACCATTCCTCATAAATTAGAGTATGGATTTTGTGTTCCTTTGTGTAAGAGTACAAGAAAGCTAATTCAATACTCTTTGGGGGCAAAAATCCATACCAAAAGAAAAACAATCTTTTCAATGCTGACATCTGATTTAATAATTCTATGATAATTAACTAAATATCTGGAGAGGTCATGGAACTAGTTTCCATTAGTCTATCTTTCTCTAAAGAAGAGATTTAAATATTTCTTTAAGGGCTACTCTGTGCCTGCAATTTACCATTTCAACAGGCTATGCAAATAATTTAGTGCCTCTTGTTTCACTAGTGATTGGCAATTATAATGATATAGGACATTTCCACTGAGAAGGTTATGTTATGGGGAGATGTATTACCAGATAGTCATGAATAGGCACAAATCAACCTTTGGTTTTTTTTCTCTCTCTGCATTAAAAAGAAATCACCAATCAGTGTCCTATGCCTTATGTGCATTTGCAGCTTAAATTTGGTCTCAAGCAAGAGGCTAAAGCAGTGGATAATGTAGAGACACTTACCCAACAACAGTTAAAAAGGGCTTTGCACCTTAGGAAGATATACTGCTTTATGGAGCAGGCATATGTGTACCACCTTTTCTTTCAGTGTTTTGTATGGTCTGGCTACTTGATTCCAGGGCTCCTAGTTTTTGAGAGTAGTCATAGCCAGGGTTCTAGCCTTAGCTGTAGAAGATTAGCAAAGACAGATATGAAAGCTTAGGACAGCCGTTGAATTCAGGGGATGATAAGGTCCAACAGTATGCCTTATACATATTGGGGAAAAAATTTCATTGTGTTCTTCCCACATATTTGCAGGTGGCTGAATGCAAGGTCCATGACTGATATCATTCAGACTAGCAGTTCCTCCTGTACTCTCTCCCTTAAAAAGCAGCTTGCTAGGCAGTGGGTGCATCTACACGTGCAATTACCCTGATGCAATAAACTCCAGTGCAGTTTGTGCTGGACTCAGCTGCTCCCAAGCACAGCATTTACACATGCATCCAGGATTGCAGCAATTTGAGCCAGGATAGAACATCTCCAGGTTGGCAAGGGGCCCAACCCTGGGTCCTAGGTAATGGTGTTCAGTGCAATCAGGGCTAGCTGGGGCACAATGGTGCTACAGTGCAGGGCAAACTGGTAGGCATCCCCCACATTGTAGCATCCTTGTGCCCCAACTAGCCCCCGTCAGCATCTACACATGTGTTACAGAAGCATAAATTACTCCACTGTAGGATAGTACTTATCCTGGTCAATACTATCCCATGGCAGAGTTAACTATTTTACTGTACCCTAATATGGGTGCATGTGCAGATGGTGACACTCTACTGCAGAGCTAATTAGCCAACTCCACAGTAAAGTGCACATGTAGATGCATCCAGTAAGAGCAAACAGCTTTTGTTCCTAGACATGGATCTAACTCTCCATCCCAGTATACCTTGTGTAGATATCACACCCAAACCACACTGGTGAAGAAAATGGTACCACTAGACTGAAGGCATGTACAATTCAGATTTGAAAATGATTACAGATCCATGCTATTCAGCTATGAGAGTTGTGCTGCTTAATTCTTAGAAACTTTTTCAAGGGCATATAAGTGTCATCTTATATTAGGAAAAGTAACTGTCCAATATAGATAAAGTAGTCCTTAAGACATTTTACAATTAATTATGGCTTAAATGACTAGTGTTGCTACTCCCTGTTTATTGATTATTTTCAATTTTTAAAATATAAATGTATACATACATAATACACAAACACATATCATACATATATATTTAAACAGCAGAAAACTCAGTTTTCCTGCATGTCTGTATACTTTCAAGCAGAATTAAATCAATAGCAAAAGCTTTTAAAAGCACTTGAATACACAGATCCTGGAATGCATGTATTGGACATGTAGTTAGCAAGGCGAACTGCAAGGCTCAAGACTTAACAATTTCAATAATAAATGTTTTTATGTCCTTTTCCAAGCAATTTTAGATGAATAATGAAGCTGCCAGCAATCAGTTTTAAGTAGCATAAAGCTTGTCTTAAAGGCAATTACTCTCATCAGCATGGTGTCTCAAAAAATTATCCATCACGACCCTGAAACCTGGTCACAGTTATAATGATTTCTAAATGGAGATTCCCACCATAGCAATTTGCTATCAGCACTGATATGTCTCTGGCAGGTGAGAGTTTGTTTATACGAGGAATGCCTGGCAAGTTTACATAGTGTGACTTATCCCAATCATATTGATGGCACTGCTATTTGTGAATCAATAAGGACTTATTTAAAGCAGTAGGTCTCAGCGTCTAGAAAATATATCAGTTGATTTTCCAGATTCTTGCATCTATGACTGAAACCCATTGTACCCGACAGATGCCTTTCCTAGACCAACAGACAGTCATAGATCTTAAGAACCTTTGTACCAAAGTAGTCTAATAGTCTAATCTCCGAGATGAGACATGGGACTTCTATTGCTCCTAAAGGCTGCCTATAGACGTGCTCATTTGCATTTTAATTCTACTTTCGATGACTCGAGTCTGCTCTGCATTCTTTGTATAAAGCTCCAGCTTCACCTCACTGTCATGTGTATTAAGGCCCCTGTCCCCTCCCCATCTTGCATTTCAAAATGGCTGCAGGGCACTTGAACTAAACCTCATGGAATGAGCTTTAGTTAAAGTGCCCCGTGACCATTTTGAAATGTGGGGAGGCTTAATACATGTGATGGTGAGCCGTTTTAATTAGAGCAGCTGTCCGGAAACTATTCCAACTAAAACATGCCCCCACCCCTGAGTGCATTTATAGGCAGTCAGAGATCCCATCCATACGTCTTCATTCTCTACATAACTACCCCTGCACCTAACGGTTTACTCGAGCTGTGCAGAAGGACCTGGCTACACCCTTCAGTCAATTCTCAATATAACACAAAACTAGTATGGTAGGTGAGGGCGGACAAATGTGAATAAGAAGGGGTGCAATATCAGGTGCAGGTGACAAAGTGATGAAGTATCCATATTAGTTTGGTTCTGAAGATTTGGGCCCGGTTTCTTTCTTTCTTTTTTTTTTTTTTGTGGATTTAAATATATGCTTCCAGAAATGAGTATTATTTTTGCTTCCGTCCTTGGTTCTAAATACAGACAGGAGAGACAGGAAGGGGACTGCAAAAGTACTGGAAGACAGGAACAGAAAGTTGCAGCCTTTTTGCTGGTAGACTTCCTGTGCTTATGGTCTTCATTGCAGAGTTAAGACGACAGGCCCAACCTCAAGCCATGAAAATTCAGCAGAGCTTCTGGAGCTGGACTGGACTGTTACTGAGGCATGAACTGGCAGTGCATACATAGAAAACATGCTTCCCAGAAAAAGGCAACTGCCATTATCTCCATTTATGGGAATATATGCTAACAAATGGCACCGGGACCTAGAGAAATAATCATACCCACTTCCTATATAGCACTTTATATCTCGAGGTGTCAACTTACTTTACAAAGAAGGTCAGTATCAGTATCTCCATGTCACAGGTGGGGAAATGGATGCATAGTGACTTACCAAAATGCACCCAACAGGTTAGTGGCAAAGCCCAGAGTGCTTACATCTCCCAAGTCTTACTCCACTGCTCAGGCCACGCTGCTTTGAAGAAGCAGCCGAGGCTCTTCACAGATGACTCGTCAGCACTCAAAAGCACAATTGCTAGCCTGATCCATTATGAATCACAGGACATGCAGCAAATTCAACTCAGGGGATCACAGAGAAATATACATTACTCTTCTGCAAACAGTCACAAGCTAAGGCTTCATTATTACATTGCAACACTTCTGGCTTTCAAAACTCAGGGTGAACTCAATTAATAATAATTTGCAAATAATGTTCACAACTCTTCAGAATAATGTGTAACAAATACTGTAATTTGGGTTTCCATTCATTAATAAATCCCTACCCTTCGTGAGAGCTGTAGTCACGGATGGTCTGGCAGCCATTCGGGCTCTGCAGTTGCTAAGGATAATCATAATTCTTCAGGGAAAATTTACACACTGTTTAGCAACTATGGACCTTATGACTATGCCCAGAGGCAATTAAGTTTTTTATAATGGCAACAGAAGGATTCCAGTGAGTTATTTTTTTTCTGTTTCTCTCTCTCTCTCCCTCCTATTCTCCCTCCCTCTTTCAAGTGTTCACTGAAAACAGCAGCTATAATTGCACATGCCACTGAAAATACAAATAAAATACCTCCCAAACCATAGTTATAGCAGATGCTATATCTTTAAATGCATATCTTTTTGCAATAATTTTTGGCAGGATGGGATACAATGGGAAATGGGGACACCATGTCCCTTGGCTATACTGAAGACCATTGGGTAAGTTTCTGTTGGCTCTTTGGATACACTATTTGCAAAAAATATTCTGAGGGAGTGGGGCAGGCTGTGTGGGTATGCGCACATGCACACACACACACAAAACAGAGCAGTTACATTTTCATGTCTCCTTCCCTATGATAAATAAGCAGTTATCATTAAAAAATCCCTATGTGTAGGTACATCATTATCTTATATCTAATCCTATTAAAGACAATCAGCAAGCTTTCATCCCAACAATCAGTCTTTCTGACTTAGGGATCACTTAGGTGAATGAGATCTCTAGAAGCACAGCGAGGGAAAAATAGACTCTGTTAAGGAAATGTTACTTCATGATCACATCTGCACAAGAAATAAGGGCTATTTCTTGCACTGCTAACATAGGATATACTTAAAGGAGTCTTGCCTGTGCACAAACAGTAGGACCATTGTTCAAGGAAACAAAAACACAAGGACGTGTTAAGTGAAGGACTTTTTAACAGATTCAAATGGATTCTCTCAACAGATTAAGAAGGGAAAGTCAGCACCATTTTATTAGGTGCCACACTTGGGCAATTTGTTTTTTATTTCAATAACTTGTGTGTTGCTGCATTAAGGTGTATAGCAAGGTTACCTTTAAACATTTTGCAATGTCACTGACTTGTTCCCACGTCAGCTGTGATTTGTCCTTCTTATTAACCTCAAAAGCATAGGAAAGCTAATTAGATTGCTTCTTTTTGTCAAGATTTCATACCTCCTTAAAATTCAATATTTCTAATTATGGAAAGAGTAAATAGAGATTCCAAGGTCTTCTGCTGATTTCAAAACACCCACTTTATTTACCAGAAACAGTTACACTGTAGCTGTATTTAAAAGAAAATAGATTGCTAGTAGGTTGGTCCTCATGTACTTCATTCTTCAAACAGCAATTTTCAACTTCAAACTTTTCAAATATGCCTTCTCATCTAAAGTAAATTAGCAATATGAACAGTACAAGAAAACACTAGCCTTGCAAAATAGATTGATATTTAAAATATAATGTTGAAGAATATAACATCAAGCAGTAGTTGTAAAGGCAAATTGAATGGTTTAATAGATGAAATACAATGAATTGGGGGAGTAAAAACCCAGGCAGAATGGGCTTCCATATACAGTACAATGAAGTACATAGTCCATGTCAGTTTAAGCTTTGTAAAACACCATTTTGAACACATTTCTGCATGTTTGTCATAAGATTGTGGCATCCTAGATACTAATTATTGTTATTTCCACGCCTAGTTTGTACACTGGCTGCAGAAGACTCAGAGGCATCGCACTGTGGGGACACAGCTTGGCGACAGCAATGAATGTACTACAGCCACTCTTACTCCCAACTGCTTGGGGCTCTAGAAGTAGACACAGAAAGAAAGGTATATCCTGTGCCTGCCAAGTAGTCTTTCTGCTCTCAGGGTACCGTATTTCACAGTGTACAAGTCAAGTTTTGAAGCCCTTGAAGCCCAATTTTTAACTCTTAAAATTCAACTTAGACTTATACACTGTATCATCATCCTCTGCAAGCAGCACCAGGCTTGGTTCTCAGGTGGCATGGCCCAGGCAGTGCCACTTGCAGGGCATAGGGCTGCACCAGCTGAGTGTGGCTCTATCTGCTGTGAACTGTGCTGCCGAGTGCAGAGCCCAGCCCCGTCCCCTGCAAGTGGTGCCGGGCTGGCGCAGTCGGGCTTAGAGTTCAGCAGCACTGCTCACAGCAGACAGGGCCAGGCTCGGTGCTTGGCTGATGTGGCCCAGGTAAAGCTGCTCACAGGGAATAGAGGGGATGCCAGCTGAGTGTCAAACCTGGCGCCACTCACAGGGGATGTAGACAGGGATGGGGCTGGGCTCACTGCTCAGCTGTTGCAGCCCCAACCCCTGTGAGTGGCACTGCCTGGGCTGTGCCCAGCTAAGCA
Organism: Crocodylus porosus; assembly: GCF_001723895.1. NCBI lineage: Eukaryota > Metazoa > Chordata > Crocodylia > Crocodylidae > Crocodylus > Crocodylus porosus. The sequence continues at coordinate 30,703,045 of NW_017728915.1, read as the reverse complement.
TCAAGCCTACTGATGCTCACAGGGGATGGGGCTGCACCAGCTAAGTACTGATCTCAGCCCCATCTGCTGTGACCGGTGCTGCTGAATGCCAAGCCCAGCTGTGCCAGCCGAGCCCCGAGCCCGGTGTTTCTCGCAGGGGACATACCTGGGCTCGGTGCACAGCAGTGCCACTTGCAGCAGGCAGGGATTGGCTGAAACATCCCCATTCCCTGTGAGTGATGCTGGGCTCAGTGCTCTGCTGGTGCAGCCCAGGCAGTGCCACTTGCAGAGGATAACACCACACAAGCCAAGCGCAGAACCTGTCCCCTGCAAGTAGTGCTCAGGCACATGTCCACCCCCCAGGTGACCAGCCTGCAGGGTCCGGTATATGTCAACCCCATATTTCTGATCCAAAAAATTAGGTCAACCTATACACCAGATCTATAAAATTCCTAACTCTTTGGATCAGAAAAATGCAGTCCACTTGTACACCGTGTTGACTTATACACAATGAAATATGGTACACTTGCTAATGCTTTGGGATATCTTAAGAAAATAAGACTGGAATAGGCCACTGGGACATTAAGTCCAGTTCCTTGCATTCTCTGGCAACATTTTACCCAAGGGTTTTCCAAAATCATTGTTTCAAAGCCTCGCACACAACTGCAAGGCATAAACTTGGGGACACCTTTTAACACATACTAGATAAAAGCAAAGGAGAAAGGTACATGGCCAATGTGCTGCCACTGGAGTGTCAAAAAAATAATTGGTTAATCTTTGCTCAGATAAACCTACGAAGAGGATCATGCCCCATAGTATGGAGAAAGGCAACCCCCTGACAGTCCCTGCTCAACTAATCTAAGGATAAAATTCCTGCCTGACCCAAAATTTGACAGTCAGTGGGCACATCTACATGTTCACTGATGCACAGTACTAACCAAGTACTAATTAAATGCACAGTAACCAGAATTACTGTGCAGTAGTGACAATGAATGCCTTTTTGGTGATACTACTGTGCAGTAGCTAATAATACTGTGCAGTAGCATATTAGCACTTGTATTCTGAAGTGCTCTGGGTAAGAATATAAGGGGGTCTCCGGGAAAGGGACTTAATGGTGGGGGTCTACTACAGACCACCCAACCAGGGGAAAGAGCTGGACTGGGAATTCTTGGGTCAGCTTGCGGAGGCAGTTAAGTCAAGGGATGTGGACATCATGGGTGATCTAAACTACCTGAACATTTGCTGGGAGGAGCAGTCAGCCAGGTCTGACCACTCATTTAGGTTCCTTGCTGGGATACAAGACTTCCACCTAACCCAGGGGGTCCACAGTCCCACCAGGGGGAATGCCCTGCTGGATCTGCTCCTGGCCACAGGCAATGACCGGGTGAGGGGACTCCAGGTCCTCAACCACCTGGGCAATAACCATCATCGCCTACTAGAATTCACCATCCAGCACAGGGTGTTAAGGGCCTGCAGCAAAGCAGTAGCTCCTGACTTCAGGAGGGCCGACTTCAATGAGTTGAGATTAGTAGGAGAGGCACTGCGGTTCCGGAGAGTAGGGGAACTAGGTGTCCAAGATGAGTGGTCTTTCTTTAAGGAGACGATCCTCCAAGCCCAAGGGGTGACAGTCCCAAGACAGGTCAAAGGGGGCAAGAGGGCTCAAAAGCCCTCTTGGCTCACCAAAGGCATTCAGGAATGTCTGAAAGCCAAAAAGGAGGTGTACATCCAGTGGAAGGTGGGGGCTATCATCAAAGAGGATTATACCTCCATAGCAATAGTATGTAGGGAGGCTGTTAGTAAGGCTAAGGCGGAGATGGAACTAAAGCTAGCAACAAGGATCAAGAACAACAAAAAGTCCTTTTTTAATACATGGGGCACAAAAAGAAGGCATCAGGCAACGTGGGGCCCCTGAAGGATTCACCTGGCAATGCAGTAGTTGCACCAGATGAAAAAGCAGATCTTTTTAACAAATTCTTTGCCTCCATTTTTCTGAGCAGGGACTGGGACCTCTCCTCCACTGGGATGCAGGACAGGCTCAGGAGTGACTCCACCAGGCCTAGGGTCAGGGAGGACTGAGTTAGGGAACTTCTGGAAGGGCTGGACATGTTCAGATCAGCAGGTCCAGATGCTCTTCACCCCAGGGTGAAGAGGGAATTGGCAGGGGTCACCGTGGGGCCCCTGGCACAGCTTTATGAGCACTCGTGGTGCTCTGGCTAGGGGACCTGAACCTGTTTAGCCTTCACAAGAGAAGGCTGAGAAGGGATCTAGTGGCCATCTATAAACTTACCAGGGGAAACCAGAGGGGATTGGATGAGACCCTATTCCCCGAGAACCTCCTGAAGTAACAAGGAACAACAGCCACAAGTTGATTGAGAGTAGGTTGAGGCTAGACATCAGGAGGCACTACTTCACAGTCAGGGTGGCCAGGATCTGGAACCAGCTTCCAAGGGAAGTGGTGCTGGCTCCTACCTTAGGGGTCTTTAAAAGGAGGCTTGATAACTACCTAGCTGGGGTCATTTGAGCTTAACTTAGTAGGGGTCATAAGAGCCCTGCATTCATTCCTGCCTGGGGCAGGGGGTCTGACTAGATGATCTGCTTAGGTCCCCTCTGACCCTACTTCTGTGAATCTATGAGCACTGTCTATGCTGTGACATGCTACTGAGCAGCGTTATTAGGTTAGCGTGCAGCTAGTGTTTCATGTACATGCACCCAGTATAACCCCGAGTAGAAGAGCAAGACCCTCTAGTCAGGAATCTTGGACTTTTCTAAATACCAGCCAGATTATTAGGCCAACCCAATCAAGAACACGCAGCTGTTGCTATGGCCAGTATCCCAGTGCTTTAGAGGAAGACAAATCCCCAGCCCCTGGAAAAGAAAAGAAATCCTTCATTGCCCCAGCAAAAATCCCTTGATTGCTATTCTTTGCTTGCAAAGTTGCTATACAAGAGTTTATCCACTGGCCTCCATTTGAGGATTATACAAGTATTCATTATGAGTAAGCGGTTCCATCAAGCTTTTGTTCCCATTAACTAGTACCTCCTTACTACTTTAGAGGGTAGTAATATATATTGGGGCAATACCATATTAGATAAGATGTCTCCATGTTGTGCCTTGTATTTGTCTCTTTAAGAGTTCCTCCCTTCCCCCTCCCCTCTTTGCTCTTAAAAAACGAACAATAATTTTCACCACAAACTGTCCCTTCACAAATAATGAAAACTGTGCATTAAATATGGCTGGTCAACCATGGAAAAAAGTAACTCACAGAACTTATAATCAGAAGACTTAAACTGTTTTCTCAGATAAAGGACTTGGCCCATTCATCCTACAGCAAAAAAGGATAATGAATCAAATAATTATATCTGTCTGCAGGCCAGATTGTAGAAATGAATGGAAATCATACATTCTAACATAAAAATTAAAGGAAAGAATTTTGCTTGTATTTTATAGCTCTGATTTTTTTCTTCCATCAGTATGTAAGACTAAATTGTAGGAATGGCGTTTTAGCCATACTGAAGTCAAGGCTTTCATTGACTTAACAGGGGCCAGGATTTCAACTGTGGCACATTCAGTACAAAAGAAAGAGATTGAATTGGTTTATATTTAAAATAAATGGGCCAGGGCCTCAGTTGGTGCAATCAACATAGCTCTATTGAAATCAACTGAGGTACAGTGACTTACAGCACACAAGAATACAGAACATTGAGTTTAAATATTTCTCAGACATTCACTGATAGAAAATGTTCTTTTCTTTTTGCTTCATATCTCAAAATATGTCTTGACCTACAAACCTAATGCTTGTTCTGTTTTTCTTTGTTGCCTGTGTATAAATGTGCCTTTGATAATTTTTTTAAGGGGGCACATACGTTTGGAGTAGAGGAATCAAGAAGTGATATAAATGGAAAAATCTCTGATGGTTTGGCAGTGGCCCCAGAAGAATAAACGTTCCAACAATCCACGCTCAAAGTGACAAGAGGACACGTGTGGTTTTTGGCTTCACTCCAAGTCAACAAGGGTCATTTGTAGCCTTGAGAAATTCTTAAGATGATAACATTATATTTTTATGCCTTATTTAATACATGCATCAAGAAAAAAGTTTTGGATGAAATACCACCTAAGGACCGCCATACTAAAGAGTACAACAGATAATATATCATTAAAAGGGCAGCAAAGAAGGAAGGTGGACAGTGATGTTAAAGTGACAATAATTCAGTTTCATCTGTATCTCTCATAAAACAGCCAAGTTACTATGGATTTAGAACTAGGCATCTCTTAAAACCAGCAGAAACTAAGAGGATTGGAAAAGATATACTTGCATGTCACCAGTACCTTTGTGAATAATATGATGTGCAGATATTAGTTATATAAAGTTAGCAAATTTATGCATATCTGCAGTACGCACTAAATTTCAAAGTTTTAATATTGCTCAGTTGATTCTCATAATATTTAAAATGGTATAAAATAACCTTGCTGCTGGAGAAATGGAGGGACCGGTGGCTGAGCAGGAGCCTGGGGGCTACAACTTAACCCTTCATGGGCTACCAGTTGGACTGCCCTGATTAAATGGAAAGATAAGCAGAAGTAGGTCTGTATGACATGATTTCCAAAAGGCAAGCTAAGAAATTAAGCATACAAGTTAGTGAAAGAAATAGGACTGAAGAGCTTAACAACTTGACTCTGAAGAGAGTTGGAATTTCTTGAAGTCAAGGATACAAAAACTACCTGGAATGTGCATCTCAAGGACAGGAAAAACTTGTTGAGAGGAGGTCCAAGGCTAAGTGGATGTATAACCACTGCAAAAAGAATATTAGGAGTAAGCAGAAAGTCTACAGGGAATGAAAAAGCAAAAAAAAAGAACTGATCAGCAGAGAAAGCTATATTTCAGAGGTCAAGAAGTATAGGGGTAAAGTGAAAATCGCTCAGTCAAGCTGACTTAGACTTTACAAAGGAAATTAAACAAATAGCAAAAGGTTCCTCAGCGACATAAATGAAAAAAATAAGGATGAGAGATGTGGGACCACAGAAAAGAGTGAAAATGAGATAGATATTAAAGGATAAGGTAGGTATGACCCCAAAACTAGGAGTACCTACTGCCTCAGTTTTCAGTAATGATGATGATGTTGAAAATGGTAGCTAATGTGAGACTGATAATGGGAATGAAACTAAAAAAAATAAATAAATCACACACGTGGAGTGGAAGCAAAACTCACACCTCAGAATTCTGGTACAAATGTTACATGAAATCACAGGCCCAGTAGTTAAGACTGCCAATAAATCTAACAAGTTGGGAGCTGTACCATATGACTGGAGAATAGCAAACACACAGTCTGTATTTAAGAAAAGGAAAAAACAGCAAGCCAGATAACTGCAGGCCTGCTAGTCTGAACTGAATAATATGCAAGGGTTTAGGGGAAATTTCAAAGGAAAGAATAATTAGAGATATAGCGAGAAATGGAAATTGAGATAAAATGCAACATGGGTTTATCAAAGGCAGATCATGCAAGCTTAAACTTGTATTTTTCTTTCATAAGATAACTGATTCTCTAGACAAATGAAACGTAGTGGATCTAATCTAAATTAAATTCACTAAAGCATTCAATACACAGCCACATCAGAAATTATTAGTTAAACTGGAAAAGAGAGGAATTAGTAGAAAAACTGTAAGGATAAGAAGCAGAATAAAGGAGAGGTGACACTGGGTTGTTCTGACAGGGAACTAGTGGGCTGAAGGGAGGTGACTGAAGGACTTCCTTAAGGATCAGCCTTGGAACATATTTATGACTTTGTCACAAAAGTAGGAGTGACACAAACTTGTTTATGACCCAAACCTAGAAGGGATGGTTAGTGCTGAAGAGGATTGGAATGCCACACATAAAGAACAGGATGATCTTAAATGCTAAAGGAATATAAATGCCATGAAATTCAATAGTACAAAATGTAAGATCATGCATAGGCTATTAACAACCAGTTTTATTGCTGGGAATCATCAATTGGAAATGAAAGAGGAGGAGGATGACAAATAATGCACACAAGTCTATCAGAAGATGAGTGTAACGTACAAATTTAAGGAAGTGTAGAGAAGAGGAGACTCCAACGATACCTACTGAAAGCTAGCAGGAACCAGTGAAAGAGAAAAGAGCTCCTTGAGAGGCGTGCTTCTGGAGCAGCTGCTCCGTAATGATACAGCAGTCCCAAAAGGAGAAAGGAGAAAGCAAAGACCTGGATGGAGGAGGAAGGGAAGGCCACAAGGAACCTCAGGGAGGAGCCATGTGTCCCAGGACCTAAGATGGGGAAAATGGCAAGCCAGCACTCAACTGGCTGAGGAGCTCCACTAAACTGGAGGCACTGACAGGAGGAGCGCTGCTGAGCGGGTGGTGCTCAAGGTGGGACAACTGTCCAGAGAGGAAGGGCTAGCTTAGAGGAGCATGGCTAAGTCCCAACTGAAAGCAGTAAAAGTTTTTCTTTCGTTTTCTTTTTTTTTTTTTTTTGGGGGGGGGAGCGGGGTGGGATCTGTCAAGCTGGCATCCTGGGAGTTCAATGAATTAGAGTCTGGGCACCAAAGTGGCTTGTCAGCTTTAAAAGGGAAGGACTTTATTTGGACTCATACCCTTAGAAGTAAAGGGCGAAATTGGTAGCTGCAGCCTGGATGGACTTTATTTTGTTTCATTTTGAATTGTTTTGCTTTACATTTTCAATTGAAAAAAGGGACTTTATCTCTAGTGAGACTAGGTGCTGGACTTACCTGAGCCTGATGACCTGTTAGTCAGCGTAGACTGAAATCCACACATCCAATTGTCAAGACGTGTGAAAACCTAAAACAAAGAAAAGAAATTTAATAAATAAAAAAGTAATAACAAAAAAGACCACTGTGTAAGATCCAGGTTTATGAAAGTCAGCTTAACGTGTAGGTGGCACTAGGCCGGGGTATAGGGAAGGTTGGAGCCCCAGGAGAAACCAATCTCGAGGTCCTGATGTGAAGTGGGGTATATAAAGAAAACTTCCCGATATAGATCTTCTCTTAACGTCAAGAAGCGGCAAGCGAGAGTCAGTGCCACCATTCAAACATCCCCGCAAGGGATCGCGATACGTACGATCCAGGTTGGGAAGGTTTCTATTAGTTCTACCCTTCATTAAATAATCCAGTATCTTCCAGGAAGATATGAGAAAATCACCTGTAGAATGTATATTGTATAGCGATTTCATTCGACATAGGGAAGCTCTGATGGCATTGTATAAGACTGAGTTCAAATCCTCATCTGGGTTTCTGAGTATAGTTCTGCTGACCCACATTCAAAGAAATAAATTCAATTTGGAACAGGAGTAGAGGATAGGCTAATAGGATGGTCAGGGAAGTGGGAGACTATCATAAGAGCAGACTAAACCACCTTGGTTTATTAGGCCTAGTCAAATGAAAGCTAAAAGAGGACAGGTTTGCTCACTTTAAATCTTTGGGCAAAAACCTATATGGTTTTAAGATGATCTCAGGTATCCACAACTGAAACAGAAATCTTGTGAAAATGGGCTTTCTTGTGAGACTTGTAGCAATCCTTATATCCAATTAAACATAAATTATATAACACTCATCTATCATGCTATAACCTACAACAGTATTAATGGATACATTTCAGGACAAGTTCAATATATGATGATTTAACGCTAATGATGTAACATAGATATGTCCCAAATGACTTAGTAGACACGGGCCAGCTCCTAATCACATGAGTTAAAGTTACTTGCCTGAGTAGTCTTACTAATATGTGTGATGGTTGCACAATCTAGCTCCCTGTGGAAAGGGGTAAATACAAGAGGTGCACCAATACATCGGTGCAATATCAGAGCGGTACCAACATGAAGAAAATGGTCTATATCAGATATCGGCCCTATGGGGCTGATAATTTGGCCAATAAATATCCATGATGCCTGCATGGAGCAGAGCCGGCAGCATGGAGAGCTGCCTCCACCTGGTAAATCCAAAGTGGAGAGGGAGGGAAGAAGATCATTGCCCCCCACAGTGAGGGAGGGGGCAGGGGCAGATGCTGCTCAAAGGGGGGGGTATGGGGAGGACACAGGAGAGAGCTGCAGCTCATGGGGTGGGGGAAGCTCCCACTGCTGCTTGCACCCTGGGAGGGTGGAGGGACATGTGCGCCTGGATCTGCACAGTGCAGGGCAGGCTGCAGCAGCGGGTGGAGCCGGAGCTGGCACTGTGTGGCACTTTTCGCCCGTGGTTGGGCTCAGCATGGGCTCTGGCAGCACTGGGAGGAGGCTACAGCCACCTCAAATTTTGCTGCAGCTCTGCTCCCAGCTGCGCGCTGCCACCTGGCACAGCCCTAGCTGAACACCCCTCCTCCATAAAAGTGCTGAGAAAAGCTGTGGCTGCGCTGGGCAGCTGGTGGTGGCATGGAGCTGGGAGTGGAGCTGCAGCGAGATTTGGGGTGGATGCAGCCTCCTCACAGCGCCACTGGAGCCCACTGAGCCCAGCCCCTGGTGAGAAGAGCTGTGTAGCACCAGCTTTGGCTCCAACCACAGCTGCTGCCTGCCCCATGCTGCACAGATCTGCCCCCCCACTCCCGGGGTGCAAGAAGCACTGGGAGCTGCCCCCTCCCCATGAACTGTACCTCTGTCCCGTGCCCTCCCCCATCACCCCTGGGCAGCACCTGTCCCGGCCCCTCCCTCACTGCAGGGGGCATTGATCTGCCCCCCCATGCCCCTTCCCTCCCCTTCTCCCACACGAGACAATCACCGGAGGCAGCTGTATTGGATATCAGATCAGTATCGGCTGATATGGCTATTGGTATCAGCCCCCAAAAATCTCTACTGGTGCACCCCTAGTAAATACACCCAAATAGTATATATTTGTTTCTAATGTTGTCTTTTCAGTAATAAATTGGTGCAGAGCTGTGAGTTTTCATGAGACTAGAGCATATATTTCATACAGAATACATTTTTGGCAAAATCATTTCTCCACTTATCTTTTTTTCTCTTGGATCCCAAGTGGAAATTAAATTAACATTTTTAACTGTCTGTTTTAACTTTGCCATAATAAAACAGAAGAGTTATGTCTAAGCTTTGGAGCAACAAAAAATCAAATCTAATAGTTGGTAAAGCAATTTTTCTGAAATTTGTAAACACTATACTGCCTGGGAGAGCCTGCTGTTGTTAGTAATTTTGGACTGAGTCCTTTATAGCTGCTTATTCTAACATGGCTTTCCATCCTGTTAAAATGTCATATGGATAAAGGAGTAAATTTTGACAGCTGTGACAGGATTATCATTGCCGAGGAAATCATATCCCTAGTACTCATATGTTTCAGTACATCTATTTTGCTTTGTCTTTGGCCCCGAGTGAACCAAAATTACCTTTCCAGAGAAGGAGAGAGAGAGAGAGGAAAAAAAAAAAGGAAACAACATATTTTTATTCTCTTATGAAAACTCTCTTGTATATTGAAATAATAGGAAAAAAATATTGTGGGATTGGCATTTTGTGTTGTTTAGACTTCGAGGATAAGGCCAGATTCATATTTTCAAGGACATAGCCCAAATCCATTTGATTTGATCACAATTAGCCACTTGGGATTTTTGTTTGTAAATACATTAGATGAGAAGTATTACAGAAGTCTTGACTGGTATTAGGCACTCAATCTGTTCATCCGTGTGCTGTGTGGATAAAGGCAACCCAAAATTATATTTGTGATGCCCTAAAAATTACTCTGAACTTTAAGACCATGAGAATTGCCATACTGAATCAATAGTCCATCTAATCTGATAGAAGCTGGAATCTTAATAATCTGAAGATGTTGAAAGGCCCCTGCATTTGGCAACTGTAACTTTACTCCTTTGCACTGTTTGTCTACTACGAATACAAAATCAAGGACCCTGTGGATTGAAAGCACTGACATGGGGGATTCTGAGTTCTGGGATTCACTCTTGATTCTTGATATAAGCCTGTGATTTGGGAGTTTTCTGTATCGTCCTCTAATATTTGTAGATTCTACTGCTATATAATATAGAAAATAATATGTATGTTTACATATATAAGATAGATATCAGCATAAAAATACACATTTAAAAATCTAATGGGTATTCAGCATTAGACCTCCTAAATCATTTTGCTTTGGGGAATACTCAGTATTTTATTAGTTATTTCATTAAATAATTCATCAGTTTATTTTCCTGAATCCAATGATTTATTTGTTTTTGGAATTATCTGGATGGCTGCAAACATCTCCAAAGCATTTTTCCCTTAGGTTGACTGAAACAATAGGTCATTTCTTCTGTTTTCTAGCTGTCTGGGCCTCCGTATTCACTTGAGGGCGGCTAGAGGTCATCTTGACTAATTTCTTTAAGTTGGGACTGCATACTCTACATACACAAGTATTTTTGAACTCTTTTAGTGTACATAAAATGGCACAACTCCTCTCTCCCTACCCTGTATAGCTTATTCTTTGGTGAGAAGATTAATAAGCACCTTTACATCAGCTTATCTGATTCCACACAAGGCTTACACTATTATAAGAGTGTGGGAAAAAACAAGAAAAAGAAAACAGTCTTTACCCTAACTGGGCATCTATTTATATTTGTACAAAACCTGTGCAGAAACCAAGCCCGAGGAAGACAAGCTGCATATTATGCATTCTCTCTGACTAGTTGCAAAAAACTTCACAGTTGTTGTGTTTTGAGGCTGGTCTACTACTTTATCGCTCTTTGGTAGCCCCTGCCTTATACAGCTTGGGGGTCAATGAATAATTTTCAGTATTTGCGATCATTTTTTATTCTTATTAGACTTACACCCTGTTGAGAAAGATCAGTTCTCTTTTCTGTGGTTGAATACAAAGACTAACATTCCTGTCTATGTACTGAGGCATTCAGTATTCTGCTCTTCCCTTTGCACAAACATTTCCCAATACAGCAAATCAAATTCAACCTCCTGTAATTGTTACTCTGTTTTACAAGGATGCCCTGGAGAATGATCAACCAAAACAAGATCTTACAAACACCTGGCCATTTGTGAAACACTCAACCTGTTCAAATAGAGGTATCTTGTACATAATAGGCTAATATTTGTCCTCCCTTATGGGTTCCATATGAAAATGGTCACTTTATCAACAGTGCAATGGAAATGTTATATCTGAGGCCCACTCTATATGCTACACATATTATGCAATTAACTGCTAAACTGCACAATTAATTTAGACTGGCTACAAATGCAAAGCAACTATGATGCCATATAAAGGTCCATCCAGCTATCAAATTAGAGCAGAAAAAGTGCAATAACTTTATAGCTGGTTTCTACCCAGCTTTAATTTGAACATGTAGCAAGGTAGGAGCCCTGGCAGCTGACAAGACTTTCAGCCACAGCAGTGCATGAGATACTGCCGCAGCTGAGACTCCCATCACCTACGGGACTCTCAGTCACAGGAGCTTGCTACGTGCTGATGCAGAGGGAGCCCAGGATGACAATCCCAGGTTCCCCCTGCACTGAAAACAAGGCATGAGTAGATCTGATGCTGGGTCCTACAATCATGCATGTGACACATCAGGTCCCATCATGCTGTCACCTGGACATCTAGATGGGGGACAGAAGTTACACATAAACTGGTTTAGGTCATCAGAAACTGATTTGAACCTGTAACAGAACAGAAGATCAATGCACATAAACCAGTTTCAAAATGGCTGAAACTGGTTCAAGATAAACCTGCTTGAGCAGAGAAGGGTTGGGGTGGGCGGTGGCAGGGACTGCTGCCCCCCACCCTGACAAACCTTGGCTGGGGTGTGGGGCCAGAGAAGGGGATTAAACTGACTACAGAGCTGCCCTGCCCTGCTAAAAACTTACTGCTGGCTGCAACTGGACTACAAATCCCACAGACACCTAGAAACAGGAAGAAGTAGTGATGAGCAACCCTGCAGTCCTGCTGCTGTAATTCTGGGCTGCAAATCCCAAAGGCCTTGGGGGTAGCAGGAAGAGGAAGCGAACACACAACCCATGCTGGCTATGTGCCAGAGAGCCATGCCCTAGCACCCCCTGGCTTCTGGCTTGAGCCACTGCAGGCATGTGGCTACATTACCTGAATGGAAAGTGAATGTCTGTTCAGTTGTTTCTCAGTTTAATCTCTGCAGCTTAGACTAACCGTCAGAGACTGAATCGATTCAGCCTTGGGCTTTTTGACTGTCTGTACTTAGCCCTAGAGGGGCCCTGAGAGACACAATATTTTGATAGAAACAAAATGGCAAAGATTTCATGGAGGTTTCATGGAACATGTGGCTGTATTTGCATAGCTTTGCATCATAAAATGCATGTAATAAAGAAAGTGACCTAAGGCCAGAATGGACAGGGTATTTAGGCACCTAAAGATAGGGACTGATTAAAGCAAATGAGAGTCAGACACTTAACTCTGCTTAGGTGCTTTTACAATCTCCATTTTTGGCAGCTAAAGAGTTTTCAAATCTGGTTCCTGATATCCAAAAGGCCCTGTATGTGAACTTGGTTGTCTCATAAGTATTGAGAAATAAATACAGCTGTACTATAGTGCCAATTATCAGAGACTATTTAATTGCCTACCCAAACCTTGCAAACACTTGCAGCAAACATTTCAAAAATTGGACTTCGCTTTGACTTGCCTGTAGGCATTTCATGCTAAATTAACTAACCTCACTGATAATCATCTTTTGAAAGGCTGGATAAAAGATGTCAAATTCTTATAATTGAAACGAACCTCAGAGTTTTCCCTTCTACTCACCATTATGGTTTTATTTAGAGGATAAAGTGAATAGGCTCCTTTAGAACAGTGGGAAGCTTCTCATTAAGGTCAGTGTGCTTTGAATTAAGTGCATAGTAGGGCAAGTTGTGTTTGTGGCTATCGTCATTTTCTAGTCAGTGCCTTTTCACTTTGATTTTTGCTATTGTTTGCATTGTATAAAAGCAATACTGAGGGAATGGTGGGAGCAGTATGTTATACATAGTATGCCTGAGGCTGTTGTTGTTTGAAAGATTTTATAGCTTTTAACACCAACAGTATCCTGTCAAAGTTCCTCTAACTGCTTACTCAGGAGTGAAATATAAACAAGAAATATACACAGAATTTAAAATCCTTGAGAAAGCCATAATTATATTCATGGACACTTTGTTTCTTTGGATATGTTACTACCCACATATTTCTACTTAATCCTAGTGTTTCTACAACAGCAAAGTTCATGATACTGTAGGTAAGGTTTTGTCAGCACTTCTATTACTAACGTTATATAAGCCTGGCACAGCATGCCTTATGCTGGTTTAACGGCATCTCAGAAAAAAGGAAAATGAACTCAAAACCCAAGAATGAGAAAGCGAAGAGAGCTTTAAGGTTTCTTTGTGTCTGTCATCTTGAACTGTTCCTAAACTAGAGAGACCCCTGGCATAATGCTGATAGTTCTGGAAGCCTAAGTTAAAGCAACTTTCCCTTTATACTGGACTACTGCCTGGAATCTTTATAGTCTTTGTAGTATGGTCCTAACCATAGCACAGCATTCCTCCTACACCAGGTCATTTAAGGGTGTCCTCGTTCAGTCTCTTGTGGCAATATCTCATAGTTCCTGGTGAGATATAGATCTTCTAGGGCCCCTTTACACTGCTTCAAACCTGAATCAACCAGCATAAACCTACCCAAGTAAAGTTGAATATCTTACCCATAACCATGGGTGACTGGTGCCTCTTGAGTCTGGGGGGGGGGTACCCACAGAAGCTGGTAGCAGTGGTGACAGCAGGGACAGAGCTAGTGAGCAGCAGGGACGGAACAGTGAGCACCCACAGAAGCCAGCATCAGCAGGGATGGGGCTGGTGAGCACTCGCAGAAGCTGCCGGCAGCATCGGCGGTGGGGACAGGGCTGGCAAGCACCTGCAGAAGCCACCAGCAGCGGGGATGGGGCTGATGAGCATCCACAGAAGCTGCTGGCAGTGGTGGGGATAGCCCTGTCAAGGGGGGGCCCCCCCGGTGTCCTCTCTACCAGTCTATGGCCCATAACATATGAAACTGGCCATAGAAAGATGAAGGACTGAGGAGGGACTGCCATCTCATGACCCCATGATCACCTCTTGGCAAAACTGGCTAACTATGGCCTCGGTCCACTGGCTGGGGAATTGGCTCCTTGGTCAGACCCAGAGGGTGGTGGTTGACAAAAGTCAATCATCATGGTGCCCTGTGACCAGTGGGGTCCCTCAAGTCTTTGTCCTTGGACTGTTTTGTTCAACATCTTGATTAACGATGTAGACATAGGTATCAGAAGTGAACTAGCTGAGTTTGCCGATGCTACTGAACTTTGGGGTAAAGCATCCACACCTGAGGACAGGAGGGTGATCCAGGCTGACCTTGACAGGCTCAGGAAATGAGTGGATGAGAACCTGATGGCGTTTAACACCAAAAAATGCAAGGTTCTCCACCATGGAAGGAAACCTGCAGCATGTTTACAGGCTCAGCAGTGCTACGCTGGCTAGCACTATGGATGATAGGGACCTTGGGGTCATGATTGACCACAAGATGAACATGAGCCTTCAATGTGATGTGGCTGCTAGTAAAGCAAGCAAAATGCTGGCTTGCATCCATAAATGCTTCTCAAACAAATCCCAGGATATCATTCTCCCCTTGTACTTGACCTTGGTGAGGCCACAGCTGGAGTACTGCATCCAGTTTTGGACTCCACAATTCAAAAAGGATGTGGAGAAGCTTGAGAGAGTCCAGAGAAGAGTCGCACAAAATGATCAGAGATCAGGAAAACAGATCTTATGATGACAGGCTGAAAGCCATGGGGCTCTTTAGCCTGGAAAACCACAGGCTCAGGGGTAATCTGATGGCCATCTATAAGTTTAGAAGGGGTGTTCACCAGGATCTGTGGGAATGTTTGTTCACCAGAGCGCCCCAAGGGATTATGAGGTTGAAGGGATATAAACTCCTCCAAGACCGTTTTAGGTTGGACATAAGGAAGAACTTCTTTACTGCCTGAGCCCCCAAGGTCTGGAATAGCCTGCTGCTGGAGGCGGTTCAAGCACCTACTTTGAACACCTTCAAGAGAAACCTGGATGTTTATCTTGCTGGGATCCTATGACCCCAGATGACTTCCTGCCCCTGGGGCAGGGGGCTAGACTCTATGATCTTCTGAGGTCCCTTCCAGCCCTGATGTCTATGAAATCTATGAAATCTAGGGAGTCTAGTTGTTTTAAACCAGATGCTTAGAGCAAAGACATTCCTTCAAACCTATCTGGGATCAATAATAACCCAAACCCTTTCCAGAACATTTAATAAAATGAAGCTAAGCAAGCCATGAGACTAATTGCTTGAGGCATTTAGTGAGGAAAAAAAAAAAATCTTTGCTTTGACAGCATTTTCATAATTTAATTTCTGAATAGACTTTGTTACTGATAACACATGCTTTTCTTTGTGCTTATATGACAGAACACTCATTTTTCTTTTTTGTTATGTGTTCTTTCATAAAACATAATTTTAGGTAAAGAATAAATAGGCAGTTTCCAGGTAGATTGAGAGGGTTCATCATCAGTTCCCTTAGTTAATCAGGTTAATACCACATGTTCTACTTTATGTACAATTAATTCATATCCTAAGGGGCTCTCTGCTCATGCAGATAAATGTGCTATGGGATGTAATGCGCAATCCCACAATCATGCATCCTGCCGTGCCACATGTGCATGGCAGGAAACATGATTGCACTTTCATGCATTACATCCCATCATCCCTTATTGCCATTGCAGGAGGAGCCCAGGATTTTGCAGGGGGCTCCCATGATTGGGGAATCCTGGGCTTCCCCTGCACTGACAAGAAGCAAGCTCCCATAGCTATGAGCCCCATCAGCTGAGCAGCTCCCAGCTGCAGTGGTGCCCAATACACTCCTGGGGCTGGGAGATGCACCTACCACAGTCTCCCAGGCCTGGGGGTTTCATGCACCCCCCCACGACTGGGAGATTGCAGAAGCTCTGTCTCTCAGCCCTTGGGTTTCATGGTCCCCCAGAGCTGGGAGATCACAGCTGCACCCTGAAGCTGGTGGGACCTACCTGGGGCCCAGCACCGGAAGACATACTGCAGGAATCAAGCAACAGCAGGATGCTGCCGGGACCCAAAGCCCACAGATGTTGGGGAGTACAGAGTCCCCTTAGTTATGAAATGCCCAGCCCTGGCTGAGTATGGTGCATCCCTCTGGCTGGGAGCCCCGTCAGCTGATGGGGCTCCCAGCTGCAGGGGAGAGCTACATGTGCAAATTAAAGCTTGATAGAAACCAGCTATAAAGTTATGACACATTTTTGAGGTCTAACTTTATAACTGGCTGGAACTTTTTATAGTGTGATAAGTACTTTGCATGTGTAGTTAGTTTCAAGGTGACTGCACAGTTAACTGCACGATACCTGTAACATGTAGAGGCGGCCTTAATTGACAGAACTGGCTCCATGGATCAATTACCTCTTTTTAAACGAAAATGCTCTCCAAAAGCAAAATCAGCATGTGTGCTTGTGGCGTTATTCTGGGGGAAGAGCCAAAGCAGGGTACTCATACAGCAACTATGCAGTTGCTCATTGCATTTAAAAAGTGTGGAAATAGGAATGGGACAGGTGTCCTACACCATACTCCAAAACGGATGCTTATGTCAAACAGCTAAGCCAGGCACCAGTTTAATGTCATGTGCCTAGCCAAATATTTGGGATTTGAAATTATATTTTGTCCTGTATGATCTTATATAAAATTGTAGCATAGCATCTAAAAAAAAAAAAAAGCCCAAATTAACCTTCTCAAAATTTCCCTCTATGTGATTCCATTGTTTTGGGGCATTTGTCCTCATGTATGGGTAAGATTGAGAGATTTAGATATAATATGCAGAGAAATACAAAAGGATATCAGTTAAGCTTGAGGGCAAATCTAATCGACTTTCAGTAGAAGCTGAGCACTAGAATTGCTTGGACAATTTTCTATATCTCATTGGACATGCATCTCACCATTAGGTATGTAAGTAACTATTTATCTGGCCCATAATTCACCAGTTATTTTACTTTCAGTGTGATAATAGTTTTGACACAGACAAAATGTATTTCTGGGCCATTTTAGCATTTTTCTTCTTTTTGTCCCCTCACATTGACCAATTATTGCTTTGTAATCAAATGACTTAATTATGCCTATATTTTACAAAGTAGCAGTTATTTCATGTAGCTGTTCACACTTACACGTGTTGTGTTTGATTTTTGGTTTGCGATTCAGTTCCAAGTATCTTTCCTTACTGTGTTGTGTTACAAAATGGCATTAATAATTATAATTTGTTTTGTCTGATCACAGAATGAAGGCATCTACTTAACTATGGCATTATAGGGCTCTGTAAATTATTTTAAAGGCAATAGGGTTGAGAGGGACAAAAGTAGAATTCCAATTGCACTTTTTAATGCCAATTAAATTTCATATAAGAATATCAGCATTTGACATCTTTTATCCAGCATTTCAAAAGATGATTTAAGTCCAAAAATGCATGCTTTTCATACCTCACCAAAGCTAGAGAGAGTCCATCATTAATTCACACAGTATTGAAGGGAGAAAAATAGTAGAATTGTATTGAGCCAAGAGTGAACCTTCTTGCTTTTGAGAGTTACTTTCACAATTTTAATATGACTTAAATGTAGATTTCTGTCTTTAATTTTACTCTTCAAGTTGTGTGAATATTTCTCCTTGTGAAACTTGACAGTGTAGAACTACCTGAAACTGAAGGCTTTTATACAAAGGTCAGATATGATGTAGACAGTCACTTAAGTTTCCTCTCACTACCCTGGAAATAATGCCCTCTTTGATCTAAGAGGCATTGTCTGCAGGAATAAAAAAGAAATTCAGTCTTCATACTAGCTCTGCTCTGGATGTCTCCTGAGCAGAGAATATCACCTGTATCCAGTTGTACAAATTATATGTAGTACAGAGAGGTGGAGGGCTGTACATAAGGGATTAAGCTATAACCTCTAAATTCAGAAAGAGCTTAGAGCTGCAGCAAGACATACAACTTTCACTTAATGTTGACCTCTGACCTGGAACTGAACAGCAAAATGCTGAAAATTTAATAATAATAATAATAAAAAAAAAATACATATATCATGCATTCTTGCCTAGGCCACTTCCATTAACAAACCACATTTTTACTTTAACCAGTCTTGCTGGCAATACTAATGCTGAGGATGAACAGAGCTGTGAATTTAAGTTGGCCCGTTTCTTACTACATACTGATGATGGACTCTCTATGGTATATTGTACATTTTTAGAGCTTGAAATTAAGGCTACTGAAATGGGTGGAAAATTTCTAATGAAATAATGGGGTATGGATTCATTTCACCTAGGAATAAATTGCCAGAGATCTTAACTTGAGCTGTGGTACTGGCATAGGCATAGCTTGGCACCCTGGGCAAAAATTTCCTTGGTGGCGAGAGGACTGGAGAACACCAGGGATGAGGGGAAGCGGAAAGAAGGGTCTTACCTGCCTCAGGGGCTCGAAGTCCTCCACTGCTCTTGTCCTGTCCCTGCAACCAGCTTCTACAGATGGGTGGCATGGGGCTGCCCCTAATTCAGTAAAGACTCTGAATGGGGGGTGGGCACCATTGCGGCACCTAGGGCTGGTGCCCCTCTCTCCCCCTGCCAGCTTTACTACTGAGTACTGGTGTTGTACCATCTTGATACAAAACCCAAAATCTGATTTGCAGACATGTCACTTGCAAGTATAGGCTGGGTTACCAGACAGCCAGGGAAACAGTGATGGATTCCCAGATATCTCAGATTAATTTAAGAAAGGGCAAATGCTGAGAAATTTACAACGCTGTTGCCTTCACTTGCAAAGTCCAAGAGTTTTTGGTACATTGCTAGCAAAAGCTTTGTTGTAATTGGTAACCACATCTGACCCACAACCTTGCTATTGCTGATTATTTACATTACAGTAGCATCTAGAGGCCTCAACCAGTTAAAGGCCACCAACTGAATTAGGAAATACAAAGACAAGAGAAAAGTAGCCACACTCCCAAAGAGCTTACAGTCTAAAATATGAGACATGCCAGATGGGTGAAGCAAAGAGAATTGGTGGGGAAGTTTGTGTTGAGTGGGAGGGTAACATTAACAGCAGAGACTAGTTTGCATGTCGTTGACATGTACACATGCATGTCTGTGCTCAGCCTGGTCATGTACTTTGGTAATACACATTTTTCTTGATTTATATTTATGCCTTACATGATACATTGAGGGAGCTAAGGAGATGTAGACACATGCTTCCGAATTGTAATGAACTCCGTTCCAGGGTTTGCTGAGAAGATAAGGGAGAAACCCATGGACAGAAAGTGAGGGAAGTGGAGACCCTATAGGTTTGAAGAGTGTAACAGAAAGCTGAAGCTGATTGGCTAGAGAAAGATGCGTTGGCATCCAGAGCAGAGGAGAGGAATGACAAGCAAATTGTTAGTGAAAAGGTTATTTTAGGAGGCAGTAACATTGTGGTGGGGGAGGGAGGGAGGGAAGGAGGGAGGCAGCAGCCCCGGGCCCTACCTTCAGGAGAGGGCATAAAAAAATTGCCCGAAGCAGAGCCATTACCCAGGGCATGGGGCTGCCCTGTTATGCCTCTAGTAGGCGGTGAAGCCATCCTAGAGCTCTGAAGGTACTGGATTAACCAAGCAGTGCAAAGTATGAATTGCATTTCTCCTGCCAATACAATGACTTGCTTTGTCTAGCATGCCCCAGTTTAAAAGCAATGTGTGCCCCTCAGTTCATTTAACTTCTTCCTTCAGTCTGTTTTGTCCTTTTGAAATAGACATTGGTAGATCATTTTTCTCAAACTTATTTTAAACAATGGCTGGAGAAAACAGGAGCATATACTAGAAAAAAACAAAAGGAAAACCCACCATGAAGTCTATATCCACGTTGCCAGCATTTGTGATTAACCTCGTATCAGTGCAAGACTGTAGGCTGGGCTATCACACAGGGATAGAAGTGGTTTGTAATCCGATTCTGCTGTTACATCACTTATGAAAAATGCATACTCAGAAGCTCTGCAACTTCTGTGCAGCCAACATGTTTCCATTCTTATGCCACAATTAGAGTATTCAATACTTTATTTAATATCCAACTTTTGCCTGGGTTTTATGGTTAGGGGATTTGGCACGACTTATTAGTATTCATGGGCTCGATGAAACTAATACTGGACTCTCTCTATTTTTTGTGCGATCCATTTTATACTGCATGATTTTAAAGGTTCAACTGGGGCAAAATTCACATTTTGACTTCAGCATGCACCAAAGTTGCCTTTGACACTGACAGATTAATGCTGAATACAGAGCACTTTCTCCTCCATTTACTGTTATCAACTGTAGCACCACCTGGAAATGTGTTCTCACTGGATTATAGATATGTAAATTATTCTGGTTTCAAACAAAATATAAGTTATGACCCATTCACTAGGCTATATTGCTATATCATTGCTTGCTATTTAAACAGGAAAAAGTGGCTTTCAATAAAATATCTGTATTGGCAAACAAGATACTGTTAAAGTAATTCTTTTAAAACACCAAACTTGTGAGACGTGATTTTCGTGGGGAAATTATCTAAAACCTAAGAAGTAAAAGCATTTAAAATGGAGTAGCAAACAGACATTTTTTTCCATGCATATGCCTATTTTTGCAGATAACCTCTTTATATTTCAATACTGCCAGTTGCACAAAAAAGGTAAAAACAAAAATTAGACACACTTAAAGACATGCTTCCTCTGCTAAACTATTCTGCTGGGACTTGGTATGGATAAAAGTAAACCGTTAAAATATTCTGCATGGCTAAGCCTGCTATCTCCGGGTAATATTCATTGGTTAGGATAACACTTTTAGGGTTTAGTACCTAGCTTCTTAAGGGTAAAAATAAAGACTCTATCTGTCCATTGGGATTATTAACGGTAAGTGATTTGCACATTAACATCAATAGCAATAATGAAGATGTCTTTTCCAATTCATCCTGGGGAACCTTGAATGGGAACCGTTATTTGTCTGGGGCTTCATTCTTTAATAGAGTCCAGAGATAATTGACTATTGAAAATTCTGTCTAAATCAACCAAATAAATCTTTCGCTTACCAAATTAATAATTTCATTGATGCCATCAGCCTTCAATTCTCACTCCATTAAATTCCTAAATTCATGTTAGAATGGCACAGCAAACAAATTAAAATGAGATTCTTATAAAAATGAGAATGATAAGATTGTGCCTTCTGAAAAAGCAATTTAACTCCAATAAATTATTTTTTAAATTATTAAATGAGGCATTGCATTAACTATAAAAAAGGAGCTTAAAAGGGCATTGGTCTAGGAACAGTGAGACATCTATAGACCTCTACAACCTTGAACAATTATATCTGTAATAATTGCATCATAAAACTTTATGGCATCTCGTACAATATTTCTTTCTTTTTTTTTTTAATATAGCGTTCTGATCAGCGTCACAATGAGACAGTGAACCAGAAACACAGCTAAATGTTTTCCAATAGTCACTTGCTGCTTTATTCAACACACAGAGCATTAAAGCAAAGCATTGCTTGAATATTACAGATTACTGAGTGACTCACATTTGTAATACTGCAAGTTATACTAAAGCTATAGCAAGAATTCCAGGTACAAGACGAGGAAAATTTTGTAATTCAGATTATATGTTTGAAAATCTGGAAGCTTTAAATGTCAGGGCTGTGCTCTCTGCTTTGGAGCTCTGGTCTGGGAGATGAGGTTCCTAGAAGAGGAACAGGAATGGAGAAAACTTGCTAGCAAGACTGTGCAAATGATAATTTTTTCACCTGCACAAGAACCATTGATCTGTGAAGAAATCCTTTGTTGACTCTCATTGATAATATGGATGTAAATATTATATCAACTAGTTATAGTTGCAAGTTAAGAGTTTTGACTTTTTTTTTTAGATAAATATGCTAACTTTCACTAGTTTATCAGGACATACAGAATCCATGACTAGTGTCCCAAGGACCTCCTGCCTGCACAATTCCCTCCCCATAAATTCCCATTTCTTTCCATCTACTCCTTATATTAAATTAATAACAAACTGCAACATTTATTGGAATAGGATTATCCACTGCATACACTATGGCTAGTCTTGAAGTAGATTTATCCAGGCCTCTGACTTGACTATAAATTTATCCAGGCCTCTAACTTAACTTCAGAGCGAAGAAAAAAATGCTCTTGCTTCGTATTTTAAAATGTTTTAAGATAAGAAAAACCCTTCTGCTTATTATGTCTCCATGCACAGGTCCTTAGGAACAAATGTTTCTTTCTTTCCTAAAATCAACAAGGTGATAACAGTTCTCAAAACAAAATGTGTTGCTGAGCAAGCAACTGTTATGATCAACCTCTGACTCTCTTTTCAAGGAGGCTTTGTTTTAATCATGTGTCTTTTTTTCCCAGTTTGAGGTATAAAAAGGTATGTTAACTTGCAAAGAGGAGGAGTTCTGTTTAGAATCCTCCCTACGATCGTTTGTACGCGTGCCATTAAACTCAGTCTGTGAATTCTAGTACCAAACACAACGCAAAGTTTGATTTCTTCCACACTAGGTAAAGACATTCAAAGAGCCTGAGGATGAATTGACCTAAATTACACATTTTCCTGTAAGCGGCATAATTTATACCGGTAGCAAACTTAACACACATTTGCGTTTTGAGAGGGGCGGGGGGCAAATCTTAGACCAGGTTCCACCATTTTTAAATCAGTCTGAGTATGCCGACTTCTGTTCTGTTATAGGTATAGACCAGTTTCTGATCACTTATACCAGTACAAGTATAATGTCCATACCTGCGCTGTGGGAGAAAGCCTTGCCATAGGGAAGTTTATAGATAGAGTTCTGCCGTCAATTTGAATGAAACCAGGATTTTATACCACGTGAAACTTCTGCATTTAGGGGATGCCAGACATATATGATGACTACTGCATCAAGTTTCCCTTTGTAGAGATTCATACACAATAATTACTAGGGATAGTGGTGGACAGTATTCAATTTGAAATTGGATTCAGCCCAATCTGGGGGACAGTGAGTCCATTTGCTGATTCAGGTTACTGTCCCCATTCAATTTGGCTGAATTTGAAGATTTGACTCTGAATCAGACAATCAGTAATTCGGCCATACACACAGCTTTATACGTTTTTTCTACATACCTCAAGGTACCAGGTGTGGCTTGTGATTGCTGAGATGGTGGGGCAGATGAAGTGTCCCATGTAGCGTGTGGGGGGGTCCACTGCCGAGCATGCAGAGGACCCCCCCATCCCCCTGGCTTGGCAGGACCGCCCCCATCCCTTGGCAGTTGGGTGCAGGGGAGTCCCAGGTTCTCCCCTGACCCAGGAGGCACCAGTCACTGAGCTGGGGGGCCAGGGGAGTCCCCTGCATGCTCTGTGGTGGACCCAGAAGTGGACTAGAAGTACTTCTGGTCCACTTCCAGATATGTTGCTGAGCCCATACTCCCATGGGATGCTCCATCCACCCCACCTTCTCAGCATTCATGAGCCAAACCTGATACCTTGAGTTAAATAGAAAAAACATAAAGTTGTGTCTATGGCCAAATCATCAAATCTCTCCAAATCGATTTGGAGGCTTTCAATTCAATTCAATTCAGAGAGATTAATGAGTCTCTTGATTCAATTCAGATTTGTTGAGTCAGCCTCCAATTAGGGCCAAATCTCCTCCAAATCGTATCAGCGACCGAAGCGTCGCACAGCCCTACTAATTACATCTTACTCATACTCTGCTTATATGCAATGAACCACCTTACTCTGGACTAGTAGGACTCTGCAAGCTCTGTGCTATTTCTAATTGCTCTGGTTTTAAAAACAAAACAGAAGCACTTTGGCACTTCCCCTCAGCCAGGGTTTTACACACTTTCAAAATGTGTTTGAACTTGAAAAAGTTGAAAACAAGACAATATTAAACAGTCCTAGCCATGAACCATAGACCTACACAACGATGTGACTACGGTTTACACGAATGCACCAGAGAGTTTTGATACCCCTGATCTCAGTACCTTTGATTTCTCAGTGATGTCCAGAATAAATAAATACCTTGTTAAAAGCCAGTATGTTAAGGTAGAATGCATTGAAGTCACTGATTCAGCCTTTGATTTTGTCTGACAGAAAATTAAAAATGAATGAACAAAAAATTAATAATAAATGTATTCATGGCCTTATTGGGATTCATGACTCTTTCCCCAACATTAAACAAGTACAACCAATTGTTTCTCTTAAAGGGAAAAATGTCACAATTATTCAACTGCAGACTCTCCAGGCACCATTGCAGTGTATTTGAGCTGAGGTATGGTAAATAGAATAGAAATACAAAAGCTCACATACTTGCCTCAGGGTCCAAGATCCTTGATATTAAAGATTTTCAACAAAGTCTTGAAAGAGAGTTATTCTGTCCCCTCTTTAAATAATAATAATACTTATGACTTACAGCTGCAAGCACAGCTAAAGCTGTAAAGGCTAGACTGCGATCCTCCTTTGCATTGTGTAGACCCTTTCTTTGCAGGTAGCCGCATTCAAACAAATTGTTACTTGTCAAGTAATGGGCTATTTAATTTGGGAAAGAGTATCAGAATTTCAATCCTCTCATATGGTAAGTCATCGGTCCAATGTAAGAGGGACAGAGGTTTTCAGAAATGGTCACTGGACCATTTTTTAAATGGACAAACCCATCTTTCCCTTACCTCACTTTCAGGGATGAAAACAAAAATCATATCGATCGAACAACAATAACAAAATTGCAGCCTAAAGGAAACAGGGAATTTCAGCCCAGATACTTAGAATTGGGCAAAGGGATAAGGCATGTTGCAACTCAGAACAGGTTCTTATAATGGGAAATGGCAGATAACCTTAGAAATTTGTGTGATTCTATAATTTATCACTTTGAAAGCACCATATTTATGATGGTTCATAATGGTAGGCAGAAGTACCTTGTGAAAAAGGAAACCCCAACCCCTTAGTCATGTGCCTCTGACTAAGCATGCACATACCCTGCACACCACCCCCCCACACACACTCGTCTCAAGGAGGTTGGAGTAAATTTCCAGAAACAATTACCACACATAACAGAATAATACTTTAACCCAGATGAGAGCTATAAAAAGATCCCCAACAGGAATTAGGTACATGACAATGTAGCCCTTCCATACACAGGTTATAACCTTTGACTCAATATAGTCCAACCCTATCTCCTAGTCAAAGCTTAGGGTCACATGATTTCAGAATATTTTTTATGGTCCTGCTGAGTAGTTCATTCCAGTTCTTGGAACTGCTACATTAGCCTGGGCTGTCCTGTTGGCTCCAGACTGTTTTTTGCAGCTGCTACTCTTGTACCCTCTGACCAGCATGCAAATCAAACTGCCCCGGTGCCAACAGCACATTTTTCAACTCCTCCTCTGAGATTAACTGGCAGCCCCTTTTACACCCGGATGACCCCCTTGCTAATCTCCCAGCTTGGTTTTGGAGCCACAGCTACCCTCACCAGCAGCAATCAAGAATTTCTTTTTGCTTAACAGTCCCGTCATTTTTGGTCGGGGTGGAGTGCTACTTTCAGCCTCCTAGACCTGTCCTTCTGTCTGTCCCACCAGGAATTCTGGAGGGTGGTATTCCCCTCCCTGCTTCTACCCAATCATAGCTACACTAGGTGATATTAATATTGCACATGTTGTATTTCAGTGTTCTGGTGTACTGTATTTCTTATACTATGGCATACATGTCAGTGCCTAGAGAACCCCAGTTGAAACTGCAGCCCAATTACACCATGCACTCTGTTCATACATAAGATGACATATTCCTCGGCTTGAAAAATTTACTGTCTAAATAGACAGAAAGGAAGACAGGAAACAGCAATCGGCCCATTTTCTATCTGTAGAACTGAGATCCATTGAGATTAAGTAACTTCTTTCCTTGTAAATAATAGATTATACATGCAACTGGGTCTTGGAGAGGAGGCAGGAGCTGTGAATACCAAAAAGCTTGAGATTATTCAAAGCAAAGATAGGTTTATGTCCAAATAAGAGAAGTTTGGGTTGCCTTCAAAGAAGCTTATGGACAACAGAAGCAGCTTACTGAGTGACGCTTGTCTACAGTGGCTCCATGCCATGCCTGGGAGGGCACCCACGATGACACCCTGCTCCACACACACTAGCTCCTCCAAATGTATCTGCTTCAGAGTGACTCAGTGCTACTCTTTGTCTCCCTGGCCTTGGTGTGCTTACTGGAGTCCACTCAGGTGGATGCATTGTTTCATTGCTAAGATCTGGTGTGCACAGAGTGGAAGTATATCACAGAGCCATACATCAGAGCCAGAGTATATCAGGGTCATACATCTGGGCCTGGGGGAGCATCTATTTACCAAGTCCCACCCCCCAGGGAAGGACAGGAAATAATGGGCACAAACCGATTGAAGATCACTTCAAGCTAGACATAAGGAAAAATGTCTTTACAAGTCGAGTGCCGAGAGTTTGGAACAGGCTCACCTCAGAGGTGGTACAGTCCCCCACCTTGGTGATCTTCAAAAAGCATGTTGATGCCCACCTTGCTGGGGTCATCTGACCCCAGCAGTCTTCCCTGCATATGTGCGGGGGTGGGGGCCTGGACCCAGTGTTACTCAAATTGCCAATTGCTCAAATCATGAGCAAGACTTTATAAAGGGGGATAAGGCAAGGTGCAGTGTTTATTGATCATGAGTTAGACATAGAGGTTTGGGCACGCCATTCATACAAACACACACAAATCATCCTAAACATCATTACACACAGGCATACACACACACACAAAAGCCATTTCATCCACACATACACCAGATATAGTTACCAGCAATAGTAGCTCAATATCAGCCCAGGATGGCCAACCCAGACTTATTGAGTAGATGATGATGATTTGAAGAGAGCAGATATGAAGATAACAGCTAGAGCAGGGTGAACAGATGCATCTGTGCTCTGATGAAACAGCAGTAGAGAAAGAAACTCGCCCAATTTGGTATTTTCAAAGTGTTTTTTTTATAGGGATTGGCATCATTTGTTTCAGTGTTTTGGGGTTTTTCAATATCCAGCTTCTGTTTTGGTGGTTGTTCTTCTTTTGTCTTTTGCTTATCTTAGCCTTGGAGTATTCTTGCTGCCTGTCTGGCAGGATTGGTGCATTCCTTCTCCTCATTATCTTCTTTGTGCCCTAGGCCTAAAAGGGATTCTTCAGCCATTCATTAATTAGTTTACTGACTGGTAACTTACATTTGGCACCTTGTTGCTTACATAAACAGTTAAATTCTCTTCTCCCTTCTCTATGCCATTCTCTCACCATTCACCCTCTTACACACACTTATACATAAAGGCTATGCAGAGTTCATTTACTTGTGTCAAGCAGAAGGATACAAAATGGAGTTTTCAAGTTGCTTACAGGACAAGACTAACCTGGTTATTATATTTCATTATTATTACACTCCATGTTACCATCAGCTACATTAGTTCAGTTCATGCTACACCGATGATCTGTAAGGTCCCTTGCAGCCCCGAACAATTATGAAACTATAAGTGGGGAGGCAGGGCACTGCAGACATGCTCTAGGAGTCGGAAGACCTTGAGTGATGATCGCTGTGTCAGGGGAAGGAGAAGGTTTTGCTTTACCCCCGCCCCATCCATTGCATGACTACAGAAGGGGCTCCCACAAGAGTATACACCAGAAGTAGGTTGGTTTCTGCACCTCTCCTTATGGAGCAGAATGACAGGAGCTGAGAAGAGTCATAGTTCCATCCCTTCTATACTAGCACAGGCGCAGTGCTTCAGCTGAAGCAGTCTGGCTCTGCACTGTCCCTTCCACAGAACCAATTATTGAGCCCAAGTTCTCCCTGCTGTCCTCAAGACCAAAAGCATTTTTGCAGTGTTAATGAAGGGGTGACATTCTGCTGTTCAGAATAATGCTGGATTTATGAGTTGGGAATTGGTTGCCTTAAATCAGACTCAGTAAACTGTAGGGTGGAATGTATAATATGCCAGCCCTTTTAGTGTCATGGATATTCTCTCACATTTTAATCTATATGAGACATTAACTACTATTATCTTTTCAATGCACTTGTTTGTTTAGAGTTGACATTTTATTCTCCATCACTGTATTTACTGATTAGATCCAGAATTAAAAGGAAAATGAATACAAATGGAAGAGTTTTGTGCTAATTACAGCAGGGGTACTAGTGCTGCTAGTCTGTAGCTATTTCTCCAGAAGCAGGTTCACAAAACAACACTAAAACAACTCTAAATCTTTGACTGTGGAAAAAAATGTATTTTCCTGGCAAAACCTATATTTGCACAGCTGGTGAGAAAATTGATTGTCCAGATTCCAGTACCAATCCTTCAAGCCCATATCACAAGATATCCAGATCAAGTGTCCTTTTAAGTTATAACAGCTTGATATAACCCAGTTCACTCAGGAAAATCAAGGAAGATTTGCCCAGGTGTCAAAGTAAATTATAGCACCATAAATAACTGTGATGCTAAATTAGCAGCAAAGAAAACAGTTCCTAAAATACTTTTCATTGTTTGGGAAAATGGCAAAATACATGGGTATACATTAAGAACGAAAGAGAGAACAAAAGAGAGAACGAAAGAAAGTTATATGGAGGATTTTTATTGTTTCAACAGGGGCCCTTCCATAGAGAATTCTATGTCTTTAAAGAATAAATTCATATTGGACTAAAATCACCAATGGGGTAACTCTACTGACTTTAATCATGCTACCAAAGGGACCAATTTGGCCCTACTAGGAGCATTTCCACTGATCTCAATTGGCTTTGGATCAGGCCTTCTGTTCTGTTCTATACCAGCGTGTAAGTCAGCACAGAATTTGGCTCATTGGGACACATTAAGTTTAAATTCTTGTCAAAACCATACACCATTTCCAATCCATAAACTTAAATAGGAGCTCATAAACTTATAAATATGTTTATTAGTCTTTCACAGACAGACACAGACTAGTAAACATTTCAAAGTCTGCATCCCGCAAGCCCCAAGGGTGTCTTCTTTAAAGAAGTCATTGATTTTTGTCATCAAAAACCAAGTATTCAAGTAACCGTCTCAAACACAGGCTGATGGTAAAGTACCCTGGATTCCCAAAGGTGCCATCTGTAAAAGGATCATTGATTTTGACCTTTTGGGTGGATTTGTCTTTTTTTTCTAGTGTTTTATTATGTGCATCAATAACAGGGAAGCCAAGGAAGACAAAACCAGAGAGAAAAAATATAACTTTTTAGAGATTTATGTTTGGAACTCTGCCAAGAAAACATTTTGCATTCAAGTATTCCAGTGCTACCAGCCCCTAATCCAAGAAAATCTCTGAAAACTGAACATGACTGACAAAATCATATGCTCAATGATTCCAATTGTCTGGTTTTTTTCAGCCCTAACCCTATATAGCATAATACATCCATTAATGTGTTATCTCCCTCATTATCAAAGTGTAGCTTTTTATCTCACAAAATTATGATGTTAGTTAAAAGGGGGAAATAGGCAAAGGTCAGATTTTGCTGTCCGTTATACTACATTAAACCTAGATCATCACTACTGAAGTGAATGGAGCTGCTCTTGATTTACAAGACTGTAACTGGCAGCAGAATTTGACCCAAGGTAAAATTACTTCCATTTAGCAGGTAGAGCCGCAAATAGCACTCGTCTTGCTCCACTACTTCCCACTTGGAGCAGGAGAATGACAGAAATCCGCCCCCTACACACACATTCCCTCAGTCCCAGTGCAAACTATTTCCAATTTTAGACGGGCACTGGGACCAAATCGGTGGATAATCAGCTCTGCTGGATTACCACCACAAATGAAGTATAAAGAAGAAAAGGAGCATGGCTTCAGAGTAACAAGGCACGTGCCAAGATGTCCAGAGGGCTCTTCACATACAGAAGCTTCAAAACAGTGGAAACTCAGCTCGCTGCAGCTGTGTAACGTATTTCACCTCTAGGTGGGTAAAGCCTGCATGCAGTGTCGAACAGAGCTGCCTTTATCTACCCGCTACAACACTGCCAGTCTGCCAGTTGAGGAAGGAGCATGGAAGATTGCCTTTACTGGTGCCAAACCGAACCTGGCAGGAAACCAGGCCAGCAGGTGAAGCGATGGCCTCTTGCCCTTGCTGATCATAACAGAGGACTCTTTTGTGATGCCAAGTCCTCTGTCTCAGTAGCTTGATCCTAGGCAAAACACTTTGGGCTGTATTTTGCTGCCACCTGTAGGGCACAAATTGCCCATTCTGATGAACTTTGAACAAGAGGCCTTGTAACCTTTATTTTCTACCTTCCATGATGCCGTGTCAGTGTTCTGCCATTGCTGTTTGCATGCGTCTTGGGTCACATTAGCCTGAGGTAGAGTGGGAGAGCACTGTCCAAATGTGGAGTCATTTAGGTAAAATGGATGTGGCTTGGCCCATTAAGCAAGCTGCATCTGTTCTTCCCTCCCCAAGCATATGCTGCTTGTGAAAAATGAGCACAAGTTACATCCACACAGTTTCTCTCTCTGTGCTCCAGCTGTGGAGCCTGGCTCTTGTGTTCCTTTTCAGTTCCTACAATGGATTTAACTAAGGGCAATTTTGCACATTAGTAAGAATTCTTCTAAACAAAACAATCCTTTCAGTGAAAATGAAGAGGCTTTGAAAATGATTGCAAAGTGGATTATGATCACTTACAGTAGATAGCTGTTGACAGGATATTGCTGGTGATTGCTGTGAATATACATTGATAGATGCCAGAGAGGAAGGGCATAATTGAAATGATAAGAACATTTCAACATACACTCAAACAGATCATGCTACATTAAAGAATTCTTGTCATTGCAATGAAAAAAAAAAAAAAAGTCATTTGGCTATCGAGTAATGTGCATTCACAGCAGCCCATGAGTAATTTAATAATCTGAGTTGCCCAACTGATTCTGGTCTACCTTCGAAAGAAATGATCTTATCCTCCTGCATGGGGTTTGGCACAGTTACTTAACATGTAAAACAGAACTTCACTGACAAAGGAATTTGCTGGATATGAAGAATGTTAATCCTTTTGGTGACCTCTCTTTTTCCGTCTTCTTTGAAGCTAGATGTTGATTTACCGATTATCACCTTGCCCTGCAATAAGCTCAGTGTTATTTCATAAATTGGCTTGGAACGCCAAACCCACTAAATGCTCCAGCTGAACACGTTCCCATTGTTCTTATTTCTGAAACTGTTACCTAGGAAAAGCAGTTATTTTTCCATAATATCTGACTGCTGTCTCTCTGTATTCATTAACCTTTGCTTATGATTAGGCTGACCATATGGAAATCCCAGAAATCTGGGACATTATCCCTCCCCCCAACCCCATGCTCTCACAAGGTTGGCAGGCCACATGCTGGGCAGGCAGCAGTGCCCGTCTGTCCATCTGACTCTCAGCCAGACTGCACCCCACGTTCCTGTGTTTCCAGGATGCCCATTGCAATTCTCAACAGCTGGCCGGACCACCCTCTGAAATCTGGGACTGCCCCGGGTAAACTGGAACATACGATAAAACAAATTTAACTGACCATAAGAAAAGCATGGATCTTCTATTACCTTTTTGAGAAATATATATCATTCTGTAGTTCTTCACAGTCCTATAGATACATATAGGCACTCGTATATAGGAATTCTAGGACCATGCATATGTCCTGAAACATGCACACCTGGTGCCTCTTCAAGCTCTACTGTCGCACCGAAGAATGAAATAGAGACTAGGGTTGCCATATTTCCAGTTTAAAAAAAAAGAGGACACCTGTGGTGGGGAGGGTGAGGAGAGCAGGGGGGAGTATATGATTCAGGGGGTGGGGAGGGCATTGATATGCCTGTGCCCTGCCTCTTCCCCTCACCCCTAAGCCACAGCCCCCCGCCCTCCACCCACATACCCTGCTGCTGCCTCTCACTCCTGACCCACTGTATCCTGCCCCCAGACCATGCTGGTGCCCCTCACTCCCAACCTGAAGTCCTTTGCTGCCTGCCTGCCTGCCTGCCCACACCCCCTCCCCACCGTCTCTGTCTCTTTCTGTCTCTGACCTGCCTGCAGCTGCCGGGCCTGTGCACAGAGCACATGATCCCCTGGCCTCCAATCACCTTCCCCCGCTGCCCCCAGCAGCCAAGCTGGAAGTGCTGGGAAAAAGCAGAGGCAGAGCAAAATCCCAGGCATTTGCTTGCGTTTCCAAAACCTGCCAGATGGAAGACAGAGGACCAAAAAAAAGAGGACATGTCCAGGAAAGCCCGAACATATGGTAACCCTAAGGGTTTACCTGGCATTGCTTGAGAGGTCTCTGCCACCATTATAGGGACTGGGACAAATTCAAGCATTCTTAATGGATGGATTCTTAACTTCCTGGAGTTTGACTGTCTTCCTCTGCATTTGCTGTAGCAACTATGATTAAATTGAGCTTTCTTCCACATCTGCCTTACGTGGCTAAGGAATCTATAGGATCTCAGGCTCTGGATGCCAATCCGTGTGGTTTGGGTAGGATCTCACTGTCTGGACAATCCTTTTGCTGATTTAAGTCTGCATGGCAGATGAGGGGTTTTATTACTTCTGCCCCCCAGAGCCAGCAGATGGTCTACTGGGGTCCTCAAAAGCTAATGATCTATGCTGCCTTTCCACTCAGAATTTCTTTATGACCCTTTCTTGCTCTTTGAGTTTCTAGCCCATCTCTTTCCTGACCTCGTTATCATTCTATTCCTCCTGCTTCTGCCTTTTCCTTGGGTTTTGGGTGAAAATTCCTGCAAGCTTTCAGTGATGAGCATGTATCCCTACTTATAAGAGCTGTGAATTTGGCCCCTTGCCTCCTCTCTTGGTAAAAACCGTCCACATTGACTTTTTCTCCCTTTTCCTCGCTGAGATGGTGTGAGAGTTAGACCTGTGGGAGGAAGGGAAACGGGAAGGGAAGCTTTTTCCTTTTAGCTTTGGATCTACCTTCACCCCCCTGCCCCTTCTCATGCGCATCCTCCCATTCCTAATCCTTTTCCTATCTCCCCATTCTAGGTCCCACCAATGCAATTATCCTCTGTGATTAACATGCCACACTGCAGGGAGAACCGATATGCCATTCCCAGTGCAAGCAGCCACGGGGGCCGCCACCACCTGCCACGCAGAGAAGACAATATAATCATCCCTAGGAGTTTGCCTAGATTCCAAGTCAGGATCAGCAGAAAGTAATATGAAGCATTAATAATCCCGGCTCAGCAGCGGATCCTGTGTTCGAGCCAGAAGCGGGAGTAAGACGAGTGGTTAAAAAGTCCCAGGAGACATTCATACGGTGTGCAAAATTGGAACATAATGCAGGAATAATCATTGGTGTGAGCTCTCACTGGTTTCCTTCATTCTTGCACAGTCATTATTCCTTTTGGGATGCTGTCACGGAGTCTGCCAAGTGGTGGTCAGAAACCAGAGGATAGTGACCAATTAGTGGCGTTCTCATTTGGTGGGAGGTCATGCTGCGTGTTTGTTCTGCGCACAGCAGCAGCTGACACTCAGAAAGGGATTCTGGTGGTGTCCTGGCAGCCGCTCTGCCTGAAGAGCCAAAAGGGAGCCTCCCTCCGGGTAAGTCAGCAGGTGTTAAGTGTATGCTAAGCTGGTCTCAGCTGGAAGTCACTCTTTCAGTGTTAAGGGATTGTTTTGCATATCCGAAAGAGTTTGCTGAGCTGTTTAACTAGAAGTATTGAAGGAATAATGCAGCTTTTATCCATTTCAGTCTATCATTAATAATAAAAGTGGCTTTTCTTTCTCATTTCTGGCTGGTCTGGTAGTACTATGAATTTAGAGGGATCTCTAACGGGAGAATTAAACCAAATCAAATTCACTTCCTATCTACAACAACAGCACCGCAGATGTGACTTTTGACTGAGAAGATGATGCACAACTTTGTACCATGAAAGAGTGAGTTAAATCACTGATCTTTCTCTAGTGGGTGTCCTACCCAGTGGTCTCATTATGAAAAAGCCCCTTATTTGTGGAAAGCTCAGAGATTGCTATTTGGAAGGGTCACCTGCAATTCTGATTTCGGCGCTTCCCTTGGGGATTGCACGTGTTTACTATTCATGTCGAATCCTGATTTAACATGGTTCAGCTTTTGGGTTTAACAGTATACGCCTTACTTCAGAATGGAGGGAAAAAAATCCATACTTAATCCCACATTAGGTTTGTGGTGTCTAATGTTAAAAAGGAGCAAAGAGCACGAGGTTAAATTTAAAGATATACATCACACTATAGATCACTGACAATTAACTTCCGGTCAGTAGCAAGCTTTTTAAATGATGCCTCCAAGGGGAGTCAGTGTGAATATAGGAAATACCAGGAAAGAGGGAAAGTTGTATAAACAGAAAGAGTTTTGAGGGGCAGAGAGGGAAAGCATGGACTTTAAAAAAAGGCACGGTAGTTGGAATTTTAGAACAAAAGGCATATAACTCTGGTAACAGCCTGACCCCGTATTAAAAACTCGAATTGACTTCAATCAGTGTTAATGAGACAGTTT
Organism: Crocodylus porosus; assembly: GCF_001723895.1. NCBI lineage: Eukaryota > Metazoa > Chordata > Crocodylia > Crocodylidae > Crocodylus > Crocodylus porosus. Next base: position 30,668,552 of record NW_017728915.1, on the reverse strand, counting down.
TCAGAGTAGTTGCTCCACATTTTTCCAATGAGTAAATCTTTCATGGCTAAAGGACAATACTTTTTTGTGTAATAAGTACTGTTAGCAAGCTGAAAATTAAATAGTCAAGGCCGTATTCTTTCCCTTAAACTGAGCCTGATCTCTGCTCTCTTCTTCTCGTTTTTTTCCTAATGAAAAAGCCCTGGCTGTTGTCATTTTAAAGGAAGACAATAGAAATGGGAGACTAGAAGACAAAGGCAGACAAAATGCATTAGCAAGAAGGTCTACAAAACAGTTGTTAAAATGGAAAGCTTTTTCTTTAATTGAAGAGTCCTGCCTGACATCTCTGTGCAGTAAAATGCGAGACAGCAAATGTCTAAACAAAGGGAGAAGCTCTTCATTAGTAGTTTTGTCTGCCACATGGTTCCTCAAAAAAAAAAAAAAAAAAAATTAAGCTTTACAAAGATTACTTTTCCATTAAAAGGCAAGGAATTTGCTCTGGGAAACCATTTAGGCTTAAAGACTGTTTTAGGGAAAATTGGAGTACAGACTGTGACTTCCAAAGCCATCTTCTGAAAAGTCACCGTTTTGGTGATATCAGAATCATGCATCAATGGTCAGTGGGACATTGATGAGACCCTATTGTCCCCAACTGAATCCTTTATACCCTATGGACCTGATTCTCATGCACAGCTTTTATATTGCTTAGAAAGAACAACCGTGAGCGATCATCATTTTTACTGTCAGAAGGACATAAAGGGACTTTGATCGTGAGAATCAGGCCCATAAGGCTTAAAGGGGAGAAAAACATTAAGGTTAAGGAGGGCAATTGATTCAGCCCCCGTGTTCTTCTATTCTTCATTTACATTTAAGGGAAGTGCATGGATATTTGCTTATAACTTTCTATTTCCCTCTTCCCTCTCCACGCCTGCTCTTAGTGCCACTCTGACTCTCTTACAGCCAGCAAGGTTCCTTGAAGGTTTTCATCATACTTAAAAGGCAGGACAGGGGACCCCTAAATTAGCTTCCCAATCAACTTTTTAAAGTAATACTTAATAAGCCCAGAGACTTTTCAGGAGCAGTTTAGTGCCACTTCCCTTCCCAGTCTTGCTGTGACACTCAACAGCACTTGAGAAGTGGCTGCGCTGAATTGGAAGCTGATTTAGGTCTCTTCTCCTTCCTTGTCTAGCAATACATACAAGCCTAAGGTGGTTTGAGTTAAGGGACCAAGGAAAACTTACCAAGGAGGAAAAATTCAACTACATTTTATTATATCAAGTGCATTTTACAGATCCCATGACCCTCCCTCCTGCCTGACCTTTGGCTGAAACAATGGAAGCTCTCCAGATATGGCTAGAGAACAAGTGAGAACAAAATATTGCCTTCCTATTAGTTTAATTCTTGATCTTAAGCCAAATGGGAAAAGATCAGGGAGCCCAAGATTTTTGCAGTGTTTTGTGAACAGCTCGCTGCAGCTCTTTTGATTAACCCCCAGTCCTTATTATTTAACCACAAATACATTAAGGTCATGCATATTGAATTGTTTTCATGGCAGTCTAGTATTTAATAATAAATTTTAGTCAAGAGAATTGAACAGTTCCAAAGCAGTGCTCTAGAAATGTGATTTTGAAAAGAGCACAAGTGACTAGTCATATAAGGGAGAAAAAAAAAAAAATGTACCACATGGGACTCACAGGGGTCAGCACTGTCTCCATCATAGGTGAATTGTCACTGAGACAGAGATAAAGGGATAAAGCAGAAAATAAAGAAATAATAAAATATCAAGTAGTAAATGTCAGACAGCTTGGTACTAAAAGACAGGCATTGTCAAAAAGAAAAGTCAATAATTAAATTACGAGCTGGTTTAGGACTTTCACGTTCCTTTCTCCCCGTATCCAATACACTTTTCTAGTCACTTTGATAATTTTGCATCCTTTATGGAACTTGGTTTTGTAAAGGCAATGTAATATTTATTGGCTTACAAATCAGTCTGTCTTACATTTGTTTCTCTTCTGTTTACCTCCAAACTTTTGTAAATTTATGTATCTAGTCACTGAAATATTTATGCAAGGAAGTTCCAGAGGGAAACAATCTTGTTTTCACAGATTGTAGTCGGTGCCCTGAGACAACGCCATGGATAAATAAACAATAAAAATCAGAGAATTATTTCTGCACATATTTGATGACAGCGCATGCTCCCCACGATTTCTGTAAATATTTGGAATTTGTAATTACTGAACTAAAAGGCTAGATCCTCAAAGGAGGTACATTAGTATAGCTCCTTTTAAGTCTACAATAATGAACCATTTGAAACCTGCTGAGGATCTTGCCCTTACATTATTGTTCTTCTTCATCAAATTTGATATGGGTCTTATGTCTGAAAGAATAATAAACCGGTCAGGTCATCTGCTGCGTTGATCTAAGAGTTAGCTACTTCATTAGA